>NC_140200.1:12098810-12825810 GCF_965226575.1 Pagrus pagrus
TGAGGTAAATCTGTGCAAATGAAGAGGTAACCCAACAGAAGAGCTCCTTCCACTTGTCTTCATTCATGAGCTATAATTAGGCCTTGAATGCACCAGTTAAGTATGCAGTCCAGCTTTTTGTCTGGCATCCATCGAAACAAAATAATTCCTCTCATTTACTCTAAACTAAAGCTCCTCAGGCAAGTCGGTATTCCTCAGCCAACTAATCGATGAGCTTGTCAATCAAGACTCTTGCATGTGAAGAGTAGTAATGCATATATGGAGGGTATTCCACAGGTGTCGGAGCATCACCACCGTCGTCGTGCACTAGAAAAATTAAGAATGTTAACAAAATAAAGACAATGGAAGCACAGTTTCTTGGAGCAAATAACACCCGCAATAGAAAACTGCAAATTGAGACACTACAGGTGAATAGGGTAAAGTCTTTAACGAGATAGATGTCACCATGAAACGTCCCCTGTTGATTACTTACTAAAGTATTTTTTGTATTACAAGTTTATTGAAATGTTACATCGTAATATGTAAATAAGGCATTATCTAATTAAAAAAGGCACTATTTTGCATTAATTTCCAGAACAGAAACCTGAACAGTGGATAAAGCCATGCTCCAAATTCTTGTTTTCATTTTGTTGACATGTTAGACTCAAAGATTTTTACAGAGGGAATTTTGATTGTCTCTTTATATCATTGGAGAAATAAAAAAAATACTGTCAGAAGCCATTAAAAGAAAATCCATTCTCGCCATGTTTTTAGGAACCCAATGTTAATCAGGCTAAATCAGGCTATGGGTGATAAATGAATGAGCCCTTTGGCATAGTTACTTGTTTCCTGTAAAAACAGGCAGCAGCCAATAGCATGTGACAGACATTACGCCTCAGGCCCTAAGTACAGATTCACCGAGGCCAACTCTCCATGGACTGGTTGCTCCCAGCGAACACGGCCGGACCAGGACAGTTTTTTGCATAACACATTTTCTGATATTCAATGCAAATGAGGCTATCTAATTAAGTAT
Organism: Pagrus pagrus; assembly: GCF_965226575.1. Taxonomy (NCBI): domain Eukaryota; kingdom Metazoa; phylum Chordata; class Actinopteri; order Spariformes; family Sparidae; genus Pagrus; species Pagrus pagrus. The sequence continues at coordinate 12,099,823 of NC_140200.1, forward strand.
GAAACAAGACAGAATAAGTAATGTGACCTAAAATAAACACACAGAAGACAACCCCAAATCTCAAAATGAACTGGTGTATGAAAAATCTGTGTCTTCACCTTTCGTGTCTCGCCTTAAACTCACTTGTTATGTTACACAGCAGCGGCCATATTAGATTGTGTCTGTATTATCTGAGGGCAAAGCTAAATGCATGAGCTTAGTAGGTTAGTTTTTCAGTGTGTGATTATGTGATGCACATTCAAATCCCCATTTTTAGCTTTCAGCGAACACACTTTGGACTCTTGATTGGTTTGCTTTTGTGTTTATAGTCTCAGAAAATGGAGCATCATTCCGGCAAATTGAGCACAGTGAGCAGCTGTGGGCGCACATTTATTAGCTACACAGCATCATTGGAAACATTACAATTTCCTCACAATGTGGAGGTTTCGACCGCTGAATGATCGTACTGGTTGTTCATTTTCTACCTGAGTCATTGAGGACAACATGTTCCCTTTTTTAATGTACTTTAATGATGGCCTTGCACGAATAGAATGAGAGGCTTTTTTTCAGCATTTTGCTCATGCACGAAGGAGCAAAGCAGAGGCAGAGTGAAAGCACAAGAGGCAGAGGGAGAAAGTAAGTGGCGCAATGACAGAAAAGTGGGGAAAGCGTAAGAATAGAGAGTGAGAGAAATGTGGGAGGGGGATTAACACAGTTTCAGCTGAAGATATGGGAGTCTGGAAGGTGGAGGAGGAAAAGCGAAAAGGGAAAAGGGAGGAGAAAGACAGAGATTCATTAATGCAGGGGATGGATATGGACCATTAGGTGATTGCAGCAATGTTTCCCAATAAGACTCTCAGGGCCGGCTAATTCACCTGCAATCATTTACCCTACAGTACGCGGGCACAAAGGCCGCATGGTAATCAGCATGCAGAGGAAATAAGACAGTCTCTCTGCTGAATACATCCAGAAACACATGCATGCACACACAAGATTACACTTTTTCTCTCCTGTTCAGTCTCTCGCTCCCACGCTGTCTCAAGGTCATCAACAATTTCTGTTTCCTTCCTGCTGTGCTACTGGTGTTTCTTCCACGCGTTGTGATGATTAACAATTAACCTTTAATCGACAATACTTGTCCGAGCTCACACTTAACATGTCCATTAGTTTCGTGTCAGCGCACAGCTGATATTAGCAGCCAGCACACTTAATATCTCACATAATACAAAGTACACAAAGTCTGACCTTCCAGCTATTGAACAGAAGATTAACCTTTATGCTCATTTAGCCTCTGGTTCGCTTCATTACTTGATGAAATTTTAATTACAAAGCTGAAATCATGTTCCGGGAACCCTCCCTAGAAATCCATATCTAAACTCTCCCTTGAAGACTATCGGCAATGTGCAAATTGAATCCATCCACACGTTTTTTTCTTAGGTTGCTACAAGGGACAAAAAAAAGTTTAGCTGGAGTTAAAAAGGAAATTGTCAGTTAAAACTTTTGTCTGAAAAATCTCCTGGCGACCGCAAACATGTCAAGAAAAACCTCTTGGCCGTCAGGATTTGTCATTTTTTGAAATTCCCAATGCTACAAGTTGTGCGTTATGACTGTCGGTCACAGCAGGAGATCATATTAAATGGTTCTTCAAAGATGTAGAAGCTTGACAAGGAATTCTCCAAAGCAGATGTTGTTTTTCAATAGTTAATGGAGAGACTGAACACAAATTGCCCAGAGACGTACTCGCAAAAAAAACCCAAAGCTATAGACTTGCGATACACCTAAACAATATTCAGGCCCGGCTAAACAAAGCTCTGCGTCACATCAAAGCACAGAACTGCATTAATTCAAGGCAAAACACAAACATGCACTCACTCACAGCCAGGAATGCTGTATATGCATTCAAACAGGGGCACGCTGCAGATCGTAGGGCAGTAAACAGGTTTTGGTTATATTTAGCTGTTTGCTCCACTTTTGCACTTTGGCTCGTCCCTTGTCAGCAGACAACAGAGCATGCAGAGAAGACAAGGCTGGCAGCCCTGGTTTAGCTGATGCCAGTGCACAGCGCTCCCATTGTTCACCTGCGGATTGGGGAACAAAAACAAGGTGTTGTGGCGTGTCATCCCGGGCCTCTTCCTGTGAAAGGATAACCTGCTTTCCTGCTGCAATCTGGATCGCACACAGACGCCCGATAACCAGCTAATTCTCACTAAGACTACAGCAACGGAAAGGGGCTGCGAGGAAACGCAGAGAGGGCCTTAAGCCGGATTGGTTTCAGCTTTACTTCAACGTATTTTGAGAGGGGGGGAAAGGGAAAAGTGGGGCAACACTTTCTCCTGCAACTCTTGTCAGCCATGAATAATGGAATACAGATATGAAGCGAGGGGGTGAAATTTGACATCCCAGGCATTGGATTTTCATTTTATTTTGAAGGCGGTCGCCCTGCCGCTCCTCTTTGCTTTTCTTTATTGTGACATTAAACAAAAAAACATATTCACAGTAGAGTTACAGGAAGTGCTGGTTCATTTCCAAACCTTCCCTCACACCTTATGACAGAAATAATTCCGTACAATATTGATTTGCTATGATCGTGGATTGCAAACGTAAAAGCTGCCTTTGAACCTGAAAATGTTCCCTGATCTTGGTCAGCCATCATTTTGTATCATAATCTTGCTAAAAGGGACATTATTGTGTTTCAGAGGACACTGTCAAACCGATATTTGACAGCTGACTCCTGCTGGGAAATACAGAATAGTGAGTTGATACGATGTGATGCAGGTCAGCAACCTCATCAGGTAGTGATACCGTGAAACAGAGTCAGAAATGAACAACTTGTCATGGTTTGGGTTTACGGTTTAGTTATTTCCTGTTTTATTTTGTGGTTATATCTTTCCACCTTCTGTCTTTGTCTCTTTCCCACCCTTTTTCTGTGTACACCTGTGTTTCATTTGTTTATCATTGCTGTGTATGAAAGCCTGTGTTTCTCTTTGCCAGTTTGTCTGTTTTCATTCTGTTTCCCCATGTCAGTCTCAAGTTCTCCATTATCCGTGTTCCTGTGGGTTCCCAGAGCTTCATCTTGCTTTGCACATAATTTACTTTTTGTATGTGTTTTTTGATTTAGTTTTTTTATTGGCCACAGCTTGTTTTTGTCCTTGTTGCACGGATTCGGTTGGAACATTGATGGAGGGACCTTTCCTGGGCGCTGACCACCTGGGGCAGCTAAATATACTGCATGCTTACCAGAACTCTGGTGAAGAGTTCATTCGTAAGACCATCTGTAGTTATAGTCCGTATCCTGCCTTTTATCCTTCTCACGCATGCTCACTCAAATTTTGCTTGCTCATTGTCTGGGGGCTGTTACTGAGACTGATCAGCTGTTCACATCTGTCCTATGGCACAGCCATACACCTACATCTTGCTGTCGTGCTGCTGTTATGTATGCACCTCAACCTCTCTTTCTCTGCCGAGTCAATGCAGATTCATCAGTTTCATCAGATCTCAGCAGAAGTCATCAGCCACCACCAGTGTCTGGACTCTGGGGGGATTTATTATGCTGCTGCTGCTCAAGGCTGACGCCCCTCAATTAGAAATCTCCCAGTAGAGTGTCAGTAAGTGCCAAATACTTTCTTGTCAAGACTTAATTACCACTACATCATCTGTTATAATAAACATTTATCTCCACTTCATTCATCATGTCTCTCTCTGAATGAAATACATGGATAAGAACTCATTAAGAGCAGACACATCACATTTGTTAGCTTAATTATTGGTAGATTATTTTGCCAGTTCAGACACAAGTTTTTTTAATTGCTGAGTTTAAACACTAAACAAGGACAGCACTACGCAACTACATCTAGATGCTGCATAACATCACTTTGTCAGGATTTTCGCCGGAGGAAAAGTAAGCCCTTCTGTGAGACTTGCACGATGCAAGTTGGCATGGAACAAGGAGAGCGCTTCAGTGTAGCTGTGAGAAATACAGAAAGCTTGGAAGCATCTGCCAAAAGTAGGTTGGAGAAGACAAGAACAGGAAGAAACACGAGAGGAGGAAGGCCAAGAAATACAGAATAGTAAGAGGTTTAGCACCTCAGGTTTCACATGGAGACAGGTTCACTTCCAAGTGGCAGCCACTAGAAATGCCAATTAGAGAAAATGAAAACAACCAAGGTCGATGATGGATAGCTCCTGTACTCACTGGCAGATAATTGAAAGGATTACTCCCTCGGTTATTATTAAAAACTCAAGCGGAAGAATGTGTCTCAGCTCGTGTACAATCTTGCAAAGTGAGGAATATGAATCACAAGTGATTCAGTATTCAGTTATTCACAATAGGACTGATTAGGATGGGCTGAATCTGAAGTGGCATGCCACCAGCTGTCAACTTGATTCTCTTACCTTTCCTTTCCCCTCTCCTCGGCTACTTTATTATTTCTGCTTATCCCGTACAACCATTGCTACTTCCCTGCCCTGTTTTCTTCGGCTTTGCACAGTTTTGTCTTCGTTTCAGTTCCCATTTTTTCATCGCTGTGGCTGTCGATCGAAAAAGTTGTATCCAAACAGCCTCTTTTCTAGAAGGACCACAGCCCATTTTCAGTAAGAGGAGCTCATCGAGAGGCACTGAGACTTTAAAACAAGAAGAAAAAAAACAATTGCAGCTTTGAGGCTTTCAAAAACACACGCACACCGTCTCACACGGTCTTTAGTGACAAGTCAAATGAGCATATCAAACCACTCTCAGACAAAACTCCTACCTACATTATTCACTGGCATCCTCTCCCTTGTTTCTCGGGTGGAAGCGTAGTTACCTGTTACTTTGACACATGACAAGTCCCGTTCCTCCCATCAACCTGCCTGCGCAATTTGACAGGCTCTTTAAAGGCCTCCGTGCATTGTGTTTTGATCATTAGCAACCCATTTGTCAGAAAGAATACTGAATACTGAATTCTGAAAAGAACTTGGGGGGAAAAAACATCTGTATCCCATGCAGCCTCTTCTCTGCAGAGTAACTTTCCAGCACCAGAACTTTATGTATACTCGGGTTTGTTGGTGGCATTAACTGTCAGACATGTTGCAAATGTGTATGAAAAGAGTACATTCCTTGCTTCGTGGTCATTTCTATTGACCAGATTCACACAGCTGCCAATTTTCCTCTGACGTCACGCTCAGGGTGGGAAGCTTAAATGCTGGGTTGTTGTGCTTCTGTTTTCAAGGTTGCATATAAAAGTATGGTATCTGACAAACTGTTATCATTTCACCGCTTCCTGATTGAGCGTCAACTGAAAAGACAATGAATAGTGGACATTTGGAGGGAAATCGGGCCATATCTAAAGGTAAAAAATTACATATTTGATAACCTGTTAGCTAGCGTTAGCGTTCAACCACTTCCTAGCTCCTAACGTCACCGTTTGATAAAGCGTGTTTCACTTCCAGGCTTAAATAATTGTGTCCGAGATATGTGTTGACATTTTAGAATACAATTACGGCTGTCCCATCTTATTGTGTAACAATATCAAACAGGAACGTTAGCTAGGAGGTGGTTGAAGGATAATGCTAGCTGTTGAGTCTCCTACCCTGAGCATGATGCCAGAGGAAAATGGCCGCCGTGTGAATATGGTCTGTTAAAGGAGCAATTTGAAGGACATGGCTGGAATTTTTGTTTAAAACATTTGAAATTTAAAAAATGAACTAATGTTATTAGCAGAGTGTGAAGAAACAACTGTTGACAAAATGTCGAAAAACTATGTATTGTGTTGAAGCGGTCTAATGAAGTTAGCATGCTAACCAGTCTCCTAAAACCACTTTGGACCAGCAAATGGCAATAGTTTGATAGCCCCCGTAGTTTCAACTAGTAGATACGGTATGTGCTGGCTGTTAGTGTGGTATATAAACAAAAAAAACCTCACAAATTGTCAAGAAATTACATACTTTTTCTTCTATTTTCTTCACTAAAAAGAAAAATGCACCCGTAACACAAGTTCTTCTCTGTTACAGAACTAAGACGACCTTAACTGCCTCATTACCTCATGGCAAAACACACTTCACTCAGAATCAACTTAAACTAAATGAAACTCACAGGAACAGTCTTGGTTTCTCTTTTCACAATCAACTCTAGTATGGTCGAAATAAATCCTCCGCTGCCGCTGCCATCAATCATTGTATTATTTACACCTGCTTATCCGACTATGATTTGTCAAAATGTCGTTTTTTGAAAAGGCTCAGCCGGCAGTGTGCTGGGACCCCAGGAGAGCCACTCATCCACAGTGATGATAGGATGATCCGAAAATACCAGTGATGGCCTTTCATTTCACCCTTATTCTTTTGTATGATTCATATCCACTTTGATGGCTTATTTTTTCTAAAGCACTTGTGATTAAGCTGTACTGTAAGCATTTGCAGTCGGTTCACGGGTAAATTTCACCACATGGGTTTATTACAGAGATCCATCGCAAAGAAAGACAAGACGTCAGTTCACATACAGTACATGTCCTCAGGCTAATTAGGATCATGTAACTGAAACTGAGGTATAGTAATCATCATGATTCACAACCGGCAGGTCCATTTTATTTCATAAGACACTGTGTGCAGCCAGGGTTTCAGTCACTCTTGTTGGAGGCATTCGATGAATGTGATAATCAGCACCTGCAAGCACATTTAGCATGCCAAAAGTTCAGCCTCATTTCAACATGGGAACATCATCTGCACGCCAAACAACTATCATTATGCAAAAATGATTACAAATCATAGCACCTGTAGTGCCAGAGTACCCTCGCCTCTCTAATTTCAAAATATGAACCACAGAACTCCAGGGGCCTCACGACTAAGACTGTGTGTATGCACATACATTATTTTCATCAGATTAACAAAGCTGTGCACACACCCAACCTAGTTTTTAAACCTCAGTCACAGTTATCCATAAGTGGATGTAGAAACTCCCTTAAACACCTGTTTGCATATTGATGCTTGTGGCATTTAACAGCACATTACACCTTTTTGATGAGAAGAACGGCAAAGACGTAAAATGTAACTGACTGTGTTTAATCAGCAAGGCTCTCTAACAGCTGTCACTATGGACGACCGTTACGCACAGCTGTGGCTATTTATAGCGTCTAGACATGTACCTGTATGCCTACAGCTCATGTTGGAACAGACTCATTCAGGGTCCAATGAAAATATCTTTAATATGGAAGTAATGGCTCCAGTTAAAATGTTAAGAATGATCAAATTCATCACGATAAGTAATTTAAAATGAGTTTATTTCCTGTCCTTCAGTGTGTTACATAGTTTCTTAAGGTTAAAAAGCCCCAAGTCCACACCGATGGGAGCTCCTCTCTCCTGCAGAAAACACTGCTCCTGAAGTGTCTAAAATGGCTCGTTAGTAGTCCTGCCTTTAGTTCCGTGACTTTGTGACATCACACTACGTCAGGTCACACATCTGCATAATTTATGCATATATTCATGGTAGAATCAGAATCAGAATCAGAATTCCTTTATTTGTCCAGCAAATGGGGAAATTTCTTTGTCACAGCAGCCAAAGGACAGTATTACACTAAACAATAAAAAAAAGTAAAAAATAAACAATATAAAAAGAAGATAAGAAACAGAATTAACTCACATATTTACAATATGACATGGTATTTATAATATTAACAGTGTAAGTATAAACAGTTTGGTATTTTTATTTACAAATAATAAATAATAAATATGGGTATTAAAAAATTGTCCAGTTAATGCAAACCAAAATCTATGTGGATATGTGTAGAGTTTTTTTTATTGCACAGTGCACATGTGAGGTCTACTGGGAGCAGTGCTGGTTCCAGTGCTGGAAGTGAAGTGGAGGCTGGAAACATGACAGAGCCGACCGGAGACGAGGTGAGCAGTGCTGTCTCAGGCGTGTGTGAGCTGACCAATCACAGCAGACTGGGTAGTCGGGAGGGGGACCTTAAAGAGACAGGAGCTAAAACAGAGCATTTCAGACAGAGGGGGAATACAGAGCTGCAGCACTGGACAGTATGAGAAAGCTGATGTGTTTTTGAGCATTAAAGCATGTAAACCTACTCTAGTAGTAACCCAAATAAAAATGTATGAACATGAAAATAAGCATAATATGTCTCCTTTAAGATTATAAATGTATCTCTGAGTGTCATTTTAGAGAGAACACATTGCAAAATAATAACACAATCATCAATGGAGTTGGCAAACAACCTATACTAACAACGTTTTACCCTAAGGTTACATCTCTCACCTTATGTTTTATATACGCCTCATCATTTCACTCACAGCCATCTCTGGAGTGTGTACTCCAGGTCTGAAGTATGTGTGAGGTATGCACATTGTCACCGCACATTCTTTGTAAATAGCAGTTATTTGTGGAGAAAAGGCGTACACATGGTTTCTGTGCATACACGTTGCTCATACATCTGGCCCCAGGTTTCTTCCAGTGACTCATTTCCAACTCAAGCAATTCTGTCATAACTTGGTGGATACTTTGTTCAGTTTATTACTCTCATCAACATGCTGATGTTGTGTCAACTGGGCTCTGAGCACCATGGCCAGGAGCAATCTTTTAATAATTCAAGAGTGTTCCTCATTCACAATCTGCAAGATTCTGGCAAAATTATCAACCACATCCTGTCAGCCGCAGAGCTGCGGTGAACACAATGCACAACACAACACAACAAAGGTGCAGTTCATATTTCAGAGATCTTTCAGAAGCTCATCTACACCCATTACAAAATTCCCATCAAATTTCATTAGCACCTGTGTTTACAAGTGGCCTGATTGGGTCGTACTGGCGTGGTGGCAGCAGGGCTCTAAACATCGTGAGCAGGGATGTCAATGACCTGCCTGCAGCTAATGGTCCGTGCTGTAATGAAACTGGGAAGATGCTGACTGATTCCCTGCACACCTCCCACTGCTCTCATTTCAGACACACCGATTTCAGTTTGTCTCCCCTCATTAATCCTTGGCCCTGACCAGGCATCATGAATGAGCCTGTTACAAAGTGGTGTGGGACATATAGTCTTCGAAAAGCTTGTTACAGTAATCTCTTGGAGACAAGGTCAGGTGAAATACTGCAACAATATAAATGCATGTGTACAGGGCTTGTGTTTGTTTGTCTTATTCTCCACTTTCACAATGTAGTGTGACGTCCTTTTGCTTCTGGTGCCAACTCTACAGTATACATCTCTTGTTATCTCAGAGCCTTTTCATCCATAATGTAATTAAAATACATATTGTTATTGTTGTAATATACTGTTAATAGTTTATCGTTCATTTTTGTATTCATTTTTGCATTTTTGATCAATTCTCAGCTGTTTTTAACTAGCGTCGTTAGAACGTTAGCTAGCCTAGCTGGCTTACACAAAAGCTCTGCATATACACACAATAGTAGAACCAGTCACCTCTCCCAATCAGAGCCTTTTAGGAAGCCTGCTAGGCTAGCTGAAAGGCTAACCTCATTTGTTTAGTTTAGTTTAGTTTAGTTTATTTGTTTATGATGACATGGACAGTCTCCTTTAATAAACTTAACAGTAAAACGACCAGCTTTAGCCTTTACGGCTAATTTCCGGCTGCAGTCCCCAGTCAAACGAGTTGACAAGTTTCCGTGATTATGTAAATGCTCAAAAATGTAAATGATTAGCAACATACACAAAGCAAACTGTGAAAAGTGAAGTGTTTTAACTAAAGTACGGATGAAAAAGCACTGAGATAACTATAGACATATACTGTAGATTAGGCACAGGAACCAAAAGGACGTGCAGTTTGTAAAGCCGATACACCGTCACACTACGTTGACATTTCAGTGTAAAGAAGGATAAACGTTAGCAAACGAGTTGATGCTGTGCCTTTGTATTAAGGAGGCAGGCAACTGATAACGTAAGGATGAAATGACCCTCAAGGAAGTGGAAAATTAAAATAAGGATATAAACTCGAAATACGAAGTATAAGACGTTAAAGGAGGGATGAGTTACAGCAGAGGGTCACAACTTGAAAACCTCTGGAGATGCTCTGTGCCACACTCTTTATGAAGTACATAAAAGTGATATAAGAAAGTGAACTTGGAGTATCAGGTTACGCTCTCTCTCTATTTGCTAATTTTCAAGCCCACAGAAGAAAAATGCTGATACGGTCCAAAAGCCCAGAATAATTCCCTCAAGCATCCAAGATGAAAACCCCTAGGTCGATGCCCTGCCAGAAGAAGGTCCAGCGCAGTTTGCTACTTAAAATTAATTGTCAAAGAGAGAGCTAAATGGTGCTAATGCTAACCCATCATGTGCACTCAGCATATTCTGGAGATCTGAGGTGCACTGAGGACAATCAACTTTAGCTGTTAAGTACTGCGAGGGAACAGTTAAAGCTGGGGAGTTCATTAGGATACAGGTTTAACTCAAGTTTGTAAGAGCCAGAACATTTAGATGGAGGGGCCCTGTGTAAGCATAACAGAGGTTCAACTGCTGACAGAATAGCAATAATGAAAACAGAACTGGCTATTCTCTTGATCTGTTTTTTTCTCCCCTCTGGGTTGCTTGCCCTGTATTCATGCCTTGCTCTCTTTCCCAGTCTGCATCTCTCTGGGGTCCAGACTGTTATCCTGCACAGGTCCGTCGGTGTCCTGCCCCCCTCCACTCCTCAACATCTGTTCCCCGTCCTCGCCCTGTGCCAGGGGCAGCTACCCCGCCAAGACACCCATACGACCAGCTCTGTCGCTGCCTGCCAAGCATCTGATCAAAGGGGACAGCTGCCGAACGGAGCTGTATGCCAGCCAGCATTGCTGCATGAATGAGAAATGGGCTGAGGAAGGGGAAAAATAAACATCCAGCACCATCAGCACCACCAACCCATCCAGAAAAATGAGTTGGTCGGTGGACAGCAGAGGCGACACGGCCAAAGCCCGGAGGAATCGTCACAGTCTGTTTTTACCCACAGCAAAGAGAATTAGCGAATCACAGATGGGGATGCTCAGAGGAGTATAATGACAAGAGGACAAGGAAATGAGATATTGTCTGTTATTCTGTGAGAGGCTCATATACACAGGACAAGAAAGTGGTGCAGTTTTGCTCTGCATGTAGAGCAGAGTACTGACAAGGCCAGCATACAGGCAAGAGTGCCAATGAGGTCACCTGTACTAAAAAGGAGGCACCGGAGGCAACCGTGGAACGTGGCCCTAACAGGCACCCATGAGGTTACTTCCTCAGTTATGACTCATTCGTGCTGCACATGGAGTTGGTCTGATGTTAAATACCTCGCAGCAGTTCTGGATTGTTTAAAGCTTGGACTCAAAGGAAACCAGGGCCACTGCCGTCCTGCCAACTGGTCGGGATTTAATCTCAATGGAATTAAATCAAAATGAGCAGATCAGTGTCAGACACTGTGTTTCAACATGCAGACCTCTTATAAGCCTCCAAGCTGACTAAGCAAACATGATGCTAAATATTCAGCTGTCGATAACTCTCTCAAATATCAACATGTCTGTGTGCACCAGTGTCTCATTTACTGTTTTAGTGGGTTGAATAAAGGACAGATCTATTTATATCTGCAATAAAAGTGAATTTGGATAATGAATGTAAAAACTGCATAGAAGAAATTGAACTTAGTTTAGCATTTAAGACAGCTAACATTATCATTAAATGCAAAATGCATCAGAGGCTAATGGGAATGTCAAGAGTTTTTCAAGTAATTGATCCTATCCTATGTATTGGACAAACAGTGATGGCTGTAGAAGAAAAGTAAGGAGATTACAAAAGTTTAAAAATGATTTTTATGGGGATTTTAAATGTCTGTACGGTAATCCATCTCACAGTTGCTGGGATTTTCCATTCTGGACCAAAGCGGAAGACCAACTGGCAGATCAAACGCCCAAAGATCCAACAAATCAATATTGCCTGCCCCAGAGCCATGACAACAGTGTGGCTAAGACATGAATTAAGAAAATTAAACTGTAGCACAGAAGTGTAAGAGGAGCTCATAGACTTAAAAGAGCACCACCTCATAAGAAGTTAAAAAAATCAGGATGCTAATGTCACTGAGTTAGTAGCGTGCTATAACAAAATGCTACAGTGAACAAATACGCTATTAAATTAAACAACATACAAACACTGGACCACATTTTGATGCTGAGTTAAAGATTTGTACTGTAGCACTGTTTTAACACTTGAAGGCAGTACATCTGTATATTGCTAGCTAAGTCGAAGATTATAGTTGCATTGTGGGTAATGTAGGCGTGTGAACACACTTTAATGTGTTAAATTGGTGGAGTTACCCTTTAAATAGCAGATTCATTCATAGAAACAAGAGTCCCAGTTGTATCACTTGTTGTGACAAATGGTATTTAAATGCTAACTAGGTAAATAATCCTTTTGATGAATGAGAGGTGCAATATGAAAGAATTTTTGTTTAAAACATTTAAAAAAGGAACAAAAACCATAAACAGAATGTGAAGGAATAACAGTTTTGATGTTATATTATGATGATGCTTCCTTCCCCCAGTCCTGGTCCTGAAAACCTCTTCCTCTCAGCAGACCAAGCTCCTGTGCTAGCGGTGTAAAACAACACACCCCACTGCCCCAAGCTCCTAGTCAGGACCACAAGCTGCACTGCTAACTGAGCTAACTAGCTAATGGTAACAGTTAATGGTTACTCTGGTGATATGTTGCCCCCTATTTGTTTGGAGTATGAATTCAACAGGTGGCCAATTCTTGCATATTGCACCTTTAAAGCCTAAATAAATACCTTTTTTGTTAAATCTCAACGTTTAAACCAAAAAGAATGAGAAAAAGGGACATTTCAACATTAGCCTTGTCGGTGTGTTCGTTTGTTTGAGTGAAGACATACAACGACTCTCCGTTTAACTATTTATTTACAATTGTATCATTAAACAAGCATGATCATGGACCTTTCTCTGTCACACAAATCACAGTCAGCGGATTGCTGTTACTCTGTAACCCATCGCCCAGAAAAAGATGGATATATTCACATTACAATAACAGTTATATTTTTGCTGTTGAGGTGTTGTAACTTCTCATTGGTCAAAAAGGTGAGGAGGCCGTGGTTTAGACTTGGCTCTCCTGTCGTTGGTGCACAGGCTGGTCCCAGCCTCTTGGCAACACGATTCCTCCAATCCGTGAAGACATCGCCCTGTGGAAAGACCCTCCCTCTTCCTGTTCTCTTCCTGTCTCATCCTTTCGTTTGAGTTCCTCTAAGACACACTTTGCTATTCATTCCACAGACAGATACCGCTCACTACAAGGTCATCATGTGCAGGCAACTTTGTTACAGAGACAAAGGCAGCTGTGTTCTCTCTCTTATCCTGGCTTGTTTCTCCAATGTCTTAACCCTTCATAACATGGGGTCAATGCTTGTATCAATCTCATCAATCAACAGGATAAGTACAGCTCTATATGGGGACATCATTAAGTGAACATGTGGAGTAGCATATGACTGGTAGAGAAAAAAACTATTGTATCTCAACAGCCTAACTGGGTAACTCCATCTGCTGAGGAAGATGTGATTGAAACTGAATGGACCTTGTGGTGAGATGTCTTTTGTCTGCCTGTTTTTAAGTTCAGCAATGACGTTTCAGTCCCAATCAAAAAGAAGCTTCAGATGCACAGATGAACAGTCCATGACGACTTGAGCTGCACCTGCTGAGGATCTTTTTGTATGATTAAAGCTCCAGTCGCTAAATGTGCCTTGACTTATTCTCTCAACTTTTTGATTGAGGTTACAGCATACTGCTTCCCAAAGCCAAACATCACATTTTTTTCGCGTCAGCTAAGTTGTCTCATCATTCTTCATCCATTCAACAATTGGTGTGTAATGAGCATTAGAGCCACAGGAGGCTGCCGTGGCAGTGGGCCTTTAGTCTTGCTCTCTGATGAGGCTTGCAGGTTGCTGCTGATTAGAGCTCCCTCAAGGTTGAATCTTCCATGTCAGCAAGCGTCTGTCACTGCCAGGCCGCTTCAGGGCTGCACTGTTCCGCATCTGGGCGTGACCTTTGACCTCCATCAAAGAGCTTCACTTACATTGTCATCATATAATCATAGATGAGTTTTTGTTGAACTGCAGAATGCTAATCTTTGCTCAGTCTAGCAAGCAAGCACACTCCACCTCACTGGAGCTTGACAGTGTAATGCGCTAAGTCACAGAGAGCTGCGTCTGAGCAGGATTAAAATACTTTGGAAAGATTGCAATCTTCTTCCAAATAAGTTTCATATGAGCACATTAGATTGTTGTAGTAATTAAACCTGATCTGCCTTCCCAGGCACCCTAATTGTCCTATTAATATTAATAACAATACCAGTATGCTGCTTTTCTGTAATGGGATCCAGTAAAGGAATAAGTACCACTGCTCCCTTGTGTATGCTGGTTTGTTAACTTCTTCCCTTACAAACAAGCTGATTTCTGCAGAGCATTACAGAAGCGGGGAGTGGTGGACTAATTAAAGCACCTCAGGGAGCCCCGAGGATGTGAGCACGCCGTCTATAAGGAGTCAGAATATGTACAGTAGCCCCAGATCCAATTAGGGTGCACTACCACTTGGCTGCTGTTGCATTATTGAAGCGTGTTATGGAACGGCTGGACCATAGATGATAGGGTGTGCTATTAAGTCAAAAACTTGTCCAGCATGGGAAAGCTGCTTCTGTAATTTGTGTCCAATTTGCGCGGGTGACACAACAAAAAATGATGAGTGATGGCTGCTATGTGAGGAATCACTTGTCTTACACGACTATGACGTGCTTCTTTTATCATTTTGTGATGAATAAAGAATAAAAAGAGTACTGCAAGGTTAGGAGGGGGGAAGGAAATAGGCCGTCTGAGTTTGGTGTGGTCTAATAACTCCAGCATTAAGAGTACAGATCATTTCCTGTTGGGGACATAATTTAACCTGACAGGCTGCTGAAAATGAGCCGATTTTTAAACCATGAGCTGACTCGTGCGGTCAGACTTGATTTATAACCAGCAACGGCAGGGCCGAGCGAGCCTCCACCAAGGTAAATATCTTTAATCGAACATCACACAACCTTTAAAGAATAATCAGTGCGTGCAGCCACAAGTGAGTAATGCTGTTCAGATGAGGAGTGAAAGGCGAAGAGGCTAATTACCTTTCATCATTCAGTTGGAGTCCTTGGTTACAGCTCAGCATGCTCACCGCAAATATGTGATAATGATACCAGCTCTGACTGCATGATCAATTCCTTTGATAAATAACAACACTACAGCGCTGGCTGGATGTCTGTGATGAGTTTGTGTAAATGCAGGTCAAGTGCTGCATACAAAAAAACGTTAAGCAGTGGGATGAATTTCTGATTCATCTGTATCACCTTTAAATATTTACACCCACAAACAACCGTTACTGTAATGTAAAATAACAGCAGAGAGGATGCACACTTGTAGTAAAAATTTTATTTAGAATAAAACAACGTAGCCATATTACACGTAGTGTGGTCAATCTATTTTACATACCTCAGGAGAAGCGACACAGTTCTGCCATGGTACGGTTCATCATGATTGGAATCATTAAAATCATCACCAACATCATCATTAGTCTACAGTCAGAGGAGGTTATAGTAGTGTTGTTCAGTCTCACAAGTTTTACAGGATAGCATATAGCACGACAACACAACGCAGTGAGGGACCAGTGCTAGAAGGCCAGTGGAAAAACCAACAACAGATAAAGTAACACTCGCTTCAGCAGGCCACAGACCCATTGTGGTACAGTAATCGTAACATTTTTTTTTTACTTGGTATCTCCTCGTTGCAGTGTACACCAATACAGTAAGCTGAAGCTTAGAATGCTAAACCAGGCTGTTCTTGTTCTGTAAATGATCACTAAGTTTACAAACCACAAAGCAAAACTGTGTCTATGAGTCTGAGGTAGCAAGGCAATCATGGCTTTCCTCTGATTTCTGAACATATATCTTTAAAAAAAACTATTCTACATAATGACGGTGGGCCTCTTACAAACCCAAATTCAGAACAACTTTCGATTTAAATCTTTATGTTCCTAAACGTCTCTCTTTATACACAATCCCACTTTAATTCTGATCTCTGTCTTCCACACATGGAATGACACACTGTATAGGCACAGAAGGGGTAAAGTTTATATTAACAAATCTCAGTCGGCGCAAAGTGCGCCGACACATCAATGCTTTAAAGGGGAACTTGACATCGAGCATGCTACGAGATAGATCTTCAAAACAAAACAGACGCTTTGAGAAGTGACAGTCTGCGTCTTCAAACTGATCCTTTCAGCCACCGGATGTAATTACTCAGGAACTGTGCGTGCTCCTAAACGTAGAACAAAAAAATCTGTGGCTCTTCCACTGACAAACAACTACAACTGGGGGCTGGAGGGTACGAAGCAGTGGAATGACAAAATAATGTAACAGTTTGATTCCCAGTGAAGGCAAAACTGAACAAGAACAAAACACAAAAATCTCAAACCTCCCTCTGAAAAACAAAAAAAAAAGCATATTTTACTATACAAAGCCCCGTGTCCGTATACTCCTCAGCATATCTAAACAAATCACTGACAAATGTTGAACCAAGTTCAGGTACAATCTACAGTTCATAAAATGTACAGTTTGCATAGTACAAGACAAGGTGGTAAAAGTAGTTAAGTTGTCTGGTCCTGTGCGTCTTTGGGATTTTGGGTCAGGGAGATTGTTTGTTTGGGAATGGTCCTGTCTCTTCTCACTGCGCATGCACACTCACATGTGTGTGCGCACAAACACGCGCCGTCCCCTGTGGTGATCTCTGTCCTCACATCACCTGCAAGACAGAGAGCGCAAACATGAAATCATCACGTTGGATCGGACGACAAAAATTACCCTTTAAAACACTGCGGTGAGAGTCTGAGTTAAAGGATAAGTTCACATGAAAATTCACCTATCTGATGAAAACTCAGGTGAAGTTTCAAAGTCCACCAAACATTTCGGGGGCTTAACAGCAAAACAGCGTTAGAAATGTAAAAAACAACCAAAAATAAATGAACATAAAATGGCTCCATACTGCTTGTCTGGTGTAATCCAAGTCTCTGGAAGCCCCAAGATCCCAAATTGATTTGAAAAGATGTCATTTACGCCCTCAACGTGCAGTCGAGCTTGTGCATCCACTTCAGACAGCATGCTAACGCTATTAGCTTAGCAGCTAAAGTGGGGATTAAGGGTTAAAAAAGGAGTAACATATTTTCAAATCAGTTTTGGATCTTGTAGCTTCACTTTTTAAAAAGTCCCCATCTATTTCAGTTGTTAAGGTGAATGCTGCAACGCCGTTTTGCTGTGAAGCTACAGAAATTTTTGGTGGCCTTTGAAACTTCACCTGACTGAGTTTTCATTTTCGGGCCACTGTAAGTTAGTACTCTCAGTGCAGCAGGTACAGTAAAGCCACCTCATTGCTCTTCATCAAGACATCACCGGGTGGAAATATCTGAGATTCGAGCGAAGTAATCGGGTTTGAGAGCTGGTAAATGGACTGCGGTCCCTCAAGCCAGTTACAGTCCATTAGGAGCTCGGTGTGGAGGAAAGGGAGGAGGTTGGTGTGGATGATTCAGGGGAGATTTTACAAAGCATGGCCGTCTCCTTAGAAATGGAATTAGGCACTCAGACCCATTCGGTCATGCCTTCACGTGAAAACCAGCAGTAAGTGTTTGAAACTGTGCTTGCCAACCTTTTTAGAGCGTAATGATAAACTTGATCGAACTTAAATTAAATCTAGAGGTTTAAAATCCCAAAAGTGATTAGTTGATGTGCAGTGGTGATTACAGAGGAAGGCAGAAATCAAATGGGAAAGTGTGTTTCTAATTTCAAACAGCCAACACAAATAAGCAGTTTAACTGATGTGTGAAGGTATCAGCTGCGTGTGAAAAACAAGTCGAGCCGTTTAAAAAGACAGAGACAGAATGGGGAGAGAGACGAGAGCTGAAGGGCATCAGAGTGGGGTAAAAAATTACAGCAGGCAGAGGTCAGAGTGGCAACAGCTTTCACAGCACCTCTGTCCCAAAATGCACCTTGGCCTTGGACCGCGGGAACAAGATGAGCAGCTAATGGCGCTCCCCAGACATCCATTAGCCGTCTCTTTCTCACAGGCCACCAAATGTGGAGGGCTGAGGCAGGTGAAGGCTACATGGAGGGCTGTAATTACCTCTTTTGCTCTGCTCAAACTTCTCTCACCTTTGCCAGTTACTAAAATAGTGACCCGGAAAAACACATAAAAAAAGCAGAGAGGAAGAAAAACAGGCGCTGCAGATACACAAGACTGTTTTATAGAACTAAAAGTGCGGAAGAACCTCGCCTTACCTGTGGCCTTGAGGAGAGGCTCGAGGCTGTGGGAGACAAAGCAAAGAGACAGCAGAGTAGTTTAACACTTCAACTCCCCAGTTCATTTCTGTTTTTATAAGCCTACACTAAATTATCAGCCTCTGGGTCCCCTCCCACATATTCATGCACACGCTCGGCTCTGTGCTGTTCAGTCCCGGTGCCTCAGAGCTGTGCACTAACCAAATGCTAATAACGCTGGAGCGTCTGCCAGATTAGAATGGATTTTTAACTAAAGCCCTCATAGGAAAAAAAATTTCGAATGCAATTTGAAGTCGGTGAGCTTTGACTCGCTACTCGAACATTTTTATTTATTTTTCTATGTGATTAATATCCCCAGAGGTGGATAGTCTTTCAAATTCTGCTATAAAGTGTAATGAGGGTCTAACGTTTTTCCCGATCGTATCAAACACCAAATTTAAATGATAATCAAAACAAACCCAAAGGCTGTATTTAAAATATACGTGTTTGAGAAAGCATTTCATCTGAATCAAAAACCAAAGTCTCAATCCAGAGGAGCCTGTATGTGCTACACAAACAATGATTACACTGAAATAGCACATTCTATGTACCATTCTTCATTGAAATACAATACAAGACCCTTTGAAATCATGACTTCCGACAAGTGCACAGCTGCTCGAGCTGCAATCGTTTATACATGACACCTCACTGCGCCCACACACAAACAAACAAAGCCAAACGACAGTTTGAGGTACAAATGACAAAGACTGATGCAGAGCAGGAGTGTGTGAGGTCGTGACAGAGAAAGATGAAGGCAGAGGGATCAACAAAAGCAGCTGGAGGAGGTAAAGGAGACGATTTGAAGGTGGTTGAAGAGTCAAGTTGAAATTGTAGATGATGTGTAATGTATCAGGAAAGTACCACAGTCTCTCCCCTGCCTCGACTTTCTGTTTCTATATCATTCATTGTTGCTACGTGATACGGCCTCAGCATGGTGAACCTCGTAGAAGGTCATGGATTTAAACAAGAAAAACTGAAGTATGAGCTGAAGGTGTCAAAGACAAAAATAATATCTGTAAAATGATCTATCTGGATGAGAGTGGGGATTCTGATGAAAATGTGTATTTTCAAGATTTTCCTGTCATACATCCGCAAATTTAGTAGATGCAAGATGCAACTTGAATGTGTGACTGATTTAATGAGCCTTGTCATGAGGTCTGTAACAGCTTCAAATGTTTACCTGATGGTATACAAGTCAGGACTATCTAAAAGTTTGCAAAGAACACTATGCTTGTGTCTTCTCTGCATGCCTCCTGATTTAAGGAGGAAGATTTGTTAAAAAATATTGTGATAAATAGCTTAAACCAAGAAATGTTCATTAACAAATGAAAACAGTTAAATGTTGCTTTCTACAGTAGATGTGGTGTTGGCATTGTTCAGCTGACATGGTGTTTAGGTTATGGATGTCATGCATATGTATGTCCTTAACTTGGTTGTTCAGTTATCGTGCATATTATACTCTAGTGTGTGTTTATAAATATATAAATAAATTCGAAACTGTTATGCTGAGTATTTTCGGATTGTCGACTCTGTAGTAGTTAAGGCTATGCCCTTTTAATGCGCTGTTATGCAATTCTTTCCCGCCATATTTATCTACTCTGACCTCATTCTGATCCACACATTTTTAATAACCGTCTCTTCATCCGAGCCCTTATTTCCCACCACTGTTCAATATAAAGTGACAGCCTTGTTGCAACTTTAAACAGCCAGTTGGTTAATTGCCTCGTATACGATTGCAAACTGACTCTTGTTGGGTTTTAGACCATTCTACCAATGGTCTAAAAAAACCCAAAAGTTTCAAAGGCATATGAAGGTGTCATGTTGAATTTAAGGAAAACTGGTTGAGAAATATTGTGACATCTACATTATTTCTTACTTTTAATAGACCAAATGATTAATCGAGATGAAAAATCTGCAGAGGAGGGTGCAAACTTGCCTAATTCACACATTTTGAACACCACACATGAATTTTCCCTGTAAGGGGATGAAGTATGAACAGTTAAACGGAGTGACATGCACAATTTTTCTGCTGACCGGCGTCCTTGTGGTGAAACACAAATCTGCCTTCAGAGACTGGGAAGACATGGTGGGAGAGAGGAGGAGGAGGAGGAGGAGGAAACTTACGACTGCATGCAGGAAAGGAGTTGTTAATCTGCTCCATTACATCTGCCAGGTCAGAGCTGCTGTTGTGGGAGTCCAGCAGCTCATCTGAACGAACACACACACATATGCACACACAGGTTGAATTTCAGGGAACACAGATACACTTTGAAATGGCACCACAGAGAGCAACAAGTTTCCATTTGCAGAGAAACAGTGTGAGATCTTTTCTGTGTCGTGAGCAATGTTCAAACTCTGTGTACCTGCTAAATGCAGCACAAAGTGGCTTCTGCCCCAGTGATTGAAATCCAAGGACTGTACACCAAGACCAAGTGTTTGTGTCTGAGTATGCAAGTCTTCCTGAGCTTGAGTGTCTCACCTGAGTTTTCAGTAAGTGGCCCTCGATCTGGCACGGTGGGAGAGGACACTCCGTTTACCCTCGAGTCCACCTCCGGCTGAGAGACGGACAGACGGAGAGTGAGAGAGAAGAAAGCAAAAAAAAAAAAAGCAAACTCCATTATTATAACATAATTATTCCGCTTGGCATACGCTTGACAACTTCACAATTAGCCGTGCTTCACAGCGGCAGGCGGCGACAAGGGAATACCAGAGGGCGGCACGATGAGGATGATGTTATGTGTGCAGAGACGTCTCTCACAAATGCTCTCTGCCGATGTCCCGACTCGAGTTTGACATGCTACGGTATCAATCACATTCAAAGACCTCAAAAGACATTTGCATAGTTAGATTTTCTGACTAATTGTCGCATAGACAGAGAGTGCAACAGTAGAAATTCCATGACTGCCAACACAAAATATTGAAATTAAAGCTATGAAAGGCTGCCAAAACATACAGAGGATTTTCCTGTGTCCATAAACATACACTACACATAAAGGCAGGAGACGTGTATTTGTCTTGCCTTCCTATCCACTGAGCTGAGGTGTTGTGACAGACATTAATGCAGCCGCCGCAGGTGCTGAAGAAGCAGACAGTGAATGCAGATGACCTACATTAATCCAGCAATGTTTACATCCACTATGTTTTTGACAGGGACCCGTCTGTAACAGATTGCTTAACTGTTGTTCCGGTTCGTACTGCTATCGGCTGTTGTCTGCACTATGACTCGGCCTCAGGAAAAATTGTTGTGCCCCAAGACGTCCTGAAATCCGCAGATAGCGATAATCTGTAATTTCATTTTTTATTGCCTAAATAAATAAAAGTAAAAACACAGGTATTCAGTTCACAGGCTGATAAGAAAAGTCTGTTGTCAAAGCAGTAAAAAGAGAAGATTGACAGAAAATAGCCCAGATGCTCCAAAAAACCTAACAAAATAGTTTCTTAATAAATCAATTAGAGATTAATTGGTGAAACTGGTGAAAACATGCTCTGGCCCCTACATGCTGTCAGGCCACAATTACAGCATCCCACGTTCCCTTTAGCTTCTCAACGGCGAGAAATCAAATCAATGTTTCCTCCCTCGTCACCCCTCTTCTTCTCCCTCTACTTCATCTCCTCGTGCCCACGGCGCCAGTAAAGGCTAACATGTTGGAAATGTCTCTGGAGCACAGCCAGTGTCTCGAGGCTCGTCTGAGAATAGCTAGGGTCAGGGCTTTGG
Source organism: Pagrus pagrus (assembly GCF_965226575.1). Lineage (NCBI taxonomy): Eukaryota > Metazoa > Chordata > Actinopteri > Spariformes > Sparidae > Pagrus > Pagrus pagrus. The sequence continues at coordinate 12,121,849 of NC_140200.1, forward strand.
TCAGCCTGCAGGAGTGTGAATTTAATGCGTGCCATCGAGCTAGCTGGGTTTATTATTCCACAGCTTGGCAGTAACGCTGACGCTTGATGGAAAGACATGTTGACACAACGTCAGGACTCCGGGGACTAAAATGGCAGAAAACAGATGTTCTTATTTAGCATAGGGATGGTTGTGTGTGCGCAGGTAGTTGTGCATGCGATTAGGTCTGCATTTCTTTTGTCTCTCAGAATCAGCATCAATCAGTTCACAAAAAACAAAAAACCCACAGGAGGGAAACAGTGCTGAGACACAGCACGAGAAAGTTGACAGATCACGACAAACAACTCCATAATGAAAGAAGAAGTTCTACATTATGTTGCCTTAAATAATTTGACTTCATGTTAATTTGGTAACACTTTATACATTAAGGTACACATACCACTTCCTTGTTGCTTAGTAGCATACATATTAATAGTGTAATGGCTCGTTATAAGTTATTATAAAGCACTAATTAAAGGTGCAATATGTAAGAATTGGCCACCTGCTAAATTCATGCTCAAAAGAAATAGGGGGCAGTATATCACCTGAGTTACTGACTGCTAAAGCCGCAGGAATGTTACACCAAAACAGGCTGTTGCTAGCTGGTTAGCATACTAACTTCAGTAGATATATCTGTAACGCAATATATAGACATCATAATGTCAGATCTGTTGTTTTCACATTCTGTTGATAATCTTGTTAATTTTTGAATGATTTCAACCAAAATTCTTACATATTGCACCTATAATACCTTGCATATGCATGAGCATATTCTAGTACTCAGCCATTAACTTAAAGAGTTTTCTCTCAATAACCTCCTGATGACGGCTTAATTATAGTAAGTAAGCAGGTTGCTGTACATGAATTATGATCTTAATATGCCTTGCATTGGCATTATATGGTGGTACTACCACAAGAATGGTCATTCTCCCTTAACAACATTAAAAACTGGTGCGTAACAAAACACACAACTACAGTTAATAGTGTCCAAATGACTTTAACTTCTAACTCAATGTAAGTTCCCCTTTCTAAAGTGAGATCTGGCTCATAACTTATTCACTAGTAGTTTGATTTGAGGAACAGATTAAGGCATTAAGAAGTGCTTTATAATGACTGAATGTGTACTGTGATGTAAAGTGGTAATTTTTTATTTGACAGTTACAGCTTCTATTTACTTTTTAGATTAGATTAGCTATAACAATAACACAGTGCTTTAATGTTAAGCCGCATTAGTACTTTTACTTTGTAAGATTGAAGATTTTTAGATTGCATTTTGTATACCAGTCAGCTTGTTAACTACTTCATCTTACTGTCTAAAAATGGAAAATCTTGAATATGATGAAGCATGGGTGCACACAAAACTTGATTTCTGTCAGAATCTTAATCTTCATCCATTAAAAATCTGCCGAGTCACGTCAGCTGCCTTCCCCCGGCCGTATTTGTTGTGAGTTATTACAGTGCTTCCAGCTCCACAGCTTCCAGAGAGCCAATACCTGCCCGTGTGTTTGCTCAGTCTTGATTTGTCGGGATTGCTGTTTGTTTGGCTTGAGGGTTTTGTGCATTTCTCACTTGGCACAAACAATCCAACCTCGGTGAGCAATTAGGCCAGGCATAAACAAATCTGGAAGTTATTGATAGAGGGACTGGAGACGAACGCTGGACTCCTGGATGGAATGGTAATGATGTGATTAGGACGTAATCTGAGCATTGATGAGCAGGTTCTGTTTCTCAAAGGCACAAAAAAAAGGGAGGACGAAAACCGAATGGTTTCGCACGTTTCAATCCAGACACTGTGGATGTCTATGTGGGGGGTTGATAGACGCACAAGTACATATTTATGTTGATGATTTATTTGAATGACTTTGGATGACTCTTTAATTTATTGAAAGCATTCTGTCGCACTTTTTAAATGACTTTTTTTATTTTACGAGTTGCGCTGAAACAGCCTGGCCAGCTGTTGTGTGTGAGCTGGTCCGTGAACTGTGATTATTGCCCTGCTGCTATCAAAAAACAAGCCTAATGAGCTAAAAGAAAAGGCAACTTATGGGAGGAAATAAACTTCAAGTCACAGTTGTGTATGGGCTGTGCTCAAAAGGCTGTGAAAATCAGAATTCCTCTGCAAGAAATTTATTAAGGGTCATACCAACTGCTTTTTGTTAAGCTCACAAATGCTTCCAGCTGGTCTTCATTTCATGTAATTGTGATTAAGCTACTTCAGGTTTGAAGTCTTTTTCCATTAGTAGACAACTTAGAACATCTATGTTCTTTTCTGTCCGCTGCGCACCAAAACTACAGCCATTCTTTCTGCAAATGGCCTCTTCAAAGCGACATAATGAATCTATTTCAAACAAGTCCATTTTGCAGTTGGCAGAGAAAAGGTTTGCAACAACAAGAGACAAAAACGCTGAGTCCTTTTTTTCTGAGAGATGACTATTTTTGTAAAGTATGAGTCTATGAATATATTTCTCCGTCTCTGCTCAGACATAACCCGTGGCATCTTGGGATAAAGCAAGCCCAACAAACAGGTGAAAGTGATGTGTCACCTGGTGCAGTAGTTGTCGGAGGCGGTGGAGCTGAGACTCCAGCTGTTTGTTGTGTTCCTCCAAGATGTGCATGCGGGCCTCTAGCCGGCCCTTGTGTTGTCGAAGCAGCTTGGCCTCGGCTAAGAGATCGGCTTCGTCAGGGTGGCCGAAAGATCCCTCCGACTCCCAGGGGCCTCCAGCAGGGGCCCCTCGCTGGCCATGCTGCTCCCTTAGCTGCTCGTACTCCCTCTGCAGGGTCCTGGGAAACAAGGGTAGTATTTAGATCATTAACTGAAGTAAAATTAGCAATACAGAAGCAAAAATACTTGTAAAAATTACAAGTTAAAGTCCTGTAAAGTAAAGTAAGGCAGTATTATCAGCTATGACTGAACTTTTATTCTATGGTAAACTGTTACTTTAAGTAAAGTAATTGAGTAAATGTACTTAAGTTACTTTACAACACTGCTAACATCTATCTATACCCAACATCATTAGTCATTTTATTTGTGTTTATGTACAATTATGCATGTGACAGGCAGGTGACAGGTGAATTGCAGATGCTTCCATTCAGGGAACTAGGGGTCACTGTATGGTTGAGAAAATGATGTGGATAATTTCCTATGGCCTTCACAGTCCTTAACTCTTAACCCAACTGATTACTTCTGGGAGAATACAGTAATCATAACACCGAATGAAGAGGTACATGTATCCTTCTGGAAGAATGGTGTTTATCTCTCCTATAGAGTCTCAAGGTCAAGGTAGAAGTTATTTGTGAAGAGGGGCATGTACATTTATGTTCCTACTTGCAGTATTTACGTGCAAATGCTTCTGTTAGTGTATGCACAATATCTGTGCATGTATTTGTTTTCTGAACATTATCTAATGGATTTGTGTATACACAGCAAACCCGTATATGTATCTTATATTATTTTCTATTTTACATACTATTTAAGGGTCCTGTTATTGTGTTATTTTAATTCCGTCAATTTACATTATTGTAGCCATTAGAGAGTGTTGTACCCCTCTGAGCCTTGCATAAATAGATCAGAGGACTTGTGCTTCAACTACTAATCCTAGAGTAGGTGTGTTTTTGTTATATAATTACTGCAAACAAACAAATACGGTCCAATATGATTGTTATTATCTCAGAAGGACTCAACAGAGCATTCAAAAGCTACTTCTTAACCCCCACAGCGGGGTGCCACAGAAAGATACCACAGTCATGTTTACCCCTGCTTTCTCTCAGTCAAATCCTATTTGAAGTAGATAGACAAATATAAAGGCTCCCCCCCACCACCTCCACCACCACCAAATCTCTCACCTCACCCCCTCCTCACCCACTCTCTCTATCGGTGCAGAACCATAAGCTGCCGTGCTTTACTTAAGTTGGCATTTATGAGCCTTGCAGTAAAGCTCTCTCTCTCCTCCTTGCTCTCCTGCAGTGCCTGCGTGTAATCAGTGTTAAATCACTCCAGTCGGGCTTCTGGCTGTGCAAAAGCACCTATATAACAATAGATTGTACAGTGACTCTGTTTCTAAGCCATCTCCATTTACTAATCAAACCGGGGAAGGACTTGGCGTGTGAGACGGACTGGAGGGGTACGGGAAGTGTGTGCACGTACTGATGTGTGGCAATGAGCATGTGAACTCAAATGACACCAAGCAGCTGTGAGTGAATACAGTATAAAAGGGACTAACAGAAGAAGAAGATGTACAGACACATTTGATTTTGACCGAGGTAAAATCTCAACCAAGTAATATTTCCCCAACGTCTTTGGTCTTCACCATCTCCTTAATGGATATTTTTAAAGCCTCACCTCTGCTCCTCCTCCAGACGAGCTATGATCCGCTCCAGCTCGCCTCGTTCCTCCCTCTCAACGGCCTGTAGGATCTGGGCAGGACTCTGGGGCTGACTGCAGGGGGAGCCCTCCCCTCCCAGCGTCTGACAGTACTGCAGGATCAGGGCATGCTCGTCGTCCCTGTGGGGAGGGGTGAGAGTGCAGAGTCGTGTGATGAGAGAGGAGCCCAAACATTTTGTCCCTGTTAGTCAGTTCAAATCGGTTTCTGTTCAGTTAGTGGGGAGGACTTTGTTCAGCATTTCATTGATTTTCAACACAAAGAACGTTTTGAAGAATTATGGTAATTAGAAAATCATTACATTTGGAAATAGCTTTGAAAGGTTGCTTGGAAATTGTGATTTATCACAGCAATGCTCTAAAAATGCAGGGAGCAGGAACTACTGAACATGTGACATTGAACAAAAAAATACTTTAGGGAGCAAACGGCACAACAGAAAGAATGTTTGTTATGGCTTCAATGTATGCTTGATTTAGAAACTACATAACTGCTTAGGAAACCAGGACCTACAGTAAAAAAACAAAATGCATATAGTATAAAAACAGTATCTATTCAAATGTGTTCTCTCACAATTTTTGATGATCTTCTTGCCTCGCTTGTTTCTGATTAGTTACAGTCCATAGTTGTAAGGATTAACCTTAAGGATTAAGTCCTGCTAGTTTCGGTCCATCTTCTACTATTAACAGTTTACTGAAAATCAAACATTTAACGATCTTTAATTTAGTGCATTTAATTTTGATTCAAAGGCAGCTTAAAACGATAAATACTCCACTTACTGTTTCTCTGATAAGCTAGTTACCTTTTACACGAGTCATTAGTTCTGTGTCATAACAAAGTAAATTACCAAACATTGTTTAATCAAAACTGATATTTCTCAGTTACAGATTACAGCGAGGGAAAATGCTGTGAGCACACTTGCTTTTAGTTTAGTCCTGTTGTAGCAGTAGCTGGTCAGTTTGTCTATTTGTCTTTGGCTTTATAGGGCAGGGTAGATCTGTTCATTTAAACAGAGCTGGAGATGAAGTGCAATCATGTCACCTTCACCAACTACGGGCAAGGTTGGCACAGTGTCATGAAACTGCTAAAATTCCTGAACCGATGTAACTACAGCGTTTCATTTCCTTTTTTGTGAACCAATGTCAGTGGACGGCAAAGGCCAGAAAAACAAATAAAAAGTGCAGTTTCCAAGCACCAAATCTAAACAAAGATTGTGGTAGCTGCCATGATATATAAGATTTTCAGCTATTGTAGGCCTGCTACGCTGTAAGCCCCACAATCCCCGGTGGAACACAGATGTGTCAATCTCTACTATCTGATAACTGGAATAAGGGGGGCTGTGAGGAGATGGAGGGAGCAGAGAAGAGAAGGAGCCTGACAACACTGATGGAAAGATATAGCGGGAGGGAAAGAGAAATGGCTGCTGCTGTCTGCTGTTGTGTATCCGTATGTGTGTGTATGTGTCCATCTCTTTATGTGCTATCTGAGAGATCTGAAAGGTGGTGACAGGTCTTGCCAAAGCCCAGCTGTCACCTTCCTTCTGAAACACAACCAGAGCCTTGAAGACTAAAACCTGACAACCACACACGTACCAAAAAAAAAAGAAAGAAAGAAAGAAAGAAAGAAAAAGATGGCAGACTGTTATTTAAAAGTCCTTTCCATTGCTAAAGTGACTGTCATTTCCAGAGCCAGTTTGACAGCTTGAAATGGAGTTTGGCTGAGAAAGTTAAGTGGCATGGTGGCTCCATGTGTGGCTTTCTCTCCACTACTGACTCTATTTTAGTATTTTTTTTTCAGCCTGTCGAAATATCCAGCAGTGCTGAGGCTGTCATTCTTTGACGTTAATATCCTGTTGTTATGAAACTTTAAGAAAAATACATACACACAGAACATTTAACTCACAATGGCAATTGCTGAGATCTGGGAACATGGTTACATGGTTACAACAGAGTTCAGCTGCAACACAGGCATGCAGGCAATCAAACTGGTTGTAAACAAACCAACAATTTGGACAGATTATTAAAACTGTAATGTTATTACTAATCCATCATTGCGATAGAAATAAACGTTTGGTGACCAAAAGTGCAAAAAATTCCAAAAAGTCCCTCAATTGATAGTATTATCATCTATCTAAAAAGGGGCATTAATCATTAAATAAATCACAAGGCAGGTAATTTAGTCTAGGTAGGTGTAACATTCTGTTTTTATTTATGTTTTACACAGCATGCCAGCCTTTTAGGAATCAGGTTTGTAATAGCAACAACAGAGCAACAGAATACTTCACTGACCTCTATGAGCTGAAAACGGTGCTATGCTTTAAGCCACACCTCTATCAGTGATATCCAGGCAGGTACTCTTGGCACCTTTTAAAGAATACGGTGACTTGCTATTAACCTGATTCACAAGCTCTTATCAGGGCCGGACCATAACTGAGTGCATAATTCCTGGCTGTAATGAGTAAGTTAATCAAATAGGCTCTGGAGAGCGCGCTGGCAAACCGAAACCCCTCACTTTTACACAGCGTACCCTTGAATTTCCCCACAGGAGTCATTCAATGACATACAGAAAATATTCAGAATGCCATTATCACCACATGCATTATAAGAGAGGTTGCGAATAGGAAGCTTTCTCTTTCTCCGAGATGACATGAATTATACTTTTTCATGACCGAGGGCCGGGTGAGCGCAAGTTAATGAAAGGTACACAGAATAAGGCTCTCACCTCCTTTTACATAAAAGGAACTATATTCCGAGGCAGCAGGCTTCCAAGAAAAGGGGGTTTTATAATTCATCAACCTGAGCTCTTTGTGTGATTTGAAGCACAAGTTTTAAGCATTCTTGTCTTTTAGATAGGACCTGCGTCATGTTCAACCTTTTTATATATAACTGCTTAAAATGTGGGGTCACTAAAATAATTTCATGTTTTCCATGCAAACTCACACTTTTACTCATCAAATTAATTATGACATGAATAGAAAAAACAGTCAAGAATTTAACAAGGTCACAAGTAATGATTTTTATTTTAAATAATGATTTTTGACTTTCCTTGCATCAAAGAATCCTGTGCCTACTCTGCCTAGAAGGCCAGCATCCTAGGGTCGCCCTCTTCACTGTTGATGTTGAGACTGGTCTTGTTGGTACCATTTAATGAAGCTTCCAGTTGAGGACGTGGGAGTCACCTGTTTCTCAAACTAGAGACTCTGATGTACCTGCCTTCCTGCTCAGTTTTGCACAGGGGCCTCCAGCTTCTCTTTCTAGTCTGGTTAAAGCCGGTTTCCGCTTTTCTTTGAAAGGAGTAGTACTTTTTGGCATTTCTTCTCACATGAAGAAATTTCTCAGAACAATCACAGTCTGACGAGTGTCAGCATAAAGTTATTTTTCTTTCTTTTTTTTCTGGTCATTCTGAGACTATGATGAAACCCACAAATGCTGATGCTCCAGATACTCAACTTGCCTAAGGAAGGCCAATTTTATTGCTTCTGTAATCAGCACAACAGCTTTGAGCTACGCTAACATAATTGGATTTTCTAATGACAAATTAGCCTTTTAACATGATAAACTTGGATTAGCTAACATAATGTGCCATTGGAACACAAGAATGATGGTTGCTTAAAATGGGCCTCTGTATGCCACTGCAGATATTCCATTACAAATCAGCAGTTTCCAGCAATAATTGTCAGTTCCCACATTTACAACGTCTGAACTGTTTTTATGATCAATGTAATGTTATTTTCATTGAAAAAAAATGTGCTTTTTGTTCAACAGTGTGGAAATTTCTCCCCAAACAGTTGAGCTGGAGTCTATATTCTGCTAAAAGGAAAGACGCCAATGATAAAGTACAAATGAAATAACTTTATAAACAATACGTTTCTGATCAATAGGTTTTGAACCTTTGTGCACTCTCAATTCCTTACTTTTCCTTTTTTTTTTTTTTTTTTAACATAAAACTAACTTTTACAGACTTTTTGAAAACTCTTGCAGTTTTCATCATATGCATGCACATAGGAATGCGGTTATTCATCAATTTCACTCTTACATGGAAAACTGAATTTATGCTGAAACTGCTGGAACTTACTGATAAATGACATAAAAAAACAAAAAGTTGGCAGAGACACAAAGTTGAATCTCACACTGCCACTGCTGCAACACGCAGCAATATACCAAACACACACGTTTCTCTTTGAAACATGGGTATGCTGTGACACGGGAGACAAGGATGATGAAGAACGGCTTAGTTCCCGCAGACAAACTTGGAAATTGGTGACATTGTTGTCTGCTGGGGTTGGGAAACAAGGGTCCAGCACAAACTGAGTGACCAATTAGGCAGGTCCCTGGCAACAGGAAGCTGAAACAGGACATAATGGCTGGCAGGGGGAGCTGGGAGGACAGCAGGAGGGGGCTCATTACGTTTGGAAATGGGGACCACAGGGAGCAGAACTGGCTCACAAACCACCTGCTCTGCAACACTGGGAGAAAGAGGAAGTACAGTGAAAGGACTGGAGGCTCAGACAGTGTGGTGCTGGCTGAAGAGGAGGGGGCACAAAGAAGAAAGAGATTATAGAGGAAGAGTGCATGAGTGTGGGAAGAAGAAGAATTAAATGTGAATAATGGCGATGAGTGTCGAGGCCATTAACTGCAGTGCAACGTGAATACAAGTTAGCGAGGGTGATCGAGGACACAGCTGAGGGGACTTTTACAGTCTTTACCCAACAACAATAGTCTGCGGGCCTGATGCCTGGCTAACATATCACAAAGCAAGCAGCTCCTCTCAAGCTGAATGGTGCTATCAGCTGCCTGGACTGGGCTCAGAGAGAAACAATGAGCGATAAGGATGGAGGGAAACAGGAGAAAGATGAACAAGGAAATCAGGAATAAAAGAATGAAGAGGATAAAAAATGGTCCCCCTGGTGAGATGTTAAAAACCTCATGTTCTGTGGGACTTCCACATTTGGGGACTGATAGCAGGAAAGTCCAGCAACTTCACTTTCTGGAAGTGTATTGGTTATTATACAGGACTTCAAAAAAAGTATTTCAGTGTTTACCTCTGTGCTTAGTGTTTAATCTGAAGGTTGCCTGAGCCCAAAGGTAAAACATGATTAGACTACAACTTCAAAATGATGAAAGGAGGAGCAGAGAAAGAGGAGAGGACTGGGTTTGATGAAAGGAGGTTTAATAAGAAAATGAAATTAGTGAAATTAAAATGGAAGAGAATAAAGGCTAAAATATCAAAAGACAAGAAAAAGGGACAGCACTCGGGGAGAGACTGGAAAGCAGGAGATAACTAAACAAAAAAAGCTGAGGCGAAAAAAGGGAGTCTCACTCCTCTGTGACGTACCGAGGCATCGATGACAACATTGTGCTTTGGCCGCAGGTTAGACCAAACAGGCAACACCGACTTCCTAATTAAGGACTCCCTTTTAGATAACAGCAATACAGGACAAACATGAACTGAAGCCACATGCTCACACGCATACACACACTTATCTCTAGAGCTCCTTCTCACACACATACCAATTATTGATATCACTGCACAGCTGGCAGCAAGTCCAAATCAGTGTTTGCAGGCTTTGAACGATCAGAAAACACAAGCCAAAAGCCAAACATGCATGTAATTGGCAAACGCAGTCATCCATGTTACGCTATGCATGTTGTCATAAGCTCAAACGCTGCCAAGAAGGCACCTTGCGCTATCCCGTCAAGCTTAGGGATAACTTCTGTGAGTGTATTTGTGTGTCTCCTCACAAACAACCAGATGGTGTGGTGTGATAGACAAAGAGGCTTGGGTGAAATCAGCAGTAGGCAGAAAAGAATAAATCTTACAAAAAGAGAGGAAAGACAACCAGCCACTCGGAAACAAATGCATTCAAAGGGAAGAGGAAGGAGAGTTAATTCACAGCTGAACAGCTTCTTCTTGTGAGAGGAAATATGGCTGAGTGGGCTGTTAAACTGTAGTGTATCTATGAAGCACAATACTACTGTATTTACGAAGGATTTCAAAGTTTCCTTCTCCTTTAAAGTAGGGCTCGATGGACACATGGGCGTTTAAAAACAGCTACTGGCTGATTCTGGCATTTTTAAAACATACTTCATTCACAACTAATGCGAATGACATTTCATTGCAGTGCAGTAACATTTAAGTGACTATTATCCCATTCATGACTTGCATAAAAAAAAAGTATTTTGAGGAAATTAAGCTTGCTGTAGTGATGACTTTTTCCACAAGTACCAAATTTCATCACAAAGATCTCAACTTTATTCAGCTCTTAGTCAAAAGTAAGAGCCGATACCTGGGGAAATCCATTCACATAGAGTGATTATCCTCCACAAAACCACTAATAACAGCAATAACAACCTACAACAGCAGAGAAAGTGGAAGCTGTTGATTTCTCTTCCTAATTAGTGGTATTGTTCAGCCTGCAGTAAATAAAAGTTCATTTACAATCCCCCTTGAGGGTTTGGTTATTCATTCAACGTAGAAAAATATTGGCTTTGCATTGCAAAAAATGCACATTTTATCAAACAATGATGATTTTTTGCTTGAAATGTAAAGCAGTACGCACACAGATGCTATATTGTCCTCCATGCTGATAAGTACAAAGCCATTCTTCAAAGATGTGTACCGGAAAACGCACTTATTCTAGTATCGTTTATGAATTTATTTAAATTTGCGCTTTCTTCTAAGGTTTGTGCATCGTCGTAGCTACACTGTGGCTGTTGTTGTTTTGCAGCAGAGGCGAATGCAAATCTTCCCGTAATGACACTGATGTTACAGTGAGTGAAAGCACAAGAACTATGATTATGTTCTAAATGTGCCCTAGTGAGTGTTTTTCCCTCTGCTGTTAAACCCATTAGCCTTCATCAAACCATCATCTTCCTCACCTCATTAGCGCTCTACACACTTCTGTGTACGAGTGTCAGTGTTGGTTCCGAGCTGGCAAAGATAATGGCTTCCTCTCTTAAATAATAAGCCCAAGTACAAAGCACAAAAGAGTAAGGAGGAGTGGGCATTATGTGTTTGTCCTGTATTACGAAAGCTCCAAGAGGAAAATAAATTCACCTCTGTTTCCACCCTCTCCTGCTCACCAACACTTTTGTCTTTCAATCCTTTTTTCCTCCTATTGATCAGCTGAAAAGCAGAGAGAGCTTTTGGGACTCTTCAATCGACCTCCTTATGTTTCTAAAACCACTATTCTTCACGGCAAGTTCGGATGAAGGTGAAGTGTGGGAGCAATGGTCCGCATCATGTGCGCACATCAGCAGGGGGATGCTACCCACAACAGAATGAATCTTGATGCTTCACTTCATCTTCACTCAAGATTCTCAGAGGTTTTAACCGTCTTCCCATGTGCCGCTACTCTGTTATGCTGTAATACTTGTTTTTCTTTCCTTTCTGTGCCAGAAAGGGAATCTGTTTGCTACCAGGTGCACACTTTTCTGCACTTTTGAGAACACACTTTTTTGGCTTTGTGCTACTTGGAATTGCAAAAAAAAAAATCTGCACCCTTCTCATGCACAAATTCATTTCACACACGCATACACACACATTACTAATTACCAAATCTAGGATGAGGATCTGTGATGTGGGAAATCTTGAGATCTACAAGTGTTTTATCAAAACAGGCAATCGGAACAAAAAGTAATTCCCTCCAAAGTGTAAAAGTGTGCCTGTGTGTGCGTGTTTCTGTTTGAACACACATGTTAGTTTGTTGAGGAGCTCAGAGGGCGTTGGATCCTCAAGAGCTCATTCCCCCGATTAGGATCTCAGCTGGGAAACAGGACAAATACGGCCTTCAACTCAAATGGTCTGTAGAAGACATACACACTTATTCACAAGCACACAGACACACATACACAAACTTTATCAGAAAACCCAGCGCTCGTGCTCTCCATCAGCCCCCCCCACCTTCTTTTTGTGATTTCTTCTTTTTCAAGTTTGCCATGTTCTCATCTCCTCTGATCAAAGATAACTGGGTCATTATCAGAGATCCTGAAACCAATCACTCTCACTTCTCATTGTTGGCACTCTAATCCATTACAGTCCTGTCCTTCCCGCTGCATTCAGCCACATCCCATTGTCTTTCCCCCTCACTCAATGCTTTCTTCTGCTCTCTCGAAAACCTTTCTCAATTCTCACACAGTCTCTCTTGATCACTGCTCAGGAATGTGGAAAGCCACCTTGTTATTTCTTCAGCTGGTTTTGATGCACTGAAAACAGGAAAGGCACATTTTTGTGCTAGCCGGAAAGGTAAACACACACAGGAAGATGTTTCGGAGTAATAAATGAAATCAAATATCAACAAACATTACCAAAACTCTTTTTGTTCTTATTTGGAGCACATAGTTGTTTGTATGAGTACGAGCAGCTATGTTTACAGAGACATTACTTCTTCATTTTGACTGAAATCATTCCAATTGAAGATTGTGGGTCAACGGTTCACATTGAATGGGATTAATAGGGTCTGGTGTCCTTCCTGTCCTGAAGATGGTTATCTACCGTCTATTCAGTTCAGTATTGTCCTTAGAAGCCGCCATTTTTGGTAAGTGGAGAAACGCATGTACTAACGTGCTACTTTACATCAAGATGGTGGGCATGCAGACAAAGAAAGCATCCATTAAATAACCAGCTTATTATTGTTTACATGAGACAATTTTTATTTTGATCGGTTTGGGCCTCTTTATTCTGAATGAGGTGTTTATATGGAGTATTTTTATTCTGTTAGGGCTTTTAAACCAATTATAAATGAAATACTAGGCTGTACAAAGCTTGTGTTTAAAAGAAATGTGTCGTCATGTTGAAGGATACCAGAAACATGTTTGAAAGGACGAGTGGGCACTTACATGCTCCCTGTGGCTGAGCTGCTGTCTGTGGGCAGAGAACCGTTGGAGCGCTCCATCTGGGCCAACCTGAGAAAGAAACGCTCATCAGTGACTCAAGCCTTAATTACCGGTTAAAACACAGGTGTCAACAAATGATGATCTCAATGCAACGGTAGCACACCAATTAAAATTAAAAAATTGTAGTCATTCTCGAAGCAGGTTAAATGACAAATGACCTACAGCAGAGACGGGTGATTGAGTGTGCAGGTACGTGGCTGAGGGGAAAACGTTTCAAACTTTCCTGGCCATATATTCAAACAAAGCAGCCATGCTAATGAGGCAAGTTGCCCAGATCAAAGCCTGTATTTACTGAGGTTGTCCTGTAGATTAGGAACACGATCCACGCACTCATCGTTAGGGTGAAATTGAACTATGACAGAATATGCAAAGAGAGAGACTTCAAATTAATTTCTGCTCGTGAAATCTCATCATCGTGTGCATTTTTCCATGCAAATCCATAAGCTCCACTGTAATCTACAATGTCAGCGTCTATATTTCGGTTAAAATTGTAATTCACAGGGCTCATGTCTGTGTCATTGCTGATAAAACAATGCAGCCAGAAACGCTGAGCGAAGGTTAATGGTGTGTGACCGGTGGAAGGCTACGGGCCAGACAGCGCAGCGCTGCATCAGAGGAGCCTTTGTGATTAAAGCTGTGAGAGGAAGGACACCCTGGGTGCTGTTTTGACACAAGTCCACTTTAGAGACGATAAGCTTCGGACTGATTAGAGATTCGTTCAAGGGGTAAGATGGGATTTGTGCAAGTGTGGGATCTTAATAATCAGACTTATCGTAAAAATCAAACATGACAGGTTTTCAATCTCAGTGCAGCAGCAACATTAGCTCGGCGATGTTGGTAATGATTAAGTGCAGATCACACGCTGTGTCCACGGGTGTGCTGATGTACGCAGCAGGATCATTTAAAGTGGGCGGCTGAAAACAGCTATCGGCTCGGTCTGTTGCAGCTCTGATCTCAGCAGCAAATCCATAATGTCACCAGCCGAAGAGGTGGGTGGCTGCATGTTTTCATGAGTTCACTCACTGAGCATATTTTGACAGTCGTCTGCAGTTTAATGTGCAGATTACACAAAGCTCAAAAGTGTATTTTATGATTGTTGACATTTGTACCTTCCCTGACACCAAACAGTAAAAAAAATGCAACGGTCTAATAAAACATAATGACACTTCTTAGGTTACAACAGCAGATTTCCACTGAGCTCAAGGTTTATCATACATGATATTTAATATGTAGAGATGCAGTGTTTCCACGACGCATATAAAGTTCAGGCTGACATTAATGATTCCACATTCAAAGTTAAGTTTTAATGGAGAATTCATTTGTACAGATTCTTGGCCATGACAGAAATACAGATATCGTTGATTGTGTTTATACGTTGCTTTGCTATCTGAGGTGAAACTGCAGAATCACAGTTTTGCCTCTCTCGTTTGTCTATAATTGCACGGTGAAACAGGTTCCAGGATCACCCTTTCAGAACACAAATGACAGCGTGTTTTGTTCACAGTTAGTGGTAAACATGCTATTTTTTCCCCCCCCTTTCTGTCTTTGTAATGTTGCGGCTCAATAGAGCAAGTTCACATTCCCAAAATAAGTAGCAGGATTCTTTGATAGATATTGACAGAACGTGCTTTGTTTGATTCGGAGACCTGTTTTAAAGTGCAATGAGAATAAACAGCTAAAGAAGAAAAAGGCTTTTTTCCCCCACAACAAATGTCTCCTCTTGTAGAAGCACAGGAGCGACTAATGAAGACGGTCAATATAATTTGGATTTATGTGACTGCTTGGAAGCTTTAGTGTACAGTCTGAGGTAGTTCAATAACTCTTTAAATGTTCCCTAAAACAAGCGCATCTAATAAGAGTTTTTGGTTTTCATTTGATTTTACTGCAAATCACATTTAAAAGCCATTTTGAACCCTTTTCCAAAGCATAATATAGTGTTCTCTGTCACTTCTAGGCTGCAAGTGGTTTCCATTCATTTCGTTATGCTCTTAAAATCATTTTATAAAGATTTGATTTGGTTGAGCATCATGATCATGTCTGCATTTACTCTGTCCATCAAAAGAAAGTTCATTGCTGCATTGTAATGCACTCTTCGTACAGACTGAAGGAGAGTGCTCCTGGGAAAAATTAGCCAAAACTTGCAAAAACACTGAAAAGTGGATTTCTCATTCTACAATGATGTTTTCTTGAAACATGCATCATTTAAACAAAGTTAACAGTTCTTCAAATGTGTGTTTTTGTGGCGTCGGAGGGAATGAAATGATGACTGGAGGATGTAGCGCGTACCTGCTGGCATATTGCTCTATCCTGGAGTGGGTGTCATCATGAGAGAGCTGAGGTGACTGGGACAGCCTGGAAATGAATGGGGTAATGGAGATGAATGAGATTCAGCATGCTCACACAACCTCATTAACACAAAGAGATTCAATGGCTCATGCACACACTCGCTCACACACGCACATACACACACAACCTAATGGCCCTTTCACAACATCACCTAGAAAACAAATCTGATGATCCTAGAAAGAGAAATAGGAGAGCAGGATGATCTACGGAGCGGTTGGATGGTGTTTGACAGCCGCTGCTGGGATGAGCAACTGAATGCTAGTTGGATGCTTTAGAGAGGAGGAGAAGGTGACGGTGAGGAGACAGTGGGTGAGTTTTTTTTGGGTGCATGTTCAGCCAGTGGATCAGGCAGACGTGCAGGCAGGCAGGCAACATGCAGTGTGGTCATGGCTTAATTGGAGTAAGGACTACGGGGGGGAGGTGAGTGAGGAGTGAAGGGAGTTAAGGGAGGTGTCGTTAAAAGGCATTCCAGCTCTGGAGACGAGGTGTTGCTTGGTGGCGTTGATACTCACTCATACTGCTCCGGACACATGCTGATGAGGGTGACGGGACTGTAAGAGAATCGAGGGGAGGAAGGGAGGGAAGGTACCACAAAACATTTCAGGGTCAAAAACACAGCAGGTGGAGGAAGAAGGAAAGACATGTAATATATACACCACGCATGATTGTGATTATCCTGCTTCAAAATAGACTTGTGACAAAGGAAACGGGTAGGTTGACAGTCAGTTGGGAGCGTGTCAAGATGGGCAAGTGGACCTGTCAGCACAATGTAATGCACACAGGTTGAGAGAGTGAAAGACAGACAAGAAAAGGGTTGATCATGTCACAAATATATTTGATTTAATTAGTTTTTAAATCCTCCTACATACAGAGATAATGCTCCAACTCATTCCATTTTTCCGTTTATTTCCAGCAGGATTTACTGAATTAGCACGCCAGCATCAACATACATAGAACATCATTTCTAGTTAATCTGCTTTTGAGCACATTATGTTATTAAAAGATAAATTGTGGCGTATGAGAGGCCCATAAATTAAGCTCTTTCAAACCAGGATGCTAGAGGTAGGAGTCTTGAAGTCCTCTGGTTTCTAGTTGGTGATAATCGCAGCTATTCTTGGAGACGCAGAGCTTAAATTGTTTTTTGTAAACAAAATAGACACCCTCTTATCACAAAAAAACAAAGAAATGTGTTGTTTTCATGAAAAAGGCTGGATAGAAATTGGCAAGATAACTGGCTGAAGTTGACATTCTTTAGCCTCGCGCTTTTGTTCACACATTAAATGAGGGATATTCAGAGGGAGACGAGCTGCGTGGTGGTTATTCTTCTCACAGCGGGGCGGCCGGTGAAGTCACACTTTTGTAGCTGCGAGGAGAATTCGAAATGTAGCAGAGGATTCAGACGGTAAAAAAAGGGAGACAGTGAGATAAAAAGAGATCAGGGTTGTCAGGCCAGACTGAGCTAATGATTCATAGGTGTGGTGAGGCATCTTACGCGCCCTCGATGACCTCTTGAAAACCTCGTTTGTAGTGAAGACAGAAACACAATTTGCTGTAACAAAGTGGGAGTGTGAGAGAAGAGGTTGGAAATGAAGTGTCCGAACAAAAAGAGTGAAGGAAAGGTGACCAAAGGTACGACAGGGAGGGCAGAAATCATCAGCCGAGACCTTGGGGAGCATTTGGGGTCTGATAAATGTGGCTGCTGTATCGGGTGTGCTTGGATGGAAGGCTTGTTGTGCTGTCCTGAGTCCTGTTCATGTTTCACTTCCACTGACAGGCTGAGCTGAGCTGCAGTCAAAATGTGTGAGCACGGCCAATCTGAAACTAAAAACGGTATTTATAAAAGATACTGTACCAATCTATTATGAATATCTAAATGTTTTATACAATAAAAAAAAATCCTTTTAGTGAGAATGTGGCCTATTCCACTGAATCTGAGAGCAAGTTCAAAATACTGGAGTCAAACTCAGTTAGACAGAAAATTCCAGTCATACCATCAGTATAAAGATGGTGACATTTTAACAAAAAGTGTAAAAGATGAGAGTCAAGGCCTTGCCAGTAGGGTGAACGTCAAGCCCGGGGTAGACAAATGGTATTGAAGCTTGTTTGAGCAATAAAATTCCACTCACAAGCTGTGAGACCCACGTAGAAGGGTGTTTGATTTTTTGAAAGCAACATTATGTAACTTTGTTACCAACAGCTTCAAAATCCATTTGATGGTACAGTGATTTGTAATAGGATGAATGGTGTCTCTGTCACAGCCCCCCCATCCCCTGTTTCTGCACTATATAACTTCAGTGAGAGGCTGGGATCACAGCGTTACATACATGTTTACTTCAAGATACAAGTTTTCAACACATAACATTGTTATGACGTCATGAGATTTGTTTGTAGTTGGCACCTACATTATGCCTGACAAATTGTTATTAGACTAGGATTTGAATTTATGACATTGGTGTTGTCAATTGCGAGGGGCTCCAAACTGCACAAAATACCAATTTCTACATAATGCTGCTTAGTAAAGCTACAAATACTCCTTTGAGTACCATTCTCATCTCAATCCATTTGATGAGATCATCACAATGAGAAGCAAAATCATCGGACCGGAACAAGAACAACTTAACAGCATTTACAGCAGATGGTCTAAAATAAGAGGACTACAAATAGGCTGCGGTACGACACACAGTATACAACCAATACAGCCACCTGACCTACAGATACAGGTCACTCCCATGTTAAGCTTCGTGCCTGATTCCATCAGACTCATTAAAGCCTGAACTAGCTACTTATTCATGGACATTTTTCAGGCACACATAACCTTCTGGTCGACATTTGAAATGTTTTAAAGCTGCACTCATATATGATGTCTGAATATGTGTTGTGATGATGCACAAATAAAGCTCCCAATTGAGAAAAAAAAATGAAGAGCCTCCCAAACAAGCTAATGTCTTTTATCATCTCCTAATGTATCCGTAAAAATCATTTGGCGAGTTTGTTTGTTTTTTCTTGTTGAATGCCCTAAAAGGTTCCTAAAAATCAATTTAGTCCATCATGCTGTGATAGTCACACTGTCACATTCATCAATGCTTCTCTTTGCTCTCCCTGTCCTTCGTTTTCTCTGTCAGGGGTAAGAGACCATCTGCACATGCTGACACCTCTACCTGTCCGTCAGGAAGACAGCTAGAGGACTGGAAAGGGATGCGTGTGCATGTGAGCAGAGGATTATAAAGATCCAGAGAGGTTTTCATCTTTTACATGGATATTTAAGTAACAGCATATATACTCTGGAGATATGTGCTGTGAATAAGTTCAGGAAGACGATTCGGAAGCTGAAAATCATGCAAAATGTGATCAACCTGACACTTAAGATGAGTGTTAACTAACCAATTTCCTTCATACAGCGCAGTGCATACCTCGTCTCATTAATTAGAAGAACGCTGCTGCTGTGTAATCACTGTGTTTTTATTGCTTCACTGTTCAGTGATTGCGGGGAGCAAAACAATCATGTAGCATGCAATTTCCCTGACACCTACAAGAGTTTTATTAAACTTAAACTAATTTATTTGGGTTTTCTAATACACATAAAGTTATTTCACTGTTAGAAAACATTGAAATGCTTTATACACCATTTATTCAGCAATTGCTCATTGTAAAGTTTCAAGTACTGTTTTGTTTTTAACACTTTGCAAATGGTTAAAAAGGTGCAGTATGTAAGAATTGGCCACTTGACTAATTCAATCTTAAAGCAAATATGGGCCATCATATCATCAATGTAACAGTTTACTGCTGCTAACTGTACTGTACTGTAGCTGCCATTAGCTAGTTAGCTCAGTTAGCCGTGCAGTTAGGGATACAGACTGTGAGCTATGGGACCAGGGCAGTGTTGGTGTTTATACCACTAGCACAGGAGCTTTGGACCAGGACAGACTAGGTCAAGCTGGTTAGCATGCTAAATTCACTAGATATCTCTGCAACACAACATTCTGCTGATAATTTGATGAGTTTTTGAAGATTTCAACTGACACATTGGCTCTTTAATGAATACTGTGTGGTTCAACTGTAAGCATTGCAAAGTTGCAAATGTTTACAACCTTTGCTTAATAAATGATTTAAAAAGCATGTCACTGTTTGTTAACAGCGATACAACTATAAACTAAAGTTTAATTGATTATAATCTAACATTTATCAGTGATGGTTATTCGAAAAACTACTTTGCCAACAAGGTAGTGTTGTTAAACAATTTTGTTGAGGCTGGATGCTGAAAGAAGAAAAATAAACAATTTTAGCCATTATGTTTCAAACCCACGTTGAAACCCATTAACCTCTCTTTAAGGCTGAATGCAGCGGAGACTAGTGTATTCTCTCTGGTTCAAGTTACGCGGGGTGAACAGCGAAAAAAACAACACTGAGTGGGAAACCATTAGAATGGCTCTCCTTTCACATTATCAAATATAGCTGTGACGAATCAAAAATCCTATCTGCCGTGAAATGAAGCAAAGATACAAGTGGGAGGTGAGAGTAGGTGGTGTTTTGCTCTCTCAAGGTAGAGAAGAAACAGAGTGGGTGGAATTAAAACAGAGGAACGATGATACAAAAGTGGAAAGGAGAGAGACAGCGAGTGAGTGCATTAGGGAGGGCAATTATACAGCAGACAATCTAATTTTCCCTTCTGCTACTATACTACTTTAAAAATTACAACTTCTTAGAAGTTCGCTTTGTGAAGACGACCAATGGAGCCTGACGAGGCATGAAAATGGTTTGGGGGGAGGGATTTTTTTACAACGGAGTTAGTAGGAAGGTTTTTTTTTCTTCAATTAACTGATACTGTATGTAAGAAAATAAAATATGTGTTACAAACATAGCAGCACATGTTATGATGTTTACCTAATCTGCATAATTCCTCTTTGTAAGCAGATGTCAGGACCTCGTTCCAATTACAGAAAAATCCATTTCAATTTAGGTCACAGTGTTCATTTTAGTGACGCCGAGGTTGCAAAAGCCACTAGACATGTGACAATACAGGTCTAAAATGAATGTGGAATGATGAGCTTATCTTGAGCTTGTGTTTGAGCCAGATGTTACAGACAGCCCAGAAGCGAAAAAATTGCACATTCAGGCTTATTTCTGCAGAAAAAGCCTTTTGCGGTGTACTCCAGCCTGTGGCAACATGTGGATAGGTACAGCTCACAGGAGAGACCTAATGCTGTAAAAGAGACGGGAAAATGATGACCATGAAAGACTTTTAAAGTCTCCATTCCCTGCTGCCATATATTGAAAAGATCTCTGCGTTTCACCACAATTCCTCTGCTTTTAAGGACATTTATCAGGCAGGCATCTCTGCACGAGTCATTTTTCAGAGAGGAAGGGAAGTGAGAGTGGAGCGAGGCGGGCGGTGAGGAGGAGGAGGAAGGGCAAGGATGGGAGGGATGAAAGAGGGAGTGCAATCCATCTGATGGGTGACTGTGTGCAACTGGATGTCGGGGAGAATCCATCGCAAGTGAACAGGTGAGTCACTGTGAGCTCACGCATGAACGTCTTTGAGAGTTTCTGCTGCTTACAAGATGCAAAACTTCAGAGTTCAAAAGTAAGGGAGTGTGAGCAGGAGATGTCAGAAAGTAACATTAAGAATAACCGAAAATTATAAAAAATACTAAGTGGCAGCCGAAAGGAGACAATAGATAGACTTATAAAATGTAGAAAAAACAAACAAAAATAAGTAAAAAGAGCTATACAGTCTCAAAGCACAAGGGGCAAGTGGACTGATATTCGGAAAAGGACCGACGCCTGGATCGCCTGCATAATGCGGGCCAAGTTAAACTGCTCTCCAGGGGGATTTATGGTTGGCAGGAGCAGGTACATAAATCAGACGCAGTCGCTGGGGGGCAGGTGCTGCAGACTGAAGATCTACAGTGCAGCAACGGCACCTGGTAAAGACCGGACCGACAGGTAAATAAACACATAAACTGAGTGGGAAATTAACACTCCCCACATACACAGGCAGGTATGTGTGTGAGTGAGTGTGAGGCAGGAGACTTTTCATACTTCCTCATATAACCTCGGGCCTGAGGATATTTACGACAGAGTGAGAGATTTGACAGTAAGATACATTTAAAGCGGCACTCCATCAATTTTACATGTCAAACTCGGTCATCGGGAGCACTACTCAGCCTGTGAAAGCTGTTTTATAAAAAAATGAAATAATAAAAATAAAAGACCTGACTTCAACGAGCAGGAAGGTTCAAATGAAAAACAAGTGTTTTGGAGCTAGAGTCAGGATGTCTCCATTCTTGATTGAATCTGCGTCTTGCAATGTTATGGACGTGCAATTCTAAATAACGGAGACACCACTTTAAAACACAGTCTAAGCATTTTCTCATAAGCATTTCCACTTTTAAAGAAGTGATATAAGAGATAAGTGTTAAGTTATCTTTCGTTATATGCCTAAAATATGTTTAACTTGTTAATATTTGTAAAAAAAAATTCTAGCAAAATCCTTACAGTCAGTCTTGTAAAACTTGTTGACCTAAGGGGAGTGTACATACATTCCTCCAATTAAATGTTTCTCGGGGTGATAAGCTGACCCAGCTAGTAGAGCAATAGAAGAAAAGAGGGTGATTATGCTCTAATTTATTAATTTTGATGATTTTAATTTGATGCTAAATATTCACCTTCACTCACATGTACTGTACATCACATTACTGAAGCTAAGGACGCTCAAACTTCCCTTCTACTCTGACATTGAGACAGCTGAGAGACACTGATGCATAATAAGCGTAAAACTTATTCTGTTTTTTGTTTAGACATCAATCTGTAAATTAAGAGTTTATAAAGCTGCTAAAACAGAGCATTTCAGACAGAGGATGACAGTATGAGAAAACTACTGTGTTTTTCTGAACATTAAAGCCTGTTAACTTGTTCTAATAGTAACCCAAAATGAAATCATGAACCTGAAACTGAGCATAATATGTCTCCTTTAAGATATCTCAGCTAATTAGACATGAGCATTGGCCTTTTTCATAAAAACACTCAGGTGTTACTTACGTTTCCATGTTGTCGCCCTCTAGAACGGTCTGGACAGGTAGGTAACCTAGCCGAGGATGTTTAGCAAAGTACTTCTTCGATCGGAATTTGTTCTTCAGCACTTTGGTGAAATCACGCATGTCCTCGCCTGATGTCGTCTGCAAGAGACAGAAAGAGTTTCTGTTATGTCATTTATTGCTCTCTCTCTGTGTCTGTGTGTGTGTGTGTGTGTGTGTGTGTGTGTGTGTGCGTGTAAATTTCTGCATTCCCACTGTCTCCTGTGCACCCATAAGCAGTGTATGCATTTGTGCGGAAGAGAATGTGTTTTGTTAATTAGATACTTAGAGAAGGTGTTCCTCCTGCAGAAGCGGTTTCTGCCTCTCAAGCAAACAACAAATTACCACAACAGCCTGACCAGAGGGGGAGAAAATCCCTTCGCAGAGGATTCAGACAACCACCACCGAACACACAAACACAAGCACACACACAGAAAAATATACTACTCCCACAGTTGACAGATATGCGTAAATGAACAGACTCTATTGAGTTCACTTGGCTTATTGACTAATCCACGCAATTTAAGACGTTAGCTTGAGCAAACCAACAGCAATTACAGAACAATTAAACTGAAGCTGGAGGAGAAATTGTATACGTTCACGTCTGTGTGTGTTTATGAATGCTCTTTCCTGTGTGAATTAATGAACCTGTTTTTTATTCTTTTTAAGATTATATCTTAATTAGATAGCGACAATACAGATATAGACAGGAAACAATAAAGCCTTAATTAGATAGTGACAATGTGGAAAGTAAGCAATGAAAGATGGAGCGATAAAAAGGGGTTTACACATGTAGTAAGTGTCTTAGCTGCAATCGAATTGTTGAAGTTGTCGGCTGTGCATCATAGCCACAGGGCCACTGGGACGGCCCCTGATGTACTGTGACAACAAAACGACACTAGACGCTTCAACCACACCCCAACCCAAACAACATCCACACTTAGGAAAGGGAAAAACATTGAAATTACAGTAATCAATACAGCGCAACGCCAAAATCTGGCACCCAGCAGAGTGATGAAAGCGCCACTCCTATATAAATGAAAACTAATAAAAAAAAGCAATATTGTGGCCATAAAATAAACAATAAGACAGCTATGAAAGAACATATTCTATTGAATGACCGCACAGAGTCTCACAAAAGCCGATATCAATCTATAACTCTGCAAAATCTGGTTTTTGTAGCATCATTATTCAATATAGACTTGATATTTCCAAAGGTATAAAACTGTAACACAATTTGGTTTGAGCATGGGGACACAGGTGAATACAAATATGTATGGTGTTGATGTTTTTGAAGGAAAAAAATAAATAAAAACGAGAAAAAAATGACTTCAAAGATGTCTAATAAAGTTGAGTTCAACTGGAGGCTTTAAAATGACAAAATAAGCTGATTCAGAGGAGTTTTTAGTCTGATTTCCCTCTGGCATGAAGAGCAGATTTGGGTCTTGGTACATCTAACAGCTTTGAACTGCTAGATTTGAGTGATTTCCTACCAGTCTACAGTACCTTTTGGATCAATAAAGCTCTGTGAAGTTGGAAATGTTTATAAACAGCAGGTGATGCCAGAGCTTTTCAAGGCTTTTCTTACTTTTGTTCAACAGCCATTCCACTATCGATCTCTCTGTATTGTCTCGACTTAAGGTCATTGTTTGAGTTGTTGCACCAGTCTAAGGTGTTTGGCACTGTGTAGCAAGTGGCCCTCAATAATCCGCTTGTATTTGGCTCCATTCACTGCTCCTTTTATCGTCGCATGTCTTCCAGTTGTTTGTGCTGAAAAGCCTGCGGACTGCTGTCACAGCTGTTCTTCACAGCCCTGGTGGCGATAAGTTGCGACTGCGTTCTGGCAGACACAGAGCTCAACATTATGGCCAATAAGTTCAAGTGTCCATTTAATCAGTTCATACAATCTTTCGTCTTCTGCTGTCAGTCTAAGACAAGACATTTTGCGGCTTCAAGGCTGCTGTCACGAGTCTCTCTTTTCTGCCACAGATTTCTGTCGCACTGATTATTGTTCCTCCTAGTGAGGCTCCTAGCGAGGCATTCATGGTTTTAACAGCAATGGGAGAATAGAGGAGTCTGATTAAGTCCTTTTGAAGGCTCTTATAGACACTAAAGAATGCAGATGTATACAAATCATTACTGTATTATTACTTAGAAGAATCTCAAAATACATACTTTCATTTCACGGTAATCCACTTTGATTATAAGATGTGCTGTAACACTATGTGGACAAAGTAAAGAGAAACGTTGTAAACCCTCCTGAGTGAGGTCACTGTTTATTTCTCCCTTTCCAACAGTTGTTGATCAGTAAACTCTCAAGTGATTAACGTACCCTATAGCTGCGTAAGCGCAAGTATATGTTGCTGCAGCAAAGCTGAAAATAAGAAAGTGTCTCTCCAAAGTCAGGGCGGGCAGCTGCTGGGCATCTTAACTCAGGGAAGAATGATCACTAGTCCCTAAAGCTGCTCCTCCAAAGTCAATATCTATCCCATTTGCAAAATTGAAAAAGCAAATTAAAAGACAGAAATGAGAAACGTCTCCGCTCCAGTCACTCAAAGTTTGACGTTAAGCAATATCGAATTGAGTTGGCCCACAAGTATGCGATCCTAATTGAGAAAGAGAGCTATGTTCAATTTCGCCAAGCTCCCCCCTTTCTAATATTCTTCTCTCCAAGCAGTAGTAAAGTGAAATATTGCTTTCTGGCAGAAATGATAAAAAAAGACCTCAGAGAGCCATGAGTATTTTGCCATTTGTTCATGTAAATTTAAATCAGACTTCTGTCAGGGGGGTTGATCCTGGAACAAGTTGTAGAAATCAACTGCATGGGAAGTAGAGGCAGGAGTAATGTCAACTTGGATTATTCACAGTGAGAGGCTAAAAATCTGTTTACACAGGCAGATAATGGGAACTCATTTCCCAGCTGTGGACAAAAAGCTAGTACCCACGAGGTAAATCAATTCAATATTAGTGCTGAGATTTGGTTCTTGGTTAAGGTAACATGTTAACTGGTGTCCGGTTGGAGTCAGAATGGGTTAAGTTAACTTTTGTCAATCTTGTCCACATCTTTCTCTGTAGTTTTGGTCTGTTTTTCCTGGTTTTGGAAGACTTGGATTAGGGCAGACAAACTGTATCGAGCCATTTTTGGTTTGTTTTTGACTGTTTTCCCCCCATCTACCTCAGGTTTTTAGAAGAAAGCTACAAGACCATTTTGCTGTGAAGCTCCACATATATTTTTTGTTTTTCCATTGGCTTGGGGGTGAGTAGATAATGACTGAATTTCCATTTTGGGGGGGAATCCTAATGCTACAAAATACACTATTTTCAACAGTAAGGTGCTTCCAAATCTGTGGTAACAGTTTGGGAAAGGCACGTTCCCGTTTCAACCCGCACAAAGAAAGGTCCATAGAGACATGTTTTTCTGAGTTTGGTGTGGAAGAACTTGACTCAGCCCCATTCGATCTCAGAGCACTGACCTTTACGACGAATCTGAATGCAGACTAGAAGGTCTTAGGGGGCGTTCAGGCTTTAAAAATAACATTAAATAAATGCAAGGGGCTGTGGTGTGTTGGTGGCTTGCTCATTCTAGTGAGACAATCAAAACTCAGACCATAGAGGGTACAACATATTTATGAATTAAAACATCAACATGTGTTCAGTGCAAGGTAATAAATCAGCATAAATGTGTTTCTGTAAAAACTAAAGTCTGCGAGTGTGAATGCCTGTGCTTTCATTAAATGGATGAGCGGAGTGTGCCAGCACGTGGAAAAGAGATATGAGATGAGCTGCTGCACAATGTGTGTGTGATTGTGTGTGTGCGTCTCACCGGTGTGCAGTACTCCACCATGGGGTAGTTGAGCTTGTGGCCCTTGGCGGTGCGCCCAGAAAAGAAGCAGCTCTGACACACGTCGTAGTTGAAATGCTTCAGACTGCGATACCTGGAGAGTGAGAGAAAGGCGAGGGGAGAAAGGGAGGTGGAAAGTGAGATAAGTTGAGTTGGGAAGTAGAGTGTGAGGATTTCACTTTCATGTCCTCAGGGTGTGCGCGTGTGCATGTGTGTGTGCGTGTGTGCGCGTGAGCACACATGTAGCCCGACAACATGACTCATCTCCAGGCTACACTGGGGCCTTCTGGAGAGCTGTCAATTTCCACTGTCACTCAAACACACAATCCTCCACATGCACATGTCCACACACACAGAGACACAGACACACACCCTTCTCAATATGCTGACGGTGTGACAGACAGTTGGATTTCCACCAAAACACAACAACGTGACAATAACTGTCGAGGATGTTGTCCTCAGCAGCAGCTGTAGCCACAAGGCCATTTAACAGCTAAATTGAGACAGGAGCCATTCAGACGTAATAGCTTAAGTCTTTTATCTTTCTCTCCTCTCCGGCTCTCCCAAGGTTAGCTGACTGATGAGCTACGAGAGAGTGCCATATATCAAAGGATGCAACCGCGCACACGACACCACCCAGTCAAATGTGCCATTACCTATGGACGTGCGGCATATTACCGCGAGGAGGGGGCGTTAATTCACCTTCACAGCAGGAGGTGCTGAGGATGGCACTTAACTAATGAGTTGATCCACAAGCGGCTTTGGTAAATACTGGGACCTGTGTGCTATGTACGACAAAGGTACATCACTTACTTTTATCAATTATTTCAACTGCAAGCTTTCATTTCTTATAGCTAATTATTTTAACTGTCCACCTATTACTTTCAACAAACTACTGAAACCTTTTGTCTTACTTATAGCCACTTATTAATGGTTATTTTAACCATTCAGTGTTCATCTATTACTATATATATACATATACATATATACATATATATATATATACTTTTTTTTCCCAAAATTGGTTTCAAGCTACTCCAAATGTTTTCTGCACATCCACTGGCAACTGCATAAGTACCCACTAGGGTCCTCACTAGTGACCCTGGTTGGAAATCACTTACCTAAACATTAACACAATAACAGTGAATAATAGGACCAAAAAGATTAAAAAATAAAGTTAAAGAGCAATTTCATGATTAGTTCTAAAGAATTCTCATACCAAAAACAGCATCAAGGCCTTTGATTTCACTAGCATTTTGTAGCACGGGCCATTAAGTTGAATTATGGCTGGCAGGAACAACATTGCAAGTAAATATGTAAAAGTGACACATTTTGGACAGGTATGCTTCACTGCACAGGGAATGGGGCACGTTAATGTGGCTTGTTAACTGTCACACTAATTTGTTGCGGTTAGGTTTAGATTTATCACATGTAAACATATCTGCTGACACGTTATGCTTTTGGATGTTCCCGTGTACTATGCCTGTTTGAAAAAGCTACTGCTACTTACAGGACAAAAAAAAAAAAAATGAAATCTACAAAATGCCTGCTATGCATTTTCCCTCCTCTTTCACTCTTGCTCTCTGCCTCGCCTTCCTTCCATCGCTCCCTCTCATCGATCAATGACAGAACTTGGGAGACGTGTGCTTCATCAAATGTCTGACTGCATTTCTCTTTCTGCTGGCAAAGCAAGGGATCTGAAAGGGACAATCCTGCCACCCTGCTTCACTTGCCGTGTTGTTACCCGTATCTCCATCCACAGAAAAAGCCTTACCCTGCTTAAGTGTGAAAACTGTCAGCAAAAAAACGACAGCTGTTGAAAAGGGACGCACATCTTTCATAACCTGTTGTTACTTATAAGTCTAGGATAAGTGAAGATCAGGAACCAACTGAAACAAAGGCAGGTGTTTATGTGTGTGATTGTCAGTCCTGCATAGTATCAGAGGGTGGTCTGTTGGATTGTTTGCCAGCCATTTGGCTCTTGGCTGAATTTTGTGAATGTGGCTGTAGTCCGTATGTTTGTGTGTACGGGCATGTTTCCGTTTTTGCATGTGTGTGTGTGTGTGTGTGCATGTTTCATTGCAAACCTCCAGATGGTATTTAGTCAGTGGTGTATCAGCTGTTGACATTTAGATAAATGCCTGCCCTCCAGAGCAGATCTGCCCTTTATGCTCAACCAGGAGAGAACAACACAGAACGCTGCCACATTTAGCGTTTGTGTGAGTGCCTTGTTACATGTTCCAGACTTGTCACTTTAATTTGGGTGTGTGCTGCAAAAATCTTGAATTAAATGCTGAATCTGAGCGAGAGTGTGTGTTTTACCTGAAGCCAACAATAGGACACTCCTTGCAGATGTTACACTTGGCCTGATGTTTCGCCGTCTCTGCAGCAGCCACTCTGTGCAGGACAGGAAGCCAAACCATTGACTGTGGCTCCAGACGCATCCAATCAACAAACTGCCTGGGCTCCAGCTCCACCTTATTGTTCACCTGGGCATAAAAAGAGGCAGTGCAGGGAGTTAGGAGCCTTTAAATCAAAAGTTCAGCAAGCATGTGAAGTTTACAGTTTCTATTACCAAACAGAGACGATGAACTGAACGTGATTAAGAAACATGCGCATCATCATTCGCAGAAATGAAAAACAGGCTGTAACTCTCTGCTTGTTACCGAAAGCCTAATAAAGATGCAGACACATTTAAGATGACCATACATATTAAAGCAATGGTTCCCTCAGAAGCATAACAGCCTTGAGTTGTGGACCAAGATGAAATAAATTTTATGAGCTCTTTATTCATGTTTATTGGTTGAAATATCCTACTATAAACTTTGATTGATTTTAACACCCTCACTGCCCTTGTCCTACACGCCCATAGCTTTGCTGTTAGCTAACAGCCATAATGCCCCATGCAAGTAGCTATGTAAAACACCCACCATCTCCTACTCTAAACTGCTGCTTTAAACTTTTGGAGGTGTAATTTTTTATGTAACTTACAAGTCTACGGTTTTAAATATTCTCAATGTGAAACAATCTCTGGGATCACATAATGACAATAGTGTCAACTTTACAGAAATATAAAACCAAGAAACACTGCAGGACATGAAAAAAATGTTCACAAGAAACGTCGACGTTCAACTGCAGATTATAATGAGCCTGCTGGAAAAGCCAACACAGGGTGAGAAGCTTTGACATGGCTGTTGTTATCGCTAAACAAATCAAAGACGACCTTTCCATCATCCCTGACACACAAAAAGGGCAGCAAATGCAGCAAAGGGCTGAATACATTTGAAATAAGAGGCGAGAATAATCAAAAGGAATGCTTGTGCTCCCCTGATCCCTTCCTAGGGCTTATGGTGTGCACGACTGCAGAGTGTCTCAATTTTATTAGCATATCCTTCTGAAAATAAACGAGTGCTAAAAAACAAAAAAGAAGCACATTCCAACTGGAAAAATTGAAAGTAGGGATCAGCTTTTTTGTATTCAATGTGTGCAGACGGCTCTAACAATCAACATTTACCAGTAAGGTTAAACGTTAAATGTGTTGAAAGTAACAAACATAGAAAAAAAAGGTGAAGAACCAAAAGCGGGCATCAAATATTTAGTTAGATCTGTAGTCATAAAAGTTTTCTAATTTAAAATTTGCAAACTAGAGACTGTATTTCATAAGGTAACTTCTTGTAAAGTTGCCTATCTTTGGACATCATTGAACATTTGGGAGGTTTTACATCAGTTACAGAAAAGCATATGTTCCTAAAATGACACCCAGCACTTAAGATCACCTGGTTAAATACATTTCAGGTAATGGCAATCATTGATTATAACGATAAGTGATTTATGTGCATTTCAAAAACCGCAAAATGTTAATTAAATGTGGTTCTTTACATGGATTAAAGTGCATAAGAAGTTACTGGTTGACGGGTGAGAATGCTGCCAATTAAACTTTCACAATGATGACTTCTCAAATCATTTTTAAATCCTTCACCCTTCTTTTTGACCTTCCCCTGAACAATCACCGTACCTTTCTGTCTCTCCTTTCGCATACTGAAGTCTCATCTTTGCCTTCCCTCCCTCCTCCATGCCACATAATGACAGATTTATAGCACTTACAGATTAATTACTGCAGAGAAGAGATGGCTGAAAGGATGGCTAGATAGACGGATGGATGGGTAGATGAAGGAGACGGACAAAGGAACAGTGAAAGAGGCCGTATTTATGGCAGCGCAACTCGTTCATCACAGCCCCATTAAAACAAATGGACTGGGTGACTGCACTGTCACTGGCGGGGCAGACGAACACACAGGTGGCACAGAGCCTTGCTTGTATATGTGTGTGAATATGTAAATGAGAGTGTGTGTATGTGTGTCAGTTTCTACCTGTCAACTTGGTTCGATGATTGAATGATTAATGTCCAACTGGACCGCAGCTGGCACAGCAATTCATGATCAAGTCTGTGGGCAGTTTGTGCCTTCTCACCTCTCCATGTGCAGGTGTGTATTAATAAGCCATCAAGAGGGTGAACTGTAGGCAAGGTGTTTGCATTTTTCGAGAAGAAATAGGTGAGAGATACAGTACGGTTTGAAACCACCTCACTCTGCTATTTTGAGAGGTGCAGCGCATGAAATCAGTGAAATTTATAGCTTCCTAATTTTAATGTTTGGCTCCCATTTATGACTGCCGACGCATTAGCCAAGGGAAAAAGGAGTGAGAAAAATGAAAGTGATCCCGAGGGGATGAAGGCATCATTAAATGCCAGTAACGTCCAGAGATAAACCCGGGAAAAGTGGTTAGCTGGCCGCAGTAAAACACTAGAGGACAGCCAGCAGAGGACTGGAGGCCATTCGAGGCTTCATGGTTGGTCAGTAGAGCTTAAAGATTGAGGCAATTTGACAGGATTGAGAGAGGCAGGTGTTAGTTAGCTGGAAAACGTAAAGGGGACTGAGGTGTTTAATGACAATTAGCTACGGGAGGATGCATCGAAAGTTAATCTCTCACAGTATTGATCACTTGCCAACAAATATTACCAGCACTGTCTCCAACTCATAATATACTAACCAATATTTAACCGAACTTTGATTACTGTTACTCCAAAACCTTTACATGTAAATAAGGATAGACAAACCCATGTGTGAATCTGAAAGCCAGTGCAGAAGTGTTGGCAGAGGCAGATATGTTGATACAATGCAGTGGCACAGTCTAACGATCAATCCGACCTTTCTGACGCTTATAATGTTTAGCTTTTTGAACACTGTAACAGATTTGTGTTGATTCATGTCACGAACTGGCTTGAGGAGCGAAAAAAAGGAGTTTATGAAAGAAATATTCTTTGGATAAAAGTGGAAAATCAGCCAGTTTTTCTCGGTACGTTTAAGCTGCAATAGATGCAAAATGTCTGTGACATTAGGTTGTAGGGATATATATGAAGACTGGATTAATCAATTACTCCCTGGGCACATCACACCAAATCAATTATATTTTGGAAAGCAAGAGCAAGACTTCAGTGGAATGAGGAGAGCTGGACTATGTTTATATCATCGATGCCTGGCCTTCACATGCAGCTAGTGGATGGACAGTTTTTCTCAGATGTCAAACTTTTGATGTCGTTGCTGTCTTGTTGCTGCTGTTTACATTCACCCTGATGCACATTCAAACAATGCGCTACATCTTGATGTATGTGTGTAAATAAATAACTGACTATATGTTGTTTGTGTAGCATGGACTCTATAAACTTTAATTAACTTTAATTATTCGTTATGCAACTCTGAGTTCTATAATGGCAACAAATCACCTTGAACTTTGATACTTGTCAAATATATAATATGTATAGTGCATGCAGCAGATTTTATACAAAACGTATCTGCATCTCACAAGAGCAAAGCCCTCTGCAGTGATGGAGAACCAGCAGATGTTCAAGAAGCTGAGAGTCCTGGAAAAATGCCCACAAACTTTGCGCCTGGAGACGGTCTACCACCGCCAACAGACAAAACACCCGACAATGCCCAGAAAATGTTGATATGCCATTTTTCTTCAAAACAAGTATGATGAGATAATATGGAAAACAGAAATCTGGAGGCCATTTTGAGTTGATCTGTTTTAGTCTTGTTTTGTCCTCATGTTTGCCAAACCATAACAAGCCTCCAATTGCATTCTGGCTGCCACTACTTTTTGAATTACAAATTAAGATTATGCAGTTTGGTCACTAAACTGTTGTAAAATAGTTTAAAAAAAAAAAACTATCCATCACAATTTCTCAGAGCTCAAAGTGACGTCTTCAAATGGCGAGATTTGTCTGACCAACAGAGTAATCAGTTTACTCTCACAGGGAACTAAGAAAACCAGCAAAAATTCATATTTGTGAGGCTGGAACGACTACATTTTTGCCATTTTGCATTTTAAAAACTTTTTAAACAACTCTAAAAACTTTACATGACCAATCAATTATCAAAACATCTGCAGAATATATATATATATATATATATATATATAGTTTTTTTTATAGTTAACTGCACTTGAATGCACTTTGTCCATGCAGTGAGAGACTTGTCTTTCTCTCATCAATCTCATTTTTGAGTGTGACTTCGTTATCATATCTGACATCAAGTGTTTTTGCTGCTTATAGGTTATTAATTACGACTTTATTATGATGACAAAACAAGGATTTTGATGCGTGTTGTTAAGCATGCATCATTTTTTAATGCATCTAGTGGTAACACAGGGCCAAAATAGCATTCCAAAGAGATTTCTTCCCCTCGCCTGTAATCCATCTGGTATTAAGAACATTATGTGATTACTCAATCCCTAGCTTATGTGCTTAAACAGTTTATTTTTGATGTGTGTCAAAGCTGTTAGTCCATTTCTACATGCTTATATACGTGAACATACGTGCTGGAAGCAGCTTCGAACACTGGGCTCGATGTTGGAGCCCCCGAAGGCGGCCACCTCCCCCAGCTGCTTCGGGATCTGGATGGCTTCATGAAGCAGCAGACCGAGCTGCCTCTGGTCACACGTGTCACCTGCCGACGCTACCTGGCTGAAGAGGTCTGAGTGGGGGGAGAATGGGGTGGAGGTGGTAGAGAGATGAGGTAGAGAGAGGGAGAGAAAAAGTCAAAGCATGTAGGTGACATTTAAAATAAAGGATTCAGGTATAAATAGATGCAGAGGGAGAAGGTGTGACGGCAAAGCAGGAGTAGGAGGGAAAGTGTTAGTGCGTGTATGTGAGTAGGATGTGTTCGGGAGAAGAAATCAGGGAAAAGATTCATTTTTAATCTTTCTTCTCTAATCTCTCTCTCCCTGCCTCCAACTCTCTGCCAGAGATTGACAGAGCTGTAGTGGACATGGACACATGCCCGGCGACAAGCATGCTTGCCCAGTTAACACGATGACAGCGTTATGTTTTAGATGAAGCTATGAGACATCTCCAGAGCTCGTGCACAAACTGAGCAAAGACAGCAGAGAGGGTAATGCGGAGAAAGAGGGGAGGGCGAAACGAAGGGCATGACAGGTCTTTCTGCTCCACTTGCAGCTGACTTTGATCTCTGTGTGAGGCCTGGCCCGGATGCCGGCGCCTATTATGTGTGTGTGCAGTACATGCAAAACACCAGCAATGATGTGTGTCGTGACCCCATTCCAAAACACACCTCATGTGTCATCTGACTGATCGACACCCACGTCTCCCACTTTCTGCTACAAGATTACATTTGACATACGCAAGTGTCATATAAAGAGTGTCAAATGGCAGCATGCCTGGTTAGGTGAGTGTGTGCGTGTGTGTGTGTGTGTATGTAGCTATATGCATGGGACAGCCAGCCAGTGAGACTCTAAAAGAGTAAAGGAGGAAGGACGCAATCAGGCGTGCTTGATACCCTTCTCAGGCTAATAGAAACTGCCAGTGGAACGAATAGGCTCAGGGACACCATGGCAAGAAAAAGGGAAGAGAAAGAGGAAGAGGGGAAGGAGGATGGGGGAGAGGAAGGGAAGCAAGAGTAAGTAAGATAGGAGGGAAGACAAAGTGACACTGCTGGATGGATGAACAATGGTGTGAGCGGTGACAGCGGAGGAAGATAGACAGAGAGAGATAAAGTGGCAGAAACAAAGAGCAGGAAGCCAAAATGACAGTCTCCTCCCAGTGCAGCAGGCCTATATTCACGCTCCCTAATCCTCAAAAATAAATCAGAAAAGAAAATTAAATAAAGAACAGGGGAAACGCGGAGGAGGTCTCTCATCCAATTAGACGACCCGTTCTCCAGCTCCTCTGTCTCTCTCTTCCTTTCTTTCTGTGGGTTTGATTAATACGGCTGGGATTACAGCCATGCTGGAGCAGTATGGCACGGACTTTCGCAGACTGGCCTGTACAATGGTGGCAAGAGGGGTGGTGTGTAAGTGCGGGTGTGCATTAGAAGCTTTTTTAACTGCTCGCTGGCACTTACATTTGTATTTCTCCTCCAGGTGTCCCTTGCAGAGAGAGAGCAAACCGATCTTCATGGACAGGACGCGGATCTTTCCACTGCGACCACTGTGTGGACCACACACACACACACACACACGCACATATCAGACAGTGGCAGTGAGTCAGTTATATTTATTGTGGGTGTATGTTTGTGTATAAACAGAATGTTTGTGTGTTCACTTCGGTTCAGATCTGAATTATATGCAGCAGCAGTGACAGAAAATCATTATGTGCTTGGAAAGCGAAGAATCTTCAACTGTGTGTGTGTGTGTGTGTGTGTGTGTGTGTGTGCTTTTGTGTGTGCTGCTGCTTCTTTCACTGCAGGAAATAGCTGGTGAGGTTATGGTAATGCATTTTCTGTGTAACCACAAACAATGTTTAAACCAGTAACCATGTTGGTTTACAGTATGCAAACATGTTGTTTAGGCTGATGCAGAGTGTATTTGAACATGTCTAGTCTCAAACAAAGGCGGCATGCCAACTGGTGCATATAGGCTGTTGACAACAGCAGCATATGTAGAGTAAAAGCATACAAGTGTGTAAATATGTACAACATAATCATTATGTGCAGACAACACCAATGACGATGGATTAAATATGCAAGAGCGAAGAGATGAGATGCATCAGTTCTGCCAGTTTCATCCAATCTGATTTAAGACATTTTTAGCACATAAAGAAGCAAACTTAACAAATCTGTGACAATTTCAGAAAACAAACAAGTTGAATTCATAATCCTCCACGAAACAGATGGCATACATACGTGTCGTAAACGTTGAGCAGCCAGTTGAGACACATGTCAACGCAGAGCGGCACGTTGACCAGGTCCTTGTGCTCCTGCTCCAGGCCATCGTAGATGGACGTCAGGCAGTTGATGACGTCGGGAACGGTCATCAGCTGATTGTTGTTGGTGAGCTTGTGCTGCTCGAAGGTGTTCTGGGCCACGCTGAGGTCCAGCAGGTCCACTACAGATTAGAAGTGAGGAGGGGGGAGACAGGGGGGGAAGTTGGCAGGATGAGAAGAGTTAGATGAAAAAGAAAATAGAGGACAGAGTGGGAGAGAAACAATGAGGAGACGGAAACAAGGAGGATTGGGAGAAAGAAGTGAAAGGGGAGGACAGCAGGGGAAAGTTAATAAGGACAGTGAGAAGGAATGAGAAAAGTTTACAGAGAAATCACATAAGGGGTGACAGGGGACAAAAAGTAGAAGAAGAGCAAGTCAGACTAATAAGTAACCTTTCAGACTTGTTAACTGGGCTTTCAGCACTGACTCAGATTTTTCTAAAAAATGCCAACAAATCATAAGAGGACGAGGAGCCGAAAATGGCACAGACTATTCATAGAGGAACTTCAAAAATGCAGACTTGACTGATTTTTTGTCCAAAATAGTTCAAAACAACTAAGTGCGAGGGTCTGCCGGGAGTACAGAAAGAGAACAGATGGATCATTGTGTTGAAATATTAATATGAGAGAGAAATCTGAACAGCAAAAAGACAAATGAGGAAAAAATGTAAAATGGTCACACCGAGAAAAATCTAGTTCCCTCTAATCTAATTTACTGGCTCTGTCTTCAATGGCAAAGCAAAAAAAAAAGGAATACTGTATTTACATCACAGTTTCAATTATACTTGTCTTTGATACTGTAGCTTTCACTTATGAGCTATCACTATCAGCTGAGCAAACACACAGAGGCGCAACAAAGTAATTGAGATGTAGATAAAATACACTTTTAGAAGAAGTCTACACCAACTTTCTTACTGATAGTTAGATGATAAGACAAACACTACTGTCATATCTGTCTGTTTAATATGAGGCAGGACCTAGAAGCCAGTTAGCTTAGCTTAGCACAAAGAGGGGGAACAGAGTGAAACAGCTAGCCTGGCTCTGTCCAAAGGTAATGACCAAATAAGCGTCTAGTATTTTTTTCCCAAAATGTTGAACTATTTCTTTAAGACAATTGTTTTTTTCTTTCAGTGAATGTACTTCTGAGACAAAACATGGATAAAACTAGTACCCAGCATGCACTTGGGATGCCACGTTTGTACATGAATTCAAGAGAGGTAGTTAATCCTGTCTCTGGCCAAAACACGAAGACGCTGCACGGTGGTGAAAACAAATAAACAGCGTGTGGTCTGCTACGGGTGGTTGATTAGAATGAAGGCTGATACAGTTAGGGCTGCAACTGACTACTATTATTTATTATCAGTTGATCTGCCAATTAAAAATGCTCATCACACTTTCCCAGAGCGCAAAGTGACTTCTTCAAAGTGCTTCTTCAAAGCGCTTCTTCAAAGTGCTTCCTTAGTCCAACCAACAGTCCAAAACTCAAATACTCTTTATTTACTATCATGAACGACAAGTTAAGTACCTGGAACCAGCAAATGTTTGACATTTTTGCTTGAAAGTGTGTGTGTAAGTGTCTTAAGTTGACCTTTTTTGGTCAACTAAAGCTCATTACCACTTAAAAAAAACATTTCTCTTTAACTTATTTAGACATGTCGCCTACGTGTATTTCTATTTTCAGATATTGAGCTTGGTGTATCTCTTCAGATTTTTAGAGAGCAAAACAATGGACAGACATATGTGTCTCTTCCTGTGACCATCTTAGCCCCTTTCCAGAAACCATTTCAAACTTGCTCTCTCTCCCACAGCCTTCCTCCCTTTCACCTCCTCTCCTCACTTAAGTCTCCTCATTTGCCCTGTTGTTCACTCCTCGACAACCCCTCTGCAGCTTCCTTGCCTTAAGTTGCCCCCTGCTCCCCAGACAGCACTAATTACTGGGGTGTATCCATGTGGATCGGGCACAGCGGGGCATCCATGCTGCCAGACAGCAAAACTTTACTTCTCCAGAGATTCCTCACTACGCGCACAGTCAGATATAAAGCTGAGAGGCTGTAGCACATTAGCGGGATGCCACGCAAGCTCATTTGTGCTTCTCCAGCCCCCTGGCGCAGACTTAACCCAATTAGCCATTTTATAGTATCCCTGTCATGTGTGTTGGGACACACACACATTTACAAACATTCATACAGGCACACACAGGTCTCGCAGCACAGATTTTACATAAATCCAGGCTAATAACTAACAACTACTGATCCTTTTGCTGTATGTGTGTGTGTGTGTGTGTGTGTGTGTGTGTGTGTGTGTGTGTGTGTGTGTGTGTGTGTGTGTGTGTGTGTGTGTGTGTGCTTGCATGCATCTGTGTGTTCTGCGCTGTGACTGTTCTAATCTAATGGATGAAATTGAATTGCAGTGCCCCAAGTCGAAATCACTCAGACTAATGCATTCCCGTCACAAACACACGCATGCGATCAGAGAACCAATATGAGATAGCAAACTAAAACGCCTGAATCATTCAAACTCATTAACAACCAACAAACACAATAACACACTTTGATACCCACGAGTGTTCAGGTGCACAGGCCTCAGCTGCTCACACACATACATGAGGCATTTGTTTCATGCATGCACACGGAGCAAACTTCCTACTAACAGCAGGATGTAAATGAGCGACGTGGTCTCGCAGCGTGTGCTGCTATAATAATGTCAACAGCTGGATAACAGTTAACATTTGTCACCGTTACTACTGCACTGTGCAGAGCCTGAGTCGCTGCTGCCACGCTGGTTTAAACATCATGAAGGGGGAGGCTGCATGCATGCACCTGCAGCGTGTGGAGATGGGGATGATGATCGCCACCTGAGACTGTGGGTAATAGTCGCCTTTATCAAAGCTTCCATTTCAAACAAGCAAACAGCAGTGTTGAGAAAAAAAATCCCACCTGTGCACACCAAATGACGCTATGCTCAACAGGCCTAACGCAAGCACCAGCTGTGAATGTGCCTGGACAAAACCATCCACCTGCCACACATATACTGACAAGGTGTGTAATTCTAAAGCCAAAATATCCTGGCTCCTGCGCTGGTCTGCCACAGCATCAGGCAAAGCTTCAAATTATTACTGCATCTCCTCGCTGCACCCAGACTTCAAAGAAGCAGACCAGGAATGCAGGTATTAAGGTGTGTATGATTGTGTGTGTGTGTGTGTGTGTGTGTGTGTGTGTGTGTGTAACTTACAGCAAAGTGCTTTCTGTAGTCTGCGGATCTTCATGGCTGTTCGGTATGCTGAGAATCTCACATTGTTCAGGTCCGCTACAGGCAGGGATAGAGACGGAGAGATGAAAGGTAGACAGACAAAAAGAAAACGGAGGCAGAAAATCAGAAAACAAAGTGCAACAGAAATCTGCCCACTGGGCAACATTAGCAGGACCCTTGTCTTCAATGAAAGTCGGCTGTGTTAGTTATTGTCTACGGAGATTACTGAGAGGAGGGGTGGTTAATGTGGACAGTGTAATTAGGTTAGTGAGTTCTGTCCCAGTGGAGGTCGCCGCCGTTTGTTGAGCTGCTGGCCTACAGCAAATGCTCCCCAAGTTTCACAGCTTATTACTTATCCGACTGCTCATTAAAAAAATAATAAAAATAAAGTCATACTGGCCACCCCACAGGGACGGAGACTGCATATGGACATTAACAGGGAGCAGGGGAGAGCTAGGAAAGTTTAGGGCACAATTTCGAAGTTAAATGTGAATTGTAAACCAACTAGACAGGAGTAACAAGACTACAAGATGTTGCTGCTCCCTCACGAGAGAACAGCTTTCAAAAAGATCAGGGGCCAATTTAATCAAATGTAAAAAACAAAAAAAAAATTGCAAGTTGCAACATAAGATTGTCATGTTAACTTTCAGGGAAAAAAAAGGCCGTACTTGTGACCAATGCATGAGCTTGCTAGAAACCTGTAGTATTTGCAGATGTAACTGCAATTAAAAACGTGACTCTCCCACCATTTATTATCTGTGTGTAAGTGGCCCCTAGCCCTTTAAAAGATGAGTAAAACAGCCATAAAACAGGCTTTATTGGTTTGATTAAAGGTGCAATTTGTCAAATACGGCCAGGATTCGAAGGCAGCTCCAAAAACACTGGGTAGTATGTAACCAGAGAAACAAACTACTGCTGCTCTTTGCTAGCTATCCTTGACTGTAGCTAGCTACCTTTAGCCGATTAGCTCATGGCTCAGTTAGCCATGGAGCAAGCGGCCCAGATTTTGTCTGGCCTGGTACCTCGGATCACAGGGGGGGTCACTATAGGCAATGGGGCCCAGCTCAACTGGGTTTGGCAGCCTGAGAGTGAACATGGCTGAACGCCAAACTGCGACTAAACGCAGCCTCGAGACCGATGAAGGTCATTTTGAAGGTAGGGGATACAGTACAGAGGTGATTTACAGCAGCTCTGACCAAGACTATGACTTTGGGGACGACAACACACAACAGGTGGGGATGGGAGAGCTGTGCAGCAAGAGAGGAGCGTGAAAGAGTCGGACATCAGCAGCGGGTAAAAACTGCGGAACAGCCAGAATATTTTCACATCTTACTCAGTGGATTGAGGATTTATTTTAGTTTATTTATTTTTTAGTTTACTCACCTTAGTTTGGTAAAAGAGACAAACTTGTTTCACTTTTGTGTCTTCACACTCTGAGGTTTGTACATTTTTTTGAAAGGTTTTTAACTCAAATCTGTCCGTATCTTGCAGATTGTCTCTTTAAAGTCTCACTTCAACTAAATTAAATAATTGTTTTATGACTTACCTTTAGTGATATCTGGCTATGTAGATAGTTTTCAGTTCATTCGCCAAAGTTCGTAAAATTCTGTCTCTGAAATGCTTGCCTCCTTCCTCAAACAATGGCAGTGAAAGGAATTTTATTTTTGTTCCTCACAGCATCACACAGAAGTTCTACAGCAACATCTCTTTTCAGAATCAGCAGCGCCATTACTCAGAATGACACACAGAACACACTGTGAAAAGTTTTCATTAAACTTTTCATACAGAAATCCTCCAAAACAAAAACAGAGACAGGAACATGGTTTCTGGAAAGAAATATGGCTCACCTCCATTTTTATGGGGTGGAGGCAGAAATCACATAGACAGTGTCTTAAAACTAAAGAACAACGAACAAAGAAATGTTCTTTTCTGTAAGGTCGCTCTGTACATTACAGCTCTGTAACAACATGGTAATAGTGAGGCACTAGTTTGATAATAAAGTGTCAATAAGTAATACGATAATACCAAAGTAATAACCAAGTATTAGCCTGGTAATGACAATGGGTATATCTGGGTAATATTAGAAAGAAATTAAAGTAACAGGTTAGTAAGGGGCCAAAAGGGTGATGATAGGGACACAAATTTAAAGATAGCAAGACAGCAAAACTATTTAGTAACAGCATAGTCATATTTACCTTGTTTTTATTTGGCAAATACAAGATATTTATTATTAACTGTTTATTTTAAAAGGCATTACCTTGTTATCACCAGGATGTTATGCAAATTGCTGCCTCTAAAACAAACTCTGGGCCAACAAAAAACACCATGTCATGGTTTAAAGACACTGTGTGATTGCGTGAATGTGTGGGTGTGTGTGTGTGTGTGTGTGTGTGTGTGTGTGTGTGTGTGTGTGTGTGTGTGTGTGTGTGTGTGTGTGTGTGTGTGTGTGTGTGTGTTTCTAACCTAGTGACTGGTAGAGCTCTGTCATCTTTGGATGGTCCCAGCAGGTGGTCTGTGAATGGTGACTGAAAAACACAACAACAGAGGAGAACCATTAAGCCTGAAAGACGCACAAAACAAAACAACAACACACAAACAGAACAGGAGCCACTGACGTCAAATCACACACATACAGATACTCAAAAACACTCTCATGGCTCATGACAAAAGAAGA
The DNA here is from genome assembly GCF_965226575.1 of Pagrus pagrus. Classification (NCBI taxonomy): domain Eukaryota; kingdom Metazoa; phylum Chordata; class Actinopteri; order Spariformes; family Sparidae; genus Pagrus; species Pagrus pagrus. Next base: position 12,163,599 of record NC_140200.1, read on the forward strand.
AGAAAAAAAAACACAATGACAGGCAATCCTACTTTGAAAGCTACACACAAAACAGCACAAGTACACATAAGAACCTGGTAAAAAGGAATGCACACTTTTGCCTCGACGCTAACATCACTATTATCATCATCATTTGACGTGTGCAAACATTGGATGGCTTTATAAACTGTTATCCTGTGCGAATTGGGGACGGAGGCTACAGATTCCTCCACAAATCATAAATCACAAACAGCACTCCTGATTGAAAGAGGACACACACGCACACACATACACACTGTGAATACAGGATCTACCTTTCACAACACCATGGAACATAAACATATAATAAATATATAGGGGACCAAGTCTCAACTCCCTGTTTACATTTCTGCTTCAGACAGAAACCTCACAAATACACGCATACACACATAAAACTGAAATATCTACACTACAGAAATAAATAAAATAAGACATGTGTGAAAACTGATCAAACGTGGTAGGCTTCACACACAGGACAGCAGAGACTCTGACTTTTCTCAAGCTGCGTCTGCCAATCGGTGCATCTATTTGAGCTATGCTGGTCCTGATGTGCCTGTGTGTGTGTGCGTCACGATGGTACCTGACTCTCACAAGCCGCACTCAGATCTGACTGGAAAGTTTGAGAAGATTTCTGGAAGGCAGCTTTTGAAATAAAAGTCTCTGAATGCAGAGGCTCCCTTGTGGTTTGTGCGATGGCTTGCTCCCTGCTGTCAGGCAGCAAGAAGCAAAGTCGAGCGCTGCTGACAGTGAACCAGTGAGGTGGCGGAGTGGACGACAGGAGTCCTCCCCGTACGCAGATGTTCATCGCTATGACCCCTCTCACACCTGCACAGGCGATGCTAATGCCCGGACCTCCCCGTGCTGAGGACAGGCTGGTATTTTATTTAGACAGACTACAAAGAGATTCTTGAATTGACAAAAGGGTTTAAATTAATGCAAGTCGGGGGATTTGCTGATATTTGCTGTTCACAAACAGACAAGTGGGAGGAAGAATACGGGCTATCAAGGCCACAATTCTCCAGCGGTTAACGTCATAAAACATTTTCGTCATTGAATTGTGGAAGGGTAGAGCGGATACAAGACAGAACTAGTACAATGATGAGACACAATCAACTCACAAAATGTCAGTTTTGTATTTATGCATACTCACACTCAGTCTCTCTCTAACACACACACACAAAAGCCAGGCAGCATTTCCATCAACACAAAGATTAGGAAGCTTGTGCTTATATCCAGGGCTCATGAATGCTATAATGGGGAGGACTGAGTTGTCAGGTTTAACTGTCCTCAACGTCTTCCCTTCAACACATTCCCTTTGTAATGCCTAAGCAATATTTTTTGTTGTCCTGTAGTAGAGAAAAAAAAAAAGAAGCAAACTGGCAACACATTTACTACAAAGCTGCTACAGTTTAGATAACGCAGCCAGAAACATTCATAGGCGAGAGGAGAGGCATCAGAGAATATTAAATATTTTTTGGCAGATATTTGAAAGATTCTTAGAGATAGATACAGAAGTAAGAATCCTCAGTGAACCTCAGCCCAGTGTGAGGTCTTCACTGACAAAAAAGGTTTCTGTCATAACTGTTTTTTGGTTTGTGTTTATCCTGTTTTTTTTTACATGCAAGAGCAGGAATCTTGGAAGTCACATGGATTTATAACATATATGTAGGGGTAGGCGATCTGGCCAACATATAGGGGCACAATCTATTTAATCGCATCCTTTTTCTCAATTTTTCTAATGCCCTATTATATTGTTTTATCTATGTACATAGAGCATTTCCTTTTCACGGTCATCTATTTTATACCATTCGTGTCTGCAATCAGCGTAAACAGGCAAGCTGTAACCATGGTAACAACTGTGTGACATGGCTACACAAACTCAGTCTAGTAGTCTTCATTACTCTATTAGTTTGTTCACCTAGGTCGGATCTGCAAACAATTGAGAGGATATTTAAGACCAAGATCGGCAGGATTTGGCTCACAAGTAGATTGTGGACACCTTCAAGATCGATTACAATCTAAAATGGTCAGATTGCCCACCCCTACACATTAAATATTTGCAGAATATATATTAACTATCTACATTGGTTATACAGACAACTTATGATCTGTTTTTCTTTCACACCACAAAAGAAACAAGGGACATGTGCTGACAAACAATTATTTGACTAGATTATCAACATCATTTTGTCTCCAGCTTTTTAAATGTAATGATTTGCCGCTTTTCTCTGTTTAACATGACTGTAAATCAAATGATTTTAGTGTTTTGGAGTGCTTATCAGACAAAACACAGAGTAAAGAGTAATTAAACATTTAATTGAAAATCGATCTAAAAAACACGTTGATACAGAAAATGATTGTTAATTTCAGGCACAGACATGAAACCACTGTTGCATCCATACTGTATGTGACAGGATGACTGACCACGAGCTTATTTCTGCTTTTCTTGGGCTATCTGTGAGCGAGAGTGTTTGGGGATGAAGCCTCTTGGATCTTGTGCAACGCATGTGACATTTTTCCTTCAAAAACATCATTAAATGGCAGCTCAGAGTAAGCAACAACAAATCAAATGGGGTCAGGCAAGGGGATGATGCAGCTGGCAGAGGGAGGATGGAATTTATGTTGCCACTAGGTTTCTGTGAGGTTGAAAAATAGCCTTCGACAAGATGTTTTTGTGAGATTTCTTTCTTTGAGTGTTGAGCGAAGACCACCAGGATAACAATTAAGCTCATCAGAAATAATTGAAATTTTCTTTGATGTTTTCCAACAGGAGGTTAAAGTGGTCATGCAAATCACTCACGTCTTCTATGCTCCATAATTATCCAGAACCACAATTCTACCACTACCACCATCTATCTCTGTCTTTCCAACAAAGGACAGTAAAGATCAGAGGGCGTCAATAACAGATTTCCTCTGGGATACGCCCACCTGCCCCATGGTCAAGGATGGACAATAGGGCGAGGGCTGGATGTATCCCATCAGACCGTTGGCTGCAGACCAGCAGACACTTTGCTGCTGGGAGTTTGTCACTGTCACACACTGAGCGAGCGTCCTGAATAATCATGAGTGCAAAGATGAATGATTACTTGTGTATGTGGGCCTTCAAAGAGACAGAATTAGTCAAATATCTGTGCGAGCAAGAAAAAGATTTCAGGGAGAATTTTTTTTTCAGAGACAGCAACCTGACAGACTTATCAAGAAGTGTCTCTGACAGGTGATAAGTGCCTGCATTCACCGCCTGACATCTTCTGTCTTTCTCTAGCTTTCACCTCGCCTCCTCTGCCTCTTCTTCGATCTTACATTAACCCTCTCCCACCCGAAGTTGTCAGTGTTCTGCTTTGGAAAACAATTTGAGACAGCTTTGGATTCTTCTGAGAACTTTATCGACTTTCGCCTACGTAACAAAGACAGTAGAAGTTTTGGAAGTGGATGCATTAAATCCACTCATGCATATAAAGCCTGTCTGCTCTGTTAGGGACAACCAACCCCACAAAATGTTTCCCGACAAAGACACAAACAGACAGTACATCCAGAAAAGCCTTGGAATGTCGAGGAGCCTCTCTCTAATCTTTGCAGAGACGCAGTCGTGCTGTATTTCCTCTCAGACAGCCTACAAGACATGTGAGCCCACCCCAGAAGTGCCAGAATGGGTGAAATGAGACGCCATATGAGGTTGCCAGCATGAGGCAGCAGGCGCAGAACTTGTGTGAAGACATTTGATTTTCCCCCCAATATGTCGTTTGAACTCGTCACCACAGGGGGTGGACAAGGCGAGGTTTTAATCAGGGGCCCTTTCACAGCTCGGAGAAAAGTGGCAAGAGGAGATGGAAGAGGAGAAGAGGAGGGGTTTGGGGAAATGAATGTGTCAAAGGCTGACGAGGGTGTCCCCAGGATGTCACGCACCGAAAGCAACCTGTGATTAGACCTGGAGATGGATTTAGAGTTTGGTTTTCAAGCAGCAGATTAAGTGTTTATGTATGAGAGTGCACTGAATGCATGTTTGTGTGTGAGGTAGGATCGGAGAGGGCAGTGTACACAAGGCCGTCTTCATTTAAAAATGAAAGAAAAGCCACACACTTAGGATCAGTGTTCGGGGTTCTTCTTTGACCACTTTTTGCATGCTGCACTGTAAGCTCAAGCCCACGTTTTGTTGTTTTCATAGAGGCTAGTGTAGGCTGTTCTTTATGCCTCTGTCCTTTTGGTAACACAGAAATACTTAAACAAGTAACTTCTCTCAGTATGTAATGCTGTAATGTCACAAGTTACCCAGTGATGGTAGCAATCTTGAAATGTAAAAAGTCACTGTTTGTGACCAAACATGGCTGAGGATTGATTGTTTGTTTCCCGTTTCTGAAAAGGACAATTTAGGGTTCATTTGAAGGCGGCCATGGAGAATGAAAAACCTGCTCGAGCCAACCTAGAGGCATCGACGGAACATATGGTAATGTCTTCGCAATGGGTCTGTGTGTGTTTGGTTGGTTTGAGCTTGGTTCCAATTGGAGTTCAGATGCATCTTTGGGCGTGTGGAAGCATTTACTTGCCAGTGCGCGGGATGTGCACCTCTATCAGTTTGTCCAAATGCGTGAGTGTGTGCGTCGCTTTTTGTGCAAATGCCCATGTGCCCATGTGATTTGTTTGTGCAAGTGGGCGGATGCAGGTTCATTGGCTGGGCACATCTGTGATCACAGGCTGTTGTTGACTCTGAAGTTATAAGCCTGTCCTCAGAGTCTTTGCCTGTGTCTGGCTTTCATCTCTGATCTCCCTCTAGTGCCAAGCTGCAGGCCCTAAACACGGCGCAGGTGTCGCCTCCCCTCCCCTCTCTCTTTGTCTAAATCCTATTTTTCTCCATCTCTCTGTGTCTTTATCGTCCGTCTAAAAAAGATTTATCTGGTCCTCCTTCTAAATTAAATTTTCAATATGATTCAATAAACTGAATCAACCGTTTTAACTCGCCAGTTTTATGTTGCATCCAAACTTTTTTGGGGTTTAACCTATCACTGAGACAAGACTACACCTGTAAATCTCTGTAGCTGAAGCTTTTATTGCCGGTTGTTCTGTGGACAATGGCACAAGGGGAATATTTAAAAAAATGGCTAACCGAGGCGGTGGCATTTCAGCTCGGGGCACAAGGCGATTTAAGGGTGCAGCCATAAAAATTACACCCATTTTATCATCCTAAATCACAAAGTCAGGCTGTAACAATGCCCCAACACAAACGAGACACAGACACAAAGAAAGCAGGACTGACAAATGGTAGCTGGAACTGCAACTGCTGCCAAAAAAATAAGGGTGAATTCAGGTTTGGTTAGTCAGCAGTTCACTGACATACTTTTACATGATTTCTGGATAATGAGGTACTTCAAACTTACAGAAATGACACTTCCCCAACAGCAGAGAAAGCTGTCCTGTTTGCTACCAGCAGAGATCTCCTCTCTGCCTATTTAAATAGAAACCTGTTGTTTGGCCTGAAATTAGAATGGGTAGCAAGACGTCAAGCTAACGTTGTTACAGTCACGATTAGAACAATGTGGGAAGCTGTCCTGGGACTCAGCCAGGTATTATCTATTCAAAAGGAAGCGCTAATGTTGAACTGAATGAGAAATGTGCAGGTGAAACAGCTTGAATTTTAAAATACACAGAGGAGCAAATCAGCAGGAAGAAGCTTCTAATTGGGAGTAAAATAAGTGATGTACGTGTACAGACTATACATGGAACCATGGCTCGCTGTTCGTGGGAGATGTATGTGAGAGGTCACTAGAGGTCAGAGCTTTAATGTGAAAAGGATGAGAAGCATTAGATTCCCTGCAGAAAAATGTTTGAGATAATGAGCTATCTCACAGTCAGCTATAGCCTGATATCAAAAACATCAACTCAACTCTATCTGCACCATACTGCTCACTGTGGTTCTTCCTTGAGGAGGAAATAGCAGCTGGAAATCTGCATAACCATCCATTTTTCTTGCACAGATATCAGTTCAAGTCGTAAAACATCATAACAGTTAGACTGGGGGGTATATTTCAGCTTGGTCTGATTGCATTAACCTGCGAGACCTAAATGACTCATGAGACATGTTCAAGAAGAAAGTCTTTTGCAGATATTATTTGGCAAACTTGCACCAACTACCACCCCACAGTAGACTCGATCTCAGTATTAACTACTCTATCTCTAACTCTATCTAAGCTGCTGGGATAACTCCTGTTCTGCCGTTGGCCTCTTAACTTTTAAACCGGATAATCAAACCTTTGGATAAACACCCCACTTTTTTTGACCAAACAATTTATTGAATTATTATTTTAGTTTTCCCTTTTTCTCTTCCTGTAATCAACGTGATTCCTCCTTCTTTTTGTTTTTATTGTTATCAACTTTTATTACCAGCTGCGACAGTATCGGCTTGCAAGATACAGTCATGAAACTTTAAAGGTGAGCCGTTGACCTCAAAATGAAGGTAAAGTTCAATACTGGGCGCCTTTCGAGTGAAGAAAGTAGTGGGTTAGAATGTAGAGAGACTACTTTACACCTTTTGCACGGATTTGTTTTTGGCGTTTTTGGCCTTTTTCGTGGATTTATTAGACAGAACAGTAAAGAGTGACAGGACATGGGGTGAGAGAGAGGGAAGGTTGACTTGCAGCAAAGGGCCACAGGTCGGATTCGAACCACATATTTGTTTTAAGTTTCAGATCAATGTAACCCAGTTCCAATCATTTTTGTCCACTCTAGTGTAGCTGGTAATGTGTTCACCTTGTCTGTCGGTCTCTCTGTCTGTCTTTCTGTCTCTGTGTCTGTCCCTCTGACTGTGTCTGTGAACATATTTCACTGGGACTGCGTGACAACCGTGCAGGATACAGTCACGAAACTTGTGTGTTGTTGATATAAAAAATAAAAGCAAAGATTGAAGATGTGTGTGGTCCTATCTATGAGTACTGAGCACTTATTTTCATAATGTATTAATGACTACTGAGCACTCGTGGGTCTGAAGGTGATCATGTTGATGGACGTTGCAGCTGGTGTGATCCCATTGCAATATCATCTCTCGTTATTATCATTGCCATCATTAATCATCCCTGCATCATTATCTTCCTTTCATTATTGTCATGATTACTTACTCCACCTAAGAACTATTACAACTGCGAGTGATGTTACTGTTGCTTGGTTGTGATAGCTTTGTGTGTCATATGTGTGATTGTCATGTCATGTCCATGTTGTTAAATAAAATTGTTTTTCCAACTTTTCTCTAACATTTCCTTTTTAAAAAAAATACTGTGTAGTTTGACCGCTTCAGGCCTCTTAAAATTAGTCAAATAAAACAGACAGAGAGGGGATAATAACTCTTCATTTCAAGTGCTCTCATACACAACTCAAATACTCGTACTGCGGCTCTGTTTGAATGAGTCACAAATCACTAATAACGGAGATGGAGGACACGCACCGAAAGAAAAAAAAAGTGTTTTTTTTTATGCAACACCATTTTTACACACAATTTTCCTCACTACTCTGCCATGAATGCCTACCAGTGTACTATAATCAGTGACACACACAAACGCACACAAATGCACACAAATTTATACAGACACAAAGATGTTTATCGAAGCAATTTCTCGCCACTTACTTGATGTAATATGGAACCTTATTCTGAGAAACCGCACGTTGCCAGGGGAGCTGTACAGAAGCTGCACCAAGAGAGAGAGAGAGGGAGAGAGAGAGGGAGAGAGAGAGAGAGAGAGAGGGAGAGGGAGAGGGAGAGGGAGAGGGAGAGGGGGAGAGAGAGAGAGGCAATGATAAAGAAAAATGAGAGCAGTCAAAATCGAAACACAATCTTAATCAACATTGTGCAATTTTATCAGTGAGTACAGTAATCCATTTAGAGTTTGGGGCTTGACTTGAAATAATTCTCGCATCCAACACTTCCATAATAACACAGTCTGGCCATGTACGGAAGACTCTCACTGTGCATGAAATTGAGAGGGAAAAAAGCAATTGGGTATTGTTTTCTCAGCAGATAGACGTAGGAGGGAGATAATAGGGCATGAAAACAAAAAAAAATTAGAAAACAGAGAGAAAAAACTGTTGAGAGAAGGTGCGACGTGTTCCCCGGATCATGGTAATCTCTGTGGATTACGAAGGAGGACAAAAAATCCAGACGGAGTGAAAATGACAAGCTGATACAACGTTAAAACCAGCCAAATGTAAGACTTGAGGAGCTCTCAAGAGCAATCCGGAGCAGAAATGTTGCTTGATTTATTGCCCGCCCACATTCCCTCCTCCTTGACACAGCCCTACGCTCAGAAAGAGAGATGAAAAGACAGTAAGAGAAAGAGATTAAGCGAGATTGGGAGATATATGAGATGGATAGGGCGAGATAAGGACGCGTGACTTTATTGATCCCTGAGGGAATATTAAGCTACTAGTGTAATGAGAGCGAACGTGTGATGGAGTAGATAGTGTCATAGTGGCGGGGAGATGAAAGAGGAGACAGAGTGGTGTTTAGTCTGGTGCAATTGCAGAGCTCTCAGCAAGGCTTACTTGGTAAATTCATGTCTATTGGTGACACGGCCGAGCTTACCACCTGCTCTGAATCATGCGCCGTCCATTTTGGCTGTGTGTGACGGCCAGCAAAGCAAACCAGGTGAAGCAGAAAGAACACTAATGGCTGTATGATTATAGAAAATGAGGATAGAGAGAGAGAGAGAGACGAGGAGTGAGAGACCGGCTGCTTTGTTTAATGTTCACACTCATGCATTTGTCTTTTCCCTCTAGCTTTGTGTTTAGCTCTCTCTGTTCCTCTCTCTCTGCTAATGACCACTCCAAAGAGGTTGCAAGAGGATGGAGTCGGTGGAGAGCTGTAATTAAGCCTTGCATTATTCAAGAGTAAAGTGCCTCGTCTGCAAACTGAGTGTGTGTGTGTGTGTGTGTGTGTGTGTGTGTGTGTGTGTGTGTGTGTGCGTGCGTGTCTGTGTGTGTGTGAGAGAGAGACGTGCACCCACACATCGGCCAAGCATTCGTGACTTGTGAAGGCTGAAGATTAGAAGATTGCACATGAAAAAATTTGGGAATATAAAACACTGTAGTGTGAGTGGAAACAAGTCCCCTCAACATCTTCTAATTCCTACAAGAGGTAATTGGCTCTGTACTCACTGGAGAGGAAGTGTTGGGAGGAGGGGCCGAAGTCTCGATGGGCTTCCTGGAGCAGCTTCAGTCTGTCTTCCACCGCCACCTGCACGATGATGACACACAGACGAGGGAGAGGAGACAGTCAGCTGTGGGCCTGAACTCGGCACCGAGCGAAACACAACTTTACAGTGGCTGGAGGTGGCGTCATGGTTGGAATGAGTTCAATTTGAGGGCAATTATCTTGGAAGTGGATTTGCTGTACAACTTTAGGTCTAAATATACACTGTATCATATCTATATATATGTATGTATGTATGTATGTATGTATATATATATATATATGACCACACTGTATAGCAGTTCACCAATATAAAAAGCATTGTTTAGACATTATATAGCCCAAAGCTTAATTTGAGAAATCCAAATTTGCGAGTTTGAGTACTCTCACAGACACAGTGATACTGTGGCGTGGAAACACCTCAACCTTATTGCTGTCTGCCATGTGTAAGACTGAGGAGTGATATGAACAAACAATCAGAATTATTTAGCACTGTAAGCCCCAACCCCAAAGTTTCTGTGCTTTTGGAAAGTACTACCATCCTACCAGGGACTTTTTGGTGGGTAAAACAGTTCTAACAGAGTTTTTCCAAAGGTTCCTGAGGTAGAAACATGGCTTTTGACCACGCTGACCGAAAAAATATAGCTACGTGGTACAAATGGAATGGCAGAACCTGACTGTAGACAAAATGTCGCGAGGTATCGTTCACCTACGTCAGGGGCAGGAGGGTGAGGTCAACTCAAGTTAAGTAGTGGTCAGTCATAAAGACAAAAAGATATGATGATCCAATATACATTATTATGGCACTGAAATGAAAGTGAAAAGTCTGATCAATTGTATGGGCTATTTGTCTTCCGAATCCAACACAGTGGAAAATACTGCAGCAAGAAACCAAACGTGTTCATCCCTCTACTGCTGAGACGACTCGAGCTGCGCCAAAACCACAGAGTGAGATACGCAGGAGTCAAAAACATGTTTGTATGACAGATCAGACGCCTGAATAATATCAGAAACGTTTGGCGTCTCACGCTGCATGTAAACATCCTTTATTGAATATGATCACAACCAGGACAAGATTCAGAACCACCATGAAACTGCATTTCAAAAGCCTTCGGATAGCTCACTTATAAATAATGCCAGATCAACTGTTAAACTTTGTACACTTTGAGTTATCAATCACACACACATTCACTCCTCCACCCCTCGGAAATCTGTGTATTGACCTCTCAGGCAGTGCACCTGTGCCTGACGTGACTGTGTGGTTACTCTGCTCCATCAGGCTTACTAGCAGGATGATATTGGCACCCTGTAAAACTGAGAGACAGACACACACACTCCTCAGTCGTTATGGCAGCCAGATAACAGCTGTCCACACAGGGATCCTGGAAATGGGCACAGAAAAGGGCAATAGCTCAGTTTCTCTCTGGCCATTAATGGCTATCATGGCCTCTGTCCCACAGAGAAGAAGATGGGAGCTGTCTGCATATGAAAACCAAATCATCAAACTACACAGTCAGACCTGGCTTATTAGTGAAGCTGTCGCCTTCCTGCAGGCTGAAAGACAAAAAAGAGCAGACAGCAGAGAGACGAAGTGAGCAGTCCATGAAACTCTGCCCTGCTCTGATTCAGTGTGTGAGTTATGGTCATTCTCCAGGCAGGAAGACTATTAGTGGGTATCTGTACAGTACATGGGAAATATCACAGGGCTACAAATTAGCCCAGCTACCCAGTCTCTCTCTGCGGCGGTGTCACACTTAAAAAAAAGGGATGACTTTAGGTCACAAGATTTCTCTTTTCCCTCAACACATAACACCCTTTGCTGCTTTCTTCTGCCCACACTCTCGACTCATTTATCTACGCCGACGATGCCGCGTGGCTGTATACAAGAAAAACTTCAAATGAAGTCTGCAAAAACACAAGTTTCCATGACAGAGTCTTTGATGCCATCACAGCTGGGCGGTCTGACCTGTATTCAGTCCTCCTACCACTGGGAACTGGAGACATAATCAGCCAGCTACGTCAAGGATCTCAAAACCTCAAAGAAGTCAGTCATTAAGGAGCAAATCACTTTGATTTCACATTTTTCACCACCTATCTCTGGCATGATCAAAACATGTAGATATATAGGAGATGTAGAAAAGATGGGAGAAACTGTGAATCAGTGAAAGTACAACAGAGCTAATGTTAACTGTATAAAGATCTGATGAAAACACAGTGTAAAAGAACAACGAAATAGGACATTTGAGCTGGCTTCATAAGGAGAATGTTTTCTCTGATGTGCGCCTGACGCGCATTCTCTTCTGCTCACATTCGTCTCGTCACTAGTTGGATGAGACAGAACAACCATAAATTCTATTGAAATCAATGTAGCATCTTGCATCAATAGATGCTCAACCCAAATGGGCTTAGAAGGCAGACCATCATTTTCCATGGAAATAGGTGTCAGATTCATACACAGTAGAGTATTCTCTATGACTTCAGGCTTGACATAAATCAAATAAACTGATCTGATAATTGCAGGTTGTATCTCTTTGTTCTCCTGCTCCCTCTAAACTCCGTAATCCCTCTTGACCTCCTTGCTGCCACTTGCTTGCCTTGTAAAATTAGCTGCAGCTGACTGAAAACATTTGAGTATTACTTGCTTGTCCTTGATCCTCCACCTGAGGCTGCATGATATTGCAAAAAAACTGACAATGCAATATGCTGGTTGTCTATCATATGGAAATTAAAATAAATGTATGGAATTTTCACCAGATAACTCTAAAAGCTCAATAGAGGCTACTGTATGGACGTGATGCCACAGTGCTGTAGCAGTTAGTCACAACCAAGTGGCAAATTTCTTAGTATTCATTAAGTGCTGCAAACTTGCTTGGATGCCTTGAAAACACAAACAACACATCTAAAGTGCTAAAAAGCTGAGTTAATTTGCCTAAATTAACATTGTGCCTACTGTGCATGGTCCCATTGCAATGCTGAAATGTTATGGCAGCCCTAACCACATTACGTCTTTCAAAGAAACTTTGGACACTAAGCTGCAGTGACATTCTGCAATAGCTAGGCTATGCAGCGATACAGCCTACTGACACGGTGGCTAAAGCCAGCTAGACAATGAGGTCAGGCATGTGAGATCAGAAAGCGGATGAATGTGCACACTTGTCACCAACTGGACTGAGGGGGACTGAGGTCCACTATAGGTGCTGATTGACAGTGTTGCATGCGAATTACATAACGGTACAGTAGATTGTCCTCAATGTTCTAGTCTGGCAAAAGACGGAGGCCTTCGGATTTTCCGTCATTGTTAAAGACAATTCAGTCATGACGGAAAATATGCTCATATATCATGTATTATTCAGTCTTGTTTGTCTTATTTTCCAAGCTTTTGAAATAAAGCTAGCCCACACTTTGACAACTTCTGATTTTGGTAATGCGCACTCAAAGCACAGGCTGAGAAAACCGCAGAGCTCGCCGAAGTGTGCACCGCTATTTCCTGTAAACCCACGCCTGTCCAGCTGACTTCTCCACGACTTTCCCTCCACGGCTGAGACACACTCTGCTCTGAGAAACACTCAGCGAGTCCCTCCGGTAGATCAGACCGAGACATTCAAGCGCATGGAGAGAGAGCCAAGAATGTGACTGCTGTTCTGTGAAAACAGTGTCCATTGATGTTTAGTGACAAAGCGTTGCAGTGAGAACGCAGCTGTGCTCAAATCAAACTGGTACACAGGTAGAGGGACAATTCTCAGTCCCCTGTGTGTTTAGCTGACACAAAATGAAATCAACATGTACACGGTGAGAGGAGACACCGAGGGAGACAGAAGAGATGAAAACACATAGGCAGGCAGGAGAATGAGGGAAGAGGAAGACTGAGGATCAAGATATAGCAAAAACAAGATTTGTTGAAGCGAGTGTGGACAAAACGCTGTGGGGAGAAAAGTGGCAGAGAGCCCTGAAGAAAGTAAGAGCGAGTGTGTGTGTGTGTGTGTGTGTGTGTGTGTGTGTGTGAGTGTGTGTGTGCGTGCATGTCTGCTCTAACATCTGCAGATGATTCAGTGAGGATTCAAAGTACCTGGAGTAGTTTCCACCTCATGTTGAGCTGGTCCAGTTGTCTTGAGGCGGTGGAGGACAGCTGGATGTCCAACGGTGTCAGCTCTGCAGAAAGCTCGTTGACGTTTCTTACATCCTGACGTAACGGGGCGATCTCTTCTCTGAAGGTCTGAACAGAAAGTTTGATATTGTTGCAGGATGATGTTATAGTTATAAACTCAGGCTTACTAATTACTTAACCGTGTTCCAGTTGCAGAGACTGTCAGTTATCTTAGCTGCTGTTTATTTCTTTTGTTTTGACCTCATAATCTCTAAGTGGAGATAAATTAAGTTAAAATTGAGTTTTCTTTTGCTGTAATTTCAATTTAAAGTCGCTACTGTGGCTTTCAATAAAAACATAATGCCTGCTTTCTTTGTGTGTGTCACGTACTGGAGAGGAGTGTTTCCAGTGTTGTAGCAAAATCTATTAATAGAAAGTTTTATTCAAAGTGGATGCCTACAAGACGTGGATATTAAGAGCCATAATTGGCCAGACTGTTCATACCACAGGGAGGCAATCATTGAGATGTGAGCTGGTGTAACAGACAGCCAAATGAATGCAACAGTGAAGGAGCTGCTGTTTCTCTTCTCTCCGTCCTCTATTTCTCCTTTGTCACTTTTTCATTGATTGTTTACTGTTTATTAGGAAGTGCTGTCATTTTTCTGCTCGCGTACTAAATGTGTTGCTTGTTTCTTGGCCGGGAACAAAAAGGCATCCTCAAATTTTGATGAGTAGCATTTGCAAACAGACCAGACAGAATCATTAAAGCCAGTGCATGATCAAATCAAGTTGTATTTTGTTTTTCCGAAAAGAGGAGAATGTGGAGAGTGTGTGAGAATTCGCAGCCAAGTCTCAGTCACAACACTGCGTGCACTTATTTCGTGGATGTGTTTTGGCTGCTTTTACTATATCAAATCACAAAAAGCAGCGCCAACTTTACTGCTCAATGATGATTTGCAAAGTAGAGAGACCAATTCACAGTTAAAGTTTCAAGATCCTGCGAGTTAAAGAAAAGATGAGATCTGTTCAAGCTAACTCAGGTCTGCATGTTTAACTGATGTACACACAGGTGGGGTGCCTCGCTCCTTGGCCTGAAGTCTTAATGATTAATGTGCGTGTGCTGTCTCTGTGACTCACCATGGTCTTGTCGATGTGGTCCTGCAGAGAGTCGATCAGCAGATCTCCCACAGGCTGCCAGGTGGCTTTGGCCTCCTCCGCCCGAGTCAGCCGCAGGTCGAGCTGGTCCATGGAGCTCTGCAGCTCCTGGAGGCGCTCCAATGCTCGTTCCACCTGACTCTGCCAGCCGCCCATGTGACCTTTCAGACGCTCCCACCGCTCCCTCACCTCGCCTGTCTGCTTGCGGATGGCCCGGGCCAAACTTCGGGCCTTCTCCTCTGGGGTGAGATCTGGGAGATGTGAAGTGAAAAGTCAGGTGGGTACAGAAGTTCTTTTGCTGACAAAGACACTTTTCATGAGCTTTAATATTCTGTAGTTTCTAGTTTCTATACACCTACGTGGTATTAGCAGTGATATTTTTCACCAATTTGTATATCTTCGAAATGAAAAACCATTAAAATCTTTGCACCCGACGGGCTCGTTTCATTTCAGAAAGCACAACTTCTTCAACAGTAATCACAGTTATGTTTTTAAATAATGGACTTTTATACACAACTTAGAATTCAAAGAAGAGAGAGAGAAATGTCTTTAACTTTTTCATGATATGGGAGTCCTAATTAATGGAACGCTGTCATTTTAATTCAATTCCATTACAATTTATTACATCTCCCTTAAAATAACACAGACCAAAGGCTTAAACATAAAAGACACATTCATAAAAAGGTTATTCTGACTTAATCTGCAAATATTTATCACTCTAAATGTTTTGTATCATTAATGTTAAGGTCCTGAATAAGTTTCTTGGCTTAGCATTTTCTCTCTTCCTGCACTTTCCATTATATGTGTGTCCTTTGGCAAATGAGTTAAACTCAAGATGAGGGGAGAGAAGAGACGAGCAGAAGGTAATAAAACAGGAAAAGGGGATCTCAATTAGGGGAGGGTGGAAGGAAATGCAGTTAATGTGTGGAAAAAAAGGGTGAGACAGACAGAGGATCCAGAGAATGAGGGAGGGCAGGAGAGGCAAGAGGAGAGGATGAGATGTGACATATCAGAGGATATAAAGAAGAAATGGTCAGAGGAGGTAACTGCTCCCAAAATGCTCATTTTAACTATAAAGAAAGATGAGCAGCTTTTATGAGTCCTAAGGTCTCATCTCTTGGGTAGTGACTGAATTACCATCTTCACCTGTTGGGGCTCTGCAATCTCTTTTTCCCCTCCTTCACATGCACACACACAAGTCGCACATCTTTGAGATGTACTTTACGGCAGCTAGCGTCTCATGCAGACACACACAATGTGACAGTGTCTGTCTTTTGCAATGAAGAATGTAGAGTACGGACAAATCAATAAAAGTCAATTAAATGGTGAAGACAAAACTAAACTAGTAAGAGAGAGAATGTCAGACAATTGAAGTTGTTAAGACTTTACTTCAGTGTCACATTGAGAAATCCCATCTCCTCTGATTAAACAACAAGCTCAGCCTCTGATCTTAAATCAGCTTTTTATCTATTTATACAATGAGGCGACGCTTTGATATCCGTATCAAAGATCACAGACAACAAGCCTATCGGAATGCGCTCTGAAGTCCTGCCACACCCCTAACACAGCCCCTTGGGTTGGTTTAATTATTTACACAGTAGGGTTTTTGGTTTGAAGAGAAATGTGCTGACTTAACCAAGACTTCCCTGCCGCATCCAACGGAGACTGAGAGGGAATGCTGAATGAGTCGGTGCATATTTAACTCTTGGGCACTCTGTTAGATATCGCCATTATCATTGGCTCAGATTTTAGTGAATTATGTTTCTAGGGTGCTTAGCCTCAAAACCGGGCTAAATAAGTCTTTATGTTTGGTTTAAAGAGAACCAGACAGGCTTGCTGTGAATGTCTGAGTGCTTTTTGGTGCACAATGAACTGAGTGAGACACCTTGCTGATTTGGTACCCCAAGCTGGTTAAAAAGGAGTCTACGCAGGCATTCTGGTGACCGAGGGGTGAGAGACACTTAACATGTAATCCGAACACCTCCTCAGGCCACGTCATCGCCCCACTTTCTCTCCATTCATTTCCTGTAAGCTCACTACTGTATCTTATCCAATAAAGGAGAAAAATACCCCAAACAAACAAGGAGTCTATTTTTATTATTATAACTATTGAGTCATGCTGCGTTTTCTTGAGGTCCAGTTGCTTCTGGATTAATACTAAAAGACTTACTGTACTATTGAAAGAGGACACCTTAGACTAACTTAGAAATGGCTGTATTACAAAGAAGAAACAACATAAAAATGGTTAAGATGGACTATAGTGGTTCTACAATGACAGTTGTAGTAACATTATATATTTCAAAATAAGGACTTTTCACATTACGTTAGAGCCATATAATAATGGCGTGATCAAACTGGGCAGGTCCGACCAGATATCGCTGATGAGACTATAACTGCACTGCTAACAGGAGACTTTCCCAAATGAAATCAAGGGACGAAGAATGTGCTGATAAAAAACTCACTTCATTTTCTGGATGAATTTCTTCATCAAAAGTCATACGACGTAGATACGTTGGTTTTTAGTGTGTTTCTCTGGCACCAAAGGAAGATTCAGTAACGTAATGACAGTTCCTTCTTTTTTAGGTTCCTTGAAGGAATCCATGAATGAAACCTGGCAGGTGAAACTCTTTCTGCCCTATGTGCCAGGAAGCAGTTCTCAATGGACTGAACAGTCCCCATCTTTGGCTGCGTTATCTAGTTCTACTCTAAATCTATGGTCAACGTACAGTGTGATGACAGCCGAGCTGCTCTCCAATGCCAAATGATCTTCTTTTTCCTTCATTAACATTAACATAAATATATTTACAGTTTGAGTGTAAACGTACCAGTCTTTGGCTGCAGGTTCTTGCGTGGCTCCCCGGGACCCTCGATGGGCTGGTCAGCGAGAAACATGCGGGCTTGATCCAAAGTGGTGACCACCAAGTGCTCACGTTCCTTCAGTTCTGACCGGAGCATCTGCAGAAGATACGCAAAACAAACAGTGTTAAAGGGCCATCAGTCTTGAATAGATGACAGCATAAATTGCTGGTTAGAAACCAGTTGAACTCTGTGATGATCCTAATAGATGTATGTGAGAAGAGATACAAATTTTTAAGCAGAGCTTCATTTTAACAGAAAATTTGAGGAAAGGGGTAATTAATGCATTTCCTCTGCAGGTATATGCATGGTTCCAACTTTCCTGATCTAGCCTGCACCAATGAACTCCAAATGAACCTGCTGTACTGTACAGAAAACGAGGTGATGTATCCAGATTGCTGCTCCCCCCACAGAGATATCTACTAATCAACCAGTTCTGCTTAAATCAGCTCTGACTTTCATCAACTTACAAAAGAGGCGCTTATGATTAACTCACACACACACATATACAACTAAAGAACAAGAGCAGATGTTCAAGTTCAGCTTATGGACGAGATAAACAACATTCTCAATGGCTAATTAGGTTTGCACTGCATCACAAACGCTTCCCCTGCCCACTCCTACCTTATTATAAGGGCAAAGCAAGCAAGAGGTCGGGGAGAGAGAGGGGTTATGTTTGGAGCATCAGCAGGAGGGAGAGCTCTGAGAGCAGAGCAGCGATTGAAGGCGAGAGCACACGGGTCAAACTGGGCATTTCCTTCGGGTCGCTGTGAAATTAGCTGAGTGATCCGCCGAATAAAGTGAGTGTCTGGGTGCTGTAACCCTGCAGGAATTATCATTACAGAGCCGGAATGCAATATCACATATCCTGCCCATCTTCTTTCCAAACATGCACAAGTTCGTAGGCATCCACACGCACACTGAAGAGCTGAAGACCAGATGGTAAAAGTTCACGAGCCGATTTGATGGACACTTTTCTTAACCTCACGCCACAGCTAAGAGCGGGCGATAAAAAGTGGGAAGAGGGAGTGAGCATGGCATGTAACGGTATAATTATACTTGTTTTAATGTAAGTGTGACCCCAGGGGACTCCGTTGCCTATCGGAGTGTGTGATTGCTTTGTGAGGAGGCGATGTAGTTTAAGATGCTGTGAGGCACGTTGATTAGACGGGATGACTTGCTTTGATAAAGTCTCACTCTCATCAGACTTATCAAACAGATGAGCGCAGCGAAAATAAGTTGCCAAAAATTCTGTTTTTCCTCCGTGCCAACAACGCCGGCTGAGTGGCAGATGACAACATGCTGGGTTCAGGGGGAGCGTATACGCAGCACCATCTGAAGAGATAAGAAGAGAGTGGGAAAGAGAGGCAGGGTGGGAGGATGGGAAGCCTCGAGATGTGCACACTCTTTTTCTTGTTCTAGTTCAAAAAAAAAAAAAAGCTCATTTCAGGAAGCAAGTTTCAGTAAAAGTTTAGTTCAGCCCGCTGCAATGACAATTTCACACAGCCTCCTGTGGACAAACGCACCCTCACGCTGAAATGGAGCATCCTGCTGAACACAAATTAAATCACCACTGCTAATAAATGGTTTGCTCCGTTCCAATGATTTCCTCCCAGCACACATGGAGGAAACATAATAGGCAGGTAGCACAGAGAGGGGACCTTGAGAGATAGAAACTAAATGAGGGGTGATTGAGGAAGAGGTGTGTATGGGGAGCAAAGATAGGAAAAGGAGGGTGGGGAGTTTTGAGGACAACTAGCAGTAGAAACCAACTTCTTGCTTTTTCATCGTTTTTTTTTGTTTTTTTGTTTTGCACTCACAGATTTGGTGGCGGCTTAAATGAGGCTTTAGAAGGGATTGAACTGAGTGTGAAGAGGTCGTTTATTCGCAGATATTCTTCGCGTGTGGCTTAGAGTTTAGAAAGTGAAATATCCTGATATAAGTTTTATATATCACTTGCCTGCAAATCACAGATAGCAGCTCAGTGTGAGGACAAATAACATGCTGATGCGAAAATCCCTGGTTGGATAAATCAGGGATGCCTGATAACAACCAGGTGTAACAGAAACTAATATTTACAACATCAAACCAGCCTGCATGCTTCAGTAAGCTATTCCTGTAGTAACAGATCAATGTTTTAGATATATGAAAATATGCTAACGTCCCTTAAAAAGTGAGAAAATGTTATCTTACGATGACGTTGAGGTTATGTTTGAACCTCCACATTAAGTATGTGGAGCTTGAGTTAAGACTACTTTGTTAAAGTTCTACACACATTACAGTCACAGCAGCTGCTAGCTGCTGATTCCTGATCTGTGACAGCAGAGGTGTGATGAGGTCGATCCAACTTCACAAAGTGAAGCAATGTTGTTCCTTGACCAAAAAACACCCCAAACAAAATTTCAGTGCTTTTTCTCTGAAATTTGTGACTTTAGAATCTCAAAGAATACTTTTTTTCTCGAGCTCTGTGGGGTTTTTCTCATAAATGTGCCATATTGTTCTCTGAGAATATCCAATTCTTTTTCTTTTTAGTTTTATCTTGCAAATTGTATGACTTCATAGTCTCAGTGCATATTCAAGTTTTTTTCTTAATATATCAAGCTATTCTCAGAGAATATTGGGATACTGGCCCCTGGCTCCCTTATTCATTTTCTAACTTACAATGGATCATACCGAACACAATTGAGCAGACTGGTATCACGACCAATTTCAGCTGACCTGCATTATGATTGATACTCAAACTGATACATCTGCATCTACTTTGGCCCTGTTTTGTATTTTTATTACTGGTGATTTATAGATTATATACAGTAGAAAACATATTTTCTGAATGCTGCTTCTGCCTGGTTGATAATTCTGCATCATCCTAAGTTTCATCCAACTATTAGTTTCCTAGCAACTACATTTATTTATTATTTATCAATAAATTATTTGGCCAGAAAATTAACCCACCAGCTAAACCACTAAAATGGTAATTTAACAGCTTTCAACGTTTGATATGATCTTATCATGACATTATTTTACGAATTTGTTTCGTTCAAATGAATGATTCCATACAAGCTGTAATCAAAGACCGAACAGAACTGTTAATTGAAGCTTTTTGTTTTACACATGAAGAGTTTGGTTTTATGTAATGCTTAAAAGTAGGACACAGTTCACTGCTTTAGTTTGATTATTCTGTGGGTGTTTTGTATATATTTGCATATTGGGACCTACTGGTGTGTTGATTCTAGAAAATATCTTTATTAATTGTTTCGGAGAACAACTTTTAGGCATGTTAAATCCTTAAAGTGCTCAGACAAATGGAAATGTAAACACTGACTGTGCAAATGCATGACAACAGGGCAATCTGCTGATGAAGAGCATGCAAAGCTCAGGAAGAGCTACTAAATGGACTTTGTAATTATTTTGTCAAGTGATTTCAAGGTCAAGCATGAACACTGAATCTCAATATTAATATAAAGCATCTTGCTTAATGTAGCTGTATTACTTGTTTATGACAATAAATCTTGAAACGTATGACAGCAGTGTTCCCCCAAACACCGTCCTTCATTGTTAACTGGCTCCAAAGACACACAAGGTTGTAACAATGGCATCACAAGCAGTGCCAAGTAATTCCCTCAGTGAGAAACAACCTCTCTGTCTGTCATCCAGCCACTGGGCATCCTTGCAGTTCAGACAGAAGACACACCAAAGACCTTTCCCCAACACTCACACTTTTTTTCGTAACAACTTCTATGCGCTCACATTATCAGAGTGTCACACAGGGACACACTTCGAGAGAGAGCATGAGAGGTAAATATCAAACACATGTACAGCTTTCAGGTTGAGAAAAAAGCTTTTCTTTTTTTCTCTCACAAATCCCAGCTGGCCTATGAGTGATAAGACATGGCTGTCTATGTCAGAGATAAAAGTGGCAGGTCTTCACTTTGCTCTTCTTTTTAATATTTTTTAGCACTTGCACATTAGAATACAGTCTGGACTCCTGCGATTCGTGAAGCCCGGAGGAAGAAAGGACGGCCGCCTGTCAGTCCTACAATACTTCGGACATCTATCTTGTAGGTATGCATGACCTTGGTTGTGTCGGCGTCTGGATGTTTGTGTCCAGGTCTGTGTGTGTGTGTATGTATGTGTGTTTGGCCGCAGCAGCACTCTTATCACCGTTTGCCCAGTGCTGTGGTGGTGATAAGATAGCATCACAACACAGCTACTTTCGGAGCTCTGCCAAACATCCCTCTTCCCGCTCTCAAAACCCTGCTATCTCAGCCTCTCCACAATATTACCGAGCCCCCTCATCTTCTTCCCGGAAAAAAAATAACCCTCCTGAAAAAGACCACTACAATAAAGCAGCTCTCAACGTCAGAAAAGCACCTGACCGGGACACAAGGAGCCTTCACAATAGGGGCTCACTCACATGCACAAGAAATTGTTGATTGTCAAGAAACTGTTGACTTTTCCCTCCAGCGAATAAAAATAAAAAATAGAAGTATTTTTAGGTGTTTGTGGTGACGACAAATCTTTGAACTTCTCTTGTCTGAGTCAAATTATATTTTGCAACTGCCTGTTCCACAGCTCAGAGTGACTGTGCCTGAAAATTTAATTATTCCCTGGCCCTTAACATCCACTGCTTTCTTGAAATAGCTAAAAGCTTCTGATAAGTGCTTGTTTTTTGAAATCATACTCTCTGATATGCTTTCCTAATCTGCTCCTTCCAGGCTTGGCCATTTTTAAATAAGTAAAATATCCATTGCCCACATGTGTCATTAATCACGCTATGAATGCTTCTCAGCTACTAAAACAGCAAAGTGCAGTTAAATAATAATGCATGCATACATTTCTTCTGTGACAGTTACTGACACAGCATAGTTATTTTATTATTTTCTTTAAATATGTATAAATATAAAAAATACTTTACAATGCTGTGTTACTGCTACAGCAATGGATTACATGGATTTTACATCACTGAAGAGACATTTTCTGATGCTCTTTGCAAAAATATAATATTTTCTGAGTCTTTCAATCTCAGTGCAAATTTTCAACATTAAATCATAGTATTTTTTCCCATTTGATTATCACTGATCACTACTACTACAGACACGATTATTCATTCATGTCATTGTTGGTGTCAATGTTGTTCTTACACCTGCATTTAGTGATGTCACTGAAGTGGAAACAAGCTGCAGACACAACACTATAGACTCTCTTTTTTTTTTTTGGCCTACACAAATACCTGAGGGACATATCAGCTCTGTAGCGGCTAATTGCTCCACTATGTGTCTATCTGCTCTTGGGTGCTGGCCTGTAATGTGCAGTCGGTTTTGACAGCTGGAAATGATGAAAGCGAACAAATCTCAAAAGAAACTGAAACAAGTCCAGTTGCCTACACTGCCTACAGTTGATACAGGACTTAGTGTAATGGATAATAGAGCTGTAATAGGCATGCACATGACTCAACTAAAACAGAACTGTATCAAGTCAGTAGGGGCACTAGGGTGGCAACTAACAATCATTTATTTTCAGCATCAGTTAATCCGCAGATTTAATCAATTAATTGTTTATAGTCTATAGTCTATGAAATGTCAAGAAATTAAGTGAAACAACAATCTCAAGAAGCCCAAAGGGACCAATTACAACTGCTCCTTTTGCCCAACAAACAGTCTAATACACAATGACTCTTCCTTAACGATCATGCATCAAACTGAGCAAGCAAAGTTTGACATTTCGCTTGAAAAATGACTGAAATGAATAATCAATTAAAACCATTGACTATGACATCACGAAGCCGCTGCTAACAAATGCGAAGCAAGCAGACAAAAACAATTAAAAGTTATTTAAAGCGAGGAGATTGTGAGTCCTTTCCTTCCTGAGAGATAAGGTGGAGACCAGCACAGCAATTTAATCCATTTCACTCTCCTTTACGACCTGTCCATTCAGGTGCAAATGGTGCTAATCAATCATGCAGGCACAATGATTAAGATTGCTTCTGTAGCGGATTATTAGACTCTCCACGCTTTAGACAGGGTAATTGTATGCTGTTTAAGCATATCGAGCTTAAATGAACTGCCAAGTTAAATACATTAAAATTTAAATAGAACCACACTCTGTCTGTTTATCTTCATATTTATTTAATTCTGAAACATTTAGAGGAGAGCGTGAAAGGGAGCAGACTGGACTGTCCTGAGAATGTAGGCAAAAAGCCAACTGTTGCTGAAAGATAGGAGTTGTTAAAAATGCCCAGAAGCGCCCACTCCCTTGTTCCCACTCCTTGATCTAAAAGCTGTTAATTTAATAGAGCAGACTGATGAGTTTAATCAGCTGGATGCTGACAAAGGTCTTTTATTGGGTAATTGAATGTGCGATTAATAAATACTATTAGGGCCATTTTAGCAGGGAAAAACACAGACACAGATCAATACAGAGGGGAGGGAGCAGAACTCACTCAAGCCAGACAGGACGATGCCCTTCCCTCCCTCCCTTTTTTCTCTTTTGGGCATAATCTATTGTAAAAAAGTGAATATCCTGAAAACAAACAGGTGAAAATGTGTCTTTCTGTGTCTATTCAGCTGCTTTCTTCCACATATAAAGCCTCTTTTCTTCCTCTTTGTTCTCCTTTTCTCTTCATCTAATTTTGCTTCTGTTTACCATTTTGTGTCCATCACTCTCTCTCCTCTGTTCGGACCATTGCTCCCTCATATTTTTCTTTCTTCTGATTCTTTAATAAGAGCAATATCAGTTGCTCTCTGTTGGGCTCAGTGGCTTAGCCCTCCTCTTTTATCTCTTCAAGCCTCACAGAAAAAGAAGGAGGGGAAGAAGACAGTTTTTTTTTCCACTTAGCCCTTCTAAGCCCTCCCTACCTCACATATACCAATTTCCATATATCTATACACATTTCCCCCCCATCACGCCGGCAGAGCAGCTGGTGTCTGTGTGTTAACACTTGTGACTGAAGTGTAGGTGTATGTATGCGTGAGCACAGGGGACTTGTGTGTGCGTGAGTGTGTCGATGTAAGCAAGTAATAGAGCATGACGTGTTCAAAGCCCCAGCTTTTTGTGCTGCTCAGCCCCCTCATCCCTCTCAGGGTCGGCAAGACCTCCAGGCCAATCTATTAAGAATACAGAGGAGAAGGAAGTGAAGGGAAAAAATATAACATAGTCAAAATGAAAAGTGAGCCTTCAATTCCTCGGTTCCTTTTTTTCCCGTTTCAGCGTCATGAAGCTGAAGAAGTGGGGATGGAAAAATGGGAATGGAGAGAAGATAGAGTGAGAAATAATGTGTGACGGCCAAGAGGAAGAAAGACTGTAAAGAAAGACGATGCAAAGGTGAGGGAGGCCATCAGTAGGACAGACGCCACAGAGACGAAAAGGAGATGGAAGAGCTGAAAGAAGGTTAGAGGAAGAGGACTGACGCAGGGGGGATTGTATCCTCCTGTGGTTATTGTGTGGTCTCAGTCCCATTCCTTATCTAATGGGCCTTGTCTGATCTGCTGGGTAGCAGCGTGCCTCCGTTGTCTGTCAGACACAGAGAACATCATCTCAAACCTCAGAGGACACGTTTTGATTAACCTGGACAGGCTTTCATCGTCCCCATGGCTCGATGATGCAGACAGAAGTGAAACTCAGACACTGAGTCCTTAACTTAAGTGGTCTTTACTGGCAAACAGATCGGCAGGATACTTCTAAATATTAGAAAATTATCTTTAAATGAAAACACTTAAATCATACATCTCTTTCCTCAACAGATGATACACACAATGAGGGCCAGATCAGCTCCAGTTAGGCGAAAAAGTTTGCTTCTCCCTGGATAAAGTATATGGATCTGGTCTTCCATTTAAACATTTTAAGCCATGATTTCAAGGGAAACTATTCTTCTATTTAATCTGTGGAATGATTATTCTTCATTAAAATCATTAAAAGACTATACTTAGCAGGCATTACAGCAGCCAAGAAATTGATTGTCTGCCAATACAAAGAGCCCCACTCTGTCTCTACAGCAGATCAGTTATGCCTTTCTCAATATTCTTGCTTTGAAACTAGTGGCCCCACCGAGCCCTTTTCTTTATAGACTAAAGCAAAAGTTCCCCGTTTCTTTTTTAGGATGGAGTTCAGAATTCCTGTAGTTTAGACACTTTTATTAATTATGTAATTGTCTTGGAATTTGTATGCAGGAAGTCAGAGGCGTTGTCTCAAAGAGGAAAGGAAATAGAAAGTCACAGTTTTATACTTTTCCTGCAGCCAAAGACGCGAACATGATTGGCTCTTTGCTGCTAACCCAGAAAGAAAACTAATTTTGGCGCATTGTCTTTTACAGAGGTTACACAAGAGGCCACAGCAGCCGCTCAGATCTTCTCCCTGTGTATGTTTTCCTTAATTAAGACTCCAATTTTGTTTACGGCACCAACACATGATGAGTAGGGCTCCGTGCCTCCTCACTGAAGAGCAAAAGAATATACTGAGGCATGTGGCAGAGTAGAGGAGAGTTGTAGGAGCCACTGAATAAATTATAAAAACATTGTTTTACTTTCACATATTTTTGGATTTTGTTTGTCGTCCCATCTTCCTTCCATGTATTAGTGTTGAGGTGTATTTGATTCCCCTCCCTATAATGGGGGACATATCTCATTCCAGCTTTTTTTGAAAATGATTGTGTCTCTGTTTGCATGATTACTCGATTAGTCTTAATTAGTACCAGAATGTAATAAGAAAATGCAATGTAATACACAATCGCACAATAATAAACTGTAATGACACCTTACAGAGCTTTGAAGTAGATACACACACAGAAATTAATGTGTTTTTGTTAAATGTACATAGGCTCTAGTAAGCATTATATACACATATACACATATGTAAAGGATGAGTGTTTGTGTGTGTGTGTGTGTGTCTCTGAGAGAGATCAACAGACTTTGTGTGTCTGTGATCCTGCACCCACGCATGACAGCACGTGTGTTTACTCTCAAGGCGTTTTGGGGAACAAAATGACAGTATGGTGAACGGGCTGCGGAGAAACGCATTATGATGTCGAAAGCAACATCAACAGTAGCGGCGGCGACTGTTGGACTGGGAGTAAACAGTAGCCACGGGGTGAGTCATCTATCTGAAAGCAATTACACGGCAATGCACTATCACAATAACCAGTAGTTACAATAAATAATACAGTGGGGAACACGGGCGACAAATAGCAGTGATGACAAAGGTGTGAATGGGTCGACAGTATTGATCCCTTGTTGGAATAAATGATACAGTGCAAAGTAAGGGTGATAAATAACAATTATAAGAATAAAATACAAGAAACAGCAGTGCTGGTTGTGAAGTAGTTCGATATTGAGAGAACATCACGCTGTGTGCTTCACTGCTACGATCCGTAGTTTAGCTAAACAAACTGTAGCCTGTGCTTAATGTGCTGAACAGTTACTGACTGTATATAAACACTTGCACTGAGCATATAGTTATTGTCTTTATACAGGTACTTTATATATAGGCTTTTTTCATTGGAGACTGGTTGTGTAGCTAAGGATGTGCCAGGCGTTCGTGGTCATGTTATCAGCATGATGCTAATTTTGATTCTCAGTCATCCGACTGTCTTTGGCTTACAGGCAGTCCACACAGGCTGCTTGTGTGCATGGCGGCTGCGTTGCTGAGCTGCTACGGCTCACTGGTGTGTGTGTCCACACAGACAGTGTTGCTGATGCAATGCAGCTCCTGCCTGCCCTATGTATTACATAGAGTTTGTCTTTGATAATAAACAATAAATATGATGACGTGCTGCTCTTCATCTGTTGTGTATATTCACTGCATGTCTGTGACACATTCTATAGATATAGACATTTAAACTGTAATGAAACGCTGATATGATGTCGATATCATTTTCAGGTCTATTTAAGCCAAGAACCGCCATGGAAAAAACAGGTGAGACTCCGAATCTCTCGATGAGGCGCCACTGCAGCCTAACTTGACATGTGGATGAGACGCACTGGTCACGCCGGCAGTGTGGCTGCTCTAACCTGTTAACATGGATCGCAAAATGAAAAGCAAGACGCAGCTCACGCAGCCAGTGTGTCAAGCCAGTTCGGCTGCATCCAAATCTCCACCCTCTGGACTTGTGGAGTCCTTGTAGATTGAGACCATCGCATCAAGCTATTTTCTGAATATGTGCTACACACACTACAGAAATATTTGAGAAATATCAAACTTACAAGAAAAGTCAGGAAGATGTCAGTCAAGCATGGACCATACAGGCCCGAGGAGTCTTTAAAGGAGGTCTAATGCCTTTAAGGCCTTGATACTTAGTATTATAGTATTATTAGATAGTATTTTAAGTACATAGCTTAAAGCATGATTAAAAAAACAACAGAAACACGTACTTCTTTGTAAAAGATTAAACAAGTCAACTTTTTGAAAACTTGAAGAAAACAATGAGAGACAAGGTATGATAAATCTTGTAAAGCGTGGCGGGAACATTGCCTGCGGCGACAGTACGCACCGTGCAGTGGTTCTGCTGTTGCAGCAGGGTGGGGACATCGCCTCCGATGGGCATCTGCTTGGCCAGCTCCTCATCTTTCAGGCAGATCCACCTCCACAGCTCCTCCAGGAGGCCCAGCAGACGAGACCAGCGCTCAGCACTTGCCTCCAGATGGGCTCTGCCAACATACACCATCCACTTAAACTATTATTTTGCTGCATGCATTTTCAGCTCTCAGTGTTGACACATAAGCAGTGTTGTACTGACAAATCAAAGTATCTTTTCAAGTGACACATACTGTGCCGTACATGGACTGCATAGGTTTGCACTAACATAAATAGAGATTTAGCATTTATTCAATGTTGATTTGTGTATTTAAACAGAAGTTAAGCCACATATATTCTTTTATTTTTAGGAAACGGGTTATATAAAAGGTTTAAAGCTTATTTGAACATAAATGATGAAACTACTAAACTGCTAACAAGCCTTATTACTACAAAATCATGTAAAAACCTGCTCTGACCACTAGTTAGAGGGGTTGCAGCCCTTCTGGAGAAGATGTCATCTGTTAAAAGGGAACACAGTTAATTGCTGTGTGGGTGGTTGCATGAATGTAATATGTGTTGATAGCACTTTTGTTTGGCTCCTCTCCTTCTGAACACTGTGCAGAAAGAGCTCCTATCTCCGCTCCCCGAGTTAGCCATAATTACACATGTACTCCAATTAAGGCATAATGGGCTGTATACAATCAACACACACGGTCCTCCACCTACTCACTCAACTCACACACAAACAGACTGATCTCCCGCTGTCTATTTTCCCCTCGCTTGTCTTCCTGTGGAACAAGTCCAGCCTATTATGTCGGCAGTGCTTGACCTTGACTCACACCCATTTATTTTCCGCTCAAAACAAACTCTCCTCAGTGCAGAATCTTTCCCTGCACCTTTGCTTTTAAGCTCCTCCGATTTCTCCCCAGCCTCTCTAACCTTTCCCCCTGCCCCTGTCGCTTTGTTGTGCTCCTGTGCTGCTTCTCTTCCCTTTTCCTCTTTGAACATCTCCATCTGGCCCTGTCAACTCTGCTTCCACCTTCACTTTCTTCACCCATCACCAATCTTTTTTATTTATGCCAAAGCTGTGGCTGACGCGGCACCGTCTCTGTCCTCAGAAGTTATGTGTCGCTGTGGTGTCTCTTAGGACCTTTTTGGAGGTGTATTTCATCCCTGTGGAACACAGGAGCTCCTGTATCCCTGCAGCTGATAGGAAACAACAACCCACATGGATCCTCCACAACATGCTGTACATCATGTGTGGCTTTACATAAATCTAAGACATGTGAGTCATGTTCCATCATGAATAGGACTATGTTTGCTCCTTTCAACAGTAAAGGACACAAGCATTGAGTCAGGGCAGAGTTCAGAATATTGATTTAGTTAACAGTATGTAGCCTTGAGCTCAGCCTAACTCTTGATCTATTCTTTATGCGCTTTTGCATAGCGGAGAGAAAACATGTCCTCTTCAGAAATAGTAATGAGTGCTTGCAACCTTGAGTGCTTGAGTTTTCTTTGTGTGGTTTGTTTCCATATTTGAAGAGCCTAACTGATGTATTGCTCAGCCGATATCAGCCTATTACAACGTATCTGTTGTCCTATATGCACTGCTATGAAAATATTTGTAAATCTTACAGAACATAAGGCAGAAAAAGATGCTATGTGTAATCTATATTTATTAACTTACCAGGGAAGTTTACTGTTTCAGTGTTATTTTGGACAAAAAAGTTTATTGATAAAGGGTAGCTCCACCAATTTCAGACATTAAAGTGTGTTTACAGGTCTTGGGGAGCACTTCTGCATATAAAGCACTTTGTAGCTCCAGCAGAAGCTGCATGTAATCTGATAAATTGCCTCCCACTCTCTCAGTGGCTAAGTTGCACTGTGTGTAATGTAGGCACCGGGTTTTGAAAAGGAAAAAGAATGCATGGAAGAAAAAAAAGTGATATGTCTGGTTCTGCCATCTTTAAACTGTCCATAATGACTCCAACAGCATTACATGAGTGTAATGTAGACCAGTGGACTGCTTTTTCAAAACTAGGAGCCTACATTGCCCACAATGCATCTTAGCGCCTGGGTGACATCACTGGAAGCAATTAATAAGATTACATGCAGCTTCTTCTGGAGCCACAAAACTTTTTCCACATATGCAGTATTACTCCCCAAAACCTTTAAACACACTTTAATGTCTAAAAATAGGTGGAGTCACCCTTTAAAATGTAAATTTCCTGCCCCATTACATAGGTTTGTGTTTGATAGCCACATTTGAGGGATTATTGCACAAAATATGTATTTATGTATATATATTCTATATACACACAGCTATCAGCGTAAAAAATCCAGCATCAAAACCGGGCTCTACTTATTTGATGTGTGATAATTCTCTTCTGCAATGTGTGATCTACTGGTTGATTGAAATAGTAAGGCAGAGACCTACTTGAACCTCTGCCATGATCGAAACCCTCTGCCAAGATGCAGCAGCAAAAGAGCAGAAAACTGCAATTTGAGCTCCATGACTATAAACAGTGGAGGAAGGACAAATATTTCTGTTTGTAGGTATTGGATAAAGGTTTACTAACCGGATATTGGCTGATTTGGCCTTCAGGTCGCTCCAGCGTTGGTTCATGTCATCCAGTCTGTGTTGGAGGAACACGGCTTCCTCGGAGCTGCCCAGAGCCTTGACCATCTTCGACTTGTTCCCGTCCACACTCTTGTAGATGTCATTGTGGGCGTCGATCTCAGCCTGGATGTCCTAGAAATACAAAGACAGAGAAGAAGAACTGTCATGAGTGACCATTTCTCCTGGAAAAAAATAAAGTTCCTGAGCAAATGCACAGTCAAGCACAGCACTGAGGCGAGGTCATATCAAAATCACCCAAAATTGGACGTCACAGTCTTCTAGGCTGTCAGAGCTGATTATTCATGAAGCGAAAATAACGATGGATTTTGTCACAAGGACTAATCTTGAGGGAGTTCACGGCATACTGCACTCAACATTTCTAGAGGGCAGAAAAGTTATATTTTCATGCAATGTCCTAAAGGTACTTTTGACTGTTCGACTAGAAAGATTTTAACATCTACCCTTTCTCTGACTTCGAAGGCACACCTTACCTAGGAGCAAGTCCCTAAGCAATGTCTGCATCCATAATAATGCTGCATTAGGTTGAAGCAGGGCTACGCCAAAGCAGGCTTTGCTAATTTTACGCTGGGATGCAGTGTAATATACAAATGAACTGCAATGCTTTTCCAAAAATGCTGTGTATATGTGTGTGTGTGTGGCTGCAAGGGGCCACTACATTCAATACAGTGACGAGGCACGATTTTTCCATGTGTATGTGTGCATGAGTGTCCTTAACAAAGCAGCACTATTGCACAACCACATCTCAAAGGGTTTGTGTGTGAGTGTTTATGTGTGCGGGTGGAACCACAAGGGGGGATGACGCAAGCAGAGGATCCTGTCAAATGTTTTATTTTTAGATGTGTAAAACTGCTCCATTTTCTTCTCTCTCTGTCTCAACTGGGACTCCCCTCAGTTCATCCCGTTTGAACTGCAGATAAAGAAACGACTCCAATACCATATGGATGAGGGTAACACTGCCTGGAGCGACGAGACAGATTTGCAAATGGGACAAAATGAGTGTTGATAAGAGAAGCGTAATGAGACCTATAGCCTGCAACAGTGCAGCAATAAAAAAACTTATTTCATCCACTGTGTGTGAAATGACCCATCGTCAGAGCCTGAAGTTGTTGTGTATCTTTCTCATTGTGGCATAACAGATTGGATATTATGCAATCTGCCAAGTTTCATTTTACAATTACTGTAAAACTGCCTTATCTAGGAAAATGCAATAATTGTTGCCGGATGGTTTCATTGTAGTCTCTGCATTATTCAAATAAATTAACGGTTAGCAAAAGACTTTTGTCAGCTTTCACAAATCTGTATGTTAAGCGGCAGCATTCCAAATTAAAAATGTTCATATATTAGATACAGTGTGACTGTGAATGTGCCTGGAAAAAGTCAGCAGCCAAATCACGCACATGTCACAAATAGCTACAACCTTAAGCAGACAACTCACATAATATTATTGTTATCACACACATACACACACCAACACACACAGCAGGAAGGGATTAAAGATGTGAGACAACAAATGGGAGGCACAGTGGATGCCAGTGTGTGTGCCCAATCCTACTCTGAATATATAGGTTGGAAAAATATTTATTAAGTTCTTTTGTCTATTTACTTTTTTTGTTTGTTTTTTTCCACACTTTGGCTGAACGTCTGTTTCCCATGCCAATAAAGGCCCTTTGAATTGTATTGATTTGAATTGTGTGTTGGGTGCACATGACAACATGTAGTACAATAAGTGGAACCTGTGACGACAGCTCTGCCACTCTGGATACTGTGCAGGCAAAACCCAGTGCAGCTACAGTAGAACCAGACTACACACAAAACAACTATCAATTACTACAGGCGTCCGTGGCACAGTGCTGTAATTTACTGAATGCCAATAGACATTTCACAAAGGCTGAAGCAAATCCCTTCACTGTGATCTGAAAGGATAATCACCCGCTGGCTTTTTGACACAAATCAAATGCCTCTTAAAGGTCATAGGAGAGGGAAAGTGAGTGAGACAGTGACACAGAGAGAGAGAGAGAGACAGAAAAATAAAAACATAACGACAGACAAAGAGTGAAAGACAGCCAGTCAATCTGTCACTTAGCCAGCTGGCCATGTTTCAAGTCATTACCCAAGTGCTTCCCTTTTCCTTTTCTTTATCACTTCCACTTCCACTGAAGGTAACACTGACGGCACACATACGCAGCACAGAAGGCACCCACTGTGTGGGCATACAGAGGCACATGTAATCATTTATAAATCTGCCTTTAAAATTAATTTCATCCACTGAAATACTACTTTGAGCCAGTGGTTTATTCATGACAATGTTTATCCTGAGGTGCTTAGTGATGGATCACTTTCTTTCTCTCTGTCTTTAACTCTCACATACACGCACGCTACAAAAAGAACATTTGAGTGCCACAGGTCGTCATGTCAGCGACAAATTGCCTCCGTTTGCCACTAATTTATGTTTTATTTATGGTTTACTGAAAAAAATAAGTCAATATGAGTTTTCTTGTCTTGCAAAGAATCTCAAACTTAGCTCTTTCATTTCCATACACCTTAATGCGCACATTCACATTCACAAACACAAAAACAAGTTACCATTAGCTTCAGGCTAATTGTGAAGATACGGAAGACACTGATAATGCATTTATGGAAGGCAAGTGACGCACATTTGTGAGCACAACTATAATATGCATAAAACATGCATACATACATTCATACATAACACAAACGGAGAGCTACTGACTCAACTGAACCACTGCTTCTCTGACCTGCTACCACACACACACACACTTTATGTGGGTGGAAATGCAGCAGAAAGGTTAATGGGCTCTGCGTTTCATGCACACTCTAATGAGTGATACAGATGTCTTGGTGGTTGTCTGGTTGGAGCATAGATAGGATGCGACAGAGTATCCCATGGAAACTGAAGTTACAACTGCTACTAAATGCTTTATGGAGGATAAAAGCATTAAACACACAGTTAAACTGCAGCTAGAGCAAAACACCCACAAACATGCTGTCCTTTTGATGATAATTTTGCTTAGAATAAGTATTTCAAACAACAATGACCCTTACTTGGCTTAGCCATGTTTGTCTTTAGCCCTTGACACAATTACTGTAAAGGT
Source organism: Pagrus pagrus (assembly GCF_965226575.1). Classification (NCBI taxonomy): domain Eukaryota; kingdom Metazoa; phylum Chordata; class Actinopteri; order Spariformes; family Sparidae; genus Pagrus; species Pagrus pagrus. The sequence goes on from NC_140200.1 coordinate 12,197,138, forward strand.
TTGCTTTGACAAATTAAGCCTAATTCAAGGCTCTCAGTCTCATTCTATACTAATTCTCTCTCTGCTTGGTAGGGCTCTCTAATAACTAGCAAAGCAGGCCAGAACCGATTATTCCATTTTAATGAGTCCTATAATGAGTACTCAGACCTCATAAAGCGGCCCAAATTAGGTCCACAACTACAAACACAGGGGAAGATGGAGAATGAATGGCGACTGTGTTTGGACTCATGCTGTTGAAAAGACGGCATTCAAAAGCCACTGCCAGAACAAGACCAAGTCGCAAACAACAATGTATCCTATAATCAGTACCTGTTCAAGCTTTCTGAGCAGCTCCTGCAAGCTGAAATTCAAGCCAATCATACTGGAGTGTGCGAATGGACTCCTCCCACTCCCTGCAGTGCCTACATCTTCTCTTTTATACAGGTGGATGATCAGCAAGGTGTCAGGACAGGTAGGTAAGTCCACCCGTGGTTAACGTCAAGGTCAGGGCTCTGATAAATAGTAAATCCAAAGTAGGAACAATCTTGAATCCAACCACAGAGAAGCCCGGCTCTTGTATAAAATTCAAACACAAGAGGGTCAAATCCAGGTCGGCGTCCCAAAACAGGCAATTTACACACTTCACACACCCAGTGGCAGCACTTATGCATGCATGCCGGTGTGTGTATTCGCCCAATCCCACCACATGTTCGTAGCATCCTCTTGGGAAAGGCAGCCGAGCCAAACGGGAGGATGACAGCTACCCTGCAGTCATGCTTCAGAGCTGGGACCGGGATTAAGAGAACGATTGGTGCCACTGGAGGTTTGACAAAGTAGAGGCTGGAGGCTGACAACGGAGTTCCTCCAGCCACGAGTTGGGCACTGAAACTGGGAGGGAAATCCAACAAATACTGGGTGGAGGTCTGCAAAGTGGAGATAACGGTTTGTGTCTTTTCGGGACGGGCAGGCTGATGTAAACATCAGAGTGGCCGAGGACAGGTGTGGCTTTCTCCTTCAACTTTGCTATGCTTCCCTTCCTCCACTTCCCCTCTGGGCATGAAGGGAGCCGTTTACACGACGTCCGGCAGTCCGACCCAGGGCAGGGCCGGGGCATTTGTTCTCAATTACTCTGATAAAAAGCACTCTATCCCGGCCAGTCACACTAACCCACACAAGTCATGAGGGCAGACGGCGGCACAAAGAGGCACATGGTTTGCCCTCTCGCTCCCCTGAGTGAAGGTAGCAGGCTCAAAGAGACAGTCACCTCAGTGTCTGCCTTACAAACCGCCCCTCAGGTCTCTAGCGCCGCTCTGGTCTCGCTCTATCACACCCTGCTAATCACTGCCATGACCGGGCCACTTAGTCAAAGAATGCCTTCTTCTTTTTCTGGAACCACGTGTTCGCGGGGAGCTGCCTCAAGACTCTCGGTCCTGGGTAGGGAGACTGACTCCCGGCCTCTTTTGGTCCAAGCTTTGCCGATTATCTTGTCGCCTCTTGAGAAGACGGAGAGGTCGATCTGTTTGCCATCCTCTTCTTTATCCCCCCGCCCCTTGGGAAGAGGAAACTTCTTAAAAAGTTCCTTCTTTGGCTTTTTGTTCCCTCGGGTGTTGCAAAAACTCCCAGGCTGGTCTCCACATCCCTCTCTCTCTTCTTCCTCCGTTGCTCTCTTCCTCTCTGGCCACTAGTCCCACTCTTTCACACAGCTGTTTATTATTTTGATCAGTATCCTCCCTTTCCCCTCCTCTCTCTACCTCTCTCTCTCCCTCCCTCTCCCCCTTAAACTAACTTGACACACTACACACCCACTTCCTGAGGCCTGTATGGGCAGAGAGTATGGTAGAGAGAGGAGAGATTCAGAAATTCTGTAGTAAAAGAAGTATTCAAACGTAAGAAAAAAGGCTGAATTGGTGACAGTAAGAAAATGGGCCCAGTGCAAGGGCAAGATGACAGAATCAGAGGAATAAAAAAGATGTCTGGGAGAGTTAATAGAAAGAAAGTGAGGGCAGGGGGCCAAGTGAACAGAGCTGTACTTGTGAAACTTTTTACCTGTCCAGGTCAGGAGTATTGAAAACACGGCTGTTTTGATAAAAAAGAGAAGAAAAAGGAAGTGTGGGATGGTGAGGTGGCTGGGTGTAAGGACAGGGCAGATCTAATCATCTGCACGGAGAACATTATTCATGCATTTTAATCAATGCAACACCTTCCCTTGATAGCTCTTATTTAAACTACTGAAGCCCGTAACAGTTCATTTGAATACCATCGGCCTTTAGAGGAATATATTATGCAGTTGCTACTATAGAACAAAGGTGAAGTCCTTTGAATGGGTTTATAAATAGAGGTTAGAACATGTTTTGAGAGGCTGCAGTCCATAGGGGCTGTGTTAAACAGGTGCAAGTATGAAATTAAAATGCATGCCATATAATAAACCTATACGTGGAAGTGTTTGTTCGATTCGGAGGGTGTGTTGGCATTTTGAACAGCAGGGTAGACATGTGGCGTGCATCAAAGACACGCAGACAGATGGCTGTCAGGTGAGAAAAAAATAAAAAATACAATTCAACATTGCATATTCATAAGTGAAAGACTTTGAAGTGTGCTTAGGTAATTAAAAATATTTGCATACTCGAGGGCCTTAAACAGCATTTTTGATGTATGCCGACAGATATATACTATTTGAGGGCTTTGCAGTAAGCCATGCGAAATTAACTTGGGGAAAATTGGCACATTTGACAAGCAGAACTAATTCAACAATGAGTGGAAGCTGAGATTAGAAGAGAAAACAAGATGAAATGTGTTCAACAAGTTTGGATCACCAAGGGTTTTGACATTTTGACTTTGTGCAAGCAACTCCAAGACAGTGATTCACAAAAACAGACACATGTATGGAGCTTTAGCCAGGAGATGTGGGGGTTAATGTTAGGCTACATTACTAAGCTAAGAGGATTAGGACCTTTACAGGGGTAAGAATGTAACGTTTCCAATCCCCCAGGCAAAAAGAGGAGGAGACAGGAGTAAAGTTGACTTATTTAGAAAAGAGTGGCAGTAAAGATGCATACTGAGGAGTAACACTTTCATCAAGAGAACAGGGACAAAAATGGGGGGAAATAAATTATACAAAAGTCATCAGAGCAGAGAAGAAAGTAACCATTAATTACCGGTGAGGATGGAGGCTGAGAAAATGAAGGAGAGGAAAGAAAAAGGTCGAGGCATCTAATTGGACACCAAATTATATAAACAGTGTAAAATCAAGGATAACACGGAGTGAAGGGAAACATCAGGGCGTAACATTATGTACAGGTCAACGGAGTCAGAAACCTGCTCTCTCTGTCCTCTCCATCATGGCCTTGGTTGACTGTCCTGACTGCAGAGGCAAATTGTTTGTGACAGTACTGTTGGGACTGACTCAGCCTTCCTGGCCTTCAAATTGGACAAAGAGGTGTTATTTTACCCAAACCTTTACAGCTACACAAATCAATATTCTTACATTAACAAAAGATCAGATGACTATGTGTAATGTGAAAGGCATCTCATGGTGACGAAGCCACAGAAAACTTCAGCATCTTTTAGATCACTGGTTTGGTTTTATGGGCCTAAACTTTCCTGTTTTCACTCTCTCTGCGCTCATCAACCTCCTTTCCAGTCAAAGCAGGCAGCCGCTTTCAATGAAAAAGCTCTTGATAAACACAATGTACGCTACCTGCCTGGCACCAAACAGGTGGAGCGTTTGGGAGCTAAAGAGCCAGACGATTCCCTCAGGAGATGGTGGAAACAAAAACAGAACTAAAAGGAGACAGATTGACAAGAGTCGTGACTACAAATGAATGATAATGTTGGTCTGTGTTTGCTGGCTGTGTAAATAGGCAACTGTTTACTTAGACAGTCAGCACAAAAACTTTTTAAGGTGATGTTAAGGTTGTGTGGCTGGAAATGATTAAATGCATTTTAAACATTAAGTGTGTCGGCAGGATGGAATTTAATGACATAATTATGTTTTCTTTAGTGTATAATCACTTGAAAATAAGAATTGATTGTGTTTTCGTTATCTTACAATAAGTCGTTTATGTCTACAGAGGGAGCAGGTCCTCGTCCATAGAGTCCACCATGTCTCCACAGGTTCCCAGAACAGACAAGGTAGGTGAGGGTGAGGCAGGGGGGTGTTCAGTTGATTGCAATCTGCAACCACACGCCTTGATCCCACCAAATCCTACTACACGCTGGACTTCTAAGTATAGACATCACCTATCCCCTTTTGATCAAAGCTAGCCTGGTGCTGGTGTTGGTTTGGAGTTGGTTCAAGCAGTGAAACTTTTAAGAATCATTTTGCTTTTCCACAGGCAAGACAGCCACCGTGGAGTTACATCATTCAGTCACTGTATACAGCTCCAATTTCGACTCTTTACAAGTGTTGCACCTGGCCTTGCATGCCTACATTGGCATCCAAACATGACTGATCCTCGGGCCACTGTTACCTTGATTTGGCATCCATAGTGAAAAGCCAGAACACATACAGTAGCTCTGGTTGTTAGCGGTTCTTTATCCTAGAACAGCAAAGTGTTTGTGTCTCTGTGGAACCAGTTTCCCTGGCGGAGAGCAAGTTGTTTGGCTATGGAAAACCCAAGAACTGGTCCACCTGAACCACCTTGGTCGAAATTGGTAACAGTGTGCCAAGAATGAAAGAATGAATTCAAACAATTTATTCATAACCCTTTAAAAGCTATTAAATTGTATGAGTCATTTTTCTACTTTTCACTACTCAACGAGGCCAATTGTGTGTGACAAAGAGCATTTTATTCTTTGACAGAAGTCAATACAGAAGAGACACCACTCAAGGGGAACAATTTGGACAAAAGAAAGAGCCAAGAGACGAGCAGGAATACCAATACATTTGATCACATCCTCAAACATATGCAGCTAAAATTGTCTCATTACAAACCTTTGAAAAAAATAAACAGAGGGAAGACGGCAAAAAGGGAGAATGTGGAAGAGTCAAAGAGCAACAGCTAAAAGAGGGGAGGCAGAAGCAGAACAGTTTTGCTGTCTTAGATGTCAAGAGGGAGCAGAGGCCATGCCGTCTTAATAAAGTTGAGCACCCATATCGCCGGATCACAAACAGAGCAAATGAACAGCAGAGTGAGCTAACACAAACAAGGCCACATAAACACAGACTCACAAATACACCCAGAGCCAAATTTCACAAGCAGACTGGTCTACCATGGTTCAGGTCAGTAGCTATTCCCCAGTAGGATCATTTAAGATCCATCCAATCCCATCTAATCCAGACTTTCTGCCTCTACAGTGTACAGTGTCAGTCAGAAATCGATGTAGCTGCTGCATTCCACTCTAATTCTCAGCCCCACAAATAGACGACATCCAATGAAGCCTCTTCCTGTGCCCCAGGTTATCACTGAAACTCCTCTTCCTGTTAGGAGGGCAGCACCCTTCTGGGGAGATTAGGGCCATGATTTTGTGTGTGCATGTGTGTGTGTGTGTGTGCATGTGTTTGCGTGCGAGCGTGTGTGCGTGGGTGTGTGTGTGTGTGTGTGTGTGTGTCTGTATGTGTGTAAAACTGGCAGCTGTATGCAGAGACTCCTGTATGTTACGGGGCTCTGGTGGTCTGTGTTCAAATGTATAGCATCGTGCATTTAATCAAATGTGCAGTTGTGCTGTGGTAGTAGCTCTTCAGGATTGAAGGTCGTTGAGTGGAGCTTTACTCAGATGCTCAACAGGGTAAGCGTTTATTTTCATTGAGAATCTGATCACAGAGCAAAGACGTCACGTCCTGCGTATGGTTTTTGTCAACACAAGGTTAGAGCAGCTCTCAGTTTGATTGTTAAGTAAAAGCATGAATGGAGAGATATATTTTGGTCGATGAAAAGAAGGGGTGCAATGGCATGTATGTGTCATCTGCACTTGTTTCACATCCCGTGTCTTATAAATCATCAATCATTATCATGTACACATAAGTTATAAATACAGTATATATACCAGCTGGAAGGACAGAAGTATTTCACAAAGATAGCAATTCATTCTCTTCACGTTGCAGTCTCAAAGCTCAGTGCTCACACTGCCTGGTTAATGTACTTACATCTGACAAAGCCTGTCCACATGACTCCAGTGAAGGCCTTACTAACCTTGTTTCTCTCTGAATCTGAACTTCTATATGTCCACACTGCTCCAGATCAAAATCAAATGCCTCCGTAAGAAGCAAAACAAGACAGAGGAAAGTGTCATGGAAGCAAGCAGAACATGAAGAGCAACATCAAAGCAGTAAAGCACATCCCTGAATCTGTGACCTGCTAATGTGCACATTAGAAAGCCACTGTTCGTCACTCAATTGACCGCTGACCTCTGCTGATGTGACAGGGCTGCAATTGCAGAAGACGACTGGAGTCAAAAGGTCACACAAATCACCAATAACTTATTCCAGGGATCCAATAATGGACCACCGGTCACATCCTTGTCATCATAAGCAAGAAAAAGGGCATCCTGGAATTCATATGTAAACTTCTAAACGGGGAAATTGAAATTGATTAGGAGCGCTGTGTGCTGTTGCCCAATAATCAGCTATTGATTCTGCTGGGCCTTTTGTGTTTTTGTGCATCTACAACACACTTGGGAGATGACCTTTAGATCGAGGTAAAATGCAGAGGCTCTCAGAAGCTAATCCTTGTGCTTGAGATAAACACAGTGGCTTTGCGGTTGTGTGTGAGCAGGTCAGTGACAACAAATACATTGGGTCTTCCTTGGCTGCTTAACAATAAAAGCCACTCTGTGTTTTGCCAGTTGAATGGTTTCAGTGTCAACTAGCAGCAAAAGGAAAATGTAAATTTTAATTTGGAATTGGAAAGTAATTTGGAAGAAACATGATGTTACTTTGTACTTTAAAAAACAGCTTCAAAATGATTTCAGTGGCACAGTGTTTTGTAATAGGGAGAGGATTTGTATTTATGACAGTGGTGTTACACTCAGAAACTGTGGGAGGCGCCAAATCGCACAAAATACCAATTTCTACATAATGATGCTTTAATGTGGTTAGTAAGTTTGGAGAATAGTGAAAAGTAAACAGCGTGGCGGATATCACTAAAGACAAATTACAGTCAGGCTGGATTACATAAGTAAATCCTTTCCTATGAACACATCACACAAAGTTAAGCAATGTAAGTCCCACATAGGAACGGCATACAGCGCCACTAATATACAGGGAATACCTAAAAACGGCTGGATTTAAACTTTGACAGTTCAACAGTGAAACTGAAGACACCAGTATGACTGGAAATAATTAGTTCCTGGATAGCAGACCTTTTTAAGCAAAAAGATTTCCAGTCATTGAATTTTAGGAAAAATCAACATGTTGAATCAACTGAATATTGAAGCCAAAGATCCGGTGAAGGCCCTCTGAATCTCTATCACCCTGCTCTTCACTGGCATTCAAAGACTCCTGCCCCTCCATTCTTCCTTTCATCCCTGCTTTCCTGCAGCGGGGCATCTCTTCCACTTTCTCTCCACTCCTCCACAACTATTTGAAGTGCTCTGCCTCCTGGGAACTAAAGATCTTGACCGCGGTGGGTGGTCTGTCAGCACGTCGCAGCGGTAGACTACAGTGGGGGAAAAAAGGCACTGTGACGCGATTGATTCTGAAGCTGCCGTTGCCTCCACCGCGGGCCAAGATGGGAGTACAATTAGCGCATGAGCCCGCCACCTGCTGTGTTTGGTGGGGAGGAACGGGGCATCAAAGGTTAGGTGACTGCACCAATTAGATTGTTGCGCTAACGAAGTGATATTTCCCGCTGTAGAGGACCACTGTGTGGACAAAAACTCAAGAGGATGGTCCTGTGGAGTTGTGAAGCTGATGTCAAAATAATGGGCCATCACACATCATAACTAAGACCTCCCAGTTGGAGAGGGAGGATAAGTGATGGTAGAAAAGCTAATTCTATAACAATATGCTGCGAAGCACACTCTCTCAACACAGAGATTAAGAAAGTCATACCCAAACACACAGACAGCCTCGAAGTAAATGAGAAAATGACTGGTATTGTCATCAAACTACAAAACTAGCAGACGCCAATGGTATGCGGGCTGGCCTGGAGAGAAAACAGATGGATGAATCATAGGTAGCGTGAGAAAGGGTGTTTTCAAATCCTCCTCTGCCACCCACCTCCACCAAAAAAACATTCCACATAAGTTCCTGATAACAGCCCAAAAATCCACCTGGTAAATGTATACTTTCCAGTGAAGTCACATTTTCATCTATGCCCCCCTACCCACACATCTTCTTGAATATAATCCTTATATCAACTCGAAATGGTTGGAAAAGACTCCTCACTGATACATTTGCCTTATAAATATTAATTCTGCCCCGCATTTCACCCTCAACATCAAACATTATTCTTGCCTTCCAGCAGCAAACTGAGGAAAAACAAAAACACCACTCAGAGACACAAAAGGATGACCCTAAAGTTTTCGGACACTGAGCTTGTAAAAACTGACCTGCTGGTCACATATTGTTTACGATAGCCTTTTATTGAAGTTTGTGGCATGCTGCTCAGCCCTGGTGTGACATTTACTTTCCCTCCGTCTCTGAGACAATTTACTGAGAGTTCACATCGTTCGATGGAGGAGAAGAGTTTCACAGCCAGAGCGGCCCTGGTGGTTGGGGCTCAGCTTTGAGCGTGCAGAGATGAAATAATCTGACAGTTTCCGTGCACCCTCAAGTAACTGCTGTATCGACCTCACAGCTCAGCTGGGATTTCGAGATGACGTCTGGATGAGAATTAGAGCTTCATCACAGTTAAAAATCTATATATAACACTGTTCCCGCTGATTGAACTCTGGATCGATGTCCACAACCCGCAATCCACTCTGCTGTGTCAGTCTCAGTTTAATGAAACATACGACGTCACTGTAATCAACCACTTAAACAGCACATACAGTACAAGCAGCACTGATCTGATGATGAGTGCATATTTCCATAGACTGACATCACACAGCGCAGGGGTGTGTGCGACTGCCTTTACGCTATAAACAGAGTTCCTGTCCGGCCCCATGGGGAAGAACCATTGGGTGGGACTCACAACAGTGCAGTGGTTCAGGGGAAAGATAAGACCCTGGAGTTTCCGAACACAGACAACTACGCTGTGACAGAACACGGCTGTGACATTTCTGGGGACCAAAAGCATCACCACACATTCAGCAATGTTTGCCACGAGTGTATAATGATCAGCTGGCGCCGAATTATCCACAGAGGTCTTCTGCTCGTCTAAACGGACCAGATAATTAAAACCGGGGAAAAAAATGAGAATTTGTGGCGCTTGTCAGCAGACACGGGATGTCAGGTGAAGCTACGAGCCAAGCAAGGCGATACGGTACCACGTCAAACCCATGCTTGTTTCTTACATACAAATACGATGCAGTTACTTTGTACAGAAGCTTAATATTTCCCGGCAATCCGTAATTTTCAAGAATGCCGGGAACTCCTACCACACAAGCAAAAACACTGTCGCCATTAGCTGCTCTCTGTACATGGATAATTACTGCCAGTGACAATGGACTCAAGGAGTTATTGAAGCCTGTCTCACCCTAGCAGCACCTTTCTTCTCCGCTTCTTTAGACCGCCATTGGCTAACCTCATCATATTCTGTATTGGGATTAAATCTCAGATGCTTAACAAGGTTTGGGGTGTTGCTGAAGTACCTCAGAGTTCTTTGACACACATTACATGAAGCATCGTTGCTGTTCTGTGAACAGAAAAAGCTGCACGCATGACTGCGTTTGCGGTCAGTCATTATCAATGTCAATTCTCTGTCAGTGGCACCTTATGCATTTATAGAGCCGTAGTTTGCATATGATTATGACAGGTGGAAGGAAAAGAGGTTCCTATCAAGCAGACTTTGTACTGTCCCTGTTGGTAATAACATAAACATTTACTCCAGATTACTGTGTTTAGATTTTGATCTTTTATCACGAGAATTGATCCTGGAGCAAAAGCGTTTGGGATTGTTAGTATCGATATATTTGTATCGATCCACACACCACTACCACTAAGGTTAGCTCAGCTTGTTCTTAGGTGCTCAGGTTGTTTTTAGGTTTGGTTTTGTCAGTGTTTATTGTTCAAAGTTTTTACTGGGAAACAGTATCCGCACAAGTAAATAAAATCGTCTCAAAACATTGAAAAAAGTAGTTTTCCTCAATCAGAGGATCTTTGGCGTACAGAGGACGTCTGTGGTTGGGCTACAACGTCCACACTTTGAGTCCATCTGGGAAATGTTGTTCCATGTCGTTACCCTTCCAAAAAGGTTTCAAAAAATAACTTTTCAAAAGTTTAAAAAGGCCGTGAGGTGGGATTCAACAAAATTCACTTCAAATTTTTATAGAAAGAGAAAGGAAGGTGAAGGGGAGAAAGAATCAGACTTGACTGTGAACACAATTTAAACTCCTGTGGCCTGACAGAGGAGAGGAGGCTGCATATACAGTACAACAGCCAGCATATCCCTGTTGGGCTCTGAGTCACTTGAGTATGTAACAAAACCTGCTGAATATCAGGCAAAATATGCCAAACCTTCTCTTCTGTTTCAATGCTTTGCTGCGTTTACCTCCAAGGTTTACATGTTAAACCCCAGGAAGGTTCAAACAAACACTAAGAATTCTTTGCAAAACACTATTAGACCCTTGCCAAACAAAAACAAAGCCAGCGGTGCTCAGAGAATACACAATAAGCTTGAGCTTGGAATACCTGGTGTTAAGGGATATGAGGCAGTGAGGAGGATGACACTGACATAGTGGGCGCGTAAGTGTATGATGAGTTCTTTTTATTGCGGTGCAGTTTTCTGGTTATATGTTCTCCCTCCACACCCCTGCTCCTCCATCCTACCCCTCCCGTAAACTCTTCAATCCTTCTCTTAGTCATATTTGTCTTCCTCCGCTGCTCCTGTAAACTCCAACTCCTCTTTCTTCCCCTCTCACTCCTCCACCTCCTCCTCTATCTCTCGCTTTCAGCACCTCTATTTCATCCATCTCATCGCCCCCCCCTCCCTCTCATCTCCTCCCAGTTAGTTTATTGCTCTGGGAGGGTGAGTGAGATATCTAACCTCCACAGGTCGCCCTCCCTCTGAGCTCAGCCCTCCCCTCCCATCTCCGCAACAACTGGCTGACGGTTGGCTTATTACTCCCTGGAACGTTTACTGTAGGAGAGCAGGCCTATAGCATTGCAGTGTTGTTCGGTCGTGCTGTGCTAAATTACTTCGCCCATCACTCAAACACGGTTGAAATCCCTGTCCAATCGACTGCCTCCCTCAACTTCCCTCTTCATGCATCTCTCCCTACTTATCTTACTGTCTTTACTGCATGCTGTTATTTCAGACCACAAGTTAGAAACTATTTGCTTTTTTTGAGTGAAATCACTCATTTCATGGAGGGTAATCTACAGCACCCTGACAGCCAGTGTGCCCATCAGATTTAGAGTAGATTTGACTCTGTGTCCTCCCAGCAGGAGAGCATTTTTACCTCAGTCTAAACTGTTTCATTTCTCATGCACTTGCCTGTAGTTTCATATTCAGTCTCCCTCTGTGAATCCATTACAAGTTTTGATGAATGTCATCAGTGTACAGCACCACGTTCGTTCCTCCCCAAAGATGCTTTACAAAGTGCAACAACTTTATGCATTATGTGGACTCAGCTCAATTTTCTTCATATGGAAGAGCAGTGAGACGCTTTTCACTCCACTGGGCATCCGGTAAGAATAAGAAGAGTGAAAGGAGAGTCTTCATGTGGTCTCTATGGTTTCTTTTGAAAAGCTCTTCATCTCTAGAGATACACTTCTCCTGTTCATCTCTGACAAAAGCAATGTTCTCCAGTCAGCACCATAAAAATTATTTTCTTAAATGAATCACCTTTGCCCATTTTCTCCATTCTCACTTGCACAGTTCTTGCTTATACCCTGTTGACTTTCACACAGGGGAATAACCAGTAATTTTCTGTGTCTTCATGCTCTCATCAGGTTTCTCTCCTGGGAGCAGATGCAGCTCTTGCAAAAACCTTGAAGTCAGGGCAGCAAACTCCTCCAAACTCGCCTGTACCACTACTCCCTCCAGAGGAGGAATGAGGCCCACTTGAAAGAGCTTTTTTTCACTTTCCTGCATGTACACCTCCACTTGAGTTTGACAGGAATCGACCTCCAACACCGGCTGCCTGGGGGCTCTGCTGTCACTTCAGCAGATTTCCTGAATTCACAATGCACTTACTTACTAACAAGCAAAAAACATTTTTCAGACGATATTTACTGTTCTATTCTGTAAACATGAGAAAGGATCTCAGAAGGTGGCAAATTACTAAAGTTTGTACTATTTATTTCGAAAGTACTAATGCCTTAGCGCTCGTTTGTTTTTTTGTTGTCATTTCTACTTGCACCAAGGAGGTTGTGTGTCAATTGTTGGTTGGTTTGTCAGCATGGTAACACAAAAACTACCGAACGGATTTCCATGAAACTTGGATAGAGGATGGGTTTGGGTCCAGAATAGCCCCCATAAACTTTTGGTGCGGGTCCAGATAAAGAGGCTTTTTAACTTCTCATTGAATTTCTCAGGGAATAACACACAAACAAATCCAGTGTATTTGATCTGGATCCAAATAAAAATCTGGATGTAGCACATTTAAAGATGTTTTCATTGAGGGTATTCATTTTTTCAGCTGAAATACGGTAACTAATAGGATATTGGATTAGGCTCGATTGAATTAAAGGGGACTGTTGGGCCTCGGTGGTATGCGCTCACGCGATTCTAGTTAACTTATCTTATAACATCCCATCAAAGCAAAAAGCAGCAACAATAGAGCAACAGGAATGATGCCTATATAATTTTAAGATGGTCAATCAAAGAAAGAGGTACATTTATAGATTTCATTTTCTTATTCTTTATTTTCTTGTTTCTGTGTGCGGTTTTATGTGAGGTGGACCCCAGGAAGAATCGCCAATTCTTATGCAGGCGCGAATGGGGATCCTAATAAAAAAATAAAATGATAAACAGAAGTTTGAGATCAGGAATACATACGATACATGGAAACAAACACACCGACCCACATACTGTACACACACACTTAACTTGTACTGCTGTTAGATAGGATACAAACAAAACATTTTCCTGCCCGAGCACTCCTCAACAGATTAAACTCAGCTGTACATCTTCCTTTTGACTGACTGTGATACGAGATGATGCAGATTTTAAACTGAGATATTCATCTGAACTCAACCTTTAACATTAAATTCCAGCAATTATTCACCAGACTAATTGGCTACACACGAGTCCATACACAACTTGTTCGTACTAACGAGATGTATTCTGTCAGACGTTAACTGAGGCGCACGTTGCGCTCCACAGATTCATTCGGCTGGAATAACTCCCAGCATCAGTTTGGTGACCTACCTGATGCCTCCACAAAAATGTTACTGCCTACATACATTAATCAATAACATGACATGAAACCTCAGTGATGTGGTCCATTACTGGTTGTTGAGGGTCACTGAGATGATTCAAAAGCTCGGTCCCAAAAAGAGAGAGTGAGACAGGGTATCATTAATCTGCCAACCAGTCAGTTTTTGGAGCCCATTAACAGCACAGTTGAAAAGACAGGCAACTAAATATCAATGTGAAAGTTGAATAGTGACAAACAGTAGACAGGTACTAAATATCATGTCTGTGAAACAAGACAGTCTGCCTCGCTTATCTTCCAATGGGTAAAATGGCTGTCCCTCAGTGAGGTATGTTTATGTGATGTTTTAGGGGAATGTAAATTAAAAGTCATTTATCTCTGCTGCTCTTTTGAACTCAAGTTACAGAATATATAGGAGACATACACCACTGTGTGCAAGGCCATCATTCGTTTCAATGACAAGACACCCCTAAACACACACACACACACACACACTCACACACACCACACAGTTTATCATATAGTGCTGGGACAGTGGGCGTTATCATTTTTCATGATTAAACTCAGTCACTTTCCTTCCTGGGAGGACAGGGTCAGTCCAGGACAAGTGAGGATACAGATCCACACATAACAGATGTCAGAACAAGAGGGGAGAATGAACACATTCAACGACCCAATTCATTCAAATGAATAGCTGTGATGTAAAATGCATCTTTTCTGGAAAAATATCATCTGTCATCTGTTATATGGATGTCTCCACAGCTATTTGTCATTGGTGAGCTCCTGAGGAAATTACATTTCCAAACTTCATAGCATTTCCACTTGAAACAAAATGTTTGTGGTACAAAAAACATAAATGGTTGACCGTTCAAGGGCTAAAAAAAAGGATTTGTATTATTTGAGTCTGCCGTACTATGCTGCCTCTAATGGAGTTGCTTGTGCATTTATATCATTTCACACATCTTTATGACTTTACTTGAAATATATTTTGCAACAGCACAGGACCAATCAGCACACAGGGTTTCTGCCAGTGTATTGCAAGACCGCCGTCCTGCCAGGCCTAAATTGACTCCCTGCCGGGATAAGCATCAGGGAAAATATACTAAATATGTTTATTTAAAACAAAAATTTGCTATACAAGTTGCAACTGCTTTAAGGAATAACTCAGGCAGGGTTGCGTGTGTAACGTTAGTGTGTCGCAGGGACAGAGAGAGAGAGAAAGAGAGAGAGCGTGTGTGACAGTGGGTATGAATTTCACAGTATAGCTCTGAACGCAACAGTGTGTTTACAAATTTGCTGGAGAATAAATGCTACAACTCCTCAACACACAAGCCAAGTTCCCGTGTCTTAGTTACCACCGATTGATTAAAGTAAAGGTTAGCCCAGGAGTAAGCGACAACTTTGATCCAGGCCCACTTAAGTTGGACCAGCCATTCAAATTCGAGTGAAAAGCACCTCACTTCTCTGAAACGCTGAGCACATGTTTGTCCAGTATCCATTACTGAGAGGGCAATTTTGAACCAGACTACATCGCAAATTTCAGAAAAACTGTCAGGTTGTAAATGAGATCTCATGGGGCGAGACACTGTTTGACAGGGCCAATTATAAACGATTTGCCTCAGTTGTGTAGCAGCGCACAAAGTTTGATGGTGTTACACGAATCAGGTCTAAAGTTACGTGCCTTTAACTCAGCAGTCAACACTGCTTTGATCAATCAACCGAGAAATGTTCACTCCTTTCTTCCTTACCCACAAAGTTTGTGTGGATTATCACATCATAAGATAATAAACAGACTGAAAGAGGTGAAAACATAACAAAATCAAGATTTTTTTGTATGCAGCACGCTAAAATGACCTCGATGTGGAAATCAGGGCAAATGCAATCGGCCTTCTACCAAACATATGAGGCGAGAACATGGTGACACAGCTTTAAACTTGCACTTACAAGCACACCAGGGGGTTATTCAAATGAATCTGCAAGATGGACAGGGAAGGAAGATGTGTGTGGCCTGAAAAGATTGACATTTGCTTCTCGCCTTAATTCACTCAGAGGGAAATCGTTTTGAGCCTGTACAAAAATACACACATCCCCCAGTTTGATCTGTCTGTGCCTTTTCTCTGCCTCAGACTTTCTGACTAATCAAACAAAAGCCACGCTCCCAAGAGCGGTGTTGTAAGACAAGTCAGAAAACTCAATTAGACTAATTAGACAGATAGACAAAAACTATAAGTGTGCAAAAGCAAGATTGAAAGAAAAGCGGCTAAAAGGAAAACAAGGTATTTTTGTTGGATGTAAGTGGGGCAGTGTCTGTGTGTGAGCTTGAATTTCTGTGTGATTGCATGAGAACAACACTTTAAACACTGTGGGATATGTGTGCTACCTAAAAGAAGTTAATGAACAAACAACAGCTGCTTCCAACGCTGAGGAGCAGGAGTACGAGGAGTGGGAGGAAAAAGAGAGAGATGAGGAGAAAAGGAAAGGAGCTCTGATTGTGCTCATCTGGGCCTCTGCTGCGTCTGCCATGGCTCAGTGCCTCAAATGAAGATGAGAGGGGGAAGGTACGGTGAGAACAGTGGCAAACACACACAGACTGGGCCAGCCCCGTGGAGGCTATGCCGCACACTTCTCAAACAGCACCGAAGGAGCCACAAACATTACGTAAGTATGCCGTGTGACTTCAAAGCCACAGATGAATGCAAATGTACCTGTTAAACATATTTCTGCATGCCTGGGAGATCTGTGCGTGAGTTATGCCATGAGGCCGTATGACATTTGAATTGATAGGATAATAATGAGTTAGTCTGTCAGAAACGTACAAAATCACCACCCAGAGACTTTTTAAATCGAATTCATGACCAAGCAGAGATAGAGGAAGTTAGGAAAAGGAGAGACAGGTAATGCATCTAATGAGTCACTACCCATCCAGTGTCTTCGAATTTAACATTAACATGTTTCAGTCCACACTTCTGACCATTACTCACCACTTTGGGTCAATGTTCTTGGTCAGTTTCCCAGAAGGGAAAATGAAATGAATACAAAGAACTAGACATTTGAGATAAAGAGCAATTATTATGTTAGTCTAATAAAATGTCTTAAATATCTTGAAATCATCCCCGTATATAAAATGTCCACAAATGTTTCCATGGATTTCTTACCTTAGAATCTAATTTTACAACCTGGCTTTACATTAATTTACTCACGTCTCATCATTAACAAGCGGGAACAAACTGTCCAGCTCTGTTACCAACTCACTGTCATGGGAGTTTCCATTCATTTTCTCTCTTTAGACTCAGTATGTCATTATCGGAGGCCAGTATTCTGAAAGGTCTATACTTTTCACAACGTAACAAAAATGAAACTGCAGTGGAGTTTTTCCAAATACAAACGCTGTTAATGCAGCTCTAAGTGAATAAACTGTGTCTACATGCGCCGGATGAATGAAAAGGCTGAGGTAGTATCATAAAGCACTAACAGCATTACAAAAAGCTCCTAAGCAATGTTTAATATAGTTACATTGAATTAAGTGTGCCCCTACTATGCGTAAGCTAGTGGAGCTAGTAGTGTCGATCCAACTGTGAATCAACTCCCAGCACGCACCACAAGCTCACATAAAACCACTATGTCTGCTATCTATCAAGCACAAAATGGCATAAAGTCTAAGTAGCTGCTGAGGATAGACAAAAATCTGAGAGGCAAAAGAGAGTTATTTTTCTTGGAATTGGACTTACACTCCACATGCAGCCAAAAATAATTAAAAAGAATAAGTAAATAAAGACTCTTCGAATTAAAAATCTCTGAACTGTTTAGAAAGGAGCTGGTGGCGTCACCAATGTTTTGTTTTTTTTCCTCAGGCAACCAATCGTGTATTAGGTCGGTCCAGAGCCACAGCCAGTGCTTTTCTCCTCGAAAAAAATGTCGAGAACTTGATAAGTTAATGCACAATATCAGGCAATGTTGCTTCTTTCTGCAGCCTAGTGGTCAAAATCCCTTCATGCAGCTTTAAAGACCCCAGAGCCAAAAAACTTAAAGGAGTGTTTCACATTCATCATAATTTGAGATGCTTGCTGTGCAGTTAAATTAGACAAGGATTAAGACAAACAGATAAAAAGTGATAAACAGAAACGAGGGGACTGATATCAGTGTTCCCTCAGATGTTCTTTTTATGATGACTATTCACAGACACACACACATACGCGGACGCATCACGCACACACATATTTATACTGTCTTCTTTTTAATCTGTAAGTGGCGCCTTTGATCTGCCTCGATGAGGAAACGCATATTCAAAGGCAGCAAGAGCGAGAGATGAAAGGCCTGTCCAATTATGGTGAACTAAAGCGATCCCTAAAATATGCACTTGTTCATAAACACTTGTACACATTAGTTGGATACGCTGCAGAAAGTCCACATGCCAACACATTTGCAGCATCGCGGAAGTAAGGAATCGTTACAAATACATAAATTAATCCCGTTAATCATCTTAATAGAGCGAAGGCATACTGACACATCGTTAAGACCGAACAGTTTGACTGCAAAGAAAAGTGACACATTAAAAGAGTTGTTACAATACTCCAAATAAGGTACATTGATGATAAATTAGGAGACATGAAGAGTAGTTGAAGCGTCTTCAGGAGGCTTCACAATATTTACTGACACCAGTTTGGACTGACTGTCTCGTATGGTAAAACTTGTTTCTGACATACTGGCTATTAATAAACACAATAATTATACATGGTATATTACACTGGTCATGGTCATGGCAACTATAATCCTCTACTTACTCACTTATCTCCTTGGTTATGCTCAGCCATACCATCCCACCATTCAATAAATTACCCACATATGAAAACACACCCTGAGAGCTTCATACAAACACTGAAAAAGAAATACAATAACCTACTTTTTTATAGTATTGGATATAACTTTCCTCTGTTGTCGTAGCACATGACTTATAAGCTCAATTTCATGGATTGTTCTTCGTTGAAATGGGCTCCGTGGATTACTTGTTGGCTTGTCATTGATTTTATGGTCTGTTTCAAAGGCTTGCCTAATCAGTGAGCCTTCTGCCGTTACAGCTGTAACATGGAGATGCTGTAAATAGAGCAAAAAGCTCACTTGCAAATGATGACTGAGACACCCCGTTTCATCCTGACATTTTGTATTCAGTAATCCGAATGCGATGTGAAAAAAATCATCAAAGCAGCACAAGAAACATATGACAAAGTATTTCTAATGGATGTCATTTTACTCCCTATATTTAGCATAAATGGCTTATAAATAGCATCTGTCATGTAACAAGAATCTACAGCCTTGCAGTGCTTTATACTCAATGCTAATTTAAGTAAGCTAACAATGCTGTTTTTGTTAGCATGCTGATTTTTGGCAGGAATAATCACTATCGTCATTTGGTAATTAGCACCATACAGAAATTATAACCGATGGTGATGGGAATGTCACTAGTTTTGCTGGTTTCAGTGGACAGAGAGAATAAAAACAGACAATAAAAATATACTGTTCAACTTGTGTTAAGTGGTCACACTCAAGGCATCAGCTCATCTCTTGAGTGCTTCTTCCAAGGGGAAAAACACCATAAACGAAATAACCTTTCATGTCACATCATCACCTTTCATGTCATACATCACTTTTAACTACGATGATAAGCTCTTTAATGTCCAACATACTGAGAAATGCATCAAAATGTTAAATCCAGATCCTTTTAAGTGGCAGTATTATCCGTCCGGGGTAAGTGCGAGATGACCGCTAAGATCCATTTCCATGCCTATGATTTGCATCTACTTAGTGGTGGCGGGTATGAGTGGTGTCAGCAGCTGCTCACCTTTTGATACCCAATTAACCCGCCTCTCACCCGCTGCACCTTCGGCAGCTGTAGGACGGAGAGGAAGAGGGAGGAACACTACTGGACTGAAACTGTTTCATTTTGGTTTTTGAGTTGTCAGATTCAGAGAAAGTTGAACTACAGAAGCCGGCCACAGGCACAGTGGGAACAAATAACTTTATAATGCCAACACACATACTGTAAAACCGAATGAAAATGACAACAAAGTAAAAGTATAAAGCACAGAGGCTGCAGTGGCTGCAAAAGGAGACCTTTGAAATTCATCGTCTCACATGCATAATCAGTGAGGTGGAAGCTAGAGAGAATGAGAAAGCCAGAAAGGCCTCAAGTCCAGAGATAGTGAGTAATGTGAGGTTATTAGTCATCTGTGGGAGGTCTGTTACAATCTCATCCCTCAATCTACTATTGCAGAGCAAATAAAAGGGTCACTCTACTGTATAAGGTTAGCCGCAGTTTCTCAGCACAGCTCTTTGTGCAACCCTATAATGTATATTAGCATATGCATGTTCTGAGTGGCACTGCTTAAAAAAAAATAATAATACAGTTCCCCTTTTTTTAATGAAGCCTGAACTGCTGAGCCGCCCTCCCTGATGATAGCAGCCTCTGAAATTGAACCTAGTATGTGGCTTCGTTTTTTTTCCAGACTGAAAAATAATAAAATAATAACATCCTTTGAAGAATCCAGGACATTCTGGTGATAGATGTTTACCATCACGAATCTTCCACACGCACAGGATTTTATTCACTGTGTGACGGCCTTAAACCGAGTCAGCTTAAAGCAGAAAGTACAGTGGACTCAAAAAAAGTGTCTGAGTGATAAGGAAAACTAAAAGCAACTGAGTTAGCATTGATGTTGAGACTATCTGCACTCAACAATCTGATTGAGTGAAACTTCAAAAAAGAACATTACTGGATTATATTTTTATAAGTAAACCGAAAATTCCAACTCTGCACTTATTTTGTCCATTATTCTCCCTCCACCGTCGTGATTGTCATCGCACCAACTTGGAGTCTGACAGCTAGATGTGATTTACTCCTCATGCCTCTCTGTTAGTCCACTTAACCCTGACTGGGAGAGTTGTGATGCAGTAATTGGCTTGACTTAGAGCCCAATCTCTAAATCACGTTGCCAGCAAACTCACAGCCACACACAAACAGTCTTCACGTATATCAACCTTACGTTCATTTTACTCCCCTTGACCACTTCTTCCTGATACAGCACTCTTTGGACACATTAGGATGTTCCAAGGTTTCAGAATCGACAGGAGACTAATAGCAGAGCCCATGCTGCGAGCTCTTTCTCTATCACTCACAGGCAACAAACACACGAGCGCATTTCACACGGGGTAAATGTATTAAACGCAATGGTCCAGAGTAATGGTCAACATTACAGAGCTTCTATTCTAGGCCAGCCAGTATTGATTCAACTCAAAAGAGGTGCTCTAAAAGCTTTAGGATAAGTGCGATGAGAATCATCTCTCTCCACTTGTTTACACCTTCTTACATATTGTGGTCCTGCAGAGGCAAAGACTCAGCTCTGCAGCACAAAGAGACCAAATTATACGGACAGGATACGCACTGCTCTCTGGCAATGCCATCATTCATCTGACTGGTGATATGGTGTTGTGTTGACAGGCATAAAAGAAAAAGGAAAATTAGTGATGCATGCTAGTTAGGTGTGACCTCCAGACTGCCAGGCACTAGAGACAAGGACATGGCACGGGGAAAAAGTAAAATATGAAAAGAGTGAAACAGAAGATGAGCTGCATGAGGAAAAGTCAAACAAATATGATTTACTATTTTCCATGATTGATTTCCTTTTTACTTATCTGTCCTAAAGCAGTAAAATATTTTGAGTGAGGGAAGTGCCGTTTAAAAGACTATGGCCGGAAAACAAATTCTGTTGACTTCTGATGGATTCAGCAAGCAAGATACAGTGAATTACATTGTATCCTCAGTTAAAGACGTAGCTCAAAATTATTTCTTTCAGAGGGACACTACTGCACCATGTAGTGCATCTGACTCATGATGTAAAAATGTGTCTCCACTGTGATTGGCCCAGCTGTGACTCTGAAACATTGGGGTCAAACAAAGGCCAGTTTTGATTTCACAGCAGTGTGGTGCAGACACAAGGCAGATGCCAGTCTCATGTCTGAGGGCACAGCATCTGTCTCGTCTCAATGTACACACAAGCAAGCAGGTGATCCTTCATTTGATATGAAAATATGAAAATCAGCAAGTTAGCAAGTGACCTCCCAACAGATATATGCAGCACATAATGTTATCATAAAGGTCATCCCATGAAACTAGACTGCATCAATAAAACAAAATGCCACGGAAAGGCAGCATGACAAACAATGTCACCCGCCTCAACCGCCAGCGTCTATAAAAAAAGTGTGACGCGCCACAGGCTGAAATGAAAAATATTATCAAATCAAACAACAAAAATATCCAATGAGAGTATGAGAGTACAAAGTAAGAGCATAATAGCCAAGTTGAAAGAGAGAAAGAATAACTTTGTCTCTCTATAGTCTGCATAGTCTGTACATTTGCCTTACACATTCTGTCAAAGGAGTGGAGCAACAATGAGCCAACAGCGAGTCACCCTATTAACTGGCAAAAGAAAGAAATGACACATACCATCTCTAGTACACTAAAAGAAGCTCACGCCTGGCATATATTTTTTTTTAAACCCACAAACACATTGCAACAAGTGGGCTATTTTGAGGGATCAAGGCAATACTGGACCATGAAAATTTGGCTAGACACATAAAGACAGACTTCCTCCGGCTAGGTTTCTCGTTTGCTCCAGAAGCAGCTGTTGGTGTATCTTTCTTTCCTTATTGATTTTCCATGAAATACATACTGTAGAAAGCAATGTGCAATTTTTTTGATACATGCATCAGTGAAGAGGAACATCAGAGATTTTGCTGACAGCATTTAAAATCACACTTAATCACAAAAGTGTCCAAAGAACACACATATTATCGCTGAGATACAGCCCTCATGGACTGTGAATAAACATAAAATCCCATTAATATGCACATGTTGGCTTCTTTGACAACTACAAGTGTGTTTATCTTTAAAAATACAGTCAGTGAGTTCTAATTAAGTATGACAAGATTTGCTTTCCTTATCTTTTCAGTGCAAATAAGAAAAAAAGACAAAACACAATTGTAGGAAGCCATTATGGCACCTGATGCCAAGAATATAATTGCTATTTTAGTGATTCCGGTACATTAAGGCCTGAAACAGCTTAATCACTATAAAGAAAGCAGCCACTTATAAATGTCAGTCGAGCATTAACAAGGCACTCAGTACTCTAAGTACAGAGGGCGAGTTAGAGGCAGCAAAGAGGTGAGCAAAAGGAAATAGAGAGTCAGAGACAGAGAGTATGTGACGTCTCGACTGTGCAGCCAATCGGCGTGAGATTCACTAACACCAGTCAGCACCTCCAGCGTTAAAGCCATTTATCAATCTAGTCTGCTCTGTGACAAACTAGAAACAGTGGCACAGCCGCCCACCCGAGTGTGTGTGTGTATATTAGTTAATTAGGGTGTACTAGTGAACTGAACAATTAGGCGATGAGTGACACGTCTATGTAAATGTTGGAGCCCTGAATTGATTTACCACCTGCTTAAGGCACGGGCCTGTCAGCGCAGGTATATAAACAGAAACAACAGGCTTAGACAGAAGAAAAGGGGTAATCCCACACCTCTAATGTTTAAGTCACATCAGGCCAAAAAACTTCCAAGAAAAATGAAAAAAGTCGACAGAGATGAAATAGAGAAAAACTACAGCACTGCCTATTATAGCTCTGTAATGATATTGGAGAATAGTAGAAAAAAAAAAAACACAATAGCCCAGGAAAACTGAGTCATACCACAGACATAGCCTGTGGCCATCTTCCATTACTGTGACTATTTGTACTCTCCAATTCAGTGCCTTTAAACATGCAGTTTCCAGAGGCAATTCAGCAAAACAACACATCAGCCCAATATCCCTCCATACTACTGGGAATATACAGTTCTGGGGTTTGGGAGCCATCCAATCAGACCTTACAACTGTTTCATTTGATGAAATGGCATCGTGGCAGCGATATAACCTGCAATGCCCAAGAGAGTCTAGGCAGGACATTACGATTCAGTGTGAATTCACATCCGAGTGCTAAGTGCATTACATCTCTCTCAGCTGTGGGTGTTATAACTCTTTGTATTATTGCATTTTTACAACAGAATCACAGAGGTGCTTCATTAATTTCATTAAAGATGAACTCTGGGCGATGTTTGAGAATTCATCTCGCAAATGCAAAATCGGTCAACATTCATCTGACTACACAACAATAGGAAATAGAAGTACTGTTTTTTGTTACTTGACTCTTCAGAAAACCGCTTTCAGTCTTGTTTTGTTCTTGTTATACCCACAGAAGGGGTTAACAGGTGAGTTTTTTTTTTAAAGAAAAACTACAGAAGCCAGATTCAATTAATCTAATGCATGCCATTTAATGCGAGTCAGTTTTATCATAATGGATGCCATTAAAAATATCTGTACCAGAGGTTTGAATGGCTGGGAATGAACAATGAACAGCCTCTTGAAGTCCAGACTACAAATGAGCATGAAAGCTGCCTCTTTTCTCTAAAACACTTTACTGGCAGTCTGACCATCTTTTACCTTGACTGACATTTATCATTAAAAAAATGTAGAGTTTCCTACAATTGCTGGGCTCATGTATCACTTAACTTCGATTTAGATCATCATACACTCAGGTCACTTGTTTCCTGAGCTTTATGGACCCTGTCTCCTGACTCACAGCTATTTCTGATTAGCCTCTAGCTCTGCTATGAGCAGTCTGCATTGTAATTACAGCTGAAACAAAAAGCTCCAATTCATAAATAATCAAATTTTTCTCTCAGGATGAAAATATGACACCCATTAAAAAAAAACTGCTCTAGTCCTCTTACTTCAACCTCAAACCAAATTACTGAAGTGCACATATGTTATGGTGGTTGTGGATTATGTTGTTGTCCATGCAAAGGTGTTGTAATTTCACACAAAGCTAAATAGCAATACGCTAAGGAACATGAGGACATGAGGTCTGAAAGGACTGGTAAAAGGGGTTAGCGTGTTTCATGTAGCAATGGTGAGGTGCCGAGGGTTACAGCTCGTGTCAAGACTGTTTTGTGTGGTCAGCCTTGATCCATGTTTGCTGTTACGAAACTGCAACCTTTACGCAAACTGGCTCTGGCACTTCTCTAGCCGTGACCAAACTACCAAAGTGTATTTCCGCTTCATGTGTAGGGTGAGATGACATTTCTTGTGCCTTCATTATTTTTCCTTTTCATTTCCTCTTGCTTTCCCACTCGCTGGTTCTTTTTCTCTTCCAACAGGCAGCCTGTGACACTGTCATGACAACCATTTGCAGTGCATGCTTGCTGGCTGTACAGTATTGTAACCCATGCACAATGAAGCTCTCATCTTATTATGGCCGTCACTCTTTTTGTACTAAAATCACATGCTTTGTGTTGCCATGGAAAGGTTTGATGCTATGGACACCTCTTTGGAGTGAGATGCCGTCTCAGGTGAAGGAACTTTGATTACGTTCTCAGGTAAAATAAGATGGAGCATGAGGACAACACAAAGTTTGGTCCACAGCCACATGGGTATCGAACCAGAGAAATTTGTAGTGAAGAGTTACCTGTGCTTAATGATAAAGGTCTATAAAGTATATTGATAACAAAAACAAAATTGAGTACTAGTGTTGTAGTAATTGAGATTGGTCTTTTAAAAGGTCTCTGGATTTTAATTTCAACTGATTAAAAATGGTTGATTTGATTTCAGATCCTTGCATGTTCCACATTTTATGACGTGTGTCATGTGAGTGTGGGATCTGGTCTGGTCTTGGTCTTGCCACAGTCTTGCCCTGCCTTGGTTTTGATTTTTTATTTGGTCTCAAACCCTCAAAGTCTCAGTCTTGTCTTGGTCTTGCTGTCAATACACTCTGGTCTTGGTCATGACTTGGTCTCGGTTTATGTAGTCTTGACTACAACACTTTGAGCACTGCTAAGGCTGTTAGTCAACCTCTAAGACTGCCAAGGTGACTGTAAGGCGATTAGTTTGATCGCAGAATTTAGGTGAACTTTAATTAACAGTGCAGATCCCAATGTCTACACTGAAGCTGAGAAGCTGCTGAAATGACTAAATTTAGTGAACAGACTCAGTAATGAGCATGTGCATGATTGGAATTGCATGCGCAAATCCGGCACAAGCAGCTGAAATCGGTTTCCTTCACTGGGTGATGAGCACACCTATACACAAAGAGTACAAGTAATGAAAAGAGCCAGCTGAAGCAGTTTGAGTTTCTTCCTGGACATTTACTTGTGCAGGTATTTCAGCATGCACCTCAAGTGGGACGAGGCCTAAGGCAGACCCCGAACATGTTGAAAGGATTACATAATGTATCCCATCTGGCCTGAGAACAGCTCAGGATCCTGCAAGAGGAGGTGAAGGACATGGTTGGGGAGAAAAAACAGTGGAGTCAGTCAATTATGTTCGTTGCCAAGTGTGGGTGGAGGGATGGATGGATGCTTTTCCAAACAGTGTTCTTAACTCTCGTAAAAAGTGGCAGTGTTTTCACAAGCTTGGATTGAACAACTCGAGCACGTAGAAGAGAAAAACTATTATTTAATAAAACATTGGGGACATGAGTAAAGCTCTGAAATGGAACTGGTGGATAAGAATGAGAGAAGGAATGATAATACTTCAGTTGATAGGCAAATAGAGATGCAGCTCAGCAGATACAAAATCAAACCGCAGAGCATGTACTTTAAGACAGTCGTGACGCCAAATTAAAATTTGTCACCCTGTCAGAGTGCTACTCGTGCTGATCTTGAGACAGTAAGCTCCCCATGCTGTCAACGACTGTTATAAAGTTAAGAATCAATATCTTTGTAGTGGTGCTAACAGGAGACTGAGTGATACTACTGCTCAAGAGTTTGTTGTGAGAAGAGCTACTCCAAGGCACTAATGCATCTTGCTGCCAAACAGAGAGGAAGACAGACAGAAGAGGAGATACTGTGAAACTGGTACTGGACTTTGAGCTGGTTTTAGTATTTTGGTCTGCTTCTGCTGTACGCATGACAATCAATTTTAATAAAGCATCACAGCAGCATATGAGAAATAGTTCAATCAAACTTTGAGGTTAGTTTAGGCTCGTGATAAATATTGGAATTCATTACTATATGAAAATACAAGACTTCTTCCATTTCAAAGTAGGTTTTGCAAAATTACAGAGTGCACCAGAGAGCAGTTTTAACTCACAAAAAATAAAACTGCATTAGCAACAATTAGTATATTTTGTTTTGTTGTTTTCTAGAAATATCTGGCAAGGTGGGCCCACTTTACTTCACGTCACTTTACAGATTTTTGGTTGCATGATTAGCGAATAAGCACAACTTGAAACTAAGAGCAACAAGGCTCGTAACGGGTCGAGGCTTTTGCGTTTATACACTGCAAATTTTGAATTGGAGCCGGTCATTACAGACCAAATACTTTGAATGAAACGTGTTAGCTCAGCCAATAGAAACAGGCGGAGTGGAGCTGGAGTTAAAGGGTAGGTAATTCATGTAAAAGTACTGTACAGGTAATGGCTGTGTGTGAGCGTGTGTGTTTTATGACCCACATCCCCTCTGCGAGCTGGGTGCTCTCTCTCTGTGTGAGAGCGGACATTTAGCAGCGGGGTGTTGGGCCATCCAAACTGAGTTATGATCACACACACAGACAGTACAGACTGAAACCAGACAGTGAGACACTGGTGATGTCAGAAGGAAGGTCATCACGAGGAAGGAGAGAGCCAGATGGATTGAGAGTGCTCGTCGATTGGCTTGTCAATCATTTCGTTGCCATGGCATTGTCTGGCTGGGCGGGGCCCAAAACAGGCTATAAATAGAGCAAGGCAGGATGGAAAGAGGACAGAGGACAATTACGATACATCAGCGAGTGGAAAGGTGTGTGTGCGTGTGTGTGTGTGTGTGTGTGTGTGTGTGTGTGTGTGTGTGTGTGTGTGTGTGTGTGGGTGTGTGTGTGGGTGTGTGTGTGTGTGTATTTTTTCCCTGAGTGGTTAGTGGTAATTAATGGTCTCTCTCCGGGATGGAAAAACATCAATCCAAAATTAAATCTTGATGAACTACCACAAATCGACAAACCTGAGGGCAATCACAACTACACACACACACGCAGCTTGTAGCTCTGTCTTTGTGAGGACTGAAAACATCAATTAGGCCTATTTTTAAAAAAAACAAACCCTCGAATTAACCCTGACATTCACCCGCTTGTTAAATGTGACCATAAACCAAGAGACAGCTCACACTTCATCTAGAATTATCTCAATTTGGAGGCTTCCCTTGCAGAACATAGACCCACATACATACACCGACTGACCACAGACCACCTCAGCTCAGAGTTCAGCAACCTGAACCAAACCCAGAAGGTCCAGACAAGATGTTGTTTGTTGTGTCTGGTACAAAATATTTTGTTGCATAAAGCTTTAGGCTCGAGTTAGAAGATTTTGAGATGATTTGTGTCACGTGTTGCAACAAGATACACACGGCACATAGTGAAGCATGGAGAGAAATAGAGCATAGCCAATGACCAGAGGAGGTCGGCAGTTATATCCTATTTGTGAAAACTCTCCTCCAGACTTGGTGTGATGAATTAGATCTCTTTAATACACGCAACACAGAGAGAAGGCCAAAGAAGAATGTTCTCTGTAGACTTTCAGATTGTCTTGAATAATATGATGTCAGGTAACAACAGATACAGACCTCATGACATGTGTTAATCATCAACCTTCCTCAAGAGCAAAGACCCTTTGATGTTTTGCAAGACGATGACTGTCAGCTAATCTGACTTCCTGACAACACCATAGGCAAAGAGAATCGCTCCTTATCTGAATTCCTGACAGGTTATAATCCATACACTGATTTCTGAATCTAAAAAATGTTTAATTCTCACTGAAAGACTTTTCCGAAGGAAACCTACTTTGTATTTGAAGAAGAAATAACAAAGATATAGCCTATAGGTCGGGACTAAAACGCACAGTTACAAGCCAGGTTCGGATCTTGGTTTTAGGCCTACACAGAACCCTAGCCAAGAGTGGCTCACATCTCCTATTTTTAAGTTTCAACCAACATAGTTTAACCCCCGCACTCTTTACCCAAACTTCACCCTAGGACAATTTTCAAAACCCTCACACACAAATCATCAGTTTTACAAGAGAACACAGAGCTTCCTTTATATTCAAAGAGGCCTGTCAGTTTTACAGTAAAATAAATGACCCACATACATACAGACACACACACACACACTCACACACACACACACACACACACACACTCACACTCACACTTTTTTGGCAGATTCCCCTCTAGTGTCTCAAGCATACAGGGTTTTTCAAGGGCACATCGCAGCAAGTCTCAGAGAGATGATCTAATTACTGTCATTAGCAACATCTAATTGGAGCTTTAAAATTAAAAGATTAGCTGTGCCGCTAACTGTGCTAACCTATTTTGGGGTCTGAGAGAGCAAGACAGAGAGAGAAAGACAGTAAAATGATGTGTTGGAGGGAGAGAGAGAGAGAGAGAGAGAGAGAGAGAAGGGGAGGGAGGGAGACGGACAGAGATGAAGAGAGAGAGAGCATCAGAGAATGAGTTCTGGGTATATCATTTGCCCTTTTAACCTCATAAATAAACACACGGAGGCTATGAGAGGCAGAGGGGAATGCAGTGAGTCCGGCCCTACAGGCCCTTCTCTTCCCTTTCAGCCTCTACCCCTCTTCACTAATTAACAATTGTTTTAATCCTCCTTTAATTCTGCAGACAATTGCGCAATTTGTGTGCGTGTTTGTGTGTGTGTTGCACGCTGAGGGTTCCTCACACCGCTCACCAGATTAGTCGAGCTACCCTCCGCCAAGCGTCGCCCACAGCGACCAAAGGTAATTGCTTTTTAATTAAGCCCCCGGCGCTAATCCCAATGATATTTAGCAGGCACGAACTGGCACACGCACACACACACACACACACATTAACTGAAGAGGTGACAAAGTCTAAAAGAGGGAGGCATTCAACAAGACCTACCCGGCTGTAAACTGGACAAATGTGTAATAGGCTTTGTTGCTATTTCTCTTTTGTCCACAGTGGGAAACAAGGCAGGCGGTGAAAATGAAGTCGTTCATGTACTGAAGCAATAAATGAATTTTCATCCCATGCCCAAACTGGGAATATCCTTTAGACTGAAAATGAGCACTTGGATCAATTCCAGACTGTGTGTGTATGTGAACCTGATTGTCTCTCCAGTGACCCTCACATAAGCCCTGCAAACCTCAAAGATGGAAAAAGCAATCGCAAACTTCTATCGACCATCTCTTCTTCAACCTTTTCCTCTCTTTTGTTCTTCTGTCAGACTCGTCTCTCCAACACTTCATCCTCCAATGCTTCATCCTCTTTCTTCCCATCTTTTCCACCATCTCTCCATGTCCAACTGCCTCTTAATATCTTGACACAATATCCCTCTTTTTTCATTTTATATCTTTCCACAAATGGATTCCATTTCTCTTTCCTCACCTCAGGATTTTCTGCAGAAAAAAAAAAGTTGGCAGCCATTTTCTTCCCTGTCATGACATGTTTTTCTTCCTCTTCTGCCTTCTGAGTCTCATTCCTTGCTTCCTTTTCAGGGAAGCCAGACTCATCTCCTCAGGGGTGATGAGTGAAAATGTCCCTCTTTTCAGACATTTGGGTGATAACTATGAAATATGCTGAACCGATGAACACCCACACTCGCAGCACTGTAGTAAATCTAATTTGAATCCTCGTCGCGTCTAAGAGCTCTGAATTTCCTTTGATGTCTACGGTCCGACATGTGAAGGTACCACTCAAGTGGAGTTAAAGCTTATGTTGGACCGTCTTTCACAAACAGTTTCATTGCTCACACTGAGCCTCTCCTGTCATCTCTGATCCCTTGCTCAACTTTCTTGAATATTACACATTTGATGGACCTGTCTCGTGGCTAATCTTTTAACCGCGGTGCGAGAAGGACGTATCTGCTTTCGTCTTTTGAGTTTTATCAAAAGCTTCTCAGCGTAGAAACATGTCAAGATCAAGAACTCCTTTGGGCGAAGTTACGATTTTAGACTTTAATATGTCTGTGAAGTGATTCTGACTACCCATCATACGCATTAAAAACGCTTTTTCCACACAATTTTACTCAGCTGCATCTCTGCTGTGGCTTTTGACTCTGGCTCCGCTTGCTGGTTGTACCCTCCCGCAGATTACAGACTATATATAGCACGATTTATCTTTAATCTCCCTGTGATATAACAGCAGAAACCATTTTCAGTTGCTCTTTGTTTTTGCCGCACCACAGTATTTACCTCTGAGGGCATGCTCAGTGCATACTCCTCCTCCTTTATCCAAGACACATTGCTATTTCCTTCATCCTTGTACCTTCTCCATGGCATCTTTATTTCTGTTCCTGTCCTTCAGTTTTTGCTCGTTTGATCCTCCCCAACTACCTTCAGGTGGTGCTTTTCTTTCAACTCTTTTCCTCTTCATTTAGGCCACTTGCAGCCAAGTCAGGAGGGTCTGTCCTTCAGAGAAAATATGTAAACTGAAGTCTAACAGTATTTCATATGTTTTGTTCGTGTCTGACAAATTGTTGACATATCTCATGTGAATATGTGTGTTTTCTTTGTTGTCTTTCATGCTGTTTTCCTAAGTCTGTTTGTTATATAACTTGTTACGTATCTCTACTTTTATTTTACATGGATTGTATTATTAATTTACATGTATTAGAGGTGTGAATTTCCAGTTACGATACACCTGAGGATAAAAGATTTTATTGCAGTTTATTTGAATAGAGATAATAGTGAATATCCTTGAAAGAATGCAGTCTTGCTCGCTGACATCCAGTCCTGTATTGGTTTCCTAATTTATTCTGAATTGCCTTAGCCTGTCACCATGGCTGAATGCATGGCTTGCACTTTGTATCCCAAACAAAAACAATTTAGATCGGATGTGTGAAAATACTACAGATTGCAAATTAAAAGAACTACAGATGAGGTTACCATTATTTTTTTATCCTAAATAAATGATTACTTATTTAAGATTCTTTAATGGATTGTTTTGTATAAAAAAGCTGTCTTTTAGTGCAATTTTAGCTTATGTTCTTAAGTTTTATGAATATTTTGATGATTATCGGGATAATATCGTGAATCAGGAATCGTAGAGGATAATCGTGACATGAAATTTTCACATCATCCCGTGCCGAGTATCGCATATTTTTGCACATGGTTATATTTTCATCAATTAAAGCAACAAAATGTAACTTCTGGAGATTGTCAAATACTGACGCTTTGGGATGGCAGCACAGGACAGACACCAACCCAAAGCGTCAGTATTTGACGACCTGGGGATGCGACTCAGCAATCAACTATCTTTCTCCAGAAGATACATTTTGTGGCTTTAACAGAAGCAGTAAGATAAATCTAAACTCCCTTGTTATTTAGAAAATCCTTTTCAAAAACAGACTTCAGCAGTCAACAAAATAAAAACCGGCAGGTTTTCGATTCCAGTATCAGCGTCACCCATCTCAGTACATAAATTGTCCAGTTCATAAAAATCTGAAATGTTGCCAGATTTCCACTTTCAAAATAGCAAGTGCGATTTTTATCACTTGCTGCCTCCTTCTGCCTTATCGCCCAAAATATATTAAGTAACGCTAGCCTAATGTTTGCATACAATTCAATGCAAGAGAGCAAGGTTTCAACCAAATAATGTGACTTCACCATTTTCTTGTCCAGTCGACACTGAAAAATCAATAATCAACATCAGTAGGCAATGCATCTCCAAGAACCGAGAACCGAGAAATTTCCACACCTCCACCACACACACACAATTTCACACAAACTTGCAGCCAACCTTGAGCTTTTATGGTGAATCACACATGATCTGTGCGTGGGGCGTAGTTTCCATGATGCAAACTGGCCCTCCAAGGACCAGACCCTGCATAATTAGACGTTGCCGTGTCAGAGAAAGCATTTGATCAATGTTTCAGCAGCATGTAATGATCTGCTTCATAAGCGTGGCAACAAGACGGGCTCAAGTAGCATGTAAGCCATCTGTCTAAGACTTGGGGGAAAGATGGGCAGAAGGTTTTAGGAGGATGGGAGGAAAAAGAGGGAGAGCATGAATGATTTAAGAGTGGCATGCGAAGAGCAGATGAAGGCATAAATAGAAAGAGGAGGATATGAGCCAGAGCATATGCTAACGTACTGGCTTACTGAGGGGTGGTATTAGGGAAATTGGTACAGTGAGGAGTGATAACAGAGAAGGTAGAAGAAGACAGGTACATAAAGGGAGAAGAGTGTGGCTCCATACTTCTCTGCTAATTTTTTGCCTAGTTCAATCAAAGTTTTTCTTTTTGTGTGACTGTATGAAGAGCCTTCGTCGCTTGTCCCTACAGAAAGGGCAACATTCAAATACAGAATGACAGCAAAACAAAGACATTTGCTCGGATGCAAATCAAAGATTTGAGGAGTGATAAATGACAGAAAATGTGCACTTTCTCCTAAAAAACAAAAGAAAAACAAAATCATTTGGGTTCAGTTCACGGCGGAAGTAAAACACCGAACGACTGAGACGTAGCAGGAGCAGACGTTATCTTCAAACAAATGTGGCACTCGTTCTTAAAGAATTAATTAGCCTTGACAGGAGAGGAATAATGGCCAGAGGTAGAATATCACAAAGGAGAAAGAATGAATGAGTGTTAAAGGCAAGGTGGGTTACACGGCAGGGCAAGACGACTGAAGGAGAACAGAGGAGAGAAGTAACAGAAGTAATGATAAGAGATTTAAAGCTAAAATCTGCATATTAATAATTAGGTCAACCCTCTTTTGATCATAGCCTCGTGATATAGATGGCGTGTGCAACGCTGATTGACTGATGGTGGCTCCTCTCTTTAAGTGTGTTTAAGCGAGGATTACACAACTTAATCTCTCCTCTGATCTGAAACTGTCATATTTGTCAGTACCACAGAGGAACAGAGGTTCGCACACACACACACACACACACACACAGGGAAAACACAATATGGACTGTGAGTCAGCACTGTGTTTGTGTGCTTACCATAGATATTGGCAGGGTGGGACATTGGCGGGGATGCAGCATTCAGGCCTTGTGCCCCCGCAGATTGATTGTCAGGCCAAGAATAGAAGGAGCAGCAAGGGAAAAATGATTGCACCCCTCATTTTATTTCCCCCACTTAGGTCACCCCCTGGATTGCACACTGAGGGATAAGGGAGCTGGAAGGTCAGAGAGGCTTCAAGCTGGCAACAAAAATCACTGCTTCCTCCCTGTCACAGCCTCCTGGTCAATGTGCCCCTTTATTTCTCTTTTTTTTTTTTTTTTTTTAAATCTCTCACCACTTTAACATTAATTTTTTTTTACAGAAATCGTGCTCTACGGTGAGACATAATCACGACAACAACGAGAAAAAAGAAAGAAGAAAATTCTTGAAATGGAATTGAATGCATGACTACGTGTTGTTACTTTGTCCACTGAGCCTTCAGGACATCTTATCTCAACCCTGTCCCAAAATGGTCCGATCCAGTGCAGGATGTCGGCCCGGCCATAGATCATGATGTCAGATGAGTCAGACTTCTGGTCGAGACTGCTCTCTGAAAACAAACAAGTCTCCCAGCACAGCTGGGTATTGAACCTCAATACCTCCTGAAATGGGTCTGTGGCATCACCAGCCAGCCCCCGTAAGTTTGTGTAAAGATTAAACAAATGTGATATTACTTGGTCAATCATTGACTTTCAGCCTTTATGCTAAGATGAGCTAATCACCTCCAGCCTGAGCCAAAAACTCCAGTAGCTCACAAGCCCTTTGTACACAGAGATAGCACAATACTTCCACAACAAAAACCGCTCAGTATGCCGGCTTTGTTTGTTTACACTGAACGAAACAATGATGGCAAAACGCCGTCCCAGTGGACATTATTTTGGATAGCAGGCCAGCGTTCTGCAAGCAAAAGAGGCTTTCTAACAATGACCTGCGGAACAATCCTTAACCGTCCCTGCAGTTGATCTGGGTGCCGTTCTTCTTTCAGTTAGTTGCAACTGCTAGTAGCTGCTTTTAAAATGTTTTAATTCCATCTTTTGACGTTGAAGCTATCCCAGGCTCTCTCAAATACAATGAGACATTATTATTAGCCATTAACTAGAAAAAAGGAATGAAATGTTAAATAACCAATAGAGAGACTTTGATTGTCATTAACCATTATTTACACATGTAACTCTCAATGGATAGCTTTATCAGACATTCACATGGTGAGAGGCTGAGTGATTCTTACGATTCCCAGCACCATGAAGTCAGTCTGATGATAAACGACACAGACATTAGCAGGTTTAGCTTGCTGTTGGGACCTGCTTGAAAGCCACTAATGGAAGTGTGCACACAATATCCATCGATGTAGTGCACAAAAACACAATCCCAACACACACATGCATTACCAGCTCAATAAATGCATTTACTGGATGTGGATGTGGGAGAGACAAAGTGGTGAGAGTGATAGAGGAGAGACAGGGAGGCTGAAGGACTTTCCCTCCATTTATATTTGCATCTAATAATATAAAATGTAGTTTATTACATATTTCATCTAATCCCAGGATGGCATTTGTCAATCACATTGCAAGTTTCTCATCATCTCCGCCTAATTGAATGGTCACTTGCTGCAGTAAGAGCAACTGAGAGCAGGAGAGCAGCTTAACTCTGGGCTGTATCGGTGATTTAAGTGCTATTTCAAATCACCACTACTGCCAATAGGAACTCCATCTGCGGTGATTTATATGCAATGTTGATTGGGAGCAGAATCCAGTCTTCATTTTCTTTTATTGTCCCTTCTCTCTCCCAATAACGTTTTGATGAATTTAAATGATCTGCATTTATGAATCTGTTTCCACATAATTCTGATGGCTGTGACTCATCACTAGCAGCAGAGTAAGTGTGTGTGTGTGTGTGTGTGTGTGTGTGTGTGTGTGTGTGTGTGTGTGTGTCTGTGTGTGTGTGTCTGTGTGTGTGTTTGTGCTGTAGAAAATAAATGTGTGAATGCATGTGTATGCAAGAAAGAACAGGATGCATTGTGGGTATGCGTGTCCTTAAACTAAATGTGTTTAAGCATGCGTGAATGAAAAATAACTGTAATTTGAGTGTGAGCCAGGTTACACAGGGGGAAGTGCGGGGGGTTATCTGTCTGCACCTGAGGCTCTAACTGCTAATGCTAACACTTGCTAATAACCCAGAGGACCCTGGTGGAGCTCAAGGACGGGGAGGTCAGACAGCTGGGCTCCATGCCCGTGCCTGAGTCACCTTACCTGGGGTAGCGGTGAGCCACAAGCAAAGGTGGATGGAGTGCGGAGCCCAAAGGCCAAAGTATTTGCGAGATAAACAATAGGAAAGGAGAGGCATGACTCCACACTGCCAGTGCTTTAGGGCTGTTTCTAAAGTGGGTTTAGGCTGGACACACACACACACACACACACACACACACACACACACACACACACACACATACAGACTGTAGGAGCCAATGCCACAGTAATGAGAGTAGGAGGACACTCCTCAGGAGAGAGGTGGGCCCTTCAGCCAATTCTCAGCTAGTGATTACACACAGAGAGACAGAGCAGAGCAAAAGTGAGGGGATGAAATGAGCTGCTGGGGCTATTTGTATGCCTCAGAACAAAGTAACCAGGCAGCCACTCAGAAGCAGCCTTTACCAGTCATCTACACATATCACAAGCATGCAAGCAAAGAAGCAAGAACAGCTGAGAGCAAGAATGCAGGGCTGGAGGAAGGTGAAAAGAAACAATCAGCATGTTAAAATGGTTCAGGGAGCCTCTATATTTATATTTAAGACGTTTAGCTGACATCTTTAATGGGAGTGTAATTCTGTGAGGGGAAAAAAATACACTGACAGTAGGACTGTACAAAGCCTTAGAGAACACTGTATAGATGTAAAATGTCTCTAATAGTCTACAACCTCATTAAACATTATTGCTCTGAAGTGCTAAAGTGGGAGAAGAAAACAATTTATACACCAAATAACAGATACAACTTTAAGAACTGTGCAAGCAAGTCTGCTCCCAAAGACTGCACAGCTCAGTGTTATACATCAACATAATGAGTGCCGTTAAAGGGCCACACAGACACACAAACACCCCAAGAGCAACCAGCGAAGCACGATTAACAGAAAAAGGCGATTAGAAGGTTATGACTCAGTAGATTTTATTAACTTTCCATTATTCATAGATTGGTGAATGCGCACTGTGGTCACCCTGCTCTGTCCTGCCACAAGAAATAGTGAGGACCGATATGATGGAGGCCAATATGTTTAAGATGATAAGCTGGGCTTCTCAGCTTAATTGGACTGCCAAGAGTAAAATACAGCCTGCATGTGAGCCTGGGTCTGATGACAAGAATCAGATCAGGGGAATATTATTTATATGTTGAGTTCACAGGACTGACTGAAAACAGCTTTGAAAAAGTTCTCACAAGTTATTCCCCCCACTTAAATTTGGTAATAATCAATACAAATCTGCTTAAAGAAGAGCCACTAGTTTATCCAAGCACTTTATCCTGACTGAGACAATAGCCAGGTGGGCTGTTTTAGGACCAGCGCTGTCCTAAAGCAGAAAGAATGGCTGGACCCCAGAGGTCGAGCCCCGAGCAAATCCATCATCGAGAAGTCACTGTTCCAGCCTGGCAGCCAGTGAGCGCACCCCAGGGAGGCAGGACAAGCCCGACATCACTGATTGCCCCCAGGGAAAGCCAAACGAAGCTGGAATGACTGATGCAACCCAGGGGAGGGTAATCGAGTGTGCAATGACTGATGCCTCCCACCGGTAGGGACGCAAATCCAGGAAGGCCCGAACTCTAAGGATGCTGAACGGAGCCAAATGAGCAAGTGAAGAAAGAGCAAGTGTTGATTTTGCAAATACTGTACATGTGCAGGACTGTAGGACGCACCTGACTTCACTTCGTTAAACAAGCAGAAGCAAGCAGAACATCCACAAGACAAATAACTTTAAGCAGGAAAACTATGAAAGCCTGATTCTCAGTCTCATCATTGTGCCAACTTTCTGTTCTTTTCTGCATTTCTATTTTCCTAAGAGACAACAGAGGCAAGTGAAACCTGTTAAACACAGCAAACGTACTCTACCAATGATAACACTTTGGCAAAAATACAAAGACAAACTCTCAAACACACACAGTAAAAAAAAAGGGTGGAGCACTAAAGAGCGATGGATTTATGGATTAAGGATGGATTAAGTGGAACCACCACATGTTTGCTGAAGCATGATTGAAGCTGGCAAGCAATCAGAAACTGGTCTGATGCACTAGTCTCTCCGCACTGTCAAATCTCAACAGCTGGTCCCCTCTGCCCTCTGACAGAGAGCGGGTCAATGTTGTGCAACCCGAGAGAAGACAGCAATGAAGAGCAGCGATCAATAATGATCAACAGTGGTACAAAATGACACCACACACCAGCAAGTTGTTTCCTCTAAGGAAATCGATAGAGCTGACAAACAGTGGTAACAGGTTACAAAGTGATACAACTTAAATATAAAGAAAAAGATTTAAATGACTTAACTTAGTTAATAACTCTAATTAAGAGACTCAATTGTTCATACGGCCACTATGGGGCAAACTCTCATAAATCTTCTCCTTTAAAAACACAAAATATACATAGTCAGGATGTTTCTCACAAACATTAAAAATACACTACAGTATAGTACTCACTCAAAAACAACACAACACATATTCTTCTCCGCCTTGTTAGTTTGTTTATGCCTCAACCACTATAGAGTCAAAACTCCTTTCAAAACTGGCAGTATACAGACAAAAATATAAGCGAGCACACACACACACACCACAACAGGGATGCACAGTTGGAATCATTATTTGTTGGCAGAAGTGCCAGAAGTCCTAAAGTCAGTGAGGTGTATGTGTATATATATTTAAAACGATATGCGGTGGAGGTGACAGAGTTCCCAAAACAATATTGGCTGGAACAGAATGTCTTGACAACGAAATGACTCATGAATAAAAAGACCGAAAATAGAGGAGAAACAATGAACATGGCAAAGATAGACTACTTGGTGAGACGCTTCTCATTTCTGAGAATAAAAAAAGTCATTTATAAAAAAATATACATACTCAGTGTAAAACTTTCAGCCGATTGGCACACAAGAACACAAACCGCCTTCACATAGAGTAAAAATGGTCTGCAGAAAAACATATCCAAAAGCCTCAAGCAGACACGAGAACATGCAAAACACGATAAAAGTTTTTTGGGAACAAAGTCAAATCAGCAAAAGACTGCGCACAAGTACAAGTTTAAAACATAATTTAGAAAAGAGAAGAAAAAAAAAAAAAAACAACAAGAACAGAAACTCTCCGTCCTCCAGTCCGCTCTCTCTCCTGGAGTCCCACGTACCTTGCAGAGTTTCTGGTATCGCGGCGAGGAGATGGCCATCCTCTGGAGCCTGTGTAGGAAGACCACCACTTTCTGGAGGGAGGTCCGGACCATGGCCATCATCTTAAGACTGCTACAACTCTGTAGCAGCCTGCTCCTGGTCCGCATGCTAGCACTGCCCTACCCCGCTCATATTGTTCTCCCTCTCCCTCTCACTCTCCCTAGCCAGCCGACCAGACCCCAGCCAAGCTGACGTGATGCGCACACACACACATGCACAGAGAGAGAGAGAGAGAGAGAGAAAAAAAAAAAACACACACACACTCGCAAGCGTACTCAGCTCAGCATGCCTCCGTGTTTCGTCACATACACACACACACAACAAACAGCAAGTGCAGCCTCGGTAACCCCTCTCTCTCTCAGTCACTCTCACCCATGCACACACACTCTCACACACACGATGATGCAGGCGAGCAGGACAAGACGAGACACTCACTTTCTCCTCCACGCGGACATTCACACGCGCAACCCCGGACTGCAGAGCCAGAAGAGAATCAAACAAATCACTTGTGATGGCACCCTGCAGAGTCAGAAGAGGGTGACGAGGAAAAAGGAAATGTAGAGGAAGATGTAGAAGAGAAGAGAAAAAAAATCAAGTGTGGAGAGGAGGAGCTGAAAGTGCCGGCAAAGCGGGGAGGAGAAGGAGAGAGGAAGGCACGAGTTGCACTGGAATAGAAAGAGGAGCTGGTGGTCGTACGCGGTTCACTTTTTACTGCCGCTGATCCGAAAAGAGAAGGAGAGGGAATGAGTGAGAGAACGAGAGGGAGAGAGAGACATAGTACTCCTTTTAGAGGAAGAGGGAGAGAGAAAGCGGAGAAGGAAAGAAGGAGAGAGACGGACCAAAGGCAGCAGAGTAAGTGACAACAAATACTATCTCTGCCGTGAAGGTGGAATGACATTACGCGAGGAAACCAACGGATCAATGAGCGAGAGACGAACAGAAAGAGACGGCGAGATGGAGATAGAGAGAAAGAGAAAGAGAGAGAGGGTCGATGCACACACACAATAGGAAGAGGGAGGAGTTATTTCAGACGTCCAGGGTTCCTGGAAGTAAATGTCCCATTCATTTTCTGCCTTGGCAATGTTAGTGACTGTCATTTGGAGCGCTTCCACGGCTCGGATGGACAAGAAAGTCGCCTGGTTGAATCAAGAGTGCTGAAGCTGAGTGTATTAAAAAATAGCTGTTTCAGTGTGACAACTTAACAAGGAGCATTTTGGTAAGAAATGTACAATTACAGAGCGTACACTTCTGATGCGTGTGCCCCCTAAAACCAAAAAATGTGCTTCGTAGGAATCAGTTAATACAGCATAAATCAGGCGGGAAGTCAATTTTGGATGAATTCAGCAAATTCCCAAATGCAACATCAAAGCATTTTCAATTTGCTGCAGCTCTGACGACTGGCCTCCTTTCTATAGAAATGGCAGCGAGGCTCATGGGTAGCCACGTGCCATACCAAACTTCAAATATTTATTTTTTTATTTATTTACATATAGTCGACCCCAGAAATGAACACACTGACTAGCTTTTCCTGAAGCTTTCATTCACATCTCATGGTCTTCCTCAACAAATGGAATTTGCAATGGTTGTTTTCTCTGTGACAACTGAAACAACTTCATCTCACAACTTCCTTCATTCACTGAGATCTTGATATAGACTTGTTGTTGTTGCATGTCATTACTCGTGTCTCTTCACACATTTCTTGTCCTCTGTCAATCTCTATCCTCTGTCAGCTATCTGATAAAATGACCCAAAGAGAAATAATCTATGAGACTCATCAGTTTCTATGTCAAGAAACACTGAGGATGTCATTAAAAAAGAAAACCCAGCTGCTCCTAGCACTTTGAAACTCTATGGTGTGTTTGTTGTGTGTCGTGTTTGTGTGGTCCAAATGCAGCTCTCAAAAGATTAACTGAGAAGAGGGAGGCCTTGCTGGAAAAGAGCAGATAACGGATTTTGAAGGGAAAAAAAGTGGGAGGAAAGGTAGGAGTAAAAAGGTCATGAGAAGCTAAAAGGCTTTTAAGCATCTTTTATCGATGGAGAAAACAGCTAAATCTTTAGAGAACGAATCTGTTGGATGCTCGAAAGTACCGGAGAGATGACATCAAGAGACAAAGAGGCAGACATTCACGTAAAAGCAGAGATAAGTGCACAATCAGCAGAGATTATCACGGAACAGCTGCGCAGCTCCTGCAGATCTACTGACCACACGGTATTACGCACAGGAGGGTATTTTAAACCTATTCGTTTTGTCTACGTTACTGTCGACTTTCAGGTGAAGTGCGGCTGAAAAACGCTCTCTTTTTTCCTAACCTGCACTACAAGAGGCATTCATTTGAAGTGAGGATGAAAAACCTCTGTACTGCCCGAGAGCAGCACGCTTCACACCGGCAGATCC
This sequence comes from Pagrus pagrus, assembly GCF_965226575.1. Lineage (NCBI taxonomy): Eukaryota > Metazoa > Chordata > Actinopteri > Spariformes > Sparidae > Pagrus > Pagrus pagrus. Next base: position 12,238,377 of record NC_140200.1, read on the forward strand.
CCCGTAACTGTGACTCATACATTTAAAATGAGCACAAACTGACACACATACGGTGGATTCACTGTAGCATCACTATGGGATGCATTACAGCACTCGGTCCCTGCTCGCCTTGTCTCGTTATACAGATGAAGGGATACTCCGAGGGAGACAGGAGAATTGAACATAAATAAATTCCTTTAAACCAACATGCAGCTTACCGCCGCTGCCAGCTAGAGTAATCATCATCTACGGACATGTTCGCGCACAGATATATGCACACAGTCACCAGGAGAGGGGATCACGATGAGCTTACTGAAGAGCTCTGTTTAGACAAGGTTTAACTGGCTTCAGCGTCCAATTCAGTCATTCCACAGAGTATCGACTCCGCTTCACAGGGAATTACAACTGAGTCTGACTGTTTTGTTGACTTAGTCTTAACGGGACTGACAGTACCAGGTCTCAACTAGGAGGTTGTAGGAGGTGTGTATGTCTGCTCTGACTGCAATGGTCAATATACACACACACACACCGGCAGTCACATATACAATTCTAATACCCGTATAGAAGTTGAGCTTGGGAACAGCAGCTCCTCCAGATGTGTACACCTTTGCACATGCCATTATTGCTAATTTGCTCTAAGCGTCAGGTGATACGATGTTATATACCATGAAACGATAGAAAACTAGTCAGATGCTGCAATACCATTCACACCAAGGTAATTATCCCTTTAATGTCTGTGATTGTACAGGACCAGTGCCAACGATGTTGTGAATCAATATGGACTGGGTTTACACATTTGCTCCAACATGTTTACAGATAAACTATCAAACAATAAACTGTACATGGATAATCCAGAATTAAACTTTATGTACTTTAATAGAATGATTTTAATCCATATGAAGTATCTGCGTTACACTATGTAAAAAAATGCATTTGAAGACACAGTCCACCACAGTCTAAGCAGCAAACACATGTAAATGGAATAGTTAAACATTTTGGGCATACAAGTACGAATTGATGACAAGACTGATCATCACATAAAGTATTTAAAGGGGCACTATGTAGTTTTGGAGAAGAAATTCAAACTCAGATTTACAATATTAATAAGTAATAATACAAACTCAGAATAATAAATAAGTAATATTTTTTTCCATAACTGAATAAACAAGCTATTCTCAGAGGAAAATAAGGTCCCCAGAACACAGCTAGAAAGGTGGCAGGGTCCGCCAAATATAAACAAAGTAAAACAGTATGAAATTGTGCTGTCCTTTAAGGTCAGTTTGTTTATTCAGGCATAAGGCATAAAACATGAGTCAGTGAAGATCTTTTAGAGGTGCTGTAAGGTGTAATTTTTTATTTTGGACAGAGCCAGGCTAGCCATTTCCCTCTTTTCCTGTCTGTATGCTAAGATAAGCTTAGCACCTTCTGCATGTAGCCTCATATCTAACAGACGAACAAGAAAGTGGTATCAATACATCCATCGCACTCGTTGCAAGACAGCAAACAATTGAATTTTCCAAAATGTTCCCAAACTATTAATGAAACCATCAGAGATTCCTTTAAACAAAAGTTGAGGATTCCTGTGGTCCAGTGCATCATTAGTGCATCACGATGAGTTTTCTTCATAATCCATTCAGCCTCTACAATTTCACAAAATGTCAGTTAATGCGCCACATTAGAATTTGTCACGACTCTGAACTGACTCACCAACTGTGGGCTTAATATGAAAACAGCAGTGAGATTGACAATGGCCTGTAGCCAAAAACTGTGATTAAAGTAACCAAGACACTCGACGGCAGCAGAACAGTCATTGTGAGTTCATAAAGTTGGGGAGAGGACTCTACGTGTCAACACACGTCCTCGAAATTTGTCTCAGTATCATTATCCTACTTTCTAGACATGAGTGTCATCCATCAATCTCGACTCCTACTGAGACAGAAAGATGGAAATGAGAGGAAAAAGAGGATAAAATTAAAGACTTCGGGTCGTGGCTAATTCACAGAGGTCCACCACTACGTTTGACTGATACTTAAATCTCCGTTAAAACGTAATTACTGTTTTACATTTACCGCACACTTAACCTTTGAGATGACTTTGACAGACTTTATTGGAATAAAATCCAATAGTATACAGTCTGTGTCCTTTGAAATTTGGAAAGGGCTTATAATGATGGATTAGGTTCAATAAAACAAATATAGATCACTGCAACGGAGAGATAAAGGTGATATTATCCACTTCTCTCCAACAATCTGAATGTATCACCGAGACCAAATCCGGCCAGGCCTTAACAACCAGCTTCAAAACCAAGAAATCTTTGTGACCATTTATGCATTCATTCTCTTTAACCAGTATGTTATTGGACTTAAGGTTTCGCTTTTGAAAGATGTACGACACTGCAGCACTTTCTCAGGGTCAAGGAGTTTAACTGAAAGCAGCAGAAAGCTGGGATACACACATACACCTCAAATCATTGAGCGTTTCTGAAAAAAAGCTATAGAAATGAAAACCCCTCACGTATAATCCAAAAGAGATGAGTACAAGACTGACAACATTAAAAAAAAAAACCTTTCAACTTGACCAGGATGTAAGAAAAATAAGATTAGTGCCCGTTTTATCTGTTGAAAGGGTGAGGTGAAGTGATTTCAGGATTAAAACATTACATAAAGCATAAGATGATGTGTGTCAACAGATCCCTGAGGGAAGGTCTGGGTAAATGACAAGCCAGTGAGAGGAAGCTCAAACACACACACACACACACACACACACACACACACTCTATCGTACACACACAGAATTCCTAAGCAGCATAGGACAAGAGGATCAATGAGCTGCACTCAATGCATACAAGCACTCACGCGCCCTCTGTACGCCCTCTCGTTCACAGATCTTAAACCAGCATGGATGCACTCGCACACACACACACACACGCACACGGGCACGCACACACACACCCCCCTGCCTCAGTTCCACTGGTGAACGATGCGTTAATGAAGGATGACACTGAGATAATAGGCTAGCACCTGTGCATAGATTCCACACACACACAGTATTTACCTCCAGTTGTTGCCTCAGCTCCTTCACGTGGGCGGAGTCCTGCGACAGGTCTTCCCTCTGGGAGGCGTCAGCCAAAACGTTGACTGTCGTCTCTGCCTCCTGGAGCCATTTGAGGAAAGACTCCAGCTCCCTGAGAGACATCTGCAGGCCCTTCAGTTCACTGTCCAGCTGGGCGTGACGGTCACTCGCCCTGCCAATCAATAAATCATACGTGTGACTATACATAAAAGAAGAACACATGATTTATGACTTTAGCTACAGTAGCAGCCGGCACAGGATTTGACACAATCAAACTATGTGCAAGTAAGCAAGTGAGCCTAGGTGCACCTATTGTTGATGCTGTTCCAGGCAGCGTTGTGTTTTTCGGTGACCTCTTTGATCCTCCTGGTGTCGTCGGTCGAATACTCCTGCAGAAGATGATTGGACAGCTCGTTGAAGGCCGCGACGGCAGCCTGGCCTCGGCCCAGGTCTTGGAGGAACGCCTGTAAAACAATCAACACGGAGGCATTAGGATCAGCGTGACACTGCAAATGTGACGGATGTGACTCCACCGTTATGTGTCACTGTCAAGGCTCCTGCTGGCACTACTTTTTTAATTATTATTTATTTGCAAGCACTACTTTCTGTGTCTGCTTTAGTTAGACAAATAGCTCTGCAAGAATATTAATGACCTGTTATACAAACTTAATAAAAAATAAATTGAAGCACTAAAAACACAAAGAAATTTGTAATTCTATGGCTCAGCCAGCTGACATTGTTATTTTAACCTCTACTTAATCAGGCAGGTTACATAAGACCCAACTATTATTCATGAGGCCAGATTATTATTTTAAATTTTGCATTAGAAAATAAGTCATCCCTATGTGACCCCCAGGTTGTTTTAACAAAAAGGCACGTTTCACTATTGTAAATGGACAATTACTCATCATTACATGACCACACAAACCAGGAGCAGATAGCTGTGTATGCAACATGCTGGATTCTGTTAAACTCAGTTGCCCTCTAGTGTTCCTTTCCTGTAATTTCCAGACTCACTCATGAGGCAGAATATGTCTCCAGAAGCTCTCGGCCAAGTCATCATCTCAAATTAAAATGATGGATGATGTGGGCGTACGAATGTTATTAAGGTTCAAAGTGATACTGCAGAGAGGTGATTTATTCATTCCCACCTTGTGCAGACTTATACGACTGTATGAAAGACCTCTAATAGTTCATAAAGTAAAGTTTGGTCTAAGATTTGGCTCTCTATTAAGAAAGTAAGCAGACAAATTCCCTGGAGTACATTTCTAGTCTACCATAATGACAAAGATCCAGAATCACAGTGAATGACCTCAGGAAGGACAGGCATTAGACACCCAGAGGACACAGAGGGAAAGTTTTAGCAGTGAAACTTTTTCCCTAACCTTGTTGTCAGCAAGCTGTTTAGTCAGGGGATCTCTGGACTGCTGAAGAAGGTTGTGGAAACGTCCTTCGTTGTGCCCAATGAGCGCTTTCACCTCCTTCCTCTGCTCCTCCCACTGGTTGCTGTGGCCAATCATGTTATCCAGCTGCTGGAGCCGTGCCTCGACGCCATGCTGAGTGCTGTCCCACTGGCTGCGTACCCTCTCCACTAGAAACAGACACACATTCAACAAGAAGAGCATAAACAGACAGTAACTTTAAAGCAAGACATCGTCAAGTGATGGGCATTTGGAGCAGCTAACTGTCTTTCTAGTGTGATCATCCTGCTGTGTACATACATTTCTCAGTAATGGATGTGCGAACATCCAGATTAGATGTCTTGTTTTTGATGTTCTGTGCCAGGGTGAAAATGTCCTCGAGCTGGGGGTGACGCTGTTCCAGGTCAATCTTTGTTACCTGCCAGGATGTTACAAAAATAAACACACAGAGACAATCAGACAAAGTGTATTGCTCATATGATTGTATTCAGCGGTTCAATTTTCCACAAAATATTTAATATTCCATTGAAAAGAATTTCATCACACAAATGCATCCACAACTGCTCCCCCGTTCTCACCTGAAGACGTCCCATAGTGGTCCTGATCTCTTCCGTGTCACCCACGGTGACTATATTAGACTTAAGCATCTGCGTGATGAGCAGGAGCCAGTCTGCGAGTTCGGTGGCCGTCTCGTTGAGGTCGGTGGGCGCCACCGTGTCCGGTGTGTGCGGCGTCTGGTGGTGGGGGTCCTCGCTCACCAGGCTGGCCATCTGCACGGCTGAAGGGACCGCAGACACTGGAGCAGGGGGGCGATGAAAAGGCAGGGAGCTCAAGGCAGGTAATGTTGACATATAGAGCTTCTTTAAAAAGGAAGTGATGCAATAAACATTAAACATGTTAAAGTGAGAGAGGAGGTGCTGTCAAACAGCTCTCAGGGGGATAGAGGCATCACACTAAATCATGATGGATGAGGCATTGGGGTTTGTTTTTAGTGTTACACAAGCAGGACTTTGTTGCTCACCTCTTATTTGTTATTTCATCATGCTCCAGCTTAAACCGAGCCAATAAGGAATTCCAAAACTGCCACCTAAATTGTTATTTCCTGTTATCTCATTTTCTTTCTCATTAAAAGATGTAATACTTTATTATCCCTACACCACTGATGTATTATAAAGATGGTACTCATGATAGGAAAAACGAGAGAAATCATGAAGTAAATCTCTAGATATGTTTACCAAGCTGCTGGTGCTGGACGGTGTGCTGGTGCTGCATCCATGGAGAGACGGTAGGCTGGAGTGATTCCCTCAGTCGACCATCCAGAGCTTTCCAATCAGCTGCCAGCTGCTCTACCTTACTCTACACACATGGCACATAAATATGGTTAATGACTGAATACAAAATATTAGCAAGAGTGTAGCCAGCTTTTAATAAAACAGCCAATTAAACCTCAATTAATTACTGGAAATAAAATTATCTAGCACTTTAAAGGTGCAATATGGTATAATCATGCGCTACAATTAACAGTGCATCTTTATTTAATCATATTACAATGTAAACTGGGACCTTTTCGTGAGGCAACAGCTGCTGCCGTCTCTGTAGCTCTATAGAATGAGCCAACAGGTCCTCCAGGTCCCTCTTCCTGTCCTTCATGGAGACCTCCAGAGCCTACAACAGGCAAGAACTCATTCTAAGCGCCACATTGTGCCTGGGGTAAAAAGATTTCCTGTGAGGTTTTAGGTGTCTTGGTTCTCATGACGTGTGCAATGATCTACCTGTGCTTGGCCAGGAGTCAGGCCTCTGGTCACAATCGTCTGGTGCGTGACAACAACCCAGTCGGTGAGTCTGTTCATCCTGTCCTGGAACTGAGCGTGACTTTGCAGGTTGGCCTCCACCTCGCCCACTTTGTCCAACAACTCATGGGTCACCTACAGAGGAAAGGGGGAGCGAAGAATGATTGGAAAGAGGATGGAGAAGACATAGCAGAAAAGGGGGGAGAACAGCAGACGTTGTGGTCCCTACTAAACCTAAACGAGGAGCTGCAAGGTCCTTGTTTTATTCTAAGCTGTTTGAGAAAGGTTTTTTAAAAATGAACAGTACAGCAGGCATATATCTCAGCATTTAATTAATTTCTGAAACGAAATGAAATGATTCATCTTCAAGTTTTGATTATTGTTATAATTACTACTAAGAATAAGGGCATGCTCAAAAAGTTTGCTGAAACAAACTATACTGCCATCACTCTCTCCTAAAGAGCCCTTTCCTGCATTAGAAAAAGAGAACTAACAGATCAGAAAACAATGAAGCTGTCAAAAATGAAGCCTATTAAGTATGTATGACTTTTAAAAATGGAAAAATACCTAAAAAAGACAGAATTGTTGAATAGGTTACTAAAAGTATCGGGACAACTCATCTCTCATGCAATATTTACAGGAAGCAATCTGTCACTCAGTCATGGATCGTCAGTTTCCTAAATGATCAAAAAGGGGTCGCTTAAGGAAAATGGTTATTAACCACTGCTCACAACAGTGGTGAAAAAATCCAGTATGAGTTTGGATGTAGTGTTGGTACCTTGCTCCAGTTGAGGTTGATGGCTCTCAGTTTGCCAACGTGCTGGTCTCTGCTCTGGGGACTCACGGTCGGACTGGCCAGGATCTGAGGGGCATGCTTGTTGAGCCATCCGAGACGTTCATTTTGCGCGTCCATCTCCTCGGCAAGGGCCTGCAAAGAAAAAAACGAACGCGCTGACCCTCGATTCCACAGAGAGATTGATTTGGGGATGTAGTAGTAACACAGCAGCACAACATCATTCATTATACTGTTTCATAACTGATTAAAAGTCTGGCTGAGGTTGTTGTCTGGAAGGAATGAAGTGGGAAAACAATGAGCGATTGTATTTCTCTGAAGAAAAATGCATCATTCAGAACAAGAGATGTGAGAGTGAGGTTATTTCTGTGCAAGTTTGCTGGCTTTGAAATTGTTTTTCCTGTGACTGAATACAGGGAGCAACTTGTGAGTACAGTGAGGCAAACAAAGAACAAAGAGAAAATGCAACACAGTTGGAGCTGACCATAAAAATAACTTGAACCTATCCATCTGAAAGCGGGAATAGAAATCTCTGCACCTCAGTGAATCGCAATTGACTTGAGCATATTCTGAGCCTAGCTGTACCTTGAGTTCTTTGAGGTTTTTGTCAGTGGCAGTGACGGGTAAGGAGCTGACAGCAGTTTCTGCTTGCTCCAGCCATATAGCCAGCTCATCGCGTCTCCTGACCAGCTCTGACAGGGCTGGGTCTCCTCCAGCCAGCCTGCAAACACACACAAACACACACACTTTATATTGTCAGATTAGGATCTTCATTTCCTGCAGGTTGCTGGCCTAATCCTAAAATTTACATTTAAATTGCTTATATAGACTGATTGACCACACTGATAATGTTAACCTGCCAACACTGATAAAGAAACAAAGACTGTCGGTGATGGAGAGGGAGCACACACCTCTGTGCTTCATTATACTGTAAGACTAAATGTTACAGTGTAAAAATAACTGAGTGAAAACATAGACTTTCCCCGTGGGGATTAAAAAAGTATGCCTTCTTCCTCTTCTTTCATCCTCCTTCTTCTTCTATAGGAGATTTATTGTTCTTTTTTTTTTTTTTTTTTTTGAACAAATTTTTATTGTTTTTCAACAAGGACACAGAACACACAATTTGCCATCATGTCAATTACAGAAATAGAAAAAATAAAATAGAATACAATATTGCCAACCATCTAATCTTCCAGCCGACTGCCCCCTATACATCCTCACAGCACATAGGCTATAGGAGCCCCTCCCCACATTGCTCCACGTACACACATTTCACCCATTAATGTAGTCACGGTCATATCAGTATCCTACACAGTAGCAGTGATAAATCAAACAAATTAGGAACAAAACAATATGGTAGTGTGTGAATGCCACACTGCAAACAGGGACACTTAAGGAATCATCTCAGGTGGGCGTGACCAATGTAAGGAAGACTGGCCCCTCATCACTAACTGAGTCAATTCGTCAGGTAAGTAGTTAAGCAGAGGAGCCCACATTTCATTAAAGGACCCTTCATTACCCTTCACGACTGCACTAAGTCTTTCATGAGGGAGGACCCGGAACACTTCCCTATACCATAGGGTAACATTAGGTGGTTTATCAGTGATCCAGTTAATTAAAATGCATTTTCTGGCCAATAATAATAATTTGTCGCATAATTTGAACTTCAAATGGGTTAAAGTCACCTCCCTTGAGGGAAGGCCGAGGATGAAAGGGCCAGGGTCCTTCCTCATCTTTATTTGAAAGATACCACTCAGTTCCTGTGAGATTGTACCCCAAAATCTTTTTATCAATTTACATTGCCAGAAATAATGGTAATATGTTCCAACCTCTCTATGACACTTAATACACAAGGGTGAAATTTGACGGTCCATCTTATTTAGTATGTATGGCGTTAGGTGTAGACGGTGTAGTATTTTATATTGTGTCTCTCTCAGTCTGTTACATGTAAAGGTAGATTTAAATACTTTAATGGCCTCCTGCCAGTCATCTTCAATATACTCTGTGTCAAGATCTTTCTCCCACTTCTGCGCAATGCTTGTGATATCGCCTGTACTAAGAGAGTATAGTAGTGCATAGAAGGAAGAAATAAAACTGGTGAGACCTTTTCGGGAGATGAGGAACCTCTCAACCTCACTGTACATGGCTGGATCAAGAGGTGGTAGGGTCTTAGATCCAACAAAGTGCCTGACCTGAAGAAAGCCATAGTGATGTTCTTTAGGGATACTGAATTTGGACTGCAATTGTTGGAAAGTCATTAGTATCATATTGTCATATAAGTCTCCAATCACACGCACCCCATTGCCGTGCCACCTGTCAAAAATATTGGGACGGAGACCTGGGGGGAAATCCTGATTCCTCGTAAGAGGGGTCAGGAATGAGGCATAACCTCCTCTGCCTAGATGTTTACAGATTTCCTGCCACACTCTAATAGTGTTGTATATAATTGGATTATTCTTGATATCCCTATGTATCTTTTTCTTATCGCTCATGACCAAGCTCCATAGCGAGGATGGCAAAGAAGACCACGAATCTAGACAGGGCTTGGATTCAAGATGAGCATGTAACCATTCCCATAGGAAGCGTGCGTGGCATGCCCAGTTGTAATAAATTATGTTTGGCAGGCCTAGGCCTCCCTTGTCTGAGGGTAACTGTAATGTTTTTATTTTCTGTCTGGGCCTCTTGCCATGCCATATGAATCTAGAAAATGCCCTCTCTATATCAAGAGCAACCTTCTTGGAGATCCACAGGGGTAACATTTGCAGGGGATATAATAACCTGGGGAATACGTTCATTTTAATTAGACTAATGCGCCCCATAAAAGATAGAGGGAGGTCGTGCCATCTATCCAGGTCCCTCTTTATTTTAGTTACTATGGGAGAAAAGTTAAGCTTCCATAGCTCAGACAGGTCTGGTGAGACTTTTATCCCGAGGTAGGTGAAGCCTGTGGGGGACAGTTTAAAGGGGCAGTTAGCAAGTGAAGCCAGGTCAGTCGGACTGCCCAATGGCATAGCCTCTGATTTGCCATAGTTGATCTTGTAGCCTGAAAATGAACTGAACTCCTGGATAATTGAGAGAATAGTTGGGATTGATATGTCAGGTTTTGTCAGGAACAACAAGATGTCATCAGCATAGAGTGCAATTTTATGGGTTGTCTCTCCTATCGTCATTCCATGTACGTCTTTGTGTTGTCTAATAGCCTCCGCTAGGGGCTCAAGTGCTAGCGCAAAGAGCAACGGAGACAGGGGGCAACCCTGTCTCGTCCCCCTACGCAGTGGAAAAGGCGACGACTGTGTGCCATTAGTTACAATACAGGCCTGTGGAGAGTTGTAGAGTATCTTAATCCATTTAAGAAAATCCCCCCCCAACCCAAACCTCCCAAGGGTGTCAAATAAGTATTCCCACTCTACCCTATCGAACGCCTTTTCAGCGTCTAAAGATACAGCAAGTCCTCTATGATTTTTTTGACTTGAGTACTGTATGATGTTCAACAGTCTCCTCACATTTGTGAGGGAGAACCTGTTCTGTATAAATCCAGTTTGGTCTGTATTTATTAGAGAGGGCAAGAGTCTTTCCAGTCTTGTTGCAAGCAGTTTTGAAAGCAACTTGCTATCCACATTAATAAGGCTAATGGGCCTAAATGAGCCACAGATATCAGGGGGCTTATCTTTCTTGAGGATAAGTGTTATGTTTGCTAGATTAAGCGTTGGGGGGAGGTGACCAATCCCAAAGGAATCAAGATACATGTCAGTAAGTGGTCCGGCTATCAGGTGAATCAATTTCTTGTAGAACTCCGGACAGAACCCATCAGGTCCTGGTGCCTTTCCACCCTTAAGGGATGCTATGGCTGTGCGGACCTCCTTCTCAGTCACTGGTGCCGTTAGTTTTACTTTTTGTTCCTCTGACAGGGATGGGAGGGACACCTTATCGAGAAACTCCTTCCTCCTCCCCTCAGAAAACTCACATTCAGATGAGTAAAGCTTCTGATAGAATTGCCTCATTATTTTATTGATGTCTTTGGTTTTGTAGTGTCTAACCTGATTGTCATCCAGCAGTGATGGTATCGTGTTTGACTCCGTTCTACCTCTTGCCAATCTTGCCAAAAGACGGCCAGGTTTGTTTCCTGACTCATAGAGCCTATGCTTTGCAAAGAAGATGGCTGACTCAGCCTTTTTAGTTAGCAGTTGGTTTAGGGCCGAACGAGCTGCTTCCAATTTTTTAGACAGAAATTTAGAGGGTGCACTTTTAAATTGTACCTCCAGCTGCTGTATTGTATTTTCTAAGCTAAGTTGCTCCTTCATAGCGGCCTTTTTCTGAGCTGTGGTATATGATATAATACTCCCCCTAAGATAGGCTTTAGCCGTTTCCCACAGCAGAGATGGACTGACATCGGGAGTCTTATTAGTAGCAATAAAAACATTCCACTGTTCAGTAATATAATCAATAAATGGTGGACTGCTCAGTAGCGAGGGGTTCATCCTCCAGTGGCGAGAGGAGGGGTCAGTATAAGGAGGACAAATGCTCAAACTTACATGAGAGTGGTCAGAGAGTGAGCATATGCCAATTGAGCACTCCTTTACCCTATCCAAAACCAGTCTGGATGACAAAAAGAAATCAATTCTTGAAAATGTCTGATGGGGATTGGAAAAAAAGGTGAAATCTCTCTCCCTGGGATTGGTCATTCTCCAAGTGTCAAACAGTTCTGAATCATGGCAGAACTCTTTCAGTTTGAGGCTCTTCCGAGGGATTGGGCTAGGTTTAGATGGGGACTGGTCAAGGCTTGGGTCAGGCACACAATTGAAGTCGCCCCCTAATACAACATATGGGGTCGATACTGATGAGACCTCAGATAAGAGCTTAGGGAAGAAGGCAGAGTCGTATGAATTTGGGCCATATATGCAACCAATGAGAATCTGTTCCCCATAAAGATAGCCTGAGATAAGGATATAACGACCATCATTATCCTTTATGGTTTTCTCTAAGGTAAACGGGAGACTACGGTGGACCAATATGGCCACTCCTCTGCTATTTGTGTTGTAGGATGAGTAAAACACTTGGCCCACCCAGGACCTCCTTAATTTGAGATGTTCCAAATCATTTAAGTGAGTTTCAGACAGTAAGGCTATTTGTGTTTTCTCCTTTTTCAGAAAAGCAAGGATCTTTTGCCTTTTAATAACATTATTGAACCCCTTAACATTAAGGGAAACTATTTTGAGATCACTCATAGCATAATAGAGATAAAAAGTAAAATGTTGAGCAATCTAGCAGAGAGCTTTGTGATAGGGCAGAAGGGCTCAATGTTTTTACCACAAGCAGGCGGGGAATGGACAGCTCCGTGAAGTATCCTATGGAAGGCTTAAGATATATGATGGCATAAGTAAATAAACATGACAGAACATCATGAACAAAGTATTCATCCCCAAACGATGAAATCCCAGCAAACACCCAATTAAAGCATCCCCAGAACACCCCCCCTCCCCAACCCCCCCACCACCCACTATCCCGGAATGGGCCAATAGTGTGGCCCGTTGAACAACTAGCGGGGCACGTGGAACCGAGCAAAAACATCACTGAGAGAGAAAAAAAAAGTAAAGAAAAAGAAAGTCTTCTCCACTCCCCCGCTCACCACGAGCTAAGAAGATCACAACCATACAAACTAACATGGTCAAATTTTGGCAACCAGCCTGAGCTCTCCATCAATTGTAGTGAATTGCAGCATAATGTGAGAGGAAAACAAAACAAAACAAAAACAGAAACAAACAAAAACAAGACAGCTAAGAATTAACTTAACCACACAAAGTTTATCTTACACACCCTCTCACAAATCATGAAAGATCTGACAGTGTCTGCAATGAGCAAGATACACGTATTTTTACATCACCTCTAGCTCAGCTCAGTCCGTCCACATAGGCAAGCGCATCCTTCGGTGAGTGAAAAGAGTGACTTTTTCCTCCGTGGGAGAAACTCAGGGTAGCAGGGAAGCGCATGGAAAACCGTATATTCATGTCAATAAGTCGTTGGCACACTCCGTTGAACGCACGTCTCATTTCCTTGACTCCACTAGCCAGATCTTGTCGGATGAATATGGTCTGTCCCTCATGTGTCAGCGGTCCTTTCTCCCTGGCCGCGGCGAGGATCCTCATCTTATCCCTCGGGTTGTGCAACTTGATAATCACCGCGCGGGGCCGGTTGGGCTTTGGCGGGCCGAGGGACCTGTGGGCACGGTCAATTTTAATGATGCCCCGCTTGGTCTCCAGGTTCAGCAGTGTAGGCAGCCATTTCTCAAAGAACGTAACCGGCTGTCGGCCCTCCGCATTTTCTTTGAGGTTGAAGATTAAAATGTTGTCCCTGCGGCTGCGACCCTCATAATCAATGCTCCTCTCAGTCAGGGCACACACTTTAGTCTCCAGTCCCTTCAGCCTGGACTCCATGGCCGACATGTTGTCCTCCACTTCCGAAACGCGACTCTCAGCTTCGGTGATGCGTTTTGTGTTGGTCTCCAGTCGTGTAGTAATATTTTCCAATGTGGCTGAGAGATCTCCAAACTTCTTCTCCATCATCGTTGATATTCTCTCAGCGACATGTTGTGATATTTCCATAGCGAGGGCTTCGTTGTCCACAGCAGGTGTAGCATCCTTGCTAGCTGCCACGGTCTGGTTCGGTTCTGGATCCTCAGCAAGCATGTTTACTGCGGGTTCGGAGGCTTTTTGTGTTCGGCGTGTTGTCTGGATGCTTTAAAGCAAGTTTTTGTAAGGTTGTAATTTTTTTAAAGTGAGGTTAATAGTGACATATAGCTCAGCAGCAGCGGGAGCTCAGCAACAGTCGACTGCTCAGGGTGACGACATCACGTGACCGCCGAGATTTATTGTTCTACTTGGCAGATTTATTGCCAAGTTGGTTTTCACATATGAGGGATTAGTGTTGGTGTTTTGGTGTCTTACAATAAACATAGTGAGTAGAAATAAACAAGGAAGCATAAAGAGCAAGTACTGCAAGTCCAGAAACATAAATAGAAAAGAAGAGCTGTACAGTTTTGTGCAGCATTTTGCAAAGTATTCACCAGAGATACATGAAATGTGCGAGATAGGTATAAATACAGGATGTGCAGAAAAAAGATCTGACGTAGCATCCTGTGTGTTTCCCAGAATAAACCACCTGCGCTGTCTCTCCAAGACCTGGCGGTTGACAGCTCTCCAACGATGACCAAGGGCGTCCAGCTTCTCCTCAAGCAGAGATCCATCAGGGGACGACAGCTGCCCGATTATCTGCTCTCCGGTGCGGTTCAGTAAAGCCAGGACAGGCTGGTGGCTGGCAAGACCTTCCTCAAGCTCCTAGAATATGTATAAAAGAGTGACAGAGAGCATGAGGGACAGAGATGGGGGAAGAAAACACAGAAAAAAGGTGGAATCGGGGATCAATCGAACAGCATAAGCCAGATCACTCAGAGCCAAATCCCCCAGCACAACTCCATCTCTCAGATTGACACATTGGCATGACTTGTGGCACATCAAGATTTAAGCTGCCAAATCTGTACTTCCACTAAGAGAGATTTAACCTGCCAAGACAGATCCGAAAAGCAGGGTGAGTGATTGTAAAGTCCGCTAAAGGGTGAGTCAGCTAATTGATCTCTCAATTCCCATCCACTTGATCCTTCATCTCATTCTCAGAGACTGTGAAAAAAGTGTAAAGGAGCCGGACAGATGGAGTGCAGCTGGAACTTTGTGAACCGCACTGATAAAAGGTGTTAATGGCGGTGGTGCTGTCAGCGATAATGCTGTGGCTCCGGAGACTTTAATTCCCTTTGGAAATGAAATCGCCCGCTTTAGTAATCAAACAAAGCAATATCAGAGGCCCCTTCTCATCTTCCTCTCCAGTTCATTTCTCTCCATTTCTCGCTCTGCATAATGAGCAGTTAGATGTGCAGTGGGTTTGTTTATCAGGTAGAGAATAGCACCAAGATTTCCCCTTGGGAAACCAAATGCAATTATCTGCTGACTAACATTCTCCAACATGTAGCTGCTTATATTTCAAACATATTACCACTGCATCCTGGGAAGGTAATCATGTTGCCTTGGGCTTGTAAACATATGGGAACATATGAGTCTATATTCCACTAATTAGTTCTTAGTAGAAGGGCATGAAAGATTTCTATAAGATAATAAAAATATATAAAAAATACAAATCGTTATATTCCGTGAGACTTTCATCGAATACACATTAATGTTATGTGGAAAAACACTAATATTCCAACCTCCACGTGCTCCTTCACCTTTCACTGACCTCTTGATGTTGTCGTGCAGAGTCCAGATCTAGCTGTCCGTCAGGGCCAACACTCTCAGACAGCAGTGTCTCTGTATCAGTCAGCCACTGGCTGAGGTCATTCATGTCACAGTGGAACTGCCTCCACTCCTCTACAGCGCAGTCAAAACTCCTGCAGCAGGAAGAGGTTTTTACTGTTCAAACAGGCACCAAAATATTGGTGACATGTACAGACATGTACAATGACAAACCCATCCTTTAACTCTATCATTTTGTATTTAGTTACTTTCAAAACTGAGTAGATGTCATTCCCTCCTCTCTACCCTTTTTTAAATGTCAATTTTTTTTTACACACTTGCCTTAGGTGCACGGGACACTATATCCTTCTTCCGACTAAAAAATCAAAGCATGTACACTTATTCTAGTGGTAACCCAAAATAAAATGATGAACCTGAAAATGAGCACAATATGTCTCCTTTAAAACTCAGGTGGAGATCAATCTCCCAGACACTCATGCAGACAATTACCCAGCATAATCTTTTTAACCTTAAGCTCAGTTCATGATTGATTTGAATAATGACAGTGGATTCTGGCTTTGATTTCTCCCTACGAATTCTGGTTTAAGTTTATTCAGGGGAAATTCCACAATTTCCGATAGGAAAAATGGCACCGCTGACCTTTATTAAACACCTGAAAATGTCATCACAATAAGGAAAGTTCACATTTATTGAATAAATCAGCACAGACAGACTAGTCTAGATTAGTTAAACGCCCTTATATAAAAAAACTGATTTTTATCACATTGATTGTCTGCACGAGGGTCATTTCCTTTCACAGAACAACACATCTGATCAGAGAGATGAGGTGAGGAAATGAGTTTTGGATGAGCAATTTTACAAAATATACTCTATTCTTTTGATTTTTAATGATGCCCAGAGGTTATTGTGATTGCAGATGGAGTGCTCCCACATTCGTGTGCAATCTTCAAAATTAGCTTACCAGTTTATTCTAGCATGTGCTCATACTGTGCTCAGCAAATGTAGACTGTTTATGCCCAAGGAATTGTTGATGGTTGTCAAGGTCATGCAGTGCGTGCATGTGTGTTGTGTCAGTAAATGAATGAGTGAGTGAAAATGTGAATAGGCATGAGATTGTTTATGCCCAAGGTATTGTTTTGATAGTAATCAAGGTCAGTGTGTGTGTGTGTGTGTGTGTGTGTGTGTGTGTGTGTGTGTGTGTAGGGTGCTTGATTGTGTGCCCTGGTCTATCTCTCTATCTGTTCCTGCTGTCTCCTGACTAGCAGACAGCTGGCATTTAATGTTCCAGCAGCCTCGGCCGCATATCCTGTCACACACATTCACATCTGAAAATAGCAGCGTGCTCACTTCTCTCCTCAGTCACGACATTTTCCTGTGACAGACTTATTCAAGTTTTATTCTACACCTTACCACTAGTTGAGGAGTGTATGTACAGTGTTATCTGTGTGTGTCAAGTTGTTGTACGCACCCCTTGCGGTGGTTGTACATGCGGTTGAGGCGGTCCCACTCAGCGTTGAGCTGTGTGAGGGCGTCTCCGATCTGGGCGACCTCAGCAGGCGAAGCGTTTTGAATGGCATCGGGTTGGCGCTCGTGGATTCCTGTGACCTGCTCGCCAAGACGCTCCAGATTCTCTTTGATATTCTAGAAAAAGACCAGTGCAAGATTAAGGAAACACAGCAAGGTGAGCGAGAGAAGGCGGGAGACTATGAATTAAAACAGAGGCTAAAAGGTTCCCACAGCGGGGAGGATGTTAAGTGCCATAAAATCACATCAATTATGGCAGATGACTGTCTGATCAGCAAAAAAAGCAAAGACAGTCTGTCTCAAAGGACAGAAAAAGAAAGGACAGATTTGGCCCCAGGTTTTATCACGTTGATTTCTTTATGGTGCTGAAAATCCCCATTTAAATCCCTTCAAGAAAGTTTTCAACTCCAGATTTAAAGCAACATTATGTAACTTTTTTACCATAAAAATAGCTTCAAAATCACTTTGATGGTACAGTGTCTTGTAATAAGGTAAATGGTGTCTCTGTCTCAGCCACTCCGGCCCCCCATCACTTGTTTCTGCACTATGTAACTTCAGCGAGAGGGTAGGATCACAGCGTTACATACACGTTTACTTCAAGATAAAAGTATTCAAGACTTGACATTGATGTAATGAGTCTTGTTTGTAGTTAGCACCAACAGGAATGTAGCTGGTCCTTTTTACTGTTATGATGGTACCTGGCCTCCCCACATGTGAAATCGCTAGGATATGTCTTAGCAAGAAAGCTATTACCTGTTGAAATGCCTTCTAGTGGATGGAACAGATAACAAATACATGCTGATTGTAGCATTGGCAAAGCATTAGCCCCTATACAGTGTGTAGTGAGGTTTGCATAGTAAATATTTATAATATTCCAAATAATTTACAATATTAACAATAATGAGTGAAATTCAAATGGAATTATATTGGAAAATTGACACTATTCGGTACATGAGTGAGGACCCACCTTCAGTGTGTCCTCCTGGCTAGAAAAGTCTTCGTACAGCCCCCCGCTGAGCTCAGAGGAGTTCAGGAGCAACTCATTGTCGGCCATGGCCAGGAGCACTTTGTTGATGTCCAACAGGTAGTCAGAGGGACTCAGTGAGGTAGCGCTGCTACGCTCCACTGAAGACATCTCCTGCGCCACATGGGAGCGAGAGAAAAAAACAGAGAGAGGAGAAACTGAATTGTAGTGCCGCATGATAATACATCACACACGTCACACTATGCTAAACTAATACTACAATGAAAAACGCAACTTGGTGATTTCATTGACACACTGCTAGAGAGTATGTGAAGACAACATGTGGCTCATGCATGCGTAAATCTCTCACCTCGACCGCAAACTCTCTTCTCTGCTCTATGAAGGTGTGAGACGAGTCCACAGAGACTTCCACCTGCCTGATTCGAAGCACCCTCAATTCCTAAAGCAGCCAAACACATACACATTGACTAAACTGCAACAGTGCACAACAGGTGAACACAATATGGCAGGTAGCTACGTTTTCTTAGGTTAGAAAACATTCCCATACAGGCCCGTGCTTCAGGAAGACGTGGTTTTTTTTGCATCTCACCCTGTGCGCAGAGTATTGGCTCTGAAGTCGGAACAGCAGAAGTCTCAACTCCTCCCTCTGACCCTCGTCTGAAGTTTGCTGCAGCAGTTCTTCTCCTCTTCTCAGCAAGTCTTCCACGCCGGCTTTCTCCTCATCCATCTGGTGCAGAAGACGTGATCGATTTTTTTAAACTTTAACACACAGTAACCGACATAAGCTGCAAGTTGCTCATTTGCTAAACAAGCAACAAGTTGTTGAAAGAGGAGAGGCTTTAGACACTTCTCAGGAGAATAAACACAATACGAACTTCCTGACTTGCTCACTGACCTTGCTTTGGACTGGTGAAGTTTGTTCAGTCAGTGTGTTTAATGTCATAAAACCTTGATAACGCAGCTCGAATTCCAGACTTGTTAGGCCTTGAAATGCCAATTCAAAGCTTGTCTTATCAGGTGGCAGCTTTATATAGCCTGTAGCTCTGTATAAATTGCATAAAGCTTTAATAAGAGAATAAGCAACCTGGGGCAATTTTACGTGTGTTTCTCTGTAAAATTGCGAGAGATACCTCACCTTACCAAACAATGGACAGAGTGCCTATTTCTCTCTATCTGCAATACAATACAACGCAGTTTGGGGCTCTATTTAAATAATGTGTATGTGTACATAATAACTATAATCATCAATCACCATCATCATCATCATGAGTACTGTTCTTTGAGAGTTTTAAATGGAAATGCTGCAATTAGAAGAAACTGACAGGTGGCCTTTTGTACCTTGTCATCATCCAGGAGGTTAGCTGGGTCCTGCTGCTGCTGCAGAGCCTTCAGTGTGTCCTGGAGCTCTGCCTGAAACTCCTTCACCTCACTGAGGAAGAGAGCCTCAGCAGGGCGACTCTGACTCTCTGCTCTGATCTCCTGGCTTTGAATTATCTGATGAGACAGACACAAACACACCTCAGGTCAAAATAGGTACAATCAAATTCAATTATGTGACTGCACGCCCACAGAGATTGACACAAATTTGCTTCAAGATGTGATTAAATTGTCCTCACAGCTTGTACTGCTGTTTCTTGTACCTGCTGAGATACCTGCTGGTTCAGGTCAATACTGCCCGTCTCCAGACTGGCCATCATCTGAATGCAAAAAGACAAGAAACAGATGAAGTGACTGTTCAGACTATATAATGTGCTATGTATTTATGAATTTGAACTTTTCTAGATTTAAATCCACTCTAAATCCAAATTAGTAAAAGTGATAATGAGCGTACAGTACCTGAGCAGTTCTGATGTGTTGGGAGACTTTGTCAAAGTTGCAGTTGAGCTCAGCCAGTTTGGGCTCCACCACATCCCGGCAGGCAGGCCCCCTGCTGGTCATCAGGATGATGGCCTGGTCCTTCACGTTGTCCACGCGCAGACTGATGTCCTCCAGCTCCTCTAGCATGCGCTGAGGATAGACCACAGTGTATCTGGTCATCTTATTATCTCATTATCGTTTGTTCTCTCTCAGACAGCATGACAGTGCAACCTTGGTTTAGACCAGAGAGCAAAGCACAGCATGTACTGATCAAGGTTAGCAGGCGGTAGCTGAAATTTAGTACAGTCCTTCAGTTGTCATGACAAGAGGAAGGGAGGAGTTAAGAATTTAATATAATTGCGGGATAAATCATTTGACACTTTCTCCTCATTTTCTTATTTAGCCTTCTAGTATTTCCCATCATTCTCTCACTTTGACAAAGCGTCCTAACAGCATCCAAATATGTGTGCTTCTCGAAAATTAAAATCTTAACCAAGCATTAAAAAGAATCAGCTGCAACAGCAGACAGACCCAAATGAGAATTTCAGCATTCAGGTCTCTTTTTAGCACCAGGTAACAGGAGGGGGTTTTCCTTAATGGATTCTGGCAGAATGCTTTTCCTTGCCAGAGGCGCTGACTTCCAGAGAGTGATTCTAAACTAGTATTACATACTTCTAAGCTCTTCATGGCCTAAGCTCTGCCAATTCTAACGTATTTTCAGACGTTACAGCACATGAAAAATAGTAAAGTATAAGTGTATAACTTCATAACGACCCCCTCTGCCTCACCTTCACCACCTTTTCCCTCTCTGACGGGGCGAGACGCTCAGCCTCGTCCAGGTGGATCTGTGTCTGGTAGAGCCAGGTGCTGATGTGAGCCAAGTTCTCATCAAAGATTTCCACTTCATTCTGGTGACTCTGCACACATAAGATGGAAAACAAAAGCTCAGTGTTCCCATTAGGGAATAAAACATGAGTTACTGTTAAAAAAGGCCCTGCTGTGTTTTCCCCCCATCGCTTTACTTAATCTAAAACAAAGGCTTATTATGATTCTCTGAGGTTTCCACAACCTTTACATGAATTGCAGCAGTGCGCAATTATGAGAAGAAACATTTCCTAGTCTTTTGTTCAAATAGTAAACATATTTGTATTGGAGAGGTGATTTGCATTTCTTTGTTTTCTTCTTGATTTGATGTTTGTTCCTTTCCCGAGCTACCGCAATCAGTTGAGTTACAAAGGATAATGAGGAAGTGTTTTATTTGGGCTGTAAATCTTTCAAAGACGTAACCTTGTAGTGCAATTTCTTATAATCTTTCCGATGTTGTGGAAAAACTCATTTCAAATTCAATGAACTTTTTAGAAATTCAAAACTCACCATGAGTGCTTAAATTATTCCATCACATTTGGTATGTATTATAAAAGTATTATTAATTGAAAGAATTCCTATTACTCAGAAAAACTGCATGCTAAAAGGCACAGCTAAGATAAATATTCATTTATTCACCTTTGTTGACTTGCAAATAATGCAAATGAAAGACTTGCTTTTGCATATAACTATAAAAAGTTAAAGCAGGTGGGGGAACAACTTACTCAGAGAACATGAAATAAACAACACAGCATTCCTTTATTTATTTAGCCTCACTGTATAAAATAAATGCACTCACCAGCACAGCGCTGAGCCAGTCCTCGGTCCAGGTGCGGACACGGCCCCAGGATTCATTTAGGCCACCGAGTTTGTCTTCCAGCTGAGCCTCGCTGCCCTCCACCAGAGTCTGCAGACCTGCGCTGGTCTCCATCAGGCTGGAGAGCTCCACCTTACGACGCTCTGACTCCTTTAACAGGCCCTGGTTGAGGGACACACATAAACACATATACAATATAATATGCAGTATGTTAATCTGGTTCATGTAGAATTTATTGTACAGTACATCAAAAATAAAGCAGGAACCAAAAACAACAGCCCAGAATGGTCCAGAATGGTCCATATATACAGCATATATTCAACTTTTTCTTTTCATACATCTGCTAAAACTGATCTCTATTGTTTGAAAGACATGATTTCAGGAACATCATACTGTCCTACCGCTCCACCTGCTGGCTAGAAGCAGAAACATTTATGTGATCCTGCTGGAGGGATTTGATGAAAGGTTTGGACTCACATTAGCCCATGCGATCTCAGCATCGATGTCAGCCGGCATGTCTCCGCAGCTGTTCTTCTGCTGCAGCTGAGCCTCGTTGGTGGTCAGCCACTCCTGCAGGGCGGCGCTCTCCTTCTGGAACTTTTGAGACAGAGACAGAGCTTTTTCCAGGTCCTGCTTGCCCTCCGTTACCTGGAAAGAGAAGGAAAATAAAAAAGGTGTCTTAAAGTGGTCTCAGAGAATATGAGTGTGACTTACAATCCAGCATGAGCTGCGTTTCATAGAAAAAGGTTCTAGAAATGAAGTTACCTGTGCCCCCAGGTCATTGTAGAGCAGTTTAAGAGCAGTAAGCTGTTCGTCCATGGCCTTGGGGTTCTCTGTCTGCTGTTTCTGCACAATCTGTCGACCTGTTTTTATCACCGTCTCAACCTCCAGCTTCACCTCACTCAGCAACTTGTACAGTTTCTATAAATCACACAAAGGAAAATGAGTTTATGGGTGAATCTGTGATAAACTTTTTATGTTTGTGTCAGCATAAATGGATAGCTAGGCTGACAGATATATTTGTTTATGTATCCTTAAATAATTTTGCTGAACATTTTTAATGGGCACACAGAACAGTTCATGCGATCAGCAAAAATAAACCATCTGTGTGACTTGTAGCTCTCACCATGCAACCATTGAGGTGGGACTGGATTTTTTCCGGGTCCACATCCCCGACATCCAGAATGTGCAGCTCGGCCTTGGCGGCATCCAGGACCCTCTTACAGTCCAACATGCGCTGCTCAAAGTTAGCCGGCTTCTGGAACAGCTGGTACTTAGTGGAGATCTCCCTCAGCTTCCTCTGCAGTGTGTGAAGGGAGAGGTGTGCAAAGTTATACATCTGTATCACGACAGATAACACACATGGTTCTCTTACCAGCCATGATTTTTTTTTTTTCTCCACTAGTTTATATGTGAAAAACAATTTCTAAACAACAAGTGTTTTATAAATCCTGGATTTTAGTAACTAATCAGATAACCTTAAATCAAATATGAAATACATTCTGGAATCATTATCATATTAGCTTATCAGTGCTCCACAAAAGAAAGAGTGTTTCCAGTTTTAATTTTGATGTCTTGATAATAGTGGCAGAAGGAAAAACCAGTCTAAAATCAGATCCTTGCAGTTCCTGATGTTCTCCAGTAGGAGTCAGTGTTACCTGCAGCTGGTCCAGCATGGTCCCACCTCGAGCAGCTTTGCCATCAGTGGTGGGGGGAGGCAAGTTGGCCACGTTCCTCCTCCTCATCTCCTCCACTGTTACCTCGTGGGCTGCGATCTCTGCCCCGATGGTCTGAAAGAAAAGTGATAATGAATACCCATACAGATAGACCTTCTTACACTTACTGAGTTCATGAATTCATTAGGGCTTTTTCGAGTTTTATGTTACTTAGAATTTATCAATCAAATGTATAATGAGATAAGAATTTTTTTTTTCATGCAAAAATATGAATTTACTGCAAATCATCTGTGAACATGATGTGCAATTATGTGTATATTATATTTTTACTATGTACTAATATTTTACTACTGTTACAACAGTCTTAAGGTGAAAGGGGAGCCTTCAGACAACTGAGATGAGCCTGTGTGAAGATTCATGAAGTGTGGGTGCTTCCCCAAGTTACACATCTTTAGAGTAACTCCTCTGGCATGTGTGTTGTGCACATGCGTGCTATACCTGTGCCTCTTGCGGTAGCTGGAAGGCGTCGATGCGGTCAGTGAGGTAGGAGGTGAGCGTGTGGTCCAGCTGGCTCAGAGACTCCTGCAGCGTTTGGAGCGCGTGTTCATTCTCCTTCAGACTCTGCAGCTGCTGCTCAAGGCTGATCTGCTTGTTCACCGCCTGGAGGACATCAAGTCAAGGATGTCAATATTCTGATAATCCAGATTAAAGCAACAAAGGGGAAGTTTGTGTCTTAAAACTGTAGTTGGAAAAGACTCAGTATAACAGCTGGTATAATCAATTATTCACTGTTATACTCGGGAATATAAATGGCCATCTTTTTTTGTTGTTCTTGACGTGATAATACAAAGAGAACACCAAATGCTAAAAGATGCATATAAATATACCGTGAATTAAGTGTAAAATAATTAAATAATACTTGTGCTAACCAGTGGCAGCGTACGGATACATTTGGTTAAAATGCCATTTTTGTCAATTATATAATCAAATATAAATTACTACAGTAAAACAAGATGCATAGATCCTAATTTACTGAAGAAGAAATCCCAACATACCACGCATGCATGCCTTTTTTCCACACACACACACACACACACACATCCCACATTTGCTTACACACAAAGACAAGGGCCTGACCTGGTGGTTGAGCTGCTCGTAACGGGAGTTGAAGGCCTCTAGTTTTTCGCTAATGAGTTCGTCCAGTATGCCCCCGTCTATCAGCGTCTGACCCAGCTCTCTGATTTGCGTCCGGTTGTCCCCGGGGTGACGAAGCGCACTCTCCAAAGACTGGTGGTGAGATGGAAAGATGAAGAAAAGGGTGAATTTATGAGCAAAGAATCGAGCAAAAAAGGGAAGGAAAGGAAGTTGTGAAATTCCTAGAAGACAAATTGATAAAGCCACAACAAAGATCCAGAAAGCAAAACTGCTTCTCAGTTCAAAACATTTGCCACAGAAGCTATAAAAAGAGCCAGAATGAGAGAAAACATTGACCAAGATAAATGTTACCACTTTAGGAGCTAAAAAGGTAAAAGTGCATGAGTGTGTATGTGTGTGAAAGATGAGAAAGAAATAACTAGCTGAGCAAACAGATGGAGTGCAGATGCAGAAATTGCTAAGTTGGGTGTGTCAGATGGAGGCACACGGAAAAAAGATGATAACTGAGCGAGAAATGAGAGACGAGTGAGAGAGGAGCTTGTCGAGGGACGGGACTTGTTTGGATCCAGCGGTCACTGTTTACGTGGGGTCATTAAATATGCTTTCCATCCTGGGGGTTAATGGATAGACAGAGAGAAAGAGAAAGAGAGAGAGAGAGAGAAAGAGAGAAAGAGAGAGAGAGAGAGAGAGAGACAACCTGCCTCCAGAGGGGTGAGTCTGATTAGTTAACTGGGAGAATGGGGAGGGTGAGGGTTGAGAGAGGGAGGTTGAGAAGAATGGAGGGGGAGAGAAAGAGAAAAAAAAAGTAACAGCCAAAAACACATAAGGACAAAGAGGATGAGGGTTGTCTTCAAGGGTCTTCAATTTCCTTCATCACTATGCAATGTTACAGAAGCAGCAGTGTGATTAAAGTGAGTTTGACAGTCGTGCTGCAGGCGGTCTGCAGATATAGCAACAGAGCAAGACAAAGCAGGAGAAATTTGGAAGACAAATTCAAAGGCAATTAGGTTATTAGCAGAGACAGAATATTAAATGGATGGTTTGGTTTATGAAACTTAAAATGTATCCTGCTTACAATGAATGGACATCTTTAATCTTTGAGAGCATGTTGATTGATTTTATTTGAGCTGACTAAATTCAGGTTGGCTGGTCTAACTAAAAAAATGTATTAATATCATTCATTAATATTTATGAAGTAACTCATTTCCACAATAAGTGAGTACAAAGATTCATCAGGCTTCTTTCTCACTTTCTGTTGACATGTGCCTGCAGACATGGGGGATGAATATGTGCATTTGTGCAAGTGTTTCCAAAAGTAATTCAGCATTTTCTATGCAGGTACACATTGTGAAATGTTGCACATAAACATGCAGCACCTGAAATTATGTAAATGTACATAGAACATTATCATGTTTTTATATTTTTTTGATTTTATTAATGTGTTAACAGAAGATGAATTGTTATATATTTGATGTTTGGTAAAAAGCAGTGGCTTGTGATCACATGTGGGATCGGGCAAACGTTTGGCGAGACATGCAAAGTGACACTATTAATGTTATTTGAGACCCACAGACCAGAACATAGTGAGACATCCATGATTACTTTGACCGTAAGAAAAATACCTTTTTACAAAACCTTAATCTTGTCTTTTTAAATATTAGGGGAATTAACAGAAGAAAAGCAGCAAGTATGAGATTGACTGATTAATTAAATATGACTACTGTAAGTGTGTGTGTTTGCATTTGTACCTCCAGAGCTTCATTGACGGCCTCAGTGCTCTCTGGTAGGTTGTCAGTAGCTTGGACCTTCTCCCCAAGAGTGTTGAGCCAACCCTGCTCCATATCCAGGTACTGAAGCAGCTCCATCCAACAGGACCAGACCTCCTACAGAGTATACCCCAACACACAAAAGAAACACACAGACACACAGTCAAAAAAATGCAAAGACAGTTGAGCACAACCACAGAAAAAAATATGCTCCTATACACTACTATAAAGTGACAGCTCTCTTAAGTATGCCCTCTTTTACAACCTTAAATGACAGTACAGAAAAAAAACTCCACTGTGGGGCATCTCTACAAAAAAAAACCTCCTGAAGTTAACTCAGTTTAAACTGTAGAACAAAAGGACAAAGAGGGGATGGTGACTAATGGACTAAAGGCACAGAGTATACATGAGCATAAGCAAAACTCAGTGACTCGTCTGACCTTTAACCCTGCAGAGTCTGGCGGATGATAATCAAAAGCAGTGCCCGCAAACTGTGTTTACACTCACAGATTAGCTCTGAAAACAAGAATCATCTGTGCCCATCCAGCTTCTCTCATTCTTCGCATTAAAATTTACAAAATGAAGCTCACGAAATGACACAACACATAAACCAACATGTCATTTCATTGCTGAAACAGAGGAGTTGCATCTCTACACAAACTGGGCCATTCATGAATACAATTATGAACTATATTTATAAGAATAAATGTCAAGGCAGCTTTTTAAGGTGAAAGACTATAACCTTAAACTCAATGCCAACTTAAATTTACTATCATCAAGCGCTTCTTTTAACTGAGGCCAGAACAACTCGGACATCAAATCTTTTTATTTGAAACAAATGAAAAACTTGATCTTCTCCAACACAGAGGGACCACACATCCACACACATTACCTCCAGAGTGTGACACTTGCTCTTGAAGCGGTCACAGAGCTTGTGGTAGTTGGCGAGCACCCCCTCCAGCTCTGAGGTCAGCTCCTGTCCGCTGCCTCCACGAGGGGGCGATGTTGTGGACACCAGCAAATTGATGCTGTCTTTCAGGATCTTCACCTTCACCTCCTTCTGTAGCACATCCTCTTTAGCCCTCTGTGAGAGATGAGGACGACGCCGACAGCAACAGAATAAGAAAGTTAGACCAAAGATCATTTTACGCATCAAAGATTTTAGTTTTTTTTTTAGATTTTAAGTTACCTTCATCTCCTCCAGCGACGCTTCCAGTTCCTCAGGACTCTTGTATTCAAAGTCCCTCATTAGAAACTCCTCATCGACCTGAGCCATCCACTCCTGCATCTCCGCCAAGTCCTTCCTCAGATTCACCTGCCTCTCTCGACTCTCTGCCACACGCTCCTGATGGCTCAGCAGCTGGAGAGAATAATGTGACAGCAGGTTTGGAAGTGGAACAAACAGTTGCTGTTGCCTAAAATCGAAGACATAACGAGACATAACATCACACAGTACAAACAGAGAAAAGTACTCACCTGTTTGCTGAGTGTGTCCCATCTGCCCCGGCACTCCTCCAACTTATCCTGCCCCCACTTGTCCAGTCCTGGGACTGCAGCTGCCTGGATAGCACCAACGTTCTCTCCCATCTGCTTCAATGAACCTTCCACTGACTCCATCTCATTCACATACTCCTTGTTAGCAGACAGAGGAAAGAGAAAAGATAAGAATAATACTTACACATGGATTCCACCTTATTAGAATGTCAATCTACGTTATCTTATAGTAATATAACAACCTTTTTTTTACTTCTTGCATTAATGTCTTACCTTGCACTGGTTAAGCTCTTCCTGTAGACTCTCCTTGTCGCCCAATCCCGTGGAATCACGAGACAACACTTCCTGAACCGCATCCAACCAACGTCCCACTTCCACCAAACGCACCTAATTAAATCAACATTCAATTAAAAACATCAATATTTTAAACAGTAAGGACAACGTTTACAATTGTAGGATTTTCTTAATCGCTAACTACAGCTACTTTACCTGATTGTCCTTCATGCTACCCAGGATGCACTGCAGCGTGCCCAGCTCTTCACGCGCCCTGGAGGAGAGTTGACTCCATCGTTGCAGTTCCGCGGGATCGGAGGCTTGCTGTGTTTGCTCAATCTCTAGACACAGGCCCTGAGGTGAAAAAGAGTTCAGGCTTAAAATGACGTGTTCAAGCTGTGTGTGTAAGTAATGGGTAACCATGGGAACCTCTCATTGCCTGTGAAGGGACTCTGCCATGAGAAAATTAGTCCCTGATAATAACAATAACAATGTTTAACAGTGAGTCATCCTCTTGGGGAGAAGAAGATATGAGATCCCAAATCTAATAGAGACTAACTGAGGTGTCATTATCTGAGAAAAAAGTTCTGTAAACATTTGTGGATGCCATGTCCATTTTAAAACAACTGATCCCTCGTTTTCCCAAATCACTGTGCCCTCGTGTTGGGCAATATGGCCAAGATCTTCAATCACATCGGGGGAACGTTGTATATCACAAAAGAGTAATTGTTCTGTAAATTCAATTGCACCGTACTTCATCACATTTGATTATTTTCTTCTTCTATTTGAAATGTCTATACAAACAAACAACAGCTTAAACCACCCTTTTCCTAACAAGTTCTTCTCCCTCATCTTGGGTGGGTTTCAATGACTCGACATTTGCAAATGTCTCCTCTTCCATGTTTTCTTGTCACTCTACCTCTGCAGCGTTTGGCAAACCATCTTAGGCGTGTCACCAATTGTCGCTCTCAGGTCACATGAGAACATGGTAAGCATCCCGCTGCCAAAATCAAGTTACCCTGCGAGGCAGCTAGATTTATGAGATCATGCAAGAATGCAGTCATGATTTGCTGCATGCACTTTATAATAACAAACATTGCTAAATGGTCAAATTAGAGCTAACGAAACTTTAGTCTAACTGGTATTTCACTGTTAACAAACAGTGAAATGCTTTATAAACTGTTTATTAAGTATTGGTAAAGGATAATAAACATCAGTTGCAACCAACAATTGCTTAATAAATGGTTTATAAATCATTGTTTGTTAACAGCAAAATAACTGTAATCTGTAGTTTAATTAACGTTAATTGTACCATTTACTCATGATAGTCATAACAAAGCTGCACCGGATACAGTATTGCCAATTCTCTACCAGTGGACACACTTCTACCGTTGCACAGCACATACCGTTATATTGCCTAACCATTTTGTGCCCTTTAAAAGTACTTTCATGATAAAAACAGTATTTAATACAAATACACAGGGGACTTTTTTGTGAACAAATATGCTTATGTGTTCCTCTGCAAAAACAAAATTATGTGTAATGTATGTTTACAGCCTCATGTAGCTTTCATGTCATAGGAGTAGGATGGTTCAGATGGGAAAGATTCCTATGCTGATATTACTATGTGTGACTGCAAAGTTGTGGTGTGAGGGTTAAACCTACTGTGCACTGACAACATAACAAAAATTACCATTATATTTGCGATTAATCATCTTGAACAACGGACTTTGGTAGACAAGAGGGATCCATGTTTGTTTGGTTTTCAGGCACTCCCAGATTTCCCTCTTGTAATTACAACGAGGATGTTGACATGAATGCTACTGGCTGGAAACTGGTAATTACAATAACACTGAGGAGACATGAATGTGGTATGATAAATGTGTTTGTTTTGCTACTGTTTGCTAGTGATATAGTATCAAAAAGTCAGCATGAATGGGCATCATATCACTGGTGTCACATTGCTCAATAGCGCTACGAGTGGTCGAAACCTCTAGAGGATACCTTCAATTATGTAATCCCCATATATAAGATATATATGATGTGCAGGAATGTAAAAACAATGTAGGACAAATTAAAGCACTGAGGAAATAAATCTTGTCAAAGATGAATCAATTTAAATATGAGGAAATAATAGTGAGTCAATCAGATGACCATCACATTCTCATCATTAGACCAACTGGACTCAGAGATGTTGTCATGGGACTGTATGTGATGGTTGTCAGGCGGACTGACTGGTTAAGCGGCTCCACACGGAGCTGTTTAGAGCTCCATGCTGCACGCACGGGCACGCTGCCCAGAATGTGCCATGTCCCCGCCCCCCTCCCCGGCACCATGCCCTATCTGACACGATAACAAGAGCTCGGACTGAGCCGCATTCCATCGAAGGATGGAGGAGGAGACAAACGCACACAGTAACACACACCAAACACAACAACACATACATCAGAAAGCTGCATACCAAAACACACACACACACCCCCACACACACCCTTTACCTTCTACACAGAGGTTTGATACAGTGCAGAGGGAAGTGACTGGCTGATAAAGGGGCCTATTGTGTGCTTGAAAAGAAAAACTGACAGCAGACAGAGATTAACACTCACTCTGATATACATACAAGCAGAGAGACACAGACACAAACAAAGCCACTGTTGAGAATGAAATCCTTTTAGCTCAGAGGTCACAGGGCACGTGTTATCAGCTACTGTCTCGCCTATTTTATGTTTATATTTTCACAGCAGAAAAAATACTTTGCACATCTATTTCATGAGCCAGGTGTGTAGGAGAGGGACAAGTAGACCCGTTCAACTTGCAGAAATGCATGTATTTGATGTTTCCGCACTAGACACTCATCAGGCGATGCCCTCTGCAGTATTTATATTTTCAACCAGTTTTGTATCATTTCATTGTGTGTAGTATATACAATCAACAATATTTAACCTCCCCCTGCTCATTTGCCAGCAAAAGTTGGATGACATGTTTCACACTTCAGACTGTACTTCCGCATTTGAATGAATGAAGGCACGCCTCCACAGACGTGGAATGTTTTTTCCTAAGATGGCAACACAATCATCCAATCGTAGCGAACTCTTCAACGCCCAGTCCAGCCCTTCCCCCTAGCCCTAATCTTCATGGGTTTGATGTCAAGATTTGTTTGTTTGCCATGATCTGATTAACAGACATGACTTGTGATCACCATCCCAGAAAAAAAACTGTTGGCTCAAGGGGTTGGTCGAGATCTGTCACTGCATTGCCTATTTTACGCCACAATTTTTTTCAGAAATATATTTTAATGCACTGTTTAGCTGTAATACAAGAATATTTGTGTCCAGGCCGCCAATTTTTTCCTGCCTGACAACAAACAACCCAAAACAAAGCCAAAACCAACCTGCAGTATGTCATCCACCAGCTGGAGCATTTATTGGTATCATACGGCGCAGTGTATTCTGGTTGTTGTAGATTTTCTCTGTTCTCTGTGGTCATGTAGCACCAATTTCCAAAATATTTACATGTTGCAAAGTTTTTGGTTCCTGGTTGTCTGACTTGTGATGTTCACTGTGATTTTCACTCAGGGTTCTCACATGAGACACAACTCACCTGCGCCCGGTCCACTGCCCCCTCAGCAGTAGGGATGTCTACTATTCCTTCTCTTAGAGTGGCCAGCCTGGCCTCTAGACCTTCCACCGGGCTCGGTAACATCTGGTCAGCCAAAGCTGAAATGAGACAAGGAGGAGGGGGGAGGAAAGAGTTTATAAAGTTGAGGTTTCAGAACTTTTGCATCAGGTTTACAACCACAAGGGGGCAGTGAGCTGGTCTGGGATTTCCCCATCTGAGTATGTGTGTGTTTTCCATGCTGCAAGAGGATCCCAGATGTTTGACAGCCAATTTCTCAAACTAAGTTTAGTTGTGCCCTTCTAACCAACTCATAAATGCCAATCATTCCAGATGAATTCTAGAAACACACAATAAAATCACAAATTTGCGATCTCCCCCTAATGCAGCAGTGATTAAATGAATAACTTAAGTTAAGTAGTGCCCATTTGTGACTACTTCAACCTAATTGATATAAAATATTAGAATTTCTTTACTCCTCGACTGTCTCTCGTCTCTTCTCCTTCTCTGTCAGCATTTTAATTACCAGGTGATTTAATGCTTACATAACCTGGCTATGTTTATACACACAAAGAGCAGAGACACAGCGTAACTGAGGAGAGGAGGGGGGAGAGAGGCCCCAGCGAGAGGCAAACTGCCCTCAAGCAGAAACAAAATGGTTTTCCTTGGCTCACATCCAAAACCTTAGAGTCATAAAAAGCCCAAGAAGTCAGACACGTGCACACACATAACACACACACACCTATGGTCAGGCGTGGAGAAGAGCATTCTCTCTTTACAGACTCGTTTGGCCAGGAGGAGTGCGTGTAAATTCCAGAGGTAAAACGGTGACTGATTTTCAAGACCGCATCAGGTCCAAGTCACGTCCTCAGGTAGAGATGGAGCTGGCACAACGGTATGATCTGACACTCAATTGCTCACGTATACACGCACGCATCTGTGAGCTTTTGGAGGCCATATAAGGGCATCATCTATTACTTGTGGCTGGCCAAGGATTCGTATAAAAAACTGAAGTCAAATTTACACAACCCCTGTGGGACTGAGCTCCGATGATCTTGGCTATCACTCTTTCAGTCTATAAACCTGAAAGCTTTGAGCCAAGAGCAGGGAGAGAGAAATTGGCCTTTGTTTTAAGGAAGACTTAAATGTCCTGTCCTGCAGCGCTCTGAAATAGAAGGATGACTCAAGGCTGTCAGGTCCACTGAAAAGCATATGGTACTGTTAAAGCCGAGGAATCTGCTCAGATGAGTTTGGGAGGAAGTTTCCTCTGCACTGATTTAACAAGTTATTCTAATATCGCTGAACAAAAGTACCTTTGTTGACCTCCTGCTCTCTGCTCTGTAGCCGCTGCAGTGTGGAGGCGTGATGTGCTGATACCACCACCATGTTGTCTTTCAGAGAGGGCACGGCTCCCAGTGACCCTGTCTCTGCAGAAAGCTGCTCCAATCGTGGACTCAAGGCAGTGACCTGGACAAGTCGGGACTGAAGAACACAAGAGGAAGGTGGAAGTTCAGTAATTTGTATGAAATAAGGAGTTATGATATTTATGTTACCTCTGATTGGAGCACTGATCAAGGATAATTCAACAAAAGAAATTGCTTGTGTACATCTAAAAAAAAAAAGGGGAAACATGGAGTTAATTCCCTTGACTTGAAAATGAGCCGGCAACATCTGAGGAACAATATTTTCTTGACCATTACATTCAACCCTTCTCCAACCACCCCCTACACCCTCTCTTTAACCACTCTGTTTGCAAGCCTACATAAGTATGAAGTGGATTATTACGCCCCCACCCCCCGTATTTTATTTATTTTGTACCATGAAGCACAGTAAGTGTCATCTTAAAGAATTCAAGCTTTTACATTTATTTTCCTGTACAAAAAATGAGGGAAACCTGCAACACCCACTGCAACAATAAGTTAGTTTGATGGGAAATCCATGGGTTACAGGATGGAGTCATGCTTTCCACTGACAGGTTTTCCCTTACTGCTCAGATTGAATTAGTCTCAAATTCTTAACTTCACACTTTAGTAAACAACAGGAAGGGTTTTATCCGTCTTACTCTGTACACCGAATTCTCTGACTTTACAAGCATTTAAGTCACCTAGTAACTTATCTTGACGATTTTTTTGATCTATGACTGTCTTTTAAATTCAACTGTGTGAGCTAAATTCAAGAGATCAGATCGGGGTGAATGTGGACGGAGACTCTTACCTGACATTCCCCGCTCAGGCTCCTGAGCTCGGCCTCGTCGCACTTTTCTACAGTCGAGGTGGAGTCCAGCCACCGGTCCTGCTCCTCCAACGCTTTGTTCAGGTCCGCCAGCTCTGCAGACACCGCTCTGACCCGGCTCTGGGTGTGCACTCGCTCGCCGGCTGCCTGCAGCTCCCTCGCGCAAACATCCCACTCAGTTTGGATCAGATCTATGTCTGCTCTCACCGAGTCCACGCACACTCCCTCTACAGAAACAACACATGTAAAGGCTCAAATCAAATGGGCTAAACAAATGATTAAGTAGACCTTTTAGTCTGAATTTAGACACAGCCTGTGTTGTGAGTTTTTGGTAAGAGAAGGAGACTGTAGTGAGTGGAAAAACACTTGTGGACAAATAAATTGGAAAACAGACAATACGGATGAGAGAACAGCAGATATAAGGGAATAAAACAAGTTGAGCTCAATAGAAAGTTTGGTCTTAAACAAATCTGCTCCAACTTAGCAGTGCTGCTCCACTACACCTCACTGCCTCCACAACAGTGTAAACACATAAAAACCCTGA
This sequence comes from Pagrus pagrus, assembly GCF_965226575.1. Classification (NCBI taxonomy): domain Eukaryota; kingdom Metazoa; phylum Chordata; class Actinopteri; order Spariformes; family Sparidae; genus Pagrus; species Pagrus pagrus. Next base: position 12,272,531 of record NC_140200.1, read on the forward strand.
GTGCCTCTTCATTTCACTGAGCGGGATATATGAAGTCAGCAACCCTGCAGGCTGACAGATTTTTACCACTCTGTCCACAAACACACACACAAACACACGCTAAGATTACTGGCATCTAAAACTGAATGACGATAAAAAAAAATGGAGGCTTGTAAATACCCAGAAAATACCAAGCAGCTGTGGAAAAGTAATAAAAATCTTACAAGATGAACACAATTTAACAAGGAAATGGAAGATTTCTTTCACAGTTAGTAGTTGTAAGCTTTTAAAAAAACTTTAAATATGAGCCAGTTTCTTGCTATATTCTGTTTAATAATGCCCCAATATCAGTGTCAATGAGCAAGGACATTCTACTCTTTCCTTCATACCTCTCTCCAGCTGGTCCATCAAGCCCCGTCCCTCCTGGACCACTTGACTAATTGTGGCTTCCTTTGCCGTGAGGTCCACCTCCAAACCCTACAGACATCAGTCGACACATATTTAAGGTGTGATCTTCATTACATATGCTGTTACTTTAAGTTGATTACGTTTGCTTTTTATCCAGCAGGTTTACCTTTAGTTTCTCCTGCAGGTCTGGTGTGCCAGGGGTGGTCTCAGGGTGTGTAGAGGCCAGTGCCTGAGCGGACGTCCTCCATGTTTTAATCCAACTCAGGAGGTCAGAAAGCTTATTTTCAAACCTGCACAACACAGAACACAGTGTGTGCATTGGTGTGTTATTGTGTGCCTTTTTATTCCATTTTAATTTTATTAATGCGTGTCCAAGTTCTTACAATCGTCTGACTTCTGCGTCCGTCTCCACCAGTCGTTTTTTAGGGGGAGCAGGTGGGGTCAAATCCTGGTCAGCCATCGCAGCAGCCGCAGATACAGCAACTGTATCCACGACCACCTGCTCTTCCACCTGAGTCATCCCAGCATCCGTCACAGCCTCCATTACCTTAGCAGCGAGATTGAGCAACAGTGAGAAAGGGACATAAATCAACCAAACAATCACTGTGACATTTGTGAAGTACAGTAAGCAGGGAAACCATGAATGCAAAGAATGGACGAGAAACCAACACACACCTGGAAGGAGCAGTCCTCCAGCTTCTGCACCAGGTTGTCCCATCTATGTGCCAGCTCCTCTGTGTCTGCCTCGATCTTGGCTCCCGCCTCGGGGCTCCGCATCAACGATATCACATCCTGTCCTGCATCAGACAGTTGGTCGAGAGTCCTCCTCTTCTTTTCCAATTCTTCCTTCAAAATCTACGTGATTGAAATGACAAAAAAAAAATGTCACAAATTAGAGGTAATTAGGTGTTAAAGTTTCTGCAGCGGCAGCATGGCAACTACAAAGACTTGGCAGACTACTCACTGCTAATCGGCGCACATTAGTATTCATTTCACTTGGGTCTTTAAAGTTGCTGGTCTGTACTTCACTCAAGGCCTCCTCTTTTTCTGCCAACCACGCTCTGAACAGACTCTACAGAAGGGGTGGGAAAAAAGGATTAACCTACAAACAGAGTCTTATTGTCCTGAAGCCTAGTTAACATGGGTACAAATATTCTAAGTTCTGAATTCAGCAACCAGGTTGATACCTAAATTCAAAACGAGACACATTTCCACCTAGAACAAAAGCATTTTTAGGATCACGTAAGAATTGTAGGATGCCTTCTTGATGTAAATAATAGAAATGAAAGCTTCATTGGTCCTAATGATTATAGTTGGACTTCTAATTAAGTGAGAGTAAGGCATATGTAAGAAAGTAAAAAGAGGGCACACATTGGTATGAATGAAGGCTGCATACGAGTGGGTATACTAAATGTCACACCTGGTCCGAAAGAAGCTGTTGCCACACCATGAAGACTTCCTGCAGCTTGTGCCACCTCTCCTCAGTCCAGCGGCACACAGCCGCCCAGCGCTCACCCAAAGTCTTGAATGCAGGGTAGAGACAAACATTAATGCAAAGTCTTCTCAGAAGCAAAGGAAACATTTAGAAAAGTTAATGGCCATGACAAAAACCCTTTACAGCATGGTCATCTATAAAAAAAAAATCATGTTCCTCTACAGCACATCGGCAGCGTTTTTGGATGAAGTTCTGAAAGCAAGAAGTTGAGTAAAATACGTACTTGTAGTTGCTCCTCCAGGGCAGCGGTGGCGCTCTCACCACTGTTCTCATCCACAACGACCACCATGTGTGTTAGAGAGTTGACCTTCACCTGCTCTGCCTCCAGGTCATTCTGAAGCTCCTGAAAGGGGAAGTGGTGAATTCAGCACTGTCACACATTACCCATTAACAGAGCTGGCAGAGAGGCTACACAGCTTTATGGTGACACCAGGGAGACGGTGCATGAGTCATTAAAGTGCGGGATCAAACATGTGACAATGCAATCACAAGACATGTCTGATTTAGGACAAGAGCAGCATAGTGAGGCTGTGGCAGTTATAAATTAACGGATAAATACTGGAAACAGTCGTCCATAGACAAGAATATTTTTTATATTCTGCTATCCTCTCCTTAAATCAACCATCAGTTCATAGATTCATGCAAGATAAGCACTGAATGGGATTTACTTTGTGCTGCTCTATCTGTTCTTTGTAGATCTCCACGTCTTTGGCTGGAGGTTCTGTCTCTATGTTTCTGATTCGCTCCTCCGTTTGTGTGAGCCAATCAGAAAGTTGCTGTAGCTGCTGCTGCTGAAGATCCATCAGGACTTCGTGGAGCCTGGAGAGGAGGTGGGAGGAAGTAAGGACAGAGAGACAGCGAGGGGAGTGTGTGGAGGTAGACAGAAAGATAAGAAACTGCCTCACAGTAGCACAAACACACACAACTCCAAGTAACCATCACACACAGACGCACTTATTCTTTAGATTCAGGGCCAACAAATTCTCAACTGGACATAAGGAACACAATTTATGAATAACTGGTGTGTGTGTGTGTGTGTGTGTGTGTGTGTGTGTGTGTGTGTGTGTGTGTGTGTGTGTGCGTGTGTCTAACGCATCATAAACCTTGATAACACAGATTGAGCATCAGACTTGTTAAGACCTTGAAGGGCTCAGGGCTTATCAGGTGTCACCTTCACACAGCTCGCAGCCTTCTACATTCTTCACAGGAAAAACTCATAAAGACCTGAGGTCAACAGTGACACTGAGAGAAAAATCACCTCCGCTGGGTAATTTGTGGGTCATGATGTTTTGGCTCTGTACAATACACTGTAAAAAGAACTAGATTTTTGTTTTCCTTTCTGAAAAATAAATTGAAAGAATGCGATATTTACCATTTGCAAATAACCAACATGTGCATCTACCTGGCCTGGCGGTCCATGCTCTCCACTCGGAGGCTCTCCCAGCGGGAGTTGAGGAGGCTCATCTGCTCCCGGATCTCATCTTCTTCCTCCTCCGTCAGGTTGCCCTGGGCAATCAGTTGGTTACCAGCTTGGAGCACATTACCCACGCTGCTCTGGTGCGCTGTCAGCTCCATCATGAAGGCCTTTTGAGAGAGGCGGGGGAAACAAATATGATAAAACTGCAAATCTGGAACAGTTTGAAAGCTGTGCGCTACACACAAAATAGCCCTGGGACAAATTATAGGATGATAAACTTAAAGAAAGATACCCAGTATCTCTATGTATGCTATAGTGAGGGAAACCGTGTAGAACCACATACTCTTAAATATATCCATATTCAGCCTAAAACGGAGCCAAACAATGCTTACATAATCTAAGGGCTCCATGCTGGTACTTGGCACCCACATACTAACATCTGGATATGTTTCTCTCCCCACCTTCAATCTTCACTTGGTATAACACATAATAACACCCTGCAGAAGCACCAGGCATCACCTCTGCACGCTTGTATTCGTGAGTGTTGCTGTAGCAACAGTCAGACAAGCCTGCAAGCACAAACTATAGGGCAGACTCTGTCAAGGAGCCAATTGCAAACACAAGAGGAGCAAAAATGCTTCAAGGAGAAACACTGGAGCAGCTTTGAAGGAGTTTGGTTGCTTCCTTAAAGGAGCCGCTGGTTCTTTTAGTGAGCAACATGAAGGCCATTGAATTGAGTTATTGTCTTTTTTCCACGAGCTCTCTGGATGAGTAAGCATTTTATGTCTTTACCTCTGAGCACATTGTTTTTGATGAGGCTTTGCCGGAAAGTATGTGAACAATAAGGCAGAAACAGACTGGATTGGGATTTTTTTTTTTTTTTAGACCTCCTGAAAAGCCTGGCAGTTAAAGGGGCTTTGGGTCTTGGTGCTCTCAGTCTCACTGCCGGCTTTCTGCTTTGACCTGGATTCCAGACATTAGACTTTGCTAATATTCGCATTTCAGCCAAGGGAATCCTGCCAAAGCCCCTTTACACACTTGCACAGACACAAACCCTGCAACTACGCCTTCTCAAGTAAGCAAGTGAGCTCCGGGCCAGGGCACCATGGGGTGCTATGCGCCACAGTTCTCAGCAGAATTCCTGGCATTCCCAACATGTACGGAGCATGTACAGTTGGTTGTGGGAGGCCTTTATCTCTGGGACACTATCTTCAGTCTAGGAACACTGGGGGAGATTATTTTCATTGTTAGTTGATCTGATGATTAGTTTCTCGATTAATCGATTAGTTGTTGGGTCAGAAAATGGTGAGAAGCTTAAGAAAAGCTTAAGATGATGTCCTCAAATGTCTTGTTTTGTCCACATCCCAGAGATATTCAGTTTACTGTCATAGAGGAGTAAAGGAACCACAAAATATTCAAATTTGGGAAAAAAAACTTACTTTTTTCCTTTAAAAATTACTCAAGCCAATTAATCAATTACCAAATGTAGAAAAAGGCCAACTAAGCATCTACTTCTTAACATTTTAAAGCGTTATGACCTTGTGTGTTAGAAATCCCAAGATACATAAACATAAATAAATAACACAGTTGTTTTCACCTCTGTTTACACCTGCGTTTATGTTTACATCTCTACAAGCCTTAAGTCAACCTGCAGGTCTCCTCCTACCTCGTGTGTGTGAAACTGCTCTTTGACTTCCTCCACATCGTCCGACACCTCGTCCTGAATCTGGAGGGAGTCCTCGGCCTCCAGCAGCCAGGTCAGTACTTCTTCCAGCGTTGTCTGGTAGCTGTCCAGATCCACTTCCAGCAGGCTGCCCTCTATCTCCCCCTCTGTCTCTGTCAGAGTGCTGGGGGTCTCTGGACGGGGGCTGCTGCCCGCTTCCTCCATCTGTACATTCTGAAAAACATGAGGCGGGGGATGAAGGCACAGTTTGACCATATAATAGACAATGTGTTTACATATAGGGTTATTATTACTATAATAATAGTAAGTACTGTATTTGGCCCCACACTGACAGATAGTAGGAATCTGGAGGAATGTAGACTTTTTTCTTTTAGCCCATCATTCAGGCTCACATGCTCACATTACATGGCCATATTAAAACACAAACACAAAACTGAAAAGCTCTTCAAACAATGGTGTTTATGAAAATAAATTAATGTCTGAGATCTTCATTTGTCCTTCACTCAGATATTCATTTGTGCACACATCAGTTGTTGAGTTTTAAAATAGAACCAGACATCAAGGAGTGGCCTGTGCTGCCCTGGAGCATGCACGGTGACCTGCCCTGCTCAGTTCAGAAAAAAAAAAACTTAAAAACAACTGCAGGCCTATTATGGGATGCTGGGAGGTGCCCCTGGCACACTGGGCAGGTCGATCCTCATTCTAGGAATAGCAATACGTTTGAGACACAGTGGTGATCCTGGGTAAAGTTCAGACAGAGAGATGGATGGTGAAGATTCAAAGGAGAAGTAGCTAGAAAATTCCTTTCAGGACACACACTTTATGCAATTTAAAATTAAAGAATTTAAGTTCACCCAAAAATTAAACTCAGTCATCCAAATGGAATCCAAACGTTAAAAAAGACGTTATTTATACCCCTTTAAAGCTGAAATCTTCACTGTAGCTGCTAAGCTAAAAGTGTGAACACACCCTATCTGAAGTGGGTGCACAAGCTTGGCTGCCAAGTCAAGGGTGTAAAAATCGTCTTTTCAAAATAATTCAGAATTTGGGGGTATCTGGAGGCCTGGATTACGCCGGTTATATTTGGAGCCTTTTGTTTTTGGATTGCTCCAGAAATGTTTTGGGAATTTTCATTTTTGGGTGAACTTATCCTTTAACACACTTACATGTAAGTGATGTAAATGGAAAGATAACTATGCTGTGTAACGACAGTTGTCATCTATGTGCGGTGTGCCTCAACATTGATGTCACAAACACAATCTCAATTATGAATCCCCTTAAGCACAGGGTTTTTACGCACTATGTAAACATGTGACACCCTGTGCAGACAACAGCATTAACCAACTACTCCAGGTTTTCATTTTTCTGAAGGGAATGCAGGAGAAGCTCAACAGAGCTCAACAAATCTGTCTGGAAGTGAAATGAAGAGGAGATAAAATCTCTGCAGCGGCAGCTGTGCCAAGTCAAAGATGACAGAAATGCTAATGGGTGTGTAGGGTTTGGTACAGTAACCAGTCAAATAGACCTTTGTTTTCTAGGCTGAAATTACACAGCAGTAATGTCTGTGCAGCGAACTCAGGAAAAGGTCACCTGCTGAAAATATTCAATGACCTTTTGGATATTTTGGAATAAGTTACAAAAATACAGCAAGCCCTTATTTTAGAGCAGTGTAGGCTGGCAGAGACAAAGCAACAAGGAGAGAAAGAACGACATGGGAGAGAGAAAGGACGAGAGTAAGAGAGAAAACTGCAGCCTTGGTCTATTTATTGACTTGAATGGTTGTAAAATACCTGTGGTCGGGCTCAACAGAACACTTTATTATCACCAGATGATTTGCTCAACTCAATCCCTGCATTCATCACTTTTGCAGTTGTGATTCTGGAGCATGTAATGCATCATCATGCGTATGCAACCTCATCATTACTGATATTCCAACTTTAAAGATGGTTATGCAATATAATTTAATTAGATCTCAAGCTCAAGTTGTCAACAACATTGAAAACAGTCATCATCTAAAATCAGCGTTAAGAACTCCACGAAAATATCATGAACCAATATTATGAATCTATAACTAAAGGGGGAAATAAACATAGCCGACAAAAACAAAGAGCCTTTCTTTATCCTCCAATCGGTCTCCCTACCAGCAGCATTACGCATCACTTCCTATGAGGAGGGGAATTGTGCCAGGAAAGTAAACCCGTTGTTGGACCAATCAGAGCTCTTTATAAAAAGACTTTTCCAGCTTTCGTTCCAGGACGTGTGAAGTATGTGCCCACGGGCAATAAAAACTTAAGAGGTGGTTTTAGGATTTTCTGACTTCTGACTAAAGCGAGCTGCCTCAGGGATGTGATTGAAAGCGCACAGCGGGTTGAGAAGGACTGTAAATGTGAGAAAACAACTCTAATCAAGTGGAGCAAATGACATTTTTGGAGGAATCCTACTTGGTCGTTGGTAGTTACTTTGGAATATATGTCGAGAAAATGAATAGGATCACAGGTTAAAGGGCAGTAAAGTCCAAATTGAATCAAAAAGTCAAATAAGACACACTGAAATGCTCACAGATGTTAAACATTGAACAGTGTCAGTGGGTGCATGATAGCCACCGGCCTGCCAGCACACAGGCATCCCCATCAACTCTCCACACACACTCCCATTCCCACCAATTTATTCCCTCGTTTCCTTTCCATTCCTTCACAGCTCTGTGTTTCCAGCAGCGTGCAGCTCGCTCTGTTGGCTAATGTCAAACTGGTGAGTCATGGCTCTCCTCCCTATTTGCCTGCGCCTGCTGTGCTTTTCATGAGCAGCGCTGGAGAGAATGATGGAGATGGCTTTTTCAAAGTGGGAGTGACTCATTCTATCTGGCAACACACAAAGAGACACTTCACAATATTCCTTACGATCGCACACGACAGCGTCTGCGGCCTTCAAACTGAAGGTTATCAGAAACACAACACAGAAGCAAAGGTTGAAGCAGTTATGGGTTCACATTTTTTTCTTTTTGAAGCGGACGTTCAGGAGCTGGACTGTCATCTCTCCATTCACAGAAAGAGATAGAGGTTTGTTTACACCAGCACAGACAGAGGGGCTCAGACAGGCGGCCACTGGGGGAGATCTGAAGCTCTGTGTCACTTCTGCAGTAACTGAACCATGGGGATTAAGGAGTTTGTATTACTCTGTTTGTTTGTTTTTTAGGGCCTTATCAGCACAAATATTGATCACGAATAGTTTGGTGTAGAATATATTCACTGAGCTTCTTTCAATTCCATGTACTATGAGCCAAACGTGTTATAGTAGAGCTGAGATCAAAATCAATTAGTTGATCAACAAAACTATTTTGACAAATGATAAATCATTTCAGCCATTTTTCAAGAACATTTGCTGGTTTCAGTTCTTAAATATAAGGATTTGCTTTTTGCATTTATGATAGTAAATGAAGAATATTTGGGTTTTGGACTGTTCACTTGACATTTTAGAGACCAAATGAATAATTGATCAATTGTTACAATAATCTGTAGATTGATCAACAATGAAAAATAATCCAGAGTTAGTTACGGTCTAGTACAGAACAATATTTTACACATATTGGATCAAGTGCAATAACAAACGTTTTAGCAGCTGTCGGTTGAGGCATGCTTGTGAGGTTGGCCCAGTTCATATAAAACATAGCCTCAGGGTTATGGAAAACACACATTAGAACAAGTAGTTAAAAAGACCTTCTCATATCATTTAGGTGCCCTGAGGTAGACTGAGGTGAAGTCCTTCTTCTGCAGATTAAGAACAGGCCAAAGGGATAACACATGCTATAATAGTTTTTATCTCTGCAAGTATGACACTTCACTCTGGAAACACAAATGCATCTGTCATATATAAAGTTCTTCATATGCGCAAATGTGCACAAGGTGTTATAATTAAGTTAGAGAAATGCTGTCATTGCCTTTTTACTTTGAGATTAAATAGGAACTTTGCCGATTTTCAACTCTTGTGCCTGCAAACATCCTACAGACACCAAACACACACTGGTCAGCTGTCATATGTTATTGTTTATTACCAGCCGGCAACCACACTGTTTTCTAAACTGATTTAAAATGGACAACGAGCCAAAAAGAAGCACTGCCCAACGTGCAGTATATGAGTGTTTACTGGTCCAGTGCAGCGCAGCGCATACTGGTTTTCTACCTTTTAGAGCAACAGGGAATACCACAGTCCTCTTCTCTGATTTCTCTGGTCATGTAGCAGCAATATTTTCGTATTCGTATTTTGATTCCAGTTGTAAATTCCTGAAGTTTTATTGTGCTTCTGTCCACCTTGCTGGTTACCAGCTGTGGATTTCTGCACACAAAAGAACACCTTGGACTCCTTGAAAAACAGATGTAGCCATGGACTCCAGTCAGCACCTTTTGTTCAAGCACTTGAGAACAGTACAATGACTCTCCTCTTAGTCTACACCCACATACCCTTACCACTTTGTGTGAAAAATCCTTCATCCTCCTATATCATATCACATGAAGTCCAAACTGTATCCTGCTGTGTGTGTTGTGCATTTTACCTGAGCACTTAGGCCTGGACCCGAGTCCTCAGACTCCGCTTTGTATTTGCGCGGCAGTGTCTCCACTTCTCTGATAGACTCCATGGTCACGTCTTTGGGCAGTACAGCGAACAGCGATGTCACGTACATTATGATGGACTTCTTATCAGGTAACTGCACCGCCACGTCTGAGAGAGAGCAAGATGGCAGGAGGGAGGGCAGAAAGATCAGAGATGGAAATAAAGCATGACAAGCAGAGGTGGGGTGGGGAGAAAGAGATGAGGAGAAAAGCGGCATGGAAGATGGAGTGAGATAGCAGTCAAGGGTGACAGGAAGAGATTAGATCGGAAGGAGAGAAAAACAGCAGGTTGAGGCAAGTTGTACGATTAAAGCTGGCTTTGACACAGGTCAGGTGGGACTGCCCCTTGGTCATGACACAACAAGAAGTATCTGAATATAGACAGCTCAAGTATATGCACACCGAGCATCTACAGGTGCTACATGAACTGGAGAAACATCCTGAGCAAACTCAGCTTCTTACAAATCTTGAGCCAAGGACAACATGAGGTATTTGCTCCTCTGAGTTTATCCAACTGCTGGCAGGACATGAAGGTAGGCTATGTTTAAATATGTGGGAATTTTGGAAAGTAAAATGTACATCAATCCACAGCCAACTTTTACTTTGTCTAGACTACTATATAAGGTAGTTGATACGCAACCAGTTTTTACATTTTAATAAAATCTTTCAACACTTGATCAACACTAAATACAGTTGGCCTAAGTGTTTAAAACAGCTCAGAGTGCCGGTACCTTCAGGATCCAGCAGCCTCTCGATAGCCAGCTGGTCTTTGGCTACAGTGAAGGCATGGTCCAGTCTCTCAACAGGGCTCAGTCTGACCACCTGGTCCCAGCTGAATGCATTCGGCCTGAAGACACAAAGAACGGTGGCGATGAGAGCAGCAACATGGAGACAGTGACATTCAGGATTTATAGTATTACGGTATCACGAGTTCAATGTATGCATTTCTCAAAGCGCTGGTGCTTTGAAGCAACAGGGAATCTGCCACACTGATAAAAAAAGTAAACTGTATGATTTTGTTAAATTGGAAACAGACAAAAACAACTAGGCCTTTTAAGTTTAATGGAAAGATGACGAGGCATTTATGGTTCGGAAAAATTACATGTTCACCGATTCTATTTGATATTTGATAGACTAGATAAACACATGACTGGTAATTGATAACACGGTGTAATCCATGGGGATACCTGTGAATTTCTATTTTGTTTGTTTGGTGTTTTTTGTGTATTTGTTATCATTTTGCATCCAGTTGCACCCATTTGCACCAGTTGCATACATCCCAATAAACAGAGGTTTTAAAAAAAGAGTGAACTTTTGACCTGAATTTAGCAGAATTCATCTCAGTTATTGATTTTAAAGAACACAGCTTCTCTTTTACATGAACTTGTAAAAAACAACTTGTTCTTTAAATACCAACAATGTGATAACTCGGCGGCTAGAGGTTTCCAGATACATTCTTTTGGACAATAAATTACCTTTTCCTAAGTATTTTTTCTTGTGTAGAAAAAAAAGAGAATGACTCTCCCCTTTGTGATGCAGGGGAGACTAGTGTTGAGGCCAGTTGGGTGTGGAATGTGTGTGTTCAGTGATCCACCTAAAGCCTGGCCCAGGTCTAAACTAACACTGGCCTTTCTCACAGCTCACAGGCCTGTGTGTGTGCGTGTGTGTGTGTGTGTGTGTGTGTGTGTAAGTGAGTGAGTGTGTGTGCGCTCGTCACTAGTAAGGACAAGGGGTTACAGAAAGGCGAGGAAAACACCCCTGACGCTTCTCTCGCTCTGTTTCTTTCACACACAACAGCATAGACACACACACAGCAAGCGTGTGCAAACAGTAACATGGCAGGCGTAAACAGAGTAAGTCAAGCAGTGTACACACACCCGGCAGGCGCTGACCTGTCAACCTGACCTCCCACCACTGAAACAGATGCACACACAAATAACACTATTGCCTTTTCTAAATTCCAGGCTGTGGTTTCTTAACAGCATTTGGAGGTCTTGCTCTGTGTTCAGTGTGATTTACATTCAGAGTCAAAGGGCTTATGTCAAATATGCAGTGTCAACTTAAAGAGGAAAATTCATCTCACAGCAACAAAGACCACAACACAGCACAGAGAGGGCTTTCAACTCTCACAAAAACTCAATATTAACTAAATTTACCGAAACACAAGAATCACAAAAAAACACACGTTTAAATCAGATTGCTGAAGTGAAAAAGTTGTTACAGTGACTGCATTTTGTGTTCCTACATGTCTGATCCCTCCTCACCTGAAGTGGTGCAGGATACTGTTGAGAGCCAGGCCGTCAGCCCAGCTGGTGGTGAAGTTCAACACGTTGACTTCTGGGTACGAGCGGGTGCACTGGCGTACCCAACTCAGCAAGATCTTCTCGCTGTTGGTCTGCTGCAGGTTGGACATGATGTCCTTCATGATGTCTTTCACCTACATGGACATGAAAAATCCCACATTAATACAGGTGAGTTAAAAACAACATTTTTGATTCAATTTACTACTCACTACTTCCTCACATTGTTGTTCATAAACCTAAATGCAGTGTGTAAGTTCTACAGCTAAGGGGTTGATTAATCAAAAGACTAGCGTGGGATCATGGAGCTTGTTTTACTTATTGATACGACCACTACTGCTGATAAAATCTATCTACGTGACTAAGGCAGGAAGTTATTTTGAGCCAAGTTTTCTGGGTTTGAACATTGTTGGAAACATTTGGGAAAACATAAGTAACCAAACTAAAAAAATATATATATAACAAAAGATCTAGTTGCTTTTGGACATTTTAACGGAATGTTACAAATTATATCTATTATACACAAAGGCAAGACATGTAATGTTAGAACTGATAAGCTTTTTGTTTTTTTGTAAATATACACCCATAAGGAATTTGACGCTTGCAACACAACGTGAGAAGAACCAGTTTCCCAGCCTGTTATGGAATCAGGTTTGTGTTTTCTGAGTTCATGAGTTGAATTCACCAATTTCTTCATGCGCACTGTGGTTGGCACTGATGCTCACAATGTGAAAGAAATTATATTAGCACATCAAGATTAAACATCCAAAACAGTGCTTTGTGGTTATTTGAAATAATGACAGGTTTGCTATGATAACAGCATGAAAACAAACGCACTCAATAAAAGTAATGAGACATGCAGTCATAGACGTGACATTTATGTAAATAATGATAATGAGGAAGTGAAGAAAACAACGTTTGAAAGAACCAGCACCGCCCTAACCCTTTATATAAGACCTGCTAATTTCAGCAGGTCGGACCTACACAAAGCAGTGGATGATAAGCATGAACACACGTGTGCACACCAATACTGATTTTCCATCATCTGTATTTTTGATCCCTCTGGAACCTTAGTGATTTGGGAGTTCACGGTCAGATCAAATATTAATGAGTCTGAGTGTGTGTGTGTATGTGTGTGGGGGGGGGGGTGTGGGTGGAAAGACAGGAACTGCAAACGTATGTGAAAATGTGTGCTCACCTGCCAGTGAAGGATAATACTCCAGATGAGGCCCAAGGTCAGCTTGCGGTTGCCGTCCACAATATCTGTGCCTCCTATGTTTACCAGATCAACCTGAAAGATATGACAGATAATGATGCGTGAAAAAAAAAACTATTGATACAAACAATGGTACAAAGTTGTGTTTTAATGTTGAAATGATTCCTGTTTTCAGCAGATTTATTGGAAAGCCTCTCTGAAATCCTCTCAGCGAAAATCTCTTCTGTTGGTGTACCAAGCACCCTAGAAGTTATAACTCTGATCACAAAGCAAGTTTCTTTATGGGGGGAGTAAATAATATCATTTCAAATCCTAATGAGATTCCAAACTGTTACACCTGAATTCTTCTGAGCTATCCACTTTCACCACACAGTGGATTATACCGCCCTCATTACAGCCTTCCAATGCTACCTATAAAGTGTGTTCGCAGCCTTGTCAGGCACTTTTCCTATGAGGTGAGGCCAAGTGCAAGCTGATTACATATAAATATTTTGGAGAGTATCGAGGAGCAGAGTGGAACATGAGGTCAAGTGTCTTGTCAGACTTAAAAGTGACCTCTGACCCATCTGGAGTCCCAATTAGCTCCTTCCTGCAACACCATCACCTCTCTCTCTGTCTCTTTTTCCTTCTGCCCTTCAGTCTCTCCCAAACACGGAAGCTCACATATGCAGTACATCATACTTCTGCACTTGTGTGCACCCAACCTCTAAACTAGGATATAATGCCCTGAGAACTCAGTTTTTCCCAAAATAAAAAAAAGCTTAAAAAAAGGTTACGTTTCCGTACCAAAGACAAGCTCTTTTGAATCCTAGACTGGGTGCGTTATATTTAAGTGTTGTTGTTTTTTAAGGTTCAATAATTATTTGTCATTCTACAGCACAGGGTTGCACAGATAAATGCTAGCTGTGGTCCATTTTTACTACGCACTAAACAAAAAACATTTTATGGTGTAGTGCGGAGGATGGATTGAGTTGAGTTGAGCCAGACACATTTTTTTCAGTTCTGTGTCTACCACTGCTCTTTAGACACAGCTATAGACTCATGTAAACATTTTTCCATCACTAGAACATGACATCAAAGTAATGTCAATGATAAATGTGAGTTATATACTTTTATTAGAAACATCAAGAAGTTAAATAGTTATTTGTGACATCTATTTTCAAAAACTTCTAAGGCCTTATTTCATCTTCACCAGTCGGCAGGCTTTGAAGGCCCGTGGGAACTTCTCTCTCACTGCCAGCTGACAGTTTCTGGCTTTTGCAGGAGAGAAACCAGCTTGCAAACTCCAGCCGCTGCTACTTCCCATGAGCATGCCCTGCCCATTATCTCCCACTGCTAAGGTCAAGTCATTTAAGACCAGCTATTGTACACTGAGGAGGAGGAGGAGGCATGAGGGAGCGAAGGAGCGACTGGGACAGACAGGGGAAAAGTACAGTACACAATGTAGACAAAATGAATGACACAGTCAGATAAAAGGCCACAGGAGAACATGGAAGTCTTGAGTAGTTACAGGGAGTGTTAGTGGTTTGAATCAAGCTTGTGCTACCTTGACTGGAAATGCAATGTGTGAGAAGTAATCAAAGGTATCATAGCCAAAGAGTTTGTGGCTTTTTACTTCGATGGAACACAAAGGCCGCTAATTTTACTATTCATTATAGTTCCTTCTTTCTGGCTGTATTATGCTGCACTGTGAGGCTCAAATGAAAACATGCAGGCCTTAATGGCATCTGGTTAACAACCACTGGCATACATGATATCTGAAAGCACCCAAAATACAGCAGCTGAATGGACAATAGCACCAAAAAAGGCAGAAAACACCAAGTACTCACATTATTTTGGTGCAGGACTTGAAGTACTTTGTTGACGTTGTTGAGAGCGTGCACTCTGGTGGAGCCTCTCTCTTTGGTCTGAGGAACAGGAAACACAGCACAAATCAGCACGTTCACTGATCACTAGCCAATCAAAAGGCTGCAGGAATCTAAACATGATGTATAATCAACCGTTGGAGCTCTGGCAGTTCATAAAAGCATTTCAGATACATGTGGCAACAGTAAAAATACTTTACTCCCAGGTCAAACTAGGAAGTAAAATGTAAATTGTGAGGTGTTTGCGACACCAGGAAAAGCTACGCTATCACTCAGCAGAGTGCTTCTCACCATACAGTCATCACACCCATTACCCTATCAGCAGTGTCCACAGGCAAACTTATGGAAAGAATGGCAGGTTGAAGAGCTGCCAACTGCAAATCCTTTTAAAGTCTTCACATACCTCAAACACTCATTAGCACCCAATTATAGAATTAGTATTCTGGTATCAGAGAGACTGTGTGTGTGTGTGCTGTGTGTGTGTGTGTGTGTGTGTGTGTGTGTGTGTGTGTGTGTGTGTGTGTGTGTGTGTGTGTGCGTGCATGTGTGTGCGTGCATGCGTGCATGTGTGTATGGCGTAGAGACAGTTGGGGCTTAGTACGGCTGAAGGCTGCAGGTGCTAGAAAGCAGATATGCCGCTGAAGGGGTGACAGCGTGGTTACAATGCTAAAAAAGGAATACCCCAAAAAAACAAAAACGTGTGCTCATAAGCACATGGTTGGTCACTGAAGACATACATACATTGGGATAAACTTGAAAAAAAAATGATCAATAATTTATTTAATAATAATAATTCATAATTAATTTTAAATAGATAATTTTAAATATTTCTTCACCAACTCTTTTGTCGAGAAGTTCACACATGGAACATCTGCAATAGACAGAACATGAGATAAAATGTGTGAACCTCTGTTCTTAATTTACCTCTTTGTGATCCAAAACACATCTGCAGAGGCCCCTTATGTGTCTCTATTGTTTACATCAGAGTTAAAGTTTGAGTTTACATGAGGTCATACAATGTGCTTGTGCCAGTTTAAGTGAATGCAGCAGTCACGTCTCAACTACAAAAATACTCCTGTAATTTCACAGCATGCATTGCCACAAAACTCAAGTCGGTGTTACCACCCTTGCTTGAAATCAGTGTTGTCCAGTTTGATCAAATGCACTCACAAAGAAAACACATTTGAGATGAAAACATGTTTTTCATCTCACAGCAAATTCCAAGATAAGTCAAATTTTAGCAAGAGTGCTGATTAAGCTATTATTGAAGAGATTGATATTGAAGATATTTTTGATAAGATAAACCAATAGTAGTGAAGCTGAATAATTTTCTCAGGAATCTGAGGGTGAGACGACTCATTTCTTAACCATTAATCTTAATCACTTAATCGTTTATTGGTTATCGTGTGCAAATCTTAATACACACATACACAAACTCACCAGAACAGTGCCAGTGAGACCCTCCAGCAGGTCTAGCAGCTTCCTCCCATCCTTCAGGTCAGAGAACATATCCTTGATGGACGTCTTCCCCGCCTGATTAGACAAAACAACACAACCGGCAGGTTTAGTCTACACATTTGTGGTCTGCACCAAAGATGAGAGCTGCAGAGTCCAGCTGCAGAATGCAGATGTTGTTGCAGCACAGAATCAACAAACAAACCAGTTAACTTAGACACTCAGATAAGACATTAAGCTGAACCAAATGTGGATTTGTACAGTGACTGACAGGTAGTCACTTTACATGTCAAGGTGGACTTAAATTTTATCCTGAGAGGGCATTAAATGTATATGTAGTTTAATTAAAAGGACTGAAATGGGAAGTTCAATAACCAAATGCTGGTCTATGGAGCCATTTAACAAAACATTTAAACAGTGTGCTTATAAGACAAATGACGGAACAGGACCACACACATTAACACTCGGTCTGATCATTTGCAACTAAGCTTCGTTTTATGAAATTACTTTGAGACACTGCAGGTTTTTTTGCCATCTGCAGAGTAAGTGAAACAACATTTCAACAATGATAGGCACTATATGCATTTCCTCTGCTAGCAGCAAAGCTACCCCACTGCAGGCCTGTCACCCTCTTTAGTTTCGAACACAAAAATCTCCACGGATGTTTTTTTTAGAAATAGATTCATCATCTCAGGACTAAAATAACCACCGGTCCTTTATTTCAACATCTCATATTTTCAAGGGTTTTAATCAATGCAGATTTGGCATTGGCAATAGCTTAAACTCAGTCTTCCACATTACCTTGGAGAACTGTGCATTGATCCATTTGGTGAATGTTTTCTGTTGTACTGCGTCATGTTCATCTGTGAAACAGAAAAGAGATGGGTTGTTAGAAAGGTAAGCAGGTGGTAACATAAATTGGATTAAAAAAAAAAATCAGCAGTAGGTTCGGTCAGTGTCACGATGACAGCAAAGAACATGTCAACACTTAGAAGTCCATTTCCATTGTTTATTTCAGGACCAGGCCAATTCACTCTCACTCCGACATGCTGGTAAATGGTGATTATAGCCGGAGGCATTGCAGCTTAAAAGCATCATGATCAATGTGGCAGGAACATCAGAAAATTACAGGAACAAAATGTAGGCTGAAGGGGTATTTGAGGAATTTGTGCAAAATGTCAAATGTCAGGAGCAAAGGAAACACACTGCACTGTCCATCTAGTCATTGAATACAAGTGTACCAGTATTTCACATTCTCTTCCCGCTTGACATCCTCCTTCCCTGCTCCTTCTTAATTCACTCCAACATGGCTCTCTAATAAGGCCTCATTGTGTGTCCGGCAGAGGGTCAGCTGCTTTGATGTGCCTTGTTGCTGTAATGGATCAGAGTAGCTCAAACAAAGCCTCAAGACTTATAAAATTATTTCTCCACTTTGTCCCATATTTAAAAAAAAAATAAAAATACAGAGGAAAACATTTCATGATGGGCATTTCTCATCATCAGGACACACAGAATCTACAGCCGCATAATTCCGACAACAACTTGGCAGATTTTCCGCAGATTTTAAACAAGTAGAGTTGCTGCTTAAAGTGTGACGCTAGCAAAGTGACACAGTACATAAAATAAGCACAGAAGACATGTCAGATAGGACGGACCACTGGATTAAACTGTATATCTTTAAACGTTGCAGTTAGGGCTAAAAAAAATTACAACATGACATCTATGGTATTCAACAGAAGAGTACACCTGAGGGAATGGGTGTTATCTATCATTGTATCAGAGAACCTACACATCGGGCACATCAGTACTTTATGTCAGGAGCCTGCCATGTTCTCCGAGTTTAGTTTAGTGCTCTCCTTGTAGTGTAAGTTCCTAAATAACCAGTTCATTATGTTGTCAGTCTGCTTAAACTTTGAACACCTGAGGAAATAAGTCAAACGTCTGCTTCTAAGCACCATGACTGAGTTCTAAGACTGTAACCTAAGGCTGGAGGAGTGGTAAAAGTGTGTATGAGCGTTAAACTGCCACCGTCATTCAACCTGCTGCTGTGTAAAGCACCATGAACTGAACAAAAGGTCAAAGGTTATGATCACCAGCCCAAGCACTGGTCGGCTTCTTTGTTTTGGGGTGTGTGGAGTGTACGTTGTGTGTGTGTGTGTGTGTGTGTGTGTGTGTGTGTGTGTGTGTGTGTGTGTGTAGCTGCTGGCAGGGTGAGAAGGGGCATAAAAACAAGAATGTCCTGCAAGGGGAGGCCAGAGGTGGGGGTGAGAGGTGAATAGGTGAGAGGATGAGATAAGTGACTTTCTCCATCCAAATACCCCCCCCCCCCCCCCCCCAAAAAAAATGTGACTTAAAGAAATGGTAAGGAGACAAGATACTGTTTCGATCTTTTCCATTTTGTATATAATAATAATAAATATAGAATAATAGAATAATCCTATTTTATTTCTTGTTAGTTTGTGCCATTCACAGGCGGAAATGGGCAACATTATTTGTACGCTAGCTAAATGCTGAGGCAACAAATATGGAGGATTATTCCTGTGGAAAGAAACAACTGGAAGGGTGAGATTTTGAGGTGTGGACAAAAACAGGAGAGGCTGGTTGCCTAAGCTGGTATATACTTGCACTGCATCCTTTTCTCTGCGCCATTGTCCTTAAGGTGCTTTGAACCGTGACACTGTAAAAAGGCCCTCCCGAGAGTATGTTGACCCATTTTTCCACATAAATCTTAAGCAGCAACAAAAGCACCAAAAGGATTCTTTCTTAAGAGGTGAAGAAAACAAAGAGGATGAGGTGATGAATGAAGAAGATGATGGAGAAAAGGGTACAGGAGACAAAAAAGGCATCCTGTTGAAAAGTAAAACGATGGCTTGATTGACAATGGGTAGGAGGCCCGATAACTGACGGCAATCAATCACAGTTGTTAACTTACAGGTGGAGGAGGGCCAAAAAGACAGAGAGGCGGCCAGAGGGAGAGAGAAATGCTGGCAAGAACATTTAGAGCACAACTCACGAGGAGCAGGACAGGTATAGTACAGGTATGCTTTCAACACAATATCAATTTTCCTGTTATAAAAAGCCCTACGTGGAGGCCTCCTGTCCTTACAGCCTTATCGGCACCCCTGTGACGGGCCTCTGAGGCCCCCTGAGGAGAGGGTCCCTGTGGGCTCAGGTCTCCTGGGCTCTCCGATGCACCACCTCTACAGGACAATACACTCGATTCATACCTGCTGCTCCCCTTCAATCTGTCTGCTGCTTCTACTCACCACAGCACAGGAATGTCTAACTGCAGGATGGATCAAAGCAGCAAGTGTGTGTGTGTGTGTGTGTGTGTGTGTGTGTGTGTGTGTGTGTGTGTGTGTGTGTGTGTGTGTGTGTGTGTGTGTGTTAGTGTGTGAGCACTAGAGAGAAAATACCTCTACCTAGGGGAGTCTGTATATACAACATTAATACACATGTCCACTTCTGTCATTTTGCTTATGACTATTTACATCTGTTCACAAGTAGGTGTAAACAAACTGTCCAATCCGCTGTGTTCCTAAATTCATGTCTGTGTGACTGACAAGTGGTATGTGTGCTTCAGTTCAGTGGCTCGAGATGCTTCATGTTAATCTTTAAATGTTAACCTTTAACCGAGTCAGCTTCAAGCTGACTCGGTTAAAGGCTCCAGCATGACACAAACAACATTGATTCAATGCCCCTGTACATAAAGTAGAGATGTTCAAATACCAGTTTTATCAATTTTGTTACCTACACTTGCATGTCAGCCGATATGAAGTTCCAATCCGATACTTGTGCATTAAAAAATAATATAATTCATTATTTGTTTTAACAGCCGTGTAATACTAACCCTGTGTTGATGTGACATCATTGCTATCGTTGTGGTATGTCCTGGTTCAGGTTAAACCCTTAAAATGTAAAACATGACCAAATACATACAGTTACACAAGTCTCACTCTCTTGTCGTTTATAGATATTGACTACTTGAGCAGTGAAAACCAAACAGGAGTACAGGACACTGTTGACAAGTAGCAGGGTCCCATTTCTAGTAAGTAAACTATGATAATCAGTGCACATACTCATGTACTCGCCAACGATGATTACAGCATTCTAGACAGTTTTGGAGGAATTTGCGATGCCGGTATCGGTTAGAAAGCACCTCAAAGTAAAGGTCTGAATAATTCAATTACTTATGTTGAAACCATGAAATACCATTTATTAGAGCCTGTATTCATTTTACACTAGATGAGATTTTTAAACAAAAAAACACCCATTATATGAGCTGGGTTGACAAAGTGTGGCTTGCCATTTCGTTGAAAAACTTCTTAAATAATACATTACCTATTTCCTTCAACTCAACAATCTGAACAGTGAGTTTTGGCACTCTAGTCCCTTTGTGATCCTTTGCTATAAATACTATTCTGCTGTGTACAGTTCACTCAGTTCACTGGATACAATTCCCAGGCATTTGACTTAACATTTTAATCTGCTACTGTTGCTAACTGAAGATTGTCCACATGTAATCTTGGCCTGGTGTACATTTAAACCAAAAAAGGTATCAGTAAAGGCATCTGACATATCAAATGGTGGATTCCTCAGCAGAAAGTTAACATGGCTCCAAGTTATGTTAAATATGTGTATCTGTTAACCATGGTCTTAAAGTACACAGGCAAGACATTAACATTTAGATGTTGTCTTCTAACCATCAATGAACGAAACTGAAGATGGCTATTTAGAAACATAACTGAAAATAACATTTTTGCCTGATCCCAATCAAAGCAACAAGCACCAGAGTCAAACTTTTACTACAGGAAGCAGTCTTTATGGGTCACTCGGTCATATGATAAAGATATCCTATCAGCCAAGTGCACTAGCACAGTGTGGCAGAGAGTCACAGGCACATTGTTTGCGGAACAAATATTCAACCCCTGTCAAATAATCAGTCATCATACTCCACCCACACACACACACACACACACACACCGGGAAGGATACTGGCACGGACACACACTTTGCACAGACAGTGCAGTGTCATGTACATTGAAAGTGCTGAGAAACAAATGTCTCTCTTCCTCAACAGCCAAACAGGAAGTAGCGATTACATCAGGAAGTGTAACCCCACCGCTGTCTTCTCACAGCTCACTGAGAACGCACATGCTCTCGATATATTGTACACACATTCACACACACACACACACACACACACACCCACCACAAGTTATGTGCAGGGTTCCCCCACAAATTCTTTTAATTTATGTTCACAGCCTACTTTCTGTTAACAAAAGGGCTTCAGTCAAAAATTCTGCGGAAAAAAAGGATTCAGACCCAAGCTTATTTTTCTGAAATATGACCATAATCTTTCAAATTGTCAAGCTGCTCCAATTTCCTTGACCCAGTGTTGACCAACATTACATAAGCAAGACTTGACCGCACTGAGAAGACTGAGAAAAATGAACTGCAAACAAACCTCAAAACATGACATAACCATTCGCAGAACACACACACACACACACATTTCTCTGAGCAGCCAGCTGCGAACACACAAGCAGACACATAAAATATACAACCCCCCAGTCTATTAGTGTATCCCTCCTGCTAACAGGTGGAGAGAGCCTTTGACCACACAGCGGGGAGAAGGGGCAAACGGTGGGAGGCACTGAGGTGAAAATCAAACAAACCACCAGGGTTTCCACGGCAGCATCACACAGCAAACATGAGAGCTCAGAGCTTAGACAAATAGAGACATTAACAAAGTTTAGCCGCACCACTGAGCAGCAATTACCTTTGGCCAACTTACACTTAACAGCCAAAATTTAGATTTTCCAAGTCACTGTTTAGGTGAATGCATGTGTGTCAACTTAATGAACTATTAACCAAGTAGCTGAGTACAGCACTAGTACATTTAGCACTGCTGAAGAGGTTGAAAGTTTAATTGGCAGAAAACCAACAAAACCACTGTACTAAAAGTTAACTGGAACTGAAACTGGATGCAAAGTGCATACTGTACTTGGGTCATTAGTGATGTAGTGATGAAAAATAGAGGAAAGCTCATGTCTTGGCTATGAAACATCTCTCAAGCAAAGGCTGCAGTCGGGTGAACTTCACCGTGATGGGAAGGAAGGAGGCTCAGCTGTTTGCTGTCTTGTCTTTCAGCACAGCACCACCCACAGCACATTGGAGGGCACTAAACCTTCCACGGGACACACACACAGTCGTACAACAATCACACTTTAGGCTTTAACTTAAAAGTCCTCTTACAAATTTGATCTTTACCCCACACAGCACACGCACAAAAGTGCATGTAAAAACTCAATCCTATTTGCGGTTTGATCGTGTTTTATTTCGACTCCATAGGTTGAGAGGAATGCATAGAATTCCTATCATTTCCCCTGCATTCCTCCCTCCTCCCTCCAGTGGTCACTTGTCTAAGCTTGTCCCAGCCAGCGCAGCGTTGTTGACACTCTTCCCTCGCCAAGATCTGGGAATTTGTAAGCAAAACACTTTGAACGTCCAAGAAGATTACCCCATATCCCCACTTAGCAGCTTGAAAAACACCGTTGTGGTGTGCGGAGGTGCATGCAATGCTGTAATTAAGGATGAACAAGAAAGGTGAGGTGAGGGGTGCAGGAATTTAATAAAGACTGATGATCTGAGAAACTATAAATCACTGCCGTGACTTCTAAAATGAGTGGGAAATAGGCAAAGAGAGGGGACTCCAACTTAATCTGGGCAATTAATCACAATTCAATTGAATAATTAGTTTTATTTGTGTTTAAGACTAATATAGTACTATTACAAGACATTTCTGACACAAATTTTACTGATTTTGATATAAAGACACTGATTGCATCTTTGTATACGTCTCCAAAAAGGGGACAAGATTTAAATATTTGAAGTTTAAGATTGCTATTCAAAGCTAAAAAAAAAGTATGTTTGAAATGTTGGTAGAACCTGAAGCATCTTATGGCATTTACCAAACAGGAAGAGAGTACATTTATGAGTACCAATGAGTGACAATCCACTTGAAAAACTTGCTTTAATAACAAGCTTGCACACACCTTGATTAGACAGCAAGAAAGCACTAAAAATACACAGCATTTGTCAGAGTCTGAGTCTACCACACCTAACAGCACCACCTGTGGCACACCTATCTGCCACCAAGCCATGTGTCACATACCTGTCAAAAGTTCCTACCTCTGAGTTTGAGCCCAAGCTCTGCCATCTTTACCGCATAGAAAGCCACAAAGCTGATCGGAAGAAGCCGCAAAAGCAACAACAGAGTAGAAAGGGATAGTCCACAAGTATCAGCACAAGACAGAATTTGACATTCCTGCCTCCCTCTCCTCCTCACTCCTCTGCCTCTGTCACTCCTTGACCAGCAAGAGAGGAAAAGATGAGAGGAATGCCGCAGCAGAGCGAGAGGGGAGGGAAAGAGGGACGCTGTCAGTGAAAGGGAAACAGATTGGAGGCAGAGCAGAACAGGACGGGGCAAGCCAAGGGTGGGGAGTCATAATGCATCGTGGGATGGGGGATGAACACAGATAAACACAGAAACACTGTTCGGCACCATCTCTGCGTGCAACAGGACTGAATGCAAGAGCCGTGACAAGATGGGTAAAAGAGACAAAGGAGGGTTTTATCAGACAGAGATCGCCGCACAAATACAGACACAACACAGGACTGGTGCTTGAGGCGATGTGGTGGGGCAGAGGCTTTAACTTTCTCAACACACGCCCACCATCGTCAGATCAAACCCCCTATATACAGTATATTACATTACACTTATCCACGCATGGAGAGTTTTATTCCTTTACAGCAGATGGCCAAACTTTTCTGATTATGGCTCATATACAGAACAATATGAGAAGTCAAATAACAACAAATGTGTATTGTTCGACCAGAAAATAAATGAAAATCTCTGTTTCTTGAGCAGAAAGAGCCACTGAAAATTCATTTTCTATCAAAACTAGAATGGCACTCAGTAGAGCACATACCTCCGCCAAGGCCCAACAGTCCCCTTTAAATTTTATCGAATTCAAAAGTCCTGTATCACTCCAAATTTTAAAACACTTATAACTGCTTAACCACAATGTGAGATCACCAGATCTGGGATCTGCTTCAAACAGTACTTACTCATAGATACCAGCCACCTAAATATGGCAGATTTTTTTTCATCAAGATCCACGCATTATTGCATGAAAAATTAGCAAAAATGTCACCCTCTCTCGCAGTATTAAAGAAAATGTGGGAAAAAAAATCCTGCATCTGTCCATTTATCTGGATCTGCACCAAAAGTTAATGGGGTCTATTCTGGGCTGAGACACATCCTCCATCCAAGTTTTGTGAAAGTTTGTTCAGTAGGTTTTTGTGTTATCCTGCTGATAAACCAACCAACCAACCAACAAACAAACAGACATGGGTTGAAACATAAGGTCCTTAGTGATGTAATGACTATGCAACACTTTCAAACAGTTTCACGATTTACTGCACACACTGTAGTTTATTGCGCGTGTCCACTGCCAACATATTTCAAAACTTTATTTCTGTATCTGCTGCTCTTGAATTTAATTCAACACATTTTTACTTTTATTATTTACTCGGATACAGTGTGTGACTTAAGTGCATATTATGATGTCATGTGTCCACCTCAGTCACACACAATGCTGCCACACAACACACAGGAGCATGAATGTGTGCATTCTATTATATTGGGACAAAAATAACTGACTAAAATTACTCAAAGTACGAGAGATGAACTCAACAGTGTGGGAAGGTTAATGCTCTTGACTCCAGGCTGACCAAGAAATGGTGAGTGTAGCCAAGGTGAACAGTCTAGTGACATGGAAAAAATGCCTGCAGTTGAACAAAAAAGGCTCTTCAGATGCAAAACAGGGTATATTTATCTCAAGTGTGATGCAGCGTGAGAACCGTGAAACTGGACCATAAGACAACAGTCTTATGACTGAAATCATTCATCGTTATTTCACTTCCACCTTTTTGCATCTCAAAAGCATCTTCTGTTTTTTTGTTTGCTGACGCCAGTGCTGGTCTGCAAAAAAAGTAAGTGGATGGTGATTTTTAAGCCACACACCCTGTTGCTAAAGATACGTGCCAGCACATCATCAGAAACTGATTGCAAGATGATTACACGCACAGACACACGGCATAATTAGTTCTTGCGTAAAGCAGCAAAAACAAAAGTAAAATCACAGAACAAAAAGATGTCACAGGTAATGTTAAATCTGGATTTAACTGCGACATTCAGTTTGGTTTAACAACCTTTTCAATTAATAAAATGATAATAAATCTTATCACTTTGTAAGTTAAGTGGATAAACAGTCTAGTTTCCTGTAAAGCTTCTTTGAGTTCGCTGTTGAACTCCTCCACATATAAACAGAACTACAGATGTGCTCATGCACTTACCCAGATCACTATAATCAGGTTTTTTCCTCCTGAATAAGTGACGCCTTCTCCACGACATCCACTTGCTCAAATTCATGATGGAAAACCACTCTTTTTACACAAAAATAACATAGAAAGAGGTAGAAAGAAACAAAAACACATCCGGAACAGGAAGACAAGGTGGTGGTGGTGGTGGTGGGGAGTGAGAGCGGCAGAGAGAAAAAAGAAAGAGGAAGTAGAGGTGTTAAAGCATTTATCGAGTACGCTGGGTCTGTTTATTTGGGGTGCTGGGCAGGGTTGTCACATGTGACATAACACACGCTCGACAGAAGGGTGACAAAAGAGAGTGACAAGAGCAGGGACTGTTTCAGCTTGTCAATTACAAGGTAAGTGACAGGTGACATAGAGGTTTGTGTGAGTACGTTTGCCATATGCATTGCTGTAACTGACAGCTGATTCCCCCCTGAAAACACAAAGGACTGACGGGGACGACAGCCCTCATTCTCCAGCGTCGCAGGAAGTGACAGCAGTTCAACATGATCCAGAGTGACCTAAACCCTAAAACATAGTGCTTGCACTCCGGGCTACGACATCATGAAAGTGAAACCTTTGACAATCAAAAAAACTGACTTGGAATAAACACAGGACATGGAGTCAAAACTGTGACACGGCTCCTGTCCTGACATTAAAGCAGGTCTGTGAGCCTGTGCAGTGGAACAGGGAACAGGGCAAAGGCCTGAAACCATTTGCTCATTGACATATTTAGTCAATGAGGGGCAACTGAACAAACAACTCTATTCCCACAGCGAGGTTAAAATGGAGAGAGATGGGAGCGCGAGTAGAGGGGGAGAGAAGGAAGGAAACAAGAGAGAGAAAGTTAATTTTCCTGTGTTTTGTTTTCTCTTTTCCTTTCCTTCACGAAGAGGAAGTAGAGGAGGAATACGGCCCCGGCCCACTCCTGACTAACTTCCAGAGTAAATTAAAAGCCACTTCCTTTCGTAGAGAGTTGCAGCAGCTGGTCTAGTCACAACTCAGAGGAATGAATGGGGCTGGGTGAGGCTGGCCTTGGCAGTGACTGAAGGAATCAGGGACTTTCCACTGGACTGCATCAGTCATGAACCCAGAGACAGGCGTCCCCCTCTGTCATTCAGTCTACGCACACCACCTTGAGAGCATCCATCATCGAGCTGCTTAAATGAAGCCATGCGAGTACATAAACACTATCTCTCTCTCCCACTCATGCGCACACACACTTCATTTGCTTATTATAGTTCTTCACATCCCAAATCCCACATCTGAATAAGGGTTGGAAGAAATGAATGAAACCTTTGATTCTCATGTCTCACCACAAACATTGCCTGAGTTTATATGACATTTAGAGCTGCTTTCTTACTGGACATTTGGTAATTAGTGAGACATGAAATTAGCTACAGATAAGGTCGAGCTACAAGGTCCTGATTCTACCAAAGCCGTCTTTTCCACAAGGCCGAAAACCACACAAGCTCTACTGTACATAAAAATTACATGACTCATAATAAATAATAGTCCCATGCACATTTCTTCTAGTTGTACGAGCATGACCTTTTGAGGCTACAAGAGAAGTCCACTGTAATGTTAATAAAGTTTAGTTTCATTATCTCTACGCACAGCCTTGTTAATGGCAGAATGTTTGCTTTAAAAAGTGTTTTAGGGTTTTAATTTAAAAATACCTTTCATGAGTGGCTGTGGTAGTCATGGCTGTGCTTCTCACACACACATTCATACTGTATACACACATACAGACCAGATGAGTCAGTGGTCCGACCAACATCCAAGAGAAAGAAATGGAAAATGCAAAAGCTCCCACAATGCCACAGGCCTCCTCCCTTGGAAAAAGTAGATTCCCATGTCTAAATTCTCAAAGTCTCTTTGTAGAGGTGCATTACATGTAGCCACAATGTCCTGGTCTGACCTGAAAACTGTTAGCACACAAGTCTCTGTCTCTGTCCCGGTCTGAACTGTCCCACTATCTAATCTCATCTGACTACTTTGTGTAACATTGGAAAATAACACTAACATAACAGGTTGTGATGGATCTTTAACAATCTCATCTCCCTGCATGGCTATGCAGTAGAAAAACTCTGTTTTAGTATCAACACCACTTTTAAAATAAGGTGTGTTTCCATCTAATTGTCAAGCAAATATAGAGCGAATAAACTAGGCTATGCACAGCGTGGTTTCATCAGCTGTTGTTATCAACAGAGTAGAATAAGTAGAAGTCGCAAACTGGACACAAAACAAGTTGTTTGCCAACAGAGAGGATGCATTTTCATGGATGAGACCGAGGAATGATTTGGTCTTTTAATCGGCGCACATGTACCTGTTGCTACTACCAGCCAAGTTTTGTGCATTATTGGAAAATCTAGGAAGACGGCAACAGTGGAAAGAGCTTCTTATTAACATTCTCACAGAGCGGAAACAGCGAATCAGTCACATGAGTTACTTTTTTCAAAATGTTCCATTTCCATCAACCTTCTTTTACACAGATACTTCAAAATGAGCATAAAAAATAAATTGATAGAAACATGGTTGCTATGTCAGAAAGCTTTAAAATGTTTGCACACACAAAGTACTAGAACAAGTAACACAAGCAACCAAAAAGACCAAAAACAGACCTTCAGCACTATGAAAAAATGGGCATTTCAATAGAGGGATTCATTCCCTTCGAGCCATTAACTCAGTAGTGAAATACCACTGTAGCTTTCAAGGGTTAATCTAAACTCTCTCTGGGCCTCAGCCTGTTTTTTTGTTTTAGTAAATCCTGTCATGCGAGGGGTCAGAAGGTAGATTGGGCAACGTGGCTTTGTAGCCCTAATGAGCTAGGAAAAAGGGGCCGAGAGGGGGATTTGAACTGGAAGGGCTTGCTTTGGGAAAAGACTGATTCACAGAAAGTGGAGATCTGTTTCGATGTGTTTAACAACCACAGGAACATTCAACATTGATCATTTTCCGGCCATTTCCAGTCTTCTCTAGGAGAGTTTAAAAGTCATGTGGGCTGGGCGGGGTGCACATGGACCAAAGAGGCAGAGTCCCACAGACAACCGCACCCAGGGGAGATGTTTTGGCCAGTGCTTCCATTCCCAAATTTCCAGCCAGGATTTTGCAAAGCTAGTTTCCTCCCACTTCCCAGGCAGCCACATCCAGCTAGAAGCTCAGAGACTATCACAAACACACGCTTGTGTCTATATATTGCTGTGAAGACACATCCAGCTGCATTCCCTGCGGACACATTGCTTCCTCAAAGTATAAATACACTATGAGAACTCTCACTGACCAGAGACCCGTACAAGAAAGTGAAACTCCTCAAAAAACCAAAAACAAATTCAGGTCATGACATCTCTGAATGAAGGGGCGGCTACAGTGAAAGCTCCTTTGTTATGATTTGTGTTCCATGCTACCCACACATGCAGATACACTTATGAATTTGCATAACACTGCATACCACTGCACTTGCTGACAGTCAGAAAAGGCTTTTGCTTCAGATAACTTTAATGTTTTATCCATGTATTTCTGAATTACTAATGCGATTTCTTTCCACACATGCACAGCAGCTAGAACAAACCTCGGTCCACCCTGCTGCGAGAGGCCAAGGCTAGAATTAAGGATGTATGATGACATGTAGCTCAGCTTGTCCGATGACAAGTCTTCAGAGAAATCTTATTTCCACACCCTCCACACCCTCGGTTTGGTGACAATCACATTCCTGTTCTCCTATAAGCTTGAACCATGTTTCTTCCATTATACTGGACGTCACACCCAGAGATAATGTGCAGGCGGATCCTTTTCTGTGCAGCTCAACAGGTAATGTTGGGAGGGTTAAGAGTTCCAATTCAACAAAGGCAACCGATTTTAAAGCTGTATACACTCGAGGAGCTGCAAGGCACCCAATATATCTATCAGTATCTGTAATCAATCTGAATTTTATGTGACAGTAATGAGTGAGGGGAAGAAAGGGTATAAAACAGAAGAGAGAGATGGAGGAGAACAAGACCAGGTCAGGTAACCAGAGCTGTGTGAGTGTGGCTCTCAGATGACAAATAAACAGAGGAAAAGGGGTCAGGTGAGTGTCCATTATTGTGTAAGGGTTGTTTAACAACAGCCCCTCACCCCGTGGATGATATCTGACCTTTGCACGCTGGAATGGGCAAGGGGGAGGGGGAGTGCACTGATAGGATAGGTAGATAATGCTTCAGGGGGGCTGTAGGGTAATCCAACCAGAACTTTGTTAAAACTGTCTGGAAGCACTTTTTAAAAGCTGTTTCAGCCCCTCTTGAGCTGCTGTGCCATGTGGCAAACCACACACATCTGGTTCTCAATAGAGATCAGCCCATTAGGTCAACCTCAGGGCTAGAGGTGATGGTAATTTTCATAACAGAATTACTCTAGATGACTTCTTTAGAGTAAATCTTAAATCTTGTGGTCTATTTATCGAAAACAGTGAAAAATGGATCACATGTTCCCAAAGCAGAAAGTGACGTCTTCCAGTTGCTTGTTTCGTCGGATCAGAAGTCCAAAACTCAAAGATGTTTACAATGATACAAAACGAATATGAAAAAGAAAAACAGCAAATACTCCAGTTAATATTTTCGATAAAGTAATCAAATAATAATAATAATAAAATCCTACTGTAACCACTAGTCAACAGATTAAAACTTTTTCTTGAGTTTATCTCTTCAGTGGCTTTTGTTAAAAAAAGCTTACATGCTACATCCCGACAACCTGATACTGTATCTAGCAGGCAGGTAGATACTGGTCACGTGTTTCAGTCACATAAGTTGATATATAGCAGGTGCAATTGTCAGTACAAGTACTCATTCTTCCCCAAACGCATTACTTTCTCCAGTAAAGCTGCAACAATAAGTTGATGAATTGATTGGTCAACAAAATCAGTTGCAAACTATTTCTGATAATCTATTCATCGATTCAGTCATTCTTCAGGCAAATATTTGCTGGTTCCAGCTTCTTAAATGTTAGGATGTAATGATATTCTTTGTCATTTATTATAGGGAATGAAGAGTCTTTGGGTTTTGGGCTGTTGGTTGGACAACAGAAGCAATTTGATGACGTTTCTTTGCAGCACTTTTCACATTTTCCTACACTTTAAACAGCTATTCAATTAATCAGGAAAATAATTGTCAGATTAATCTATAATGAAAGTAATAAACAGTTTGCACCATGTATCCACTTTTTCCTCTGTACTTCACTGAACCTTCTCTCTGGTCCACTGCAAGCTTGCTTGCGTAACAACTCAACATGCTGGAAACCATGAGCCACCTCTCACTCCCCTCAAGAGGCATGAGTGTGCATATATCTGTGAGTAGGACAGACTGTCTGGCTTGCTGACTTCCATCACAGGAGGCAGAACAACAACACACATACACCCCTGCTGTAGCAGTGAACTCACTGTAGCACTAGTTTACACCAGCTGAAATAACTAAACCGGAGCTTCAAAAAACCACAAAATGAACCAAGTGTGTCAATCAGTAATGGGGACCAAAAAATACAGTTGTGAATAAATTCTTTAACCATTCAAACACGCCCCCCATGGTGGCCGGCAGACCACATCAACAAGTGCGCTAATGATTTTCTCACGAGACTCGACTCAGCTGTGAAAACATCCTTCCACCTGCCCACCACACAGAAACACGCACACACACTCACCTGCTTGTCAATCACCTCACACAGCCCATGTTTTAACCCCATGTATACCACAAATCGCTCTCTTTCTCATCATCTATCTATTCCTGTCTCAATTCCTGCAGCACACCCAGGTTTGTTAAGCTGTCACAAGATCAATGTTAGCAATCAGTCTCTATAGTTTTAGTATCTTAAAATGCCTTCATTTCTAAAGCTATATGTGTGATGATAGAAAGAAGAGCAGCAGTGTTTTTTGGGTGATGGTGGATCAATGCATGTTAGAATTATAAAATGGAACACCTAATTTCAACCATATTTCTCTAAACCCACTGACACACACACACACCACAAAAAGCGTCCCACAAGGTGAAGGTAAAAAACAGTTGGGTAAGAGCCGGCAGGTTACCTCGGTACACATGCACTCTACTTTTCTTCGTGGGTTGTTTTAGTGTGCAGCTGAGCTACGTGCTAAATTTTCCCCTCTTTGCCATAAAAGAAAACATTACTTTTGGGGTTGCTAGGGAAACCTGAATCGTTGTAAGAAAAAGCACTGTGGTCTGAAAACAAGCGTCGTAAATTACAAACTCCAGCGGCACGGCGGAATTCCTGGCGCAGAATCTGCCAGCATTCTGAGGCCGGGCGGGTGGAGAAAGCTGGCACATGGACGGGACGGGATGGATGAATCTGAAGACGTTCCTTACGGCTACTTTTTGTATTTCAAAGTCAGTAACAGAAACAGCAAGGATGGAGAGGTGACAAGAGACAGCACATGGCACCATGTTTTGATGCCAACATTCACACTAGATGATGAATCCCGAATGCAACATTACTGAATTAAACCTATGGAAGTCACATGACTTGCATATCAATGATGAATATATGTTTGAAACATATTAAAACTGAACCATATTAGAGTATGACCGATACTCAATTTTTTGGCCAATGCCGATACCAATATTTAGAGGTAAAAAATTCCAACATCGATGCATCAGCCGATAAACATACATTTTTTGTTATAACCCCTCAACTGTGGTTATCAAACACTTGTGACAAAGATATGTAATGGACGCAAAATATATTACAGTCTAACAATAAACTTAACTGTCTTAAATGACATCAGTGAACTGAAACAGTAAAGATACTGGGAATTTGGCAATTTTAAACTACGTCAAGCATCTTTTTCTGCATTATGATCTCCAAAAACAAACAAACAAACATATTGGCAAACATATTGGGTTTTATATTGGCTCATATCAGACAATATAACGCCAATATATGAGTTGGGCTCTAAACCACATGTTTGCTTGTTTTCTTCTTTGTTTTCTCTTGCCACTGTATTATATTTGGTATGGTAGGACTCAGGATATTGGCTTCAGATAATGACACTTGGGGCATTCATTCAATAATAAACAATGAAAATCATCCTTATCATCAGAATCGTAAAGTTACCACATTATTTATCCAAACTCACTTTACCCAGCATTTTAATTGCAGAATTGTTTGCCAACCTTTTCCGCCTGGTATACAAGTCTTCGCACAGGTAAATATTGGCTTTAAGGCTGCAGGATATAGTTAAAAAAAAGCTGTGTAGCGCATCTCTGCAGCACTCCAGTACTTCATTATAATGCTGTTTTGTCATATATTCTACTCTTTTTATTATTATTATTGCAGCTTCTACGATTGGATATTGCAATTTTCGTTCATTGATTCATTTGATAAATGCATAGTTTGAAATACACACTACAATGCTTGTCTTAAATAAATGACAAACTTAGGTTATCCCTATATCTCTCTTTGATTTACAGAGAATATCAGAGCCAGTTTTCTACATATTGTGCTACTCTCCGGAGTTAACAGTTCGTTCAGCTGAAGCACTCCTCCTGCTACAGCAAAAACTTGTTTGTCATCTGTCTCTCTCTTTCTCTGAGGGTGGCGTCTACAAAAGATTAACCTATGGAATGATCCACAGAGAAAAGGATCACAGGGTGCGGCCCTCTAAACCCATCCCCACATTCTTGTCTTCCCCTTTCTCTGCTGCCATTGGTCACCTTTCCTGTGACTTTCTCTTTCTCCTCGCAAACATGTTACAATCAACCATCTCCTGTTCTCTTCGTGCCTTTGTTGCTTTGCCTCTATCTCTTTTCCCCTTGCCTCCATGGGAACTGAGGTTAACTGAACACAACAGGGTCTGTGGCTCTGTCAGTGTTTCCTCTCAGCTACCACTCTTATGCACGTACAACAAAATGTTTTCTCCATGCAGCTGTAAGCATTTCACGCTACACACACTTACACACTCTGCAAGTCGTGTGTCCTATATGGAGCGTAAAACATTAAACATAGCCTCAAGATAACAATGTCAACAAAGGCCACAACTATTTAAAAACATACCAGATCTCCACTTGATGATGTCGCTGAACTCTTCATTGGCTCCTCCCTCTGCAATGTCACCGTGTGATGCCATGGTAGCCAATAAATTCAATGCCTTATTGGTTGATATTGTGCCAAATGTTCCCAGGCTTCTTGGCACACAGTGCAACAGCCCTCTTTCTGCACCTGTAAGTGAGAAGAAAACAGTTTCATTCCTGCTCACTTCCAACTGAAATGTAGGTCTTTCTTTAGCTCCTTTCTGCTTTAATGTACTTTAAGCAGTGGAAATAATCTCAAAGGGAGGCCAGGAGAGTGGAGGTGTCACATGCGTTGGAGCCACACACACAAAACTTTCAAACATGGTCACACAGCAGCTCGCAGGAAGATCTGGCGCTTAACTAGGAACACCGTAGGTCGTTAAAATGCAAACAGCTGTTTGAGACTTCAAGTCAGTGTCCGCGCAGCATTGTCGGGGAAGAATCTTACTGGTTTCACACAATGGCCTTGGGCTGTCAATGTTATGTGTAAAACAACTACTGTGAGAGTAATAGATGCTGTAATAATGGACAATTATGTCGTAGACTCCGCTCAGGAGCAAACTAGCCAATAATCTCAGAGTCTCAAACAGCCACAAAGCATCAAGTACACATGAAATTGGTCTTTGGCTAGCCACCAAAGACATTTGTTTTTGTGTACTTATTTTGCTTTGGTTGGCCCCCACTTACCATCATACACAGTTTAAGTCATTTCACATGTAATGGCTTCTTCTCATGTTCACTTCTGTTGAACTACATGCTGAACTGTGACGTTTTTTCCACTGTATAAGTAGTACAATTTTGATTGTTTTCATTTTGTCACTTGCTCCTGGCAAACAAGTTAATATCCTAAGTACCTGACAGCTTTATGTGAAATAGCAGAGCATGACCATATTAGTGGGTAAGTTTTGTCATCATTATACAACCAAGTCATTTTTTTTTTCATTGGAACAATTAAGGGTTGTTTAAGGTTTAAAGGTTAGCAAAAAACAATAACCATAGTCCAGAGCAGCTAACCCTGGATAATGATTTCTTTTAAGTGATTACAGTGTCCTCTAGGGAATTTCGAAAGATTATATTACAGGTTTTAATGTCACGTAGTAAAGTAGAACATTGAGGTTGCGATACACTGAGATGCTTTGAGAATCGCTGACAGTCAAATCCTAAGGACAGTGAAGAGTTACACTTCTACATGTCATGCTCATTTTGCGCAGACAGCATTGTCTTCTATCTGTAGTTTTGCAGCCTCACAAAAGATGCCCTTATGTGTGCTCAACTTTCAGAGGCTCCAAAAATGCAACACCATCTATCACAATCTCCAAATGTGCATCTTGACCTTGTGCACAGATCAGCTGCTGCAGCTTCACACTGTTGCAGCTGTTTAGATCTGCTTTTTAGTATAAGAACAATGCTCGTGCATGCGGTCTGTTTTAATTCAGGGTATCCTTTCATTAAGCTATGTCCACTCCCAAAAATAGCTTGCTTTTACCATGAAAGGAGTTTATGTGCAGTTTTATCGAGCAGTGCCTGTTGAGTTACAGTTCTTGAGGGATGATGCAAGACCCAAAAATAACAACTGTAAACTCAAGGAAAAGACAGCCCCATCTATCTTGCTGGTGCCTTTACAATTTCAGTTCCCCTCTCTGTGTGTGGGGTAGTTAGTTTTGACAACCGAGGCAAAACAACTGAAGGGATACGATCAGCCGGATGAATCTGAACTCTTTGAAGCTGCAAGTTTGCTTGATTTGAAGAAGAGATCAGAGTCAATGTCCAATAAATTTAAATGACTGATGTGTTGAGTTAATCTGGTGAGATTATCGCCTCCCTGATTAAAAAAAACACACACACATAAAGGGAGTTTCAAAATGCAACCCTACGGTGGCCTTGTGGTTAATGTTTTATCTCTGAGATATTTGGAGCTGGATGACTTTTAACCAAGCAATTTCAGAGCTGCAGGGTACACAAACTGCTAGCTACGTGCAAAAACCTCAAGTTCAGAATGAAACAGAAATTGTTTGATGGTCTGTTTCACCATGTTAAGCTTTTACAGTTTATTTACACCCAATGTCTGACTGTGAACTTCACAGTAACTGTTGTGTTCAGTTGGTACAATGACGCTTAACGTATTTCATAGATCCAAAGCACACACTCACCTTTGCTGTCACCAAGGAGTCAGGAGACGTGCCCCCTCAAAACAAGTCCAAAACGTGTCGAGTATGGATAGACAGATACAGGTGAAGCGTACTTTGAGGTTGAAAAGTTGATAAAGTACATCAATGCAGTTAATTTAAGGCATTTTCTACGAGGTACGAGGCACTCTTCTTAACTAACTAACTGAGCTAACTCAAGGGAACCGTCCTCCAGCGCATCCAGTCTCCACAATGTGCCAAAAGGAAAGCTTTAAGAGACGCCTTTCAGCAAAAACAAAGCAAAGCACAACTACCGTAGTCTTGAAAACACAACGGCGGGCCGTCACTTGGAAACGGAGAGATGTTTATTACATTTCACGGGTGACCGCCGCAATACTGTGCACTCAGGTCCCACAACTTTGTTCCTGTTGCTTACTTGACTCTTTCTCCCTGCCGCTTACACCGATGTTAAACTCCACAGAGCTAGCCAAACACAGCGGAAATGCTACAACAACACCTTCGCAGTAAAAGGGGTGTAATCGCAGGGACGTTGAACCGACTGGCAATAGCAGTCGCTCCCGTTGCCTTTAATAATAATAGAGCAATTGTAGGATAATTAAGCATCATACTAGTGTAATAATATGTTTACATGAGAGGTTTCTGATACAAACAGGTAAACTGTATCTTAAATTTGTGGTTATTAAATTACTTTTATGACATGACTTATGGGTGGAACAACAACAAAATTACACAATTTGCTATTTAAAAACGATCGCCATCATTTTAGGAAGCCACTTCTCAAATGTAACGGCTGTTAGATTTATTTTGAAGGTGTAACCGGAAGCGCAGAGTCCACCCCGGGTAGCTTGACGCTGGTCTTGAGCCTTTCCCTCTGGCTGTAAAAGTTTTCCTGACGCTGAGATGGAAACATGGCGCGGTGGGCGTCACGTGACGTAACACCAACGAAACCAGTGATTCCCACTGGAAAACACAGAAAAAGCTTGGACGAGGAACTGTAATGGAATGGGATAATAACTGGAATATTCATCAGGCCAAAGGTCTTCAAAACTTTTCCACATAAAGGCACCTAGGACTGACTGCAAAAAGCCATTTGAGCCATGATGGTTTTATTGTAACATTGTGTGTATGTGACATCTTATTTTATTCACTGGAATGATGAAAACTATTACTTAAACTGTCAATTAAAGCATCAAAAATGTAGCTACCGTCTCAGTGTTTTATTATGTATTAATTGTATTATTATTACAGCTTTATTAACATGTAAGAAACATTTAAATGCTGGCAGGACAAGGCAGAGTGACTACTTTAATCACAGTTTGGAAGTGAAGTGAAATTACTCTGCACAGTAGCTTGTAAGAATTGTCAGATCGATGTAAAAGTGCCATATTAACCTATAAAATGTGGTGAAATAGAACTATAAAGTGGCGAGAAGTGAGTATCATGACCCAGAAACCATGTGTTTTGATTAAGCAGAAAATATCTAGCTATAAATCCACCATGAATGTATACGAAACAAAACAAAAAACATTTATTTCAGGAATAATAAACTTTATTTTTGTAGCACCTTTCATACATAAAATACAATCACAAACAAAAAAGAGCCGAGCAGACAGTTAAAATGTCAAAACACAATTAAAAAGGTGAGTCAAATTAAAAAAATAGCCAAATAACAATAACAATGTACAGTAAATAACCCTAATAATTACAAAAACAATTAGCATTATCATTCCACTACCTCTTGCTTCAGGTTTCATTATATTACACTGCGTGATGTGTTGGACTGAAAAGAAACAACTCTTCCAGTACCATAGGGGACTGAATAATAGATTAAGGCCCATTGGAAAGAGTCCGTGAGGCTTTGGGGATGCAGAGATGTTGATCTTCCATTGTGAGCCCTCATCCTTCTCCCTCCCTCTTCTCAGTTGTCAGGGCTCTTTTGTTGATGTTTCCTCACACAGCTGAAAGAAGAGGCTCAATTTCACAAATTAGTGCTCTCTTAGGCCTCGAACACCTATCAAGTGACAGCAGATTTATTTGTTGGTGTGCAAGAGGGCAGGTAGGAATTCTCACCTATGGTTCACTGGCGTGTTTACAAAGATGGATTTGTAAAATGAGTTAATCTGGAGTGTGAAGGTTCCATGTTGACTCAGGTACTGTTAGTTTTTGTGAACACTGAAGTGCAAAAAACCCTATACAAAAGTTAAGAAAGTTTCCGAAAGTTTCCATCTAAAGTACACTTCTTGGACGCATGCGACTACAGTGCAACACACTTCTAGATACTACTTAACAAGAGTTACAGCTATTTTCTGTGAAGCTTTTCCTGTGGCAGATGCAGATGACTGGGTATCCATGAGTCCAAGGCATCGCCCTTGTAGTAAAATTATAGGGGTGAGTGTGTCTAGGCC
This sequence comes from Pagrus pagrus, assembly GCF_965226575.1. Lineage (NCBI taxonomy): Eukaryota > Metazoa > Chordata > Actinopteri > Spariformes > Sparidae > Pagrus > Pagrus pagrus. Next base: position 12,310,989 of record NC_140200.1, read on the forward strand.
TTCACTTGGCCTGTGTTGGACTCCAGCCCACGGACTACAAGAAGGGCTTAGAGTGCCCTCTTCTGTCCCAATAGTGTAACTACTCCTTAAAGAAAGACCGTTGCCTGGAGGACTTCCCCACAGAAAAACAGTGTGAAATACTCAGAAATAAATTTTACTCTACTTAACTTGTCTTACTTCTATTGTTAGTGTATTAGGCACTGGTTTATTGTATTTTCACCTGAAACACTTATCATTTTGTATATTTTATATATTTCACTTATATTCATTACCCGTATTGTCCTAAGCTGTGACCCTGACCTGGGGCACCCACTGGTTGTTAATGGTTTTTCTACTGTACTGTAAATTTTTGTAGCAATCTCTGGCACAAGAATTTCCTTTGGGATTAATATAATTCTATTATCATATCTTATCTTATTGTTATCACCACATTGGCAAATTTATCAAATATGCCAGATGCATGGACACTTTGATTGTAAGGTCCAGAAGGAGGCGAGCTTGTACTGTTCTCAATATCTGAACAGCTAACTTTGTTTTGCACTTTTTATAAGATCTGGTGCTCAGGATTCCATCCTGCCATTGTCTGAGTGAGTTCAGCATTAATTTTACCATAGACAATAAATGACATTGTTGCCAGTTTTGACCATTTAACGCCTTTCATACGTTATTTCTACGAAAAAAGTAGTATTTAAACTAAAGAGACTGCCATGAAGGACAGTTTACATAATCTTCAGGTGCCTTATATTACTTACTATATCACGTTTTTCTTATCATCTATGTTTATATATGGCACATTATCACTATACCACTAATGGCGGCCACTGTTGTAGTTTCTCAAAGAAAATTGACTTCTTCACTGTTTGCCTACATCTGGTGGGAAAACGCTACAATTTACGTGTAATGAATGCATACGTCGCTATGCTTGATATCACGAATCTGTATGTTATCCTATATGCCGCCACTCGGGGATTTTCCGTGCATGTTTGTTTAAACGAGGTGATTCAGACGACACCATTAAAAGAATATACCAGGAGTGGGGTTCGAACCCACGCGGACATATGTCCATTGGATCTTAAGTCCAACGCCTTAACCACTCGGCCATCCTGGTTTATACACCAAATCCCACCGCATTTCCACATCAAGAAATACACATATACTCGTGTGAATTCAACATTTATTCACCGAAAAGCAACGGTGCAAGCAAAGCACACCATTTTCCGCTCCTTTATCAAACACGCCTCACGAGTCGAATACAACGATGATGCTAGCGCTATGCTAGCAGCTAAATTGTAGAGTAGCAGACTGGAGCGAACTTGCTAATGCCGTGCTCACTGGCAAGACAACACGGCTTTTACACAAACTACCGTCGCAAAACTTTGGCTGACTTTAACACGTTATGGGCTCTACAATGTTATACTAAAACAGAAAAATCATTGGCTTACGAAAATCCCTGCTTTACTTATTGCTATGTTCTCTTAACCAATAAGGAGTTAGCGTTAACTAGCGAATAACTAGGGCGCGCAGCTAATACTATTAGCATGTGCTAGCTAGCTGATAAGTAACAGCAGGTTTGGAGCTCGGCACGACACGGTTACTGAACTGTAATATAAGCCATACAGTGCAGTGTTAAGCTATTAATGCCACACTCTGTGACTAAGCAGCGGCGCAAAGCAAAGCAAAAGCTCAATAAGACTCGAAGTCTGGAGTTGTTCCCTAATTCTTACAGGAGAAGTTCCCAAACTCGGCAGGAGACTTGAAGTGAAACTGATTCCGAGGATAAACTGATGTCCCTGCGCCTGTCAGACTGACTGAGGAACTGAAACAGGACACTCACCAGCAGCAAGCCTTATATCATTCATTTAATTATAGACTCTTTAAAAGTTATACGTTAACAGTTATTCCTGGAAACCTTACACCTCAAACAAACATAGTGAAATAATTAAGGAAAGTACTTTATTTACTAATTGTGAAAGTACTTTTTAGTGACTCTTAATGACACCGACACGTTGTAGCTTCTATATATAATTAAAAAAAGACAGGGCAGACATTCTCAAGTGTTTGCTTTTGTCATTTAATCTGTTTAAATTATAAAAGTAAAGGCTGTATTACAAGTAGGGTACAACAGGTATGTGGCCCCAGGCCCTCATTTGACTATGTTACAACTATATAGTTTGTTCAAATGATCATGATCAAATGTAACTGTTTGTGAATATGGAGATAGTATTCACTACTAAAGCCCAATTTTAACCAATATGATTCACCAATAAATGTGGGTGTTTTTGACGTGTTTTGTCTCTGTCAAAAATGGTTTAGGAACTTTATTTTGTTTTAAATCATACCATATTTTACACACAGGAGGCGAATATAGATCATTTTACCCCAAGCCACCAAGCAGGTTTAATTTGGTGGTGCTACAGACAGTGTTTTTAATCACCCCTAAACTCATCACAACATTTGTTTGCATTTATGGCTCCCTCTGGGACCCAACAGTCCGGTAGTCTGCCATTTAGCTAAACAGCTCATTCATTTACTGTCAGAAAATATCTTGGACAACCTCACAGGATCATATGACATGTCTCTTCTCCATTCATACATTCCAACAGCTTGTCTGACTCATAGAAGGATCTAGGAGAGCCACCTGATTCTTCTTTTCCCCGTTCATTGGTTGTCTGTGTAGGCTTTTAAAAATGTACACTCAATTTACACTCAACCTCTGGTTGCTGTCCTCCATCACCATCCACATCAACATAGCATTTTAAATCAAACTTACAACCACACAGATAGTGAAATAATGATGATCAGTGATAATTTACTCTACTTTTGCATAGTTGTCTCATCTGTCACAACTAACTGCAATTTTACCAGCTCTCCCACCTTCACTCTCATGACTACAATTGTTCCACATTTATAAAGACTGTGTACTTACCCCATGATTCAATGCACTATGTTGATGTTCTGCCGAAGAAAACAAACCTTTTTTAATTTACTAAAACAGTATTTATTTTGCATGTCATTGTACTGCTTAATTGATTCACCTTCAATTTAAACATTATTAGAATAAAATACACACAACCATTATTGGATTTATTTTTAGATCCAAAAAGAAGGATCAGTTATTTTCCTGGAAATCAAATTTTAGACAGCTGGTAAATCATGTGTGGGCCTGGAAAGCTTAGATTTACCATTTAATAAGCACATTGCATTAAAAGCTTTTCAGCTGTCCATTACTTTTTACACATGTAAAGGTTTATTTCAGTTTTCAGTCATCCATAAAAAGTCCAAATAAGCCCTAAAAAGTTTGGTTGCGTCTCCAACAGCTGAAACAGGGGCAACACTGTAGAAAAGGATTTTTCTTCTTGTATTGTAATGCCTTCTTGATGTGAACGTTGACCTTTTCAGTATATTCTTCAGTGGTAAGCACATTAGCCTCAATGTTATTGAGCGTGGATCCCTGCTCCTCCACCAGCACAGCCATCTGCAGGAACAGATCGTGCACCTCCTTCAGCCGGGCCTCCAGCTCCACCAGCTCCTTGTGTCTGCCTTTGATCTCACACATCGCCCAGCGAGACGAGCGTCCGCCTTGCATCTGCAGGCTCTGGGACAGCTCGGACCATCCCTCACCACCTTTGTGCACCATCACATCCAGCTGATCATCAGTGATTTCAGTCCCCATTATTGAAGCCTGCCTCTGGATCCTCCCCCGACATGTACTCCTCTGCATCTCCTCTGCCTTATTGTAGTCACTCATGGCAGCGTGGAAGGCACGGGTCAGTGTGTCATGCTGAACTCGGGCTATGCGACTAACAGCAGAATTGGGACCGTCTTTCTCCTCCAGCTGGCTGCTCTTTTTACCCAGGGCCTGAAGGCGGGCATACAGGCCCTCCCCACGGTGCTGGATCCCTCTGGCGATGGAGTCAGAATCCTTTTTGAGCAGAGTGAGGCGCCGCACAGAGGTGCCAAAGCGTTCGTTATGGGTGCTCAGACGCTCCACCTCTAAGTGGAGCAAGGAGATCTCCTTGCGTATGGAGTGGGCCTCCTCCAGGATGTTCTCAATCGTTGAGGAGTTCTCAAACACCACTGCCTGTTGAGACAGAGTCCCCTTGTCCACATCATATTCAGAGCTGTAAAAGTCTGGCTCATAGTCGTCATCCTCCTCACTGATGGTCTGGAGCCTCTCCAGCATGTCCCTCATTCTGCCTGAGAGACCAGAATAAAACAAGAAGTTGATTAATGCACTCATATCTAAGCTGCAATAAATGTAAAAAAAAAGTTTCATCTTAGTACTTCTTCTCAATGGGGACTATTCTGATTTTACGTTTTTTTCCCCTTTCTTTCATTGTGCTATGTATTCTTGTGAATGTAAAAGGTCTTAAAATGTCAAAACCCCAAACACCAATGGGAGCTCCTTTGTCCCACAGAATACCCTACTCCTGAAGTTCCTGAAACGCCTCCTCAGTAGACCTGCCTGTAATTCTGTGACTTCTTGACCTCACACTACATCACCATGTCACACATTTGCATTATTTATACCTATAATCAGGTTAGAACTGAAGCTAACCGGAAGCTGAAAACATGGCAGAGCTGACCAGAGACACAGTAAGCAGTGCTGGCTCAGGCATGTGTGAGCTGACCAATCAGAGCAGACTGGGTAAGTATTGAGAAAAAGACAACCAAGAAAGGCTGCATTCCAGACAGCTAGAGGCTTGAAATTCCTGCCCCCTTCTAGAAAAAATACATTAGAATGAAACTCGAAGTTGGAGCTCCTAATTGTAGGCTCGGGGCAAATCCATCTACCCCTACTTCATGAAGAAGCTGTTGTCTGACGTCATGACAGTGGCAACACCCATGGGGAAGTATTTGTAGACTACAATATCTAATATCGGCTAGTGAGTAGCATGTTAAGATATGTTTTCAAGTATAAAAGTGTTGTAAAATAAAATGTATAATGCCGTCTGTTAGTTCATGTGTCATTTTTCCTCCTCTATTTTGTCTAGGAAATTCCGACCTTTGACTGGAACGCAGTATACCAGCGCTGCAAGGACTTGTGGGAAGGCATCATCTCCTTTCCTTTCATTAAGGATGGTCCAATGCACCCTATGCTAAAGGAGATAAGGAAGGAAGCACTGAAGCACCTTTTGACCAGCTCTTAATCATGGTTGTCACTGACAGTTCCAGATCAATTGAGTTAGTTAGGAAACTCCCTAAGCAAGAAAATTGTTTGACCTCAGCCCATGTTTAGCTTTTGGTCTAATGAACTCAGTTTCATTGCGATCAAATACGTAAATAATACGTTCATTATTTAACATTCCTGTATTGCAGGTACCCTCAATATAGTATAACCTCCTCATAGAAAAACGTGACATTAAACATTGTGTATCCTGGTGACAGTGTGTACAAAGGATCAAAGTTAATTTACGAAGAAAAATTACACCACCCATCCAAGGCTAAAATGTCAGTTTTATATAACAACTATAATACACACAATGACTGACATTTTCCCTACAGCAGGTTTTCTTTCTGTCTTGAACAACAATGACAGCAGTCACAGTTCAAAAGCTTGTTGGAATGTGTTTAAACCAGGAACAAGGAAGATGTTTCCTTGTTTAAGAAAACAGACATTTCCTTTAAAAGTGGGGTTATGGCCGAAGATAGTGTTGTACAATATGTTATCTAGTAGCTCTAAGTAAATTCATTAAAACTTTTAAGACTGTGGCTCTCGCCTAAACCCCTGCTACTGATTATTTCACACGGTATGGAGACAGAAAATCAATTTCCTCACAGCATATCAGTAAAAAGCTATTTTAAGAGCAGTCACAATGTCAAATAAAAACAACTAAATGTCTTTTAATGGCAGCCATTGAGATAGGAACATCAGCCTTTCCAAGCTGCTTGGGCGGTTCAGCACTAATTAACTCCCATCAATTATCCACTTGCCTCTGCTTCACATATTATCTAAGAAAATTAAAAAATATATCATTAAACTCAATCAATTCAAAGTGTCTTACCTCCTGTGACTGGCTCCCACAAAATCGGAAAGCAAGTAAACCTTTCAAAGTGTCTCAATCTGATTCATTTGGTCGAGAACGCTTGGGAAACGCATCTTTATATTGTGATGAAGGAAGCGGTCTGCCTGCTGTGTGTTCAGTGGGTGACTGCCACCCCTTTCCAGGTGACGCACGTGGGCCTTCCCACTGCAACACACAATACTTCCTTGAATAGAGATGCATTTTCTGGTTCAGCCTCTTTTCACTGGAAGAACGACAACATTCCTGTGAAATAATGTTTCCAGGACAAGAGTCTGTGAGAAATCTACAAAGGAAAGATTTTAAAATGAACCACTGGTCTAACGCAGTGCAAGCTGCCTTATGAATGTTGCTTTTGTTGTTTGGTTAAAGTTTTTTTTGTGATTTTTGGTTAAATGTTGTATTCTATTGTCTATGTGAAACTGTAAGTCTTAGGACGCAAGACACATTTCAGAAGAAGATTCTGATAATAAAGTGAAATCAAATTGAATCAAATCAAGTGATGCCACCTGTGTGTGTTTGGCTGGAGTGCCATTGGGGTGGGGCGCTGGATGATCCAGGAGGCCCAGGGTTGGACAGGAGTAAGTGGAACATGCCAGGTAGTACATTTATTAATGGGTAACTCCACCCATTTTCCACATTTTGAATGCGTGGAACAAAATATGATATTTCTGCTTTTGCTGTATGAATTTTGATCATTTGTTTTTAAACTCTCCATAATGAGTCTAACAGTGTTACAGGGGTGAAATGTCCAGACCAGCAAACTTTCCTTTTCAAAAGCTGGTGCCTACATTACCCACAATGCAGCTAAACCACTCATTGACATCACTGAAGGCAATTTATCAGATTACATGCAACTTCCTCTGGAGCCACAAAAGGCTTCCCATCACTTTTCACATATGGAGTAGTACTCGCTACTGTAAACACACTTTAATGAGTAGAATTTGTGGAGTCACCCTTTCATTGTGTAGCACTTACTCACCCAAAGCTTTTAGCAAAGCTTTTTAATTTATAACATGTTTTAATGTATACCGGACACTGAATCTCGACAGGTCTTTTGATATAAATGTCATGTTCAAACAAGAACAAATCGAGACTCATGCTAATTTTTAATATAAGTCTTTATGTAATACAAGTGACACCACAGGAGAAAGGGAGACAATATGAAGGTATTATACATTTGAGTCATAAAATCACAGTTAAAAGTAACAGATTAGCATACATCACAATATATTAAATGCGTGATTCCAGCATAATATTGAGACTGGCAATAAATCCTATTAAAACTGCTGGTACCCCTCAGTTACTGGTGTTGTCAGAAGAGATGTTGGATGTAGGATAATAAAAGTGTTGTGCAATATGGACATGTAAGTATTATTAATAATTTCGCAATTTATATAATGCAGAACAACTGATCAATTTCTCAAACATTTTCTTTCGGCTGTAGACAGCTGTATCGCAGAAATCTTTTTTTTTTTTTTTTTTACCAGTATATTCACATATAGTAATAAATATTTTGACTTGAAAGACTTGGGTTGGACACTTGGAAAAAAAATAGGTAAGAACTGTTTGATTGAACTTGCCTATAATAACATTTCTGGAGGGTTTTATTCTTCTTATCTATCTCTCAGAAACAATTTTAGTCACATAGCATGCCGCAATTGTAAGAAAATGACAGTCATCACATTTTGGTTTTTGATCAATTCCTCCCATGTGAAAAGTCAGCAGACTATTAAAACAAGAAAAATATTTTTAAATACTATACTATGTTTCAGGTCTGCATCACACCTCAGTCATGAGGGGATTCATTCTGGTTTGAGATACCCGTCTCAAACCTTTCATGCAAATATTAGACATCAATCGATTGCTTGAATACAATTTTTAAATATTTTACAAGAGCATTTTTGTTTCTCAATCTTGACACAATAACATATTTTGGCACCCTTCTGCCTATTTCTGTATTCTACAGTCATTAATCGACACATGGGAAACAGCTGCAAAACATCTTTCTAAAAGGGTTGTTGCTGACATGACGTTTGGCCTTGCCGAGTTTGATGAGGACTACCTGTAGGTTTTCATCAGTTTTCTGAATGTTGGTTTGGATGGAGGTAATCATCGGGCCCTGCTCCTCCACCAGCAGAGCAATGTCCAGGAAAATCTCATGGATGCCTTTGATACGGCTCTCCAGGTCCACCAGCTCTTGGTGACGCTTCTCGATCTGGGACAGAGCTGATCGGGCTGTTTTACCCTCAGCCACAATGTTGTCAGTAAAGATGTTCCACTGACCCGTCTCGATCATCTCCTCCACCTCCTCTCCTGTCACCCCACGTCCGACTATCTCCATATGTTTCTGGATCTGGACTTTACAGTTGTCCCGATGGCTCATCTCAGCCTCATTATAGTCAAACATGGCATCGCGGAAGCCATTGCTGAGACAAGCGTACTGGGTTCTGGCGATACGTGTGATGGCAGAATTTGAGCCATGTTCTTCTTCTAGCTTGTGGGCTGTACCTTCCATTTCCTGCAGACGACCTAGCACACCCTCAGCCCGGGACTTTATATCAGCACCAATGGCGTTGGAGTCCCTTTTGATGGTGCTCATGGTGGTGACGCCATGAAACATGCGAGAGTTCTGCTCACGAAGCCTTTTTACCTCTAGGCGGATGAGCTGGACCTCTCGGTGGATATCTTGCGACTGGGAGAAGACCTCCACCAGAGCAGGGCTGTTGTCGAACACTACCGCTTCGTGGGGCAACTCGTCCTCCAGGTCCACGTTGCTGAAGGTGTCAGAGACAGTGGACTCCGCATCCTCCATCGGCTCCACTTGGCTGCTGGACATCTCCTGCAGGTTGCTCAGTCTGTCCCTCATGTTTGGGCTGGAAAACATGAAAAAGTTACAGATTGTTTTTCTGTCTGGTTATCTTTCCTCTTTGTGATCGGAAACAGCCAGCAACAAAACCATTGACATCACATGGAATTGAACTTTTTCTCACCATAGATCTTGATAAAAACAAAATGTAAAAAGGGCCACACATTCAAACACACCCAGTGGATCATTTAAGCTGCCATGCCAGTTTAAAAGACCTTTGCTTCTTCATTCAGCTGCAACTCACCCAGCACTGGCCTAACAGGTTCTCCAAAGAATAGTCGAAGGTGTTGCTCCTCACCAAACTAGTTCTTATAACTTGTGATCTGTCTGATGTCTCAGTCCAGACGTTCACTTTGACTTTTAATCTCACTGAAGCATCTGATTCGACAAAAACTGTGATCAGACACAGGAATATCTTGGATCTTGAGTCTGAGCAATACTTGAAAATAAAACATTTCCACTATGATATAAGGGAGCTTGATGACAGAGAGTAGAAGGCATTTGAAAAGTTTCTAAACTTCAGGAACTCAAAGCTGATGTGGTTGTTGTTTTTCTGTAAAAATCATTTTTAACTCGACATCTATAGGGTAATATATTGAATTTTATGAATACCAATATTATTGTTAACTCAAGTGCTCCTGGTCATCAGGTTGAAAATTATTCGAGACTATTGCAATATTTAACACACCTGAAAAACACTCAATGACCTGCAACTGCTCAGCCACATGGTTAGAATATTTTCAAAATAAACGGTAGCAAACTAGGCCTACTTACAAGCATGTTGTGGTTAATTTATAAGGTACATGTATGGTTCCAATGGTAAACAATAAAACGTGTGTATTTATTGTGATGATATCTTTAGAAGAAATCACAAATGTTTTTCAGAAATATACCTAACTGATTGTGTATACAAACCACAAAAAATCATTTTATACACCCTGCTAAGAAGCTATCACCACATAAATCTCACATTTTATTGACAGAACACAAACCGGGCTAAACAATTACTACACTATCAGCCACTTGCTGGAGTAAAGTTTCTCAGTTTCATGGAGCACTGTGAGATGGAAAGAAAAGCTCCTTACCCGTTTTCCTCTGATCTCCGCAGACATCAAACTTTATGCTCTGTCAGGTGGCCGTGGTGCCACAGCGCCTGGCTGCGAGCAGAAACAAAGGGCCCTACATGCGTAACGCAGCTATCTTTAGAGCCCAAACTGGTATTCAACTGTAGGTTTGTTAGGGAGCTGGATTGCGCCACGCCATAGGACTGCAGCTGATGATGTGACCTGAGGAATGAAGCCAGGTCGGTTTGGGCTTTGCAGTCACGCTGCGTCTGAGGAGCGTCAATTGGATAGGACGAGGTGAGAGCAGCTGGCGTGTGTAGGCAAAGTGAGAGCCAATTTGAACTCGTAGGGTAGAATAACTGTTAGAAAATGTACATGGAAGCTCCGAGGAAGGGTTTATTTGTGAGTTTGGATGTCAGTGATACCTGACAGACCTGGCACTGGTGGAACCGAGCCCATTTTCAAGGTGAATTGACGTTGAGGATTTTCCCAGCCACGCCCAAATGACTGACTTGCATGTGTGTGCGTGTGAAGAGAGAGAGAGAGACAGACAGACCAATGAGGTTTTACCAGCCTCATGTACTGTAGGTAACATATGTGTTTTATTAGATGACACAATAAGATATTAGCCTCAATTAGTATTTTTCATCCGAAAAGTGGTTTGGGGTGGCAATTCAGGGCACAGATATGGATCAATGGGCAGTGTTGTAAAAAGCACCATAAAGTCATGCTTGAGTAAATGTGAAATTCACCAAGACATATAGTCCTTAATTAAAGATCTTGAAGTTTTCGGATATTAAATGTATCAAAAGTATCAAAAAAAAGTTTATTTTTATTGTTTTTTCTTCTTTTACGTCTCACCTACGATTTCTGTCGTATTGAATTCATTTAGATGTACATGTAATGATTTATGAAATCGATTCTGTTTGATTACTTATGGTACAATAATATTATTATAGGCGTGGGGCTCTGTTGGAGCAGAAACCAACAGATAAACCAATAAAAATACTTTGAGCAAAAAGTTTTTACTACTTATACAATCTACGTCATCTACAAAGCAACTAGTAACGAAAGTCATCAAAGAAATGTAGCAGAGTAAAAAGTACAATATCTGCTCTAAAATGGAGAGGAATGAGAGTACAAAGTAGCAGAAAATGGAGACACTGAACTAAACAAGTACTTCAAATTTGTACATAAAGGTGCATTCAAAGATTATCTAAAATATATAGTTTTGATGTTATGTCAAACCATCTATGTATTGTGTTGCAAAGATATCTACTGAAGTACCGTTCGAGCTCCCTCTGAGCTAACTAGCTAACAGCAGCTACAGTTAGCAGCAGTTAGCGTTACTCTGGTGGTATGCTGCCCGCTGTTGTTTTGAGTATGAATTCTAGAGATGGACAAATCTTTCATAATGCAGCTTTAAGCACAGTACTGGAGTAAATGAACTGAGTTATATTCCATCACTATCATTGGGCTAGCCTTCTTGGATCTTGGCAGGAATGTTGTGTATTGGCGCCTTTTGTCTCCAACAAAATCAATATTAATGATTAACTACCGTTTTCTTTTCATGAAAAAATATAGCAATTCTTTAATAAAAACATTTGCATTGAACAGACCTTTGTGTAAAGACTGCAAAAGTGCAAACGACTGGGCAAAACATCAGTTGCACAAATCATGTTAGAAGAATATTCTTTAAAAAATGATCATTTAAATGATTTACAGTTTGTTGAACCGCTCATTCACATGCAGCATTTTTTAAAGCAGGTCAAATCATTATCAGAGCTGATGCTGAGGGACATCTGAGTCTCATGTGATCTAGACTGGACCGTCCAACTCAGACCTCCAGCCCCTTCTCTCCCTTTGAATCTTGAATGCCTGCTCCACCACATTCTATTGATTCCAGTATGACTGGTTTATTAACAGACGAATGACCACTTATGAGACTTCATTACCTTCATGAACATAATGGGGTATCAGCTGCAGTGTTTCCAAAGAGTTCATTCATACATGTGGTTGAGACAGTTCCATGGTGAGCTGAGACAAAATTAAATCTATAAATGTTATTTCTGTGTTAAGTGCCACATGTCTACAGGTCAAAGCCTAATCTTTATCAATGTTTTCATAGTCTTAAATGGATTTTTAGATCATATTGTGGTAACCCACGTGGCCTGAACTGATCTCCTCCCCTCTTTCTGTCAATACAGCCTGTCCGTGAAGGCGCATCCGCTCTTCTGAGGCTGTTGCTTTCAACTGTACCTCGGATTTACTACATTCATATTCAAGTCGACGAAAGTATTCCGGTGTCGCTGGTTCGTAACAAAGAAACACATAGACACGGTGCCAGAATATTGGCTCTATATTTTTGTGGTCTTTTGTTAAGCAAGCTGTCGACATTACGTAGGAACGCCAGAAAAGGGAAGAGGGATACACAGTACATTCTGTATCTCCTATTAGAATTGTGACATTAGGCCATCAAAATGTTGCCTAACGAGCCAGGTTTGCCGCTCTCCAAAATGTGATTCAGCTTGTGTTATCATAAATCTTTCTCTGTGGGATAGGCCTAACTTCTATCACATTTCAGGGTTGTCCCGAACTCGGAATATTCAAATTTCCGACTGCCCCTGAAGACAGCGTAGCTCCATCACGACCCTGTCGCCACCTCAACTTTCTTTATGTTCCTCCCGGAGGTTGAGTCCCTCGCTTACCATCGCTAGAGAAACAAGAAGAGGAAAAACACATAAGTCACGACTAGAAAACTAAAAGAAACGGCCATGAAGTTGTCTTTAGTTCGTAGTGCTTGTGGGAGCCTTCGGATTCATCCAGCCGGTCCAGGAAGCAGAGTCAGCGTGTTGTCGCGGAGATGCCCACCGGTTGGTCTTGCCAACAGCCGGCTGATTCTCCGGACGGCAAGCGCTACTTCCAGCGGCGGCACGAAAATAGCCGTCAACTTTGGGAAACAGTCCCAGAAGGATGAGCGGTTTGAATGCGACAGTTCTTTGAGGTAAGAAAAAAAGGCATATGTGGTCACACATGACAGAGGTATTGTTTTCTTTGTATTATTTTCTATTTAAAATAAGATACGGTCGAGTGTTAGCTTGTTTGCTAACATTATAAACGGTGGTCGGTACTTCCTGTCTCACCGGCGCGTTTCTGCCGTTGGCCAGCAGCCAGTTATGCACGTGCAGCACGATATGATCAGAGGGACCTCCGCCAGCTGATGTAACTTCTCTCTGTTGTTGCCAAACACACGGTGCTGAATTAACATGAATTCGCGCGTATGTTTTTTACTACCGTCATGCGGAATAAAGTATATTAATAGAATGATCCGAGATCGCTAGAGGAGGACTTGATGTCGCACTGTTTACATTTTGGACAAAATATAGGTCAGTGTGTTAGCTATACATTATCATATTAGCCACGCCCATCCAGTGTCACGTGTACAGCAAGGTGGCCTGTGGGTGCAACCTCAAAATTTGTATACCATTCATTGCGGCAAATATATCCGAAAAGCGCTCTAGATATATTGATATAGTGGAAACCCTGTCCCACAAACACTGAATGAACATGTCTAAATCTCATCCACTTTTCTGATGGAGGTATCTTTCCAAAAATATTACAGAATGGGGGCCTAATGTATATGTTTGACTTGAATTTATTTTAAAACCCTGTATGGATCCCCAAATGGATACATGGAAAATGCTTACCAGTTTATTTTCTCTCGCAGGGAAATTGTCCAGAGCGCCAAGGAGGCAATGGTGGCTCTGCAAATAAGAAATCCAGCAATACAACCGTTGTTAGCCATTATACAGGTATCGCAAGCAAAAACAGTTCTACAACTTACTGTGACACAGTTGTGTTTTGACCTGCTTTGCCTTAATTTACCTTTGACTTATGGCTTGTCTTTTTTTACTGAAGCCATTGGAGATTCCAGTGTTATCATATCTGTTTGTGTTTAATTCAAAGGCGGGCGAAGATGACAGCTTATTGGAGATCAATAAGAAAATGGCAGGAAGGGTAAATTTCTCTCTCACCGTTCCTCTATGAGAGTATTGCCCATTTTGCCCTTTCAAACAGTTCACACTCCCTCGTCTGTATGTCCACAGATTGGCTTAAACATCACTCAGATTTGTCTGGCGAAAGAGTGCAGTGAAGATGAAGTAAGTGAAACACATTTGTTTAATTTCCCTCAGCTCCTACCCTCTCATTATCTGGCAAGTCGGTGCACGAGATACTATTCCCCTGGCTTGTCTGTGCAGCATTTTGATCCTAGCAGTTGTGTAATCTCAAGGTAATCAGTGACTCATGTAAGCTTTTCTGGCATTAAAACATGCTTAACTGTAAGTCATCATATATCCTCTTTTGCATGACTGTTGAATTCTTAATTTATTCAGTCACTCCTTATGTTCCTTTTTTCACTTTATGGTAGTTTCCAGCATTATGTAACTGGAACTAGGAAGCAGCTTCTCAGCTGTGGCTCTCTTTGCCCAGATGGAAATCGACTCTTGAGCCAAATAGAAAGTAGGAAACCCTAGGAATAGCTCAGGCAATTCAGATGACAGTGGATGATTTACATCACAATTCCTGGCCTAAAGGACTCTACTGATCTACTGATCCACTGCTCTACTTTCACACATATTCCCTTTCCTCTCCCACCCTCTCTTTCCTCATGGATGACTATCATTTTTTATGCTCAGTCACTAAAGCTGACATGTTAAATTTGATCATGCATTTGCTGTTTCAGTCTTTCCCTTGTTCTTAAGCGGTACTTTTGCCTCAAATTGACCCTTATAGGTGTGAAGGCTGGAGTTTCTGTAGACCATATTCAGACAGTACTTATACCAGAATGCCTGATGGTAAAAGTTTAGCATGTTATATATTTTTTTGTCTTTTTGTGTGTGTGTAGATTGTAGAGGAGCTGTTGAAGCTGAATGAAGACCCCAGGGTGCACGGAGTCTACCTCCACCTTCCCCCTGCTTTCCTCAGCAGTCGAGTGCTGAACACACTCAAACCTGAGAAGGATGTAAACGGGTAAAACCCTGCACTAGCTAACTAGTATTATTACATTTAAAACAGCACAATTTGCGACTTTTACACAGAGAAACATAACATTAATTAGTGAATCTCTTCTTGAACTGTGCTAATTTACGATAGGTTGCCTCTCTTGATTGATATGTGTGGCCCTTAAAAATTCTAGATGTTGTTTTATGTGTCAGTAGTCAGTAGTTCAGTAGTTATTTCTGTGCAGCAGCAGTCAGCCAGGCATCAGTCGTTTCTTTTTCCTAACGGAGATAAATGCATTTACTCACATGGTATATCAAATTGGCCCAAATCAGAAAGGGCTGCGCAGAATTAAAACAGCCTAAATGTAGAGTGCGTGCTTTCACTAGACAAGAGAATGAGAAAATTAGCAAGGCACCCTTCATAATTATCACAAATGGAAGGGAATGGGTCAGACAAGGACAAATAATCTAAAGTAAATTAATCAAAAATAACTGAAAAACTGAGGTGTACAGTTCTTTTAATTTTCTTGCAACAAGTTACTATTTGTTCATTGTTACAAAATAACCTTAATGCCGTGGCCGTTAAAATGTGACTTGCTTCCAGGGAGAATATTTTATACATTATTTATATATTATATACTGAATATATGTAAAAAAAAAAAAAAAAAATCTGTTTTTGTCTTGTTATAGGATATCAGATCTGAATATGGGCCGTCTGGTACGAGGAGACCTGAGCAAAGGCTTTGTGCCGCCTGCCGCCAGCGCTGTCCTGGATCTCTTGGAGAAACATGGTGAGTTTCAGAGAATGGAAATCAGTCTCGTGTTTAGTAGTTGCATATTATACTGAACGGTGACTCATGATAATGACCTTACTCATGAAAAGTGAAGTACAAACTATTTTAAAACTTCTATATATATATATATATATATATATATAGCTCTACCTTCACCTCTGGGGGAAATCTTTTCTGAGACGTCACAACTTGAACAACACAGGTGTAACAGATGAAATTAATGTGTGAGTTTGATTATGGTAAGGTACAGTAGTAGCAAGCACTGATAGTGATGTGAAGAGTCTTTTTAAAATGGAGAAAAGTAAAATTTATGATCATGATGCAATCTTGAACTTTAAGCCAAGATTTCTACTGTTTGGGGCATCTGAAACCCCTGTGCTCCAAAAAGATTTTAGCACTGGGACACACAAGAAAAACGCTGACTCAGCAGGCTAAGTCCTGAACACAGGGTCATTTGAGACACACCCTAGGGTTCAGAGGTAGGGGTCAAAGTTTTGGGTGTACATAGGGTCAAAGATATTCTGAGTGTTAGTGTTACAACTAGTAGAGACTCAACATGTGGGACAGTTTTTCAACACTAATGATGTCTTGAAAGTGACGATTTTATGCCCATTTGTTGTAGGATGTGGAGGTACATTTCAAATTATAAAGTTTATGTGCATTAGATTTGACCATGTACAACATATCAGCATATCTCATTTGCAATTATGACCATAGTGTTGTGCAAAGCTATTTTAAACACCTACACTTCAATTAGTGTGCAAAGCCTTTTTCAGACTCTCAGCATTTTATTATAGATCATAAACACTGGAATTAATTGACTAGACTGTAACTGAAATGTGGACCACAATAGCAGGTTGCTCATGCACATAAGGCATTTCATGAGTGAAGAATGTCCTAATGGCTGCATTTAAACATTTTATAGATGCTCCTTTGGAAGGGAAAAGTGTGCTGTTGGTTGGAGAAGAAGGACCCCTTGGTGTGGCCCTGCAGTGCCTAATTGAAAGAAGTGGAATGGTAGCTCTTAAGAGTCATTGGCGGTCCAAGAGTTTACAGACACAGGTGTGTATGATTTTTCAGTTATACTATAATATAATAATATATATGTATTTTCTAGTAATGCAAGTTTTATAACATCAACCCTTGTAGCCTTGAAAGATTGCTGTAAAAAGTTTATAGTTTCGTCTTTTTTTGTGTTTGTAGCTGAGCATGTTCTTTTGTTATCATTTTGAGTAATAATTGTTGAAAATACTCTACTAAAGCCATTATTTTGTAACGGTCTTTACCCTCTTCTTATGCTCTCTATACTGTACCATCTGTTGTCACTATTCAGTTGCACCTGTTATAGTATGTGCAGTTTTAGTGGCTGACCACATGGAGTCAGTCTCTGCTTTTCAAATGAAATGTCAAGAAATGTGAACAGCTGTAACATAGCTAACTTCAGCAGTTTTGCTAATTGAAGCCAAATATTTTTTCCTGATCAGTCCCATTTTTGGGTTCATTTGCCTGTTTGTCATTCACATACGAGGCATAACACACACATAATTTGCATTCTTGACACTTTTTGATCCTCCTCACCTTTTTTGCTTTTTTACGTTTATTTTTTCCTATACTTTCCTCTTTTTTAAAATTCTTCTTCAATTTCTTGTCAATGCCTAGGTGATGCAGGCTGATGCTGTGGTCCTGTTGGGGGCAGGGGATATGGATGTCCCACCGACTTGGGTTAGACCAGGAGCTGCTGTCATCCGCTGTGAGACCACCCTGGAGACAGGTATAGTGGAATATATTGTGATAGTCATCACAATCCTTCTGCACACACTTGAGCTATATTAGAAAAGAAATGACACTTAACTTGAGACACATAACATTACATTCAGTGAGATTATAGCCAACGAAAGAGCGAGTTACCAAAGACTGACTAATGGCATTTTCTTTACACAACATGAGCATTAATCCTAGTGTGTTTTGTTTTAGATGAACCTGCCATTGAGATGTCCTCGAAGTCTGGATTCGGATACCTCACAGCAGCCTACAGAACACAGGTGCATCTTTTTGCCTCTGTCTCTGTTCTTGCCCCATTAGCTTACTATATTCTGGCTATTTTGTTATTTACCTTGTTCTCTCTGTCTCTCCTTTTTGTCTATTAGAATGTGGTACGTAGTTGCAGACGGTGGCTTCAGGAGCAGCAGTACCAACCCTGGCAGCTGCGCAGCCTCAAACTGCAGCCCCTGACCCCCGTACCAAGGTATAGACCACAATCTCTGAGGGACTGTTTACACCTGCCTGGACCTAGGATTATGTCTCATGTGATACAGTTCTTTAAGTTGCACCTGTGTCACTTTTGAATGTTATATGAATAAGGTAGATGGTGGTTTAAAATTTCTGTAACAGACAATTTCACATTTTTGATTCTTGAAAATGTTTGTGTTTGCCAGTGACATAGAGATTTCCAGAGCTCAGACACCCAAGCCAGTGGACCAGCTGGCGGAGGAGATTGGTTTGCTGCCAGAAGAGCTTGAAGCCTACGGCAGGAGCAAAGCTAAGGTCCGTCTCTCCTTGTTAGACCGCCTCCACACACAGCCTGATGGGAAATATGTGCTGGTTGCTGGGTGAGTGTGACCTACTGATTGACTGAAACCTTTTTCTTGATTATCATATTCCCTTAGATCCTCCTCCTGCTTTAACTAGTGACATAGAAAAGTCAGTGATATTACCTCAAGGCACAGAGTCTAATTTCTTTTCAAACAATAGTTTGCAGCTTATGTATCAGTTGTTTGGTTGCAGAGGCAATTTGATTATGACATACACTTAGATTAATGTAAATCCAAGGACAAAATACAACGTAAAAAAAAAAATCTGTATTTTCTTTATCATTGTCTAGAATAACACCAACCCCGCTGGGCGAAGGTAAAAGCACGGTGACCATTGGCCTGGTTCAGGCCTTGTCTGCCCACCTTAAGCTCAACTCCTTTGCCTGTCTCCGACAGCCTTCCCAGGGACCCACCTTTGGGGTTAAAGGTCTGCAATAAATATTTAGGTCTTTGTACTGATTGTGCATAGCATATCCTCTCTGCAAAGTATGCTTTCACCTCTCTGTGCTTTCTGTTTTTTTGAATACATGGTAAAACAATACAGTCATGTCTTATTCTGAAGATAATCATTCCAGAATTCTGTTTTCTCTCAAACTTTTCAGTTCGGAAAACTATTACAATGAATAATGACATTCTTTAAGGAGAGTTGTTTTCGTACTGGAGAAGATGTCCAACTGTTTCAAATGGCAGATGTTATTTTGGAATGATTTTTTTCTCCCAATTGAAAACATTGAGTGGGATGTGGACATGGCCAGAGACGGGCGCCCAAACCAGCAGTTAGGAATGTATCAAGTAACTGTGTGATAAGCTGTCTTTGTCAGCGTGAGTCTAGCTTTTCATACCCCGCTACATTTTGTGTAGGGGTGGAGTAGTTCACTCAGAGTCCACCACTCAGCATTCCTCCTTTGTGTGTCCCGGTCCTGTTTGTCTGCCTCTGACTGTGTTACCTCTTCTTTCCGTCTAGGGGGAGCTGCAGGAGGGGGATATGCCCAGGTCATCCCCATGGAGGAGGTAAGACTCACAGACACTCTCAGTGCTCCCTAGCAGGACTAGAGCAGGCTTCAAAGACATAAAACATGCAGAATGACGCTGGTTTCCATGAAAACACACAAATGCACATACACACGACCCCTGGAGTTGTGGCATAATATTGCCTGTGACTAAAGGAACTGAAGGCAGGGAGGGATGGAGGGAGGGCAGAGGAAAGGAGACAGACTGGGTTTAGAACAGCAGACACGTAGGCTTTCTCATACCAAAATGCAATTTTTCTTCAGCTATTTCCTTCTGCCATCCCCTTTTCTCAATTCACAACGTCCCCCTTTCCCTTTATATCAAATCGCTCATGTAAAACAGAGAGAATATGTGCCATAATATTTTTAAAGACTAAGTCTCATGAGAAGATAACTTTGTTGGAGATTTTATTTCTACTGGGGCCATCCAAATCCATGATGTGTTCCACAACATTACAGTAATGGTGCATTGATTTCCTCTCTCTGACACCCCTCTTTCTCCTTTTCTCTGTTTGCTCTTCCTCTTGCCCTTCAGTTCAACCTCCATCTGACTGGTGACATTCATGCCATCACAGCAGCTAATAACCTGGTGGCAGCAGCCATCGATGCCAGGATGCTCCACGAGGCGACGCAATCAGACAAGGTGACCTTGTGAAAATGTCACTTTTATGAGTATTCTGGGTATTAATTATAAAATTGTAAATTGAGGTTGACAACTGTCTATGATTTGTTTTATAGCCCTACTTTATGGTTCACCAAACATACCTCAGACAGTTAACCTCCTTTTCTAGTACAACAGTCCAAAGCCCATATCATGTGTTCAAGAGACAAATGATATTAACCAATCTATGTAAGAGCATGCTTTTTATGTCAGTTACATTTAAGCGTGCGTTGTGTATTTGATGCAATGCATTCTGCTCAAGAAAACATAATTATCCCCCAAGGTGCAATTAAATGTTATTTATATTCATGTGCATACATTTACTGTAATTGTTTTTGCCTTATACCTCACAGGCCCTGTTCAGTAGACTGGTCCCTTCAGTGAATGGAGTCAAAAGATTTTCACCCATCCAAATCTCCAGGCTACGTGTAAGTCTAAACACTGCAGTGCCAAAATCCCTGGTGTCACCAAGAGTCTCTGGCCAAAATAATTGCTGCGTTGCTCTATTAAAAAAATGATGATTTGTCCACTAGGGGACATCAGTGAGCCTATTTTAAAAATTACCTTCTTCCCCTCTACCATGTCCTTGTCTCTAAAAATGTGTTTATACCTCATGAAGCTCCTATCTGTTTATATGTCAATGAGTAATGCAGTTTTATGTAGTGTAAATGAAGAATGCTTTATATCAAGTCTTAACACATAAGATCCATATGGCAGATGTGGAGATGAGATTGGAGAAGTTAAAACATAAGTCAACTCAACAATGATTGTCTGTACTGTTGTATGAAAGTGTCTTTGATGAGATGTTAAAAGGACTATAAAATATTTATTGGTCTTAATGGATAAAGTGAGAGATAAAGAGTTGTGTGTGTTTATTCAACAGAGCACTTCCCAGTGAACCTTTTGAACTTGACCTTAGGTAATCGCTCTGTAGTCATTTAGTCTGGATTTGTTTTTAAATGCTGGTATGATAGTGTTTTGTTTAAAACATAGAAATAGTCAGGTTATCATTTAATATCTAATAAATTAATGTATCTCGCAGCTGCTGGGACCAAAATGTGGACACAAATGTAATGTAGGCCAAAAAATTGCATCACTTCTCCGGCGACACTCACAAACGATCCTCTTCCCTCTCTTTTTCATCCCAGCGTCTAGGGATCAATAAAACAGACCCAGCATCTCTCACACCCCAGGAAATCAGCACCTTTGTGCGTCTTGACCTTGACCCTTCCAAGATCACCTGGCAGAGAGGTAACTATTGAAGTATAGCAACTCACTCTGTACACACTCGTCTGCAAAATATAAGGTAGCTTGATGTATTATTTACTAAAATGGTGAAGTTATATGGCATTGGCTGTCTTGACTACACAAGCACAAACATTTCTTAATAGTAGAGTGAGACAATGATATGAAACATTATATTTTATGTTTTCTTTCATATTTACACCTTATTCTGGATAGTTAATTGGTTGTGGAAATTTCTTCGAAAATCTAATTATTAAAAAGAAGTTTAGACAAACATCCCATGGTCTTTAAAATCTTTTATTGTGCCATGACTAAACAATGTCACATGCAATCTTGAATTAGCCTGCAGTGTTTTCTATTAGTCTGTGGAAGACTTGGGTATTTGGCAGGGGTTTCGGGTGTCATCCTCCAAGGAAAAAAGCCAATTCACATAATTTTTGACAAGTTTTATATCTGTTGAAAAAAATAGGAAAGGCTAGAGCAGATAATAAATGAACAACGCACAAAGAGTTACTAAAGAAGACCACTAGGGACCAACTACAGCTATTGGATCTGGAAAACTTCATTTAATTAATTTTGATACCCTCCACATTGATTTTACATTCATTTAGCTTAGGTGGTGCCCAAGACGGCTTAGGTGTCCATCCCTGGATGTATTTTCCACTTTCTAAACTTAGTCTTCACTGCAGTATGTAGGTATTGTTGTCAGTGAAAAATGTCTTAAGCAGCTCCCTCTGGCCTGTTTGTTCATATTGAATTACGACATCTTGTGTGAAAGTGTTGCAGTCATCAGTCCCAGGATAATAAATGTAAGTCTGGTCGGAGGTGGAATAGCTACCTCAGTGGTGGATGTGTTGGTTTAAAGTTGTCAGTGAGAACAACCAGCCGGGTGCTGCTATGACTGATGTGGTATTTACTCCAGTGGCTCCAGAGGGCATTCTTAAAAGACGAACCCTGGAGATTAAAAACACATTTACCACCTAGTGTTATGTGGGTGTGACTGTGTGTCTATGTGTTCATAAAACAAACTGTGTTTTTCACATTCTCTTAAATTACAAAACCAACACAAGGATAATGTTAGACATGATTTCCTGCCTGTAATGAAAGTATAACCACAATTCCTAGCCACATTATCAGCATAGGCAAAGTGCCGAGTGAAGAAACTTTAAATGGCAAATCCCTTGAAGCATAAGCACTTTGAGTGTGTTAACACCTACTCACAATAATAGATAACACTCTCTTCTTGTCATTTATTGGGTTTTGTTTGTGTGAAAGCCTGTGGATGTGCATTTGATTATATTTAACAAGTGTGGAAATGGATTTTTACAGCCTGCCAGGTGCAGGCTGTGCAGACATAAATCTTTTGAGTGTCTGTTATTAAATCAAGTTGTATATATTCACTACTTTATCTGTCATCAATGCCGGTTTTCATGCTCAAAGTAGTAGATCCTATGAGAAATTTTGCAGGAACTTAAACTCTCATCATCTTCATTTTTCAGTTCTTGACACAAATGACCGTTTCTTGAGAAAGATCACAGTTGGACAGGCAAGCACAGAAAAAGGACAGATCCGAGAGGTATGCAGCATTCACACCTTCACAATCCTGATTCATCTGAAATTTATGACATTCTTTGAAAACATTTTCACCGTCTCGCTCTGTTTGTGTATTTTTTTACAATAACCAGAATATTTATTGGTTTGGGACTGAGGCATCCATTAATCCTAATATGTTCCATTCCAGTTCTTTTCGAGTTCAAATATTTTCTCATTGACTTGCACACTAACACAGAATGACAAACAGTGATTTTATGGCAGGGTTTCCTCCACACATATTAAGTCATACATAAAAATTCTTTAGCATGTTTTTACTGACAAAACTGTTTGATTGCTGGGCAAGTAGGAGACACCTTCTCAGAGTTTGTGCACTGGAGGCTTTAGGTTTCCACATGACACTTGTGTTTGCTGAAAATTGGACCAGGATTAGCTTCTAAACTATTTGTGATGTCACAAATCATGCTTGTAGGCCCGCCTCTGACAATCTTTTGACAAGATTT
This sequence comes from Pagrus pagrus, assembly GCF_965226575.1. NCBI lineage: Eukaryota > Metazoa > Chordata > Actinopteri > Spariformes > Sparidae > Pagrus > Pagrus pagrus. The sequence goes on from NC_140200.1 coordinate 12,334,303, forward strand.
TGCATCTTTCAGCAAAGAATGTGAAAACAGCCTTCCTGTGTCAAACTCTGCAGATACATCATTCTACACTAAGCTGAAACACTCAACTGTAGAAAAAAGGAGAATAACATGTTTTTGACCGGAGGGGGACTTTAAGTTGGCATCAGATGCCTGCGTTTTTAAGTAGTCAAAAGAGACTGTATAAAATGTTCCCATGCACACTCACAGACGCACACACTCCCCTCTGCCCATGATAAAGCCCAGATGTATTTCCCCCATATGTCTGTGGTAATGACAGCTAAATGAAATCTTGTAAATAAACACTCCGCCTCAATGGGAAGCAAGCAGGCCTAAGTGAAAGCAAATGTTTAAAGAAGGAGAAAAATGACCCACCCATCCTCTCACACTCACACACACACATACACACACACACACATACACTAACACACACCTGGAACAGCCTATGAGCTAGTTCAGCATATGCTTACATTTACAGCCATCAGTTCATCCATTCTGTTTCCCTTTCCTTTCCTCTGTCCTCCACCTTCCTCCAGTGCTGGATACACTATAGCCCCTCAGGGTGTTACCACTGGGAGTGGGAATCGAAATGTGTTCCTTGGTGGATTGATGTGGTTTAAGTTATGTTTCTTTTTTCCTTTTTTTTTTTTGGTGAAGTGGAATAGAGACTACTTTCCATATTCTTCCCTGTGGATAACTCTCAGTCACTTATTTTCTCTCGTTTTCTCTCTCTGTTTTTCTATGAACTTGATGTAAATCAATACAGACTGTAACATCAAAAATGAGTCTAACATGTATGAAGTTAAATTTATTTCCCAAAATCATCACTCCAAAACTAGGACATGTTCACAAAACTTTTATTCCCTTCCCCATGTGATAAAGCTGATGACTGCCGTGCCTAGATAATCTCCTGTCTGCCAGCGACGGTGGAAAGTTGCCAGTTTTCCTCCCACGCTGTGGTCTTGAGATGCATTCAGGGATGAGACATTTCATTCACTCTCAAAAACTGTTATCCTTTACAAGGCAGTCAAATGTATTTTAGTGTGAAAATGTAAACATCCCACTTCACACAATAACAACCACGGAACTACAGAATTTATGTCTGTCTATTTCATGGTTGGTAAAAGGATATGAATGTTTTCAGATCCACCAGCTGCAGGCCACTGAACAAATACTTCAAATTGTTGCCCTTGTGGTTTACATTGTGTATGATTTTCTGTTTCTCACATTCCAGACTGGGTTTGACATTGCAGTGGCCAGCGAGATCATGGCCATCCTGGCTCTGGCAGACAGCCTGGAGGACATGAAAAACAGACTGGCGCGCATGGTGGTGGGGACCAGCCGCTCTGGAGAGCCCGTCACCGCAGAGGACCTGGTGTGTTACTGTGTGGTCTTTGCATTCAGAGAGGGCAGGAATTTAAAACATGACAATCTCACAGTTGGCCTTTCGTCACTATATCTCAGAATCTCTACACTGAAAGTATTGGGTCAACTCTAGTTTTCACCCCTTAGTTCAGATAAGTAAATAGACTTTCTCTGAAGAAGTGGGAAAGTTAGATGTGTTTATGTATTGAGCTGAATATTTTTGGTAGGAAACCCTGTGGCATTGTGTATACTGGTGTGGGTGTTTCCCACCAAGGTAGAGACATTTTGAGATCTGACTGACCATAGCAGCCAATTAAATCCCATTTTTAAGTAAAACTGCAATTTAAACACACTACAGTTTTTAATTAGTTATGAAACAGTCTCAGTTTAATACTGATGCCTCTATATGACCTATAAAAGCAAACAAGATTATCAGTGAGAAGATTTGGTTATTTGTATATAGTTCGTTTTAATGCCTGTTACTGAGTCGGATTTAGCTTTCTCAACAAAATTACTATACCAAGCACAAAATCAGTTAGCTTTAGTCTACATGTAGGCTAACCTAGCTGGATAAACGGCACTAAAACAAAGTTTCTCTTGCTTCAGTTATGAATCTTCATAGCCACTAATGGATGAATGACCTCATCGCTGTGCATCAACACAGCAACAGCTGTTTTTAACAAAGAAAAATAGTATTAAAAATATGTTACGTCTTTCTTTCACTTGCTTCAAAAGCGATCTTTGTTAAAGCAGGCGGTGGTGCTCGTGCTGCTTTCATCCACAGGGGCCGCCAGGATTAAAAAAAAGAAAATTCTGTGTAGCTGCTTTAAGAAAACACGGCAAACAGTCAAAAGAAAGACAAATTAAGAAAACATTTGCACCAATTTTACAACAGATCCATAGCATAAAGAAACATGCTAAAAATACAGAAAACATAAGCAGATACAGAAATTCTGCAAATCCCTTCATGTACAACTTGCAGTGTTTCTCTATTTCCTTGTGTTATTAAATTGATAAAAGTCTGTCATTTTGGGTTTTCCAACTGGTGAAAATGTTTTTTGTTTTTTTTCTCAAAATAATAGTCTTTGCGACAAGTGGGCAACAAAACCACAGGCAGTGATCTGAATTCTTGTGTATGTTTTTGGAGATGTGTACAAAATATGAGAAACATGACTCCAGACTGTCTTTACTGTCCATTACGCTATTTTCTGTCATAATTGCAGCTTAGAAATTTCCAAGACTTCCCCTCAACAAAACAGCACGTCTAACCTAGGTGTAACCTGCGTTTATGATGTTAAGCAGAGTTTTTTCGCGCCTCTCACCAGACTCCTCTGTGAGGTCAGCTGGCTCCGGTTTCCTGCAGGAGGCTGCGGCCTGTGTTGTTTCAGAGCCGTAGATGAGGATCCCCTGTAAAGTTACATTAGTCTTTCTGATTAGCCTGGATGCAGAAACATTACCACGCCTCACAGCCAGCCCCAGAGGGAATATAGGGTATGACTGAGTGTATATTAATGTGTGTTCATATTGCTGACAAAGCATGTTTAGGAAAGTAAAAGTTTAAGCGTAAAGGACAGACACCTACACATGGACTGTACTGCCATTTATCATCTGATACATGAATATCCGTTGTTTGTATTAGTGAGGTTAAAGCTTTCTCTGAATCCTGATAAACTGTTCTTGTCTCCAACCAACGCCCTCATATTTCTTTCTTCCTTCCTTCCTCGCAGGGTGTGAGCGGAGCTCTGGCAGTGTTAATGAAAGATGCCATCAAGCCCACGTTGATGCAGACCCTCGAGGTGAGACACCCACATAACCCCACTTAAATAGTCATTACCCTGCTCAACTGAGCGTCTTCTGGTGAATATCTTGTAGAATAAGTAGGTTTACAGTCCCCAGGGACATTGAGAGTGTGCACTAGACCTACCTCTACCTCTGCTGTCAGAGGAAAGAAAGAAGGAAAGAGTGCTCCACTGAGAGCTTTTAAGAAAAGGATGATGGATTGACCTTTTCCTCCCATGGCTCTTTATCTTAATAGCCGTGTGTAGATGGACAGGTGGAGCTCTCAGACAGGAGGCCAGCCCGTCCAGATTCATACTGTCGTAAGGAAACATTTTAATTTGACCACTGGTGTGGCGACTCATCCCATAACTCTGCCACTCACAACATCTGGCTTTCATTTTGCTGTTGAGACATTACAGTGAGATGAATCACACAAGGCACTTAAACAATTCTTGCGTATGCACTAACACACACACACACTGACACATATATGTATACCACCAGTGACCTCAAGCTGTCCTTGTGCTAGAGGAAAAAATCTAAACCCTTAAGGTGATGGATGGAGAAATGAAGAGGATTATGAGGTTTAATGGACCGAATGAACATATATCCTTGATCTTTGGCTTTTCTGGTACAGCCAAAAACCACTTAAAAGAAGCACCAAATTTATAGAAGAACGGCCCATTAAATTACTTATCCAACAAAGGATGAGGATGTAAAAAGAAAAAAAAGACTTTCATGTGTCCAAGTATCACTTCCTCTGCTCATTTGTGTCAGTAGGCATAAAATGCACAAAGTGATTAAAAAATGATTATTTGTAGAGAAATTTGTAAGCATGAAAATTAATTGTTGTGTTTAATTATATGTACATCAGAAGCAACTATTTGATTAAGTGAAAATCTCATACCGTTGCAACCATCGCTGTACCATTGCTTCATTTTCAGGGATCACAATGGAAAAAATGTTGGTGTAGCTAGGCACAGCAGAGTAATTAGTTTAACATTTTAAGTTCTTCAACTATTATCATCAAGTAATGGGTCAAACAAGGTTGAACAGTCAGCAAGCCTGTCTCATAAAACACTTTTTTAAAGTTAAAAAGCATTCTTCGTCCCTCTGCATCCTTGGAATGACACTTTTCTCCTTTAACAGTATTGCTCCACGGCTTTGTGATGGAATCAGCAAATGTGAGACACTGGGTTGTGGGCCAGGTTTTGCTGAAAAAGCTCAGTGTATTTTTCTGTTTGATTGATTTAAGTCATTAGAGTTTACACAATGTTAGCAGTCATGCTTCTGCTAACAGCTTTGTGTTTTTGTTGTAGGGCTATTTTTCGTATGTTTGTTCTTTGTTGGTTTTGAACAGAAAGCTTGATTACACGGCTCCTGGGTGGGGAAAATAAACACAGACTGGGTGTAGAGTGGGGGTGGAGTATAGCATGCAGCAGAGATTTGGTTACTTTCTGTTTTTTTGGAGGAAACATTGCGGGTCCTGTTGTGTGAAACCGTTTCCTGTGTGGGTTTCCTGTGATTCTGGTCAGGGAACTGGTATTGGGACTGAGCGGGCCTCAGAGCTCCATGAGAATTTTCCATCGAGCTTGACTGCCTGTGCCCTTTATGCCCTTTTCGCTTGTGTTTTGAACACAGACGTGAGAATAGAGTTGGCATGTGGAAGCAAGTGTGTGTGTGTGTGTTGGAGCATGTTGTTTCAGATGGGGCAGGGTTTGGAGGAGACGCAGCACAAGAGGAAAAAGGATAGTTTTTTAAACCCCTGTGTACGTGTCTGTTAAGCAGACCTCAGTCATTCTGTGCGTTTTTCTAACATCCTGTCTACGTGGAGTTTCACCAAACCGACTGCATGTATCGTGTCCAGAGAGAGGCAGCAGACAATAGCATAGACAATTGGACATGGGACTTCAAACTCTCAGGTTTTAAATCCTTGTCTGGGAACATTTTATTAGTTTAGCACTGGTCTACAGCTGCTGTAGTGGACAGGCAAAGGATGCACAAGAAGAGGAAACTGTGACATGATCTCCATCTTCCTGTTATTGTTCGTTTCCCTAGACTTCATAATCCTCTTGTCCTCCAGTTGAAGAGGTGACACACCTGACTCTACTTTTCGTTTATTTCCACTTTCATCACCCTGTTACGACTTTTATTGTGTCCTGAATCACTTCCCCTCATGTACGGATGTGGAAAGAGTTTTAAGTGTGAACTGGGTCAAGTAAAAGTTCAGGTGTTGCAAACACACGCGGTAATCCACGTAATATGTGACGTCTGCTGACTTTCCATTGGAATAAGAAATTAACATATCATTTTATACATTTTTTGGGCCTTTCAGGCTTTATTTTGAGAGATTACAGGAAAGACTCGAACCCCGGGTCACTGCAGTGAGGACACAGCCTCTGTACATGGGACGTGCACTCTACCAACTGAGTTAGGGGGTGCCCATATTATCATATCATTGAATGGAAACTGAACTAAAAGGATGTTTTTTGTCATAATGTTGTGCCCCCTTTCTTTTTTCCCCTGCTTCCTTCTTTCTCTTCATGCAGTTAGACGTCTGCTGTGATCTGTACTAGTAGTTTACATAGACAAACAGACAAGTGGCAGCATTTGTCAGAGCTTTGTTGAATAGCTGAGCTACTCCACCAAAGGGAGGCTGTTTATGCAGGCAGAGGGAGAGTTATGCAAACAAAAGCTTAGAAAATCATTCAAGGCCTTCCCATCCTTCCTTTTTCCTCCCTCTTAAGGAATTCACATGAAGTGTAACAATGGGTCAGCTGGCTTTCTCCAGTTTTCTTCTTGACCAGTTTTCTCTTTAATTTCCTTTTTTAAAGGCTGTCATGAGTGCAACGGAAGGACTGTGATCTTAAGGAGTAGACCTTTCCCTGGCAACCTTACTCTTTGATGCCCTGCCTTCTCTAAGCTGGATGTGCACAGCAAAATATCCATTGAATAATTCAGAACGATGGCTGCTAGCAGCAATATTGAGTTGAGTCAGGAGAATGTGGAGTGTCACCCCAGCTGGGAAGAAAAAAAGCATCAGATGCAATTGTAGAAAATAAACATGGGATTTTTTTAGACTGTGTTTGTGCATCTCCAACTATACAAACACCACACGGGGCAACAAGAACTAACACACCTGACTTAAAGAACCAAGGTACAACATTTGTGTGGTGTACATAGTACATGATTTACCCATAACCACAGACGTAACTGCACAATCAATCCAATTTCAGGTTCAAATCAGTGTTAAATATTCCAAAGGCTCTAATATCTTCTTATGTCATCCCACAAATGTAGGTGTTGTATTATCAATACATTTGAGCAATATATTATGGAAATCTTGAAAGTTGCCATATTTCTACTAGGGATGTTCCAAATGACTTATAAACCTGACATTCAACATTCAAACTGTGATGCCCGACAGTCAAAGCACTACTTTTACACCTTACACATTTATTTTGTCCGTGTATACTTGGCATTTATTTTGTCACGTCTTGCATTTTGCACTGTCACCCTATTGTGTTTATCTTCATAGTTGTAAGGTCGTAACTGAAAGTAATTGCGCTGGCCTGAGTGTCTTGCCAGTCAGAGAAACTTGCACTTGCTCCTTTAGTTTGTGCGTGTGTTCGTCCAGCCTTTAGGGAGTCATCCAAATCAACAGGGGAAGGAAGCCAGGCCCATAGTCAGGCTGGCATGCCAGTCGAGTACCTCTTAACTTGTGCTTACTGTTTAGACAAACACAGTGCCAGCCAAAGTGCATCCACACTTCAATATTTATCCTGGATGTTTGTGAAACATGTTGAATGTGGTAAAAAAAGCTGCTTAGTCCTTATTGAAACTTTGTCGGGTGAGTTGTTGTTTTCTCAGCCCCTCCTGAAAGTTTGTGTGCCCCTCTAATTGTTGCAGGGTACACCAGTGTTTGTCCATGCTGGGCCCTTCGCCAACATCGCCCATGGCAACTCCTCAGTGCTAGCAGACAAGCTGGCTTTGAAATTGGTCGGACGGGACGGCTTTGTGGGTAAGAGCACACAATCCGCACGCACAGATCACACACAAGCCAAGGAAGAACCTCAAAACCTTTAGGGATGACAGACAACAAGATGTTAACTACAGAGTCTATGAGCCCCAGATGTGGAGGAATTTAAAGCGTGAGCCTCCTTACCAGGGCAGATTAAACTATAATTTACAATTGACAGTCATGAACTTCAGCGAGCTTCCCGCGCTGTTGCAACCTTTGGCCTACATTCATCTCAGTTGTGGTTCTGGCTCTGTCTACCTGCCTCTGTGTTGCTCTGGTGTCTTGCTGCTGCGTAACTTTCTAGGAAACCAGTGGAAAGATTGCGTAAAAAAACAGGAGAGAGGAAGGAAGCTGATTGATAATCTTAAGAGCCTCTGGAATGCTTCAGAGTAAACCACACTAATCCCTTCAACGTCAAAGCATACTTGAGTATTTCCATTTTTATCTGTCTATCTATTCCGCTGCTCTCTCTCTGTCTTCATTTGCTTTGACTGCAGAAATATGTTTGGAATGCACATGTGTATGTATGTGTGTGTGTGTGTGTGTGTGTGTGTGTGTGTGTGTGTGTGTGTGTGTGTGTGTGTGTGTGTGTGTGTGTTTGTGGGGTTTTTCAGGTGCTGTCAATATGCATGCAGATCTTGTCGAGGTTTATATTTATGTGTGTGTGAGACAGGTTTTTCTGTGTGAGAGTAATAACAGGTAAAGGGAGAAGGGTGACTCTTTGGGCATACACAACATTTACATGGGCTGTCAACTGTGAGCTAGGCAAATGTGTTGGCAGCATGAGCAGAGTTGGGTTTCACAACACTGGAGCAGAGAAGCAGGGGGGGCTTGTATGTGTTTTATACCTCCGCCTCCTCTTCTCCACCCCACTTGTTTTCCATCTGTCTGTCTCGTTCCCTCCCTTCCCTGTCTGTGTGTTTGTTACCTGACTCTAAGGTATGCCAGGAACTCAACCTCCCTCCTTTTCTAACCTCGGCAGCTGGGATGCATGTACCCCCCTCCCCTCGCTCTCTCATTCTCCCCCTTCCTCCTTCTCAAACTCGTTTCTCTGATGCTACAAACTTTGCCTTCTTTTAAGAGACACAATTTGACAGCTATGTTAAGAAGCTGATATTTCTGCCACAAATCACAAATGTAGCTCACGGGGCTTCATAGTCTGTACAGCATTCGACATCCTTTACCTTAAGACCCAATTCTGATAAGTAAAACATTTTTAAAATGTCCAAAACAGCAAATTTCAATCCTGTATAAACTGAAATGATTCTTTATATCTGTGAGCCTGATGTAACCACACCACAGTTCCTTTAAGTAATCTACAGTTCAGTATGATAATCTCAGCTCCTCTCATGTGGTAAGGGGAACTACATGAACTCTTTCTGAACTCAATGTGGGGGTGTGTATGAACATATACTCATGGCCATGCTTCATCATACTCCATATTAATGCGGGGTACTTCAACTCACTTTGGAATCTGGACTTAAAATGGAGAAATGCTGCTATTGGAGGGGGCTGGCTGCTGGGGGATGAATTCCACATACCAGATGTGAGGGATTCCTGTATCATTAACAGTCTGGAGTACAGACTGTAGATAACCCCCCCCGGATACTGAGTTACTGTAAGATTTCCCACACCGCAAAGCCTCCCCAAAACTAAAGCAACAAATCATTTGGGCTTTTAGAGGAATGGCTTAAAAAAATTATGATAACATTCAGCATGTAAAACATTTCAAGCTCTCCACCCTTTTTGACACCACTTTTTGAAAAACATGTCTACAAGATGTCTACAGTTTCTGCTTTAACTTGCCTTAAACTTACAAGTGCTTAATTAACATACCTAGTTGGGTTTTAAAAAACACAGTTGTCAGGAGATTTATTCAGTCGGTCGAAAATGAGTCTTTTCTGACATTTTAAACAGGGTTTGTACGAAGTCTTGATTTTAACCGAATGTTTTCAAGGTTAGAATTTTGCTTGAATTCAAATGTACTTTACGAAAAATGCTTGATTTTCAACACAATCTGGTCTTCATCTACACAAGCACTTAGTTAAACCAGAACTCTTAATGTTTGAAATGAAAGGATCCGGTCGTCATATTTGTGTTGTAACCTTCAGCCGTCGAAATGAGTAAGAATTAAATAATCATGATCAAAACATGCAATCAAAGTTATTATCTGCCTTATTCCTAGCCCCCATAATACCCGGCATGAATTATTGGCGTGTCTGCGTGCGGTCATTTAACTGGAACCGGCGTTTTCCATGGTAACAGTGCGCTAATTCTCAGAGTGATTGGTACAGGGTATCACTAACCATGAAGATCTAGCTAAAGACTGCTAACATTATTATCATTGCTTATCCCACTTGGCTGTAGCCTTGTGTCAGTTATTATTAAACTTTGATATGTACCTTCACTAATTCTGCCAAGCACTGGAAGTATCATCCATAATCGTTTGCCTAGAAACCTCCCCAGGATAATAAAGAAGGTGACAATAGATATAGATTTATGTGGGTATAAAGGAATTCTGTTAACTGCCTTCACCATTGCATTTATAGTAACAAGCTGGATGTGATGATAAAGGCCTTGAGAGTCTGGGATCTTTTGTATAGGTACCTTGAAAGTGCCTGAAAAATGGTTGAATTTTACTCGGTACAAACCCAGTTTAAAGACAGCTGTTTAACTGAAAAAATAATCGACTGGTTAATCAATAATGATAATAATAATAAGTAGCTCTACTAAGAGCAACATGGCTTATTGTGGAAAGCTCTATGGGAAGTACATGGCCATGTTGATCTAGCCTACTTTCCAGCCTTTTTATTAGTGTTTTTATTGGCAGGGGCGATGATACCAGTGCTTTGACTGGTAGTAACACCATCCAGCTTGCTTTTCACTCACAACAACGCTGACCTTTTCTTACCCTCTCGTTCTCTGGACAGTTCAAGGTTGTCACACAGAACAGGAAACCTGCAAGTGTTTCCTCATGACATCCTCTGGGGTCACTCTCCTGCTTGGTGTAATGTCACATTAGGAAGGATTGTCGCACTCGCTTCCATTATAGTTTACTCGCTATCTTTGTTTTCATTCTTTTCCCCTGATAATGATTTGCTCCACCTTGTTGTACATGTGCGGTATGAGTAGTCCTGTGCTCAGCTTGTGGGAGATCACACATTTTCTGGAAATATCCACAAATCCTGTCCCGAAGAATGTGATTTTTATTGGCAGGCTGGTTCAGTATTCAGAGCCAAAGCTCTAGTGTGGTGTTAATGAGAAACACTCACTCTGTCAGCGGTCTGTGGCCACATGAAGTCTAGTTACATTCTTGTGCTCATCCCACAGGCTTTATTGCTTGCTCTTTACGTAAAGAGATTTGTTAGGAAGGAGACGACGCAGCCAAGGCTTTCCCCAACCACAATTTCTGCTTTATGTAAATATTGTTATAAATTTTCCCAAAGACTGTTAAGTCCTCTTAATTAAATCACTGGAATGCATTTTTTTTTCTCCTTTGGGCTGTTCTCCTCTTGTTCCTGTTTAGCCGTGTGTCTCTTTGCCACTTCCTTTCTCTCCTTCTGCCCCTCATCTCTCCCTCAGTCAGTCTTTTTAATCTTGCGTCTCTGGTGAAATAAATTGAACTTTGACTAGTAATGGAGAGTAACCACACAAGTGTAGAGTGACGCATTTCTTCATTGAAACACATGTTTTCTAACAAAAGCCTCAGAGAGATGTGCTTCATCAAATGTCAGCCACAAGCAGTGTAAGCTACAGTGAAAGAAGAACTTTTTTTTACCAAACGCCTCATCTGTATAATGTTATCTTGTTATCATCTTTATTGAATTTCATTATTTTTTTTTGAACAATTCATTCAATAAAATGCACTTTAACTAATCAAATTTTTTATTTTCTGTTTAGGATAACATAATAGATTTTCCATCCTAAAGGAACTGATACAAATCATTCCAGTATGTCACTGTGACAGCTTAACTGCCCTCTATAAAGTATGCATTTACTGTATGGATCAAACCGGTGCACATGCTCTTGCACATACACATACACACACAAGCATGTTAAAGACACACACATAATTTATCACATTAATTTCATTTGTTTCCTTGCACGCTTCCGAGTCGCTTGATCGTTATCCTTTTAATTGAATTAAATGTTAAGAGGGTTAGCTCTTTGTCATTGTGTCCTACACACAGGCTAGCCTCACATATGGAGGTTATCCAGACAAAAGGTGAATGCCACTGGTTTTGACTTGTGTTACACAACATATTCCTTTCAGTGTTGAAACGGTTGTGATAGACTCCCCAGTGAATTAAGGGAAGATGTGCATAATAAGTAAAGTTTTGGCTTGCTCCCCAGTTGTAGCGATTTGTTGTAGTTGTGCTCTAGTGGGATATAACTTATACAACTATAAAACTAATAGATCTTAATTAGAATAATAAAATGGTTATGTACAACCTCGGCTGTTAAAACAAGCCACTCTTTCTCCCTTAACATTGTCTAATTCTTATGTAACTTCCCTCTCTGTGACCTCCTTGTTGATTTCAGTGTAATTTAATGACTTGGCGGTGTGTGCCTTACTGTCTGACTGTTTTCTGTTTTTGTGTTTATACAGTTACATGTTTTGTAAATAATACCTTGCTTTATGTAATGTTTTAATGTTTTTCAAAACAAGCTACAACTTTTTTAAAAGACAATAAACAACAGTTAATAGAATAAGGTGATAAAGTATAAAAATAATAAAACAGTAAAATTAATAAAGCAAACTATATAATAAATAAAACGAACAAGAAAATCAGTAAAACAAGCAATATGATGAATAAAAAATAGTAAAATCAATAAAACAAACCATGAAATTACTAGAACAAGCGATTTCATTAATTAAAAAACTGTAAAATCAGTATAACAAACAACGTAATAAAACAAGCAGTACAATCAAAACATATGGTATCATAAATAAAACAAACCGTAAAATTAATAAAACAAAAAAAAATATAAACAAAACAAACAGTAAAATCAAGTCTAGGTTATGAAAATCAACCTTTCACCCATGATTAATGTTTTAGACTGAGTTGTAATCAGAGTATATTGAAGTTTTAATTTTGGCCCCTCGCTGTCAGTAAATGAATCGTCATTTAAACCGTGTGACAAGAAACTTTAGTTTGACTCACCACTTCACATGCTTGAAGAGAAGCAGAGAATTTGGTCCATACCAAAGAAAATAATAATGAATTTTGCATTTAGGGTTCAGCTGTTTCTAATGTACTGCGAGGTGTCAACATAGGGACAGACTAGTCTAGACATCAACATTATGTGGACTTCTGGGAGAAAATCAAAACAAACTTATTTGTTTGTTTATTGGTCCTCCCTGGTGGTCATAAAATGTTCATGCAGCTTGATACTCTCAAGCTGGACTTCATTTTTGATAAACACTGACATTTAGTTTAGCTTTTGAATTCAAGTGTCACATGACTGACTCATCTTGCATTTCCACTACAAAGAAACAGCACCAGAGTTCACTTAAAAAGCATCACCTTTTTTGGTGGTGTGTGTGCTGTTACCATCGTTCCTTCCAGGGCTCAAATGACCATGTTCCCACCGGGCTAAACACACTACACTAAATGGGGAAAATACACCAGAAGTTGTTAAAACCTCACCAAACAATTTAGGTGTGAAATCAACTTTATTCTTTCTCTAAAATTCTTGTTTTGGCCCACCAGGAAGTGTTTTAGTACAATGGTGCCACACACATACACACAACAAGTAACAGGAACCCTTATCTTAACAAGGCTGTCATTCCAGGTGGACTATTTGCTTTGTTTGGACCGCGTTCAAGAGGCCTGTGTGTAGGGGTGTCAGTATTGGAGGCCCTCTGTCTCTTTGAGAGCCCTTACAGTGAACCCTTTCATTTCTCAGTACAGTATTTCTTAGTACAATATTACTGTTCAGACAGAAACATTCAGTCTCCTTTATTCACATAATAAGATGATTGAACTCGCATGTCTGTACTTTAATTTTTTCTAGAAAGATATTGTATTAAACAAATAGAAACAATACTAGTGATGACTGTAGATAGATGCCTGGCTAAAGATCAGGTCAGCTTATATGAGCCATTACCATGAACTACTCTTTCATGTTTAATTTTTGTTCCCAGTGCTGCTGCAAAAGATGGGAGAAGTGGATGAAAAACATTTCCAATAACTATCAGTTTGAATTCTGAGCAGTGTCCATTATGCACTTTAATGATTATTGCAAGAAAAATGTTTTTTGGAAATGGAAATGTGTAATTGTGTTATCTTCTGCCTTATAAAACCTCCCTGTCTGTTTCCTCACAGTGACAGAAGCTGGTTTCGGAGCGGACATCGGGATGGAGAAGTTCTTCAACATCAAATGTCAGGCTTCAGGGCTGCGGCCAAATGTGGTGGTGCTGGTTGCAACTGTCAGAGCGTTAAAGATGCATGGCGGTGGCCCAAATGTAAGATTACATCTAGCTCACCTTCTGTCTATTTTTGCCTCTTTGTAATGCTGCCTTAAATATCATAATGTGATGTAGTAGAATTGAATAATCAGTGGAATGGATGTTTTCAACAACCTAAACTAGCATGTGACATTGTCATGTACACAGTCCCAATCACGTACCTAAACAGTTACATAGTTTTCTGGAAAAGATCAACTATACTGATGTGGAATTGTAACTCAATAGAAATTGATTAACCAATTTATGCAATCACTGAAAGTTATCTTTGTGCCTATCTATCGCACTCCCGTTACAAACATCACAAGGTTGTATGAATGTTTCCATGCCTTTTTATGAAACAAAATCTCCTCTGTGTGGTCCTACTCAATCAGCCAACTGTTCAATGATTGGCCAGCATGCTGTCTTACCAGATGACCTAAAATTATTTAATCAAAAACAATTATAGAAATCTGGGGTATTTATTGGTCTGCGTCCCATACACTGAAATGAACAGCCTAAATAAACCGCGGCATTTGACTGTGTTTCCATGGAAACATTAAGAAGATGACCTAAAACATCAGTTAAATATTACAAAGGAATTAATGTGTCCCTAAAAGCAAGAATTATACATTACTGAATGTGATATAATACTGAAGTGTGTGATTGTTTTTCTTTGTGTTTTCAGGTGTCAGCAGGTGCACCGCTACCCAGAGAGTACATTGATGAGGTACAAGCCATAGAGATATGCAAACATGCACACAAATATACACAAAAATAAGCATATCCACTCTGATGAAAAAGATAAACTTGAGGGAGACATTTAAACATATTAAAGCTGAAGACTTTGTGGTTTCTGGCATGACTTCCAATCAAGTTAGAATAACTGGCTGAGCCTGTTGTATTACATTTAGCTGTAATGGTCAGAGTGTTTCAAGGAAAATTGGGGCCGTAAAAGTCATCGGCTAGTGCAAGACCCAATTACCAATCGTGTGCTTTTTTATGAAACCCTATTTGGTGGTGGGCCTGTGTGTTGTGTTTTTAAGTGAACTCGGAGTTGTTCCACATTGGTGCGACACAATTCGCACGTTATTCCATATCACTTATCAAATCATTCATGCTGGTTTGTACCTTATGCCAAGTGTGTGTAATGAGCCAGGAAAGGGTTCGAAAGTGAGAACTTATTCAACACATTCATAGAGATTTATTTGTGATGCAATAAAGGAAGTGTCAGATTGTATTCAACCTATCTGCCTCAGGCCTCCAGCTGTATTTTCGTGGACATTAAATTCCCCGCCTCTATGCATAAATACTTCGCCCACTAACAGGGGTTAAGAGCACTTATTTGATTAACAGCACAAATACAGCCTGTCCATGTGGTTTCCGGGCATTTGGTCCTTAGCAATGTAGAGGAGGGGCTCTTTTGATGTGTGTGTACGTGTTCACATTCATATCTGGCCATAATCACTGGTCTTTCAGGCAGGTTCAGCTGAGTAAATAATGAAGCAGTATAAGTTAATTGTGAAGCTTTTAACGAGAACCAGAAGTACTGCAGAAAACAGAGCCAGGGAAATGAATTTATGGGACATGTATGGCCTTACTGCTCTGAGCCTGGGGCTTCACACACACACACACACACACACACACACACACACACACAGAGAGAGAGAAACAGCA
Source organism: Pagrus pagrus (assembly GCF_965226575.1). NCBI lineage: Eukaryota > Metazoa > Chordata > Actinopteri > Spariformes > Sparidae > Pagrus > Pagrus pagrus. The sequence goes on from NC_140200.1 coordinate 12,349,590, forward strand.
CAAGATTGGACTGCCGCAGTCGGACTTGGAGTAGCTGCACAAGATAAAATGTTCTTGGAAGTAACTGGAGTTGTGCACATAGTTGTACACAATGTGAGAATGACAAATGAATAACTGCACACAGTAGGATACTACTGGGGTTTTTCCATAGTAGTAGAGGTAATCGCTTCGGGCCAGGGCCATGAGCAGGTGTGAGTGTTTTATTTACTGCACATAAGAAAGTCCAAACCACAGATTCTCAGGTAGAGGATACAAACATACTGAGAGCTGAACTTATAAAAACAGACCTTTCACTTCCTCCCTCTCCTGCACAATTGCCCCCAAGGACACGTGTAAGGGAAGAGGACAGTCACGTGTTGGTCATAGTCAGTTCTGCTGCCTAAAAGCCATGCGGTGAGACTATCCCGTGCTCTGAGGCTATAGTGGAAACGCATGGGTTGGCTTGGCACTGTGAGGCAAAAGTGGACCAAGCCAGGCTCATGTAAAAATGTGCTGCTTCAAAGAAATAAAACTAATAATTGCTTTCAAGGCACAGGATGAATCCCATGATTTTTTATGTATTTGTTTTGAAAACTCCAAATAACTGGGTAAAAAGGGAATAAAGTCATGGATTTCCAGTCATACCCTTCAAATTATATCTCTTCATAATACTTGGCTAGTGTGTGCTATGAGTACCAGGCTACCACAACACCCTAGGAGGACATAGATTTACTATAGATTATACACAAACACACATCGCCACTCGGGTTTTGTTTTACTTGTCATTGTTGTTTAATGCCTAATGGATAGACCCAGTCCAGTTGTCAGTTGAATTACAATAATAAATTTTTGATCTTTTGTTTCTTCTGCCTCTTTCTCCTCTAGAATCTGAGTCTTGTTGCAGGTGGTTGCCATAGCAATCTCAGGAAGCAGATCCAGATAGCACACCTGTTCGGAGTGCCGGTCGTGGTCGGGCTCAATGTCTTCAAGTAAGATGCATTCAGACACACACCCACAAACATACAACCTTACTTGAGTGACCAACTCTTCTGTAACATACAGTAAAGTAATGGAATTACTAGTAGTAACAAGAGAGTGTATATTTTCCTTAAGGCACCTTTTTTTTTTTTAGCTTCATTTTGTCTCTAAATATGTAATTTGTAATCATGGCCGCCAAGCACTGCTCACAATGTTCCCTTTGGTGATCTTTTAGGACCGACACTCAGGCAGAGATTGACCTCGTGTGTCAGCTGGCAAAAGAGTGCGGAGCATCTGATGCTGTGCCGTGTCACCACTGGGCGCAGGGCGGGCGAGGTTCCCTAGAGCTGGCCCAAGCTGTAAATGAGGCTGCCAGTAGACCAAGCAATTTCCAGTTCCTGTACAACAAAGAGGTGAGAACAGATACTCTAGATGGAATAACTGCTTTTTCTGTGTTTCCCGATTTAGAAGACATATTTTAAGACATAAAAATACTCTTCTTGGGATGATAATCTGTCTCTGAAAGAAAAAAAGTCGAAAGGCTTAAAATGACATCTTGCCCTTTTCCTTTGAACAAAAATACAAAATCTATGAATACATTATATTTATTTCAGAGGTTTAACTAGCATACACAAGAAGGCTCGTACTTCACTTCAAAAGTCGGTAAACATGCATCACTCTGCACAATGAAGCCAAAACATCCTGTTGAAGTTATAGGTAGCATAACATTTTGAGTCTTCGTGACATGTCAGTCCTTTTTATGCCTTTGTTTTATTGCTGTAAGATAGGCAGTTGTAATTATCCCTCCTCCTACTTTCTCAGTACTGGATACTTCCTGTTTGTAGTAAAAGACAATGTTTTCTTTGGGAGTGTAGCCAGAGAATGTGGAAGTGAAAAAACATCAGCTGGTTTGAGTTAGTGAGTTTGGGAAGTTGTGACTTACATTAACTGAGCCTGTTCACCTAATGTGAGTGTGTGTGTGTGTGCGTGCGTGTGTATGTGCATGCTTGCGTGTGTGTTTGCATGTGCGTGTATGCATGCGTGTTTGCGTGTGCCTTTTTACTGTTTGCCTGCCTTCCAAGAGCCCAATAATGGGATTACAATAGGTCCAGTAATAATTCTGGCGTAAGTCCAGTTAAATGAGTGAACTAAATATCCAATCCTTATACTACCCCAGGTTCACAAAGGTAGCTTGAAGGTTAGGAGGAAGGTGAGTGAACAGGGGAGCTCGGAGGATGTTTGCTTTAACAGACAACCGCAGGATAAGACTGTTGGTGGAGCAGAGGGAACTTAAAAGATGAATAGGCCCAACAACAGCCCCGAAGCAGAGACCCTGTCAGACCAGCACGTCAGACTTAAGGATACAAAGATTTTCAGCAAGCAGTCTGCCTCAGGCGTCGTTGGATTGATCATGTCTCAGGAGGAGGAGAAAACTATGTTAGCAGCATCCACGTGAAGAGTGGCCATAGTATAGCACATGTCATTGTAAGAGGCCTCAATGACCTTAATGATGAGCCCAATTAACTAAATTAAATAAATAAATAGTAAATAAAGGTCTGTACCAGACCTCATCTGTCATGCCTGCCCTATGACAGCTGGTTAGAACAACTATTTACCTTCAGAAGAAATAATTAAATCTTTTATAATCTGCAAATCCTCTTAAATTTAAGTAATTAAATCCAAAGCAGTAGGAAAACTAATTTTAGCACAGACAGACAGAAAAGCTACAGGTCTCCTTCAATTTGAAAATCCCATGTGATAGCACATCTTCTGGCTGGCACAAAGGAGATCGAATATCTCACTGATCCGCAGGTCTGGCACTGCAAGGATGATATTATAAAAAGATATTCCCTGATGAGCTACAGCTTCAGGAGATTCAAGTGTGAAATCAAGTGAAATAACAAGCACAAGATTTTTCTATCTCAGGCAGATTTCCAAATTTACCTATTCAGGTTATGCAAGGGTCATGAAATAGTAATAGTGCGTTTTTGACTGCAGAGAAATGAGAGTAGAGCAAAGGTTTGCAGTATGAAGTATGAATCAAACAATAAAAGTCAAATATGTTAAATGATTTAATTTACTCTGTGAAGCTCTTATTAACCCTGAGATCAAACGGATGTGTATTCACTAAATCTAATTTCCTCGATTCTTACCTTTTGACTGGAGTGCTCATGTGTTTCCACTTGTCTTCTCTCTGTCTCTTTCCCATAGATGCCGATAGTGGAGAAGATCAGAACAATCGCCCAAAAAGTGTACGGAGCGGATGATATCGAGCTCTCTCCAGAGGCTGAGGCCAAGATAGATTACTACAGTCAACAGGTGAGCTCACTGCTGCTGCGATAACAACTGACTCACACACTGAGAGGACTCATCCAGCCCAGCTCCTGTCTCACTCTGCGTTTCACTTTGGTTCAACAGCATTTCCAATTTCTACCCCTATCCCTTGTTATAGAAATCCCCCATGCCACTCAGAACAGAGTTACAAGCATAGCGGTTGAAATCTCCCCCTGAAACGGAGCAACCCTCCAAGACCTCATACCTCATCAGTAGTCATCTATAGTGTTTAAGTAAACAGACACAACTGGACATTTACAATATGACGTCTTCAATTGTTGTGATTTCTCTTGTGTTACTGGGGAAATCCTGGTATTATCATAATGCCATTTGCAATTTATCTGATGGAGATAGAAAAGCATTGACGCTTGCAATTTGTTCAAAACCTCACGCTATCAATCAAGTCATCAAATAAAAGAACACTGCTTCATTACCTTGCCACTAGCAGTGCTTTACAGGCTAACATTAGCAATCTGTGCTCCTACCCTGCCAGAGACATTCGTCAAAATGCAGGACTGTCATGCACAAATCAGCAATAACAGTGTTACGTTAGCTAGTTAACTATTGTAACATCAGCAAGCTAGAAGCGATTGTTTTAAGCTTGTTGTACAGAAAAGGACCATAATACACTGACGACAAAGTTCACACACATTCATTTACCTCTTTTCTTGTTGTCTTTCTTCTTTAACCAGGGCTACGGATCGTTGCCCATTTGCATGGCCAAGACACACCTGTCTCTGTCCCACATGCCTGAGAAGAAGGGTGCACCCACTGGATTTGTTTTGCCAATCAGAGATGTTCGTGCTAGCATCGGGGCTGGCTTCATCTACCCACTTGTGGGAACGGTATGTACCTTTAGTCTGAAACCATGTATTTCACATTAATTCAAAGAGGCTATAATTGATATTATTTTAGAACCTGCAACAATATGTATCAAATCACAGTGTGAAAACAATGAGACCATTGGAAAGGGATCAGTCAAAGTGATAATCCTACAGAATTAGAAGAATTATATCCTGAATCTGCAGTTCCCCTAAACTTCATGAAACTTTCAGCTCGTTGTTTAGATGTCTTGCTGCAAATTTGGTTCCCTCGCACTACTCTCATAGTGTTGTTTTCAGCTGCAGCAGGCAGCTGTTTACAGTGGAAAAAACTATAAAAACCTAGCATACAGATCTCTCTCAGCACCTAACATCATACAGACACAGTTCGCTGGTGAACAAAGTGGAGCATTTAGGAGCTGAAGAGCTAGACATTTCCCTCAGTTGGTAGAGACCCAAAACGGAGCCAAAAAAGAGTGAATATTTGACTAACCTTTTGCTAACAAGATCGCCATATAAACTTAAAAGGTGACAATCAACATTGTGTTCACAACTCATTTCCAGCTTATGCAGGTTTTAAAAGTCAAATCTGGAACATGTCAGGCTTCACCCTGAGGGGTTGATCACAAAACGTTTTGGCTTAGAGCCAAAGATTGTTGCATTGTAGACACCACAGGGAATCAGACCAAAGTGTTTATGATAACCCTACATTTTGACCTGGTGCATAGAGCCTTGTGTATGTTTTCTTGTGGGTTCTTTCCTTTTTACTCATTGCTGTAATATCTAGCTCAAACACTGATCACAGAAATGAAATCTGTAAATCTCTGATATTTTATGTTTATGTTGTGGTTTGTTGCTGTGGGCTTGAGTCACATATATCCCCCTCTCTATGTCCAAATTGAAGCATCTCTCGAGAGCTCTGACGAAGTCGAAACTGTATGTTCATTGTCTCCATGTCCTTAAAGCCCACATAGGGTCATGGGTTCTTGCAGCTGCTGTGTCTATTTCTCCTCATCCTCCTCCCTTCCTCTTAGTTTTATATTTGGGTCCTATCCCTTGCTTTTCCTGACAACCACATTACTGAGCTGGTTAGAGCTGAGCTGGAGCCTCTTGGTTGACGATGGGCCGGGCAGGAAGGAAGCGGCTTCCTGAGCATTTTGCCTCCTGCTGTTTCACCAGTGTACCCTGGGGGCCAGGCTTTGATAGGCTGAGACAGAGGTGTCAAACACCGGGCATGCTGGGAAGGCATGGCAGTGTCTTGGTGTGGCGTCTGTCCAGTCTCCCAACCTTGCCTTTGATCTGCTGTGGCCCGTGGAGCCACTGGCATGTCGACAACCCTTGAACTGTGACTCCTAACCCAAAGGAAGTCTCCAAATTGTTCTTTGAACTATTTGGCTTAGCCTCCGTCTGTCAGATTGATCCATAGATTGAATATTTGAAGTTATAGAGAGCTGAAGTCCCAGCACATTTTCAGTGATGCTTCTGTTTTTTTCTGTGGGTTTCTGGGGTGAGGCTGTTAAAAGATAACCTGATGTGCAAGATGGTTTGTCATACACAACCATCTGGGACGCCGTCCTTGGAAACTGTTTGGAGAAGGGAAGGCATTTTCAAAAAATATTTGAAGAAACACTTGACACGACGAAGGTGATTTGACAGAGCGAAAACAGTGAAAACATCTTTTCCATCAAAAAGCCTTCAGTGCTGTTCTTACTACTATAATATACTATACTCTTCAGTTCTAATATAACTGATGCTATAGCAGCATCTACGCTAACCTCTTGAGGAGCTGCCATTGTCAATTTCAAACAAACAGTTGCTTCGCTCGCTGGTCGTCACACCTAAACTATGCCCACTGCTGCCTGTACCTCCCTATAGGACACTACATGCTCTTGACTATCACATGAACTTGAAGATTAAATCTTTTCATTAGATTCGATAAAAAAGTATATTTGTGATCATGGGAAACATTCCTGTCTCTTAATACATGCATGTTTTGCATTTTTTGTGTCCAGTGGTTCATTCACAAACCCTCAGGTCACACTTGACTCCGAGAGGTCGAAAGAGAAATCTCACCAGCAAAAGTCCTGGGGCGGTGAAGGCGTGAGTGTGAGAGGAGGGGAGGTTTGGAGGGAGGGTTAGGGGTCTTCACATGGTGAAGAATCAGGAAGGGGCTGATGTCATTCTTCAGATATGTGAGGGAGGGGTCGCCAGCAGAACAATAGATCTCTGTAGAGTTCATATCCCGTTAGAACTGCCTCCAACTACACCGTTAAACCCAAAACCCAGTACAGATTTATAGAAACCCCTGCCATAGCTGGATATTCCACATGGACCCTACTGGTAAATGTTTAACAAGTTGTAGACTGGGAACCGTGATTACATCTAGGAAAGAAAGCAAGATGAATGTAGACCTTAATTTGGAGAATCCACTGCAGTTGTATAAATATACTTTTCTCTATTATGTGAATACTGAATATTTACTTAGTCACTCCTAACCGGAGTCCTTAATGTGATTCATGTCTGTCACTGAGCGTTGAGTAATTGTCTCATGTTTACAACTTGTCACTGTTAAGTTCAAAGCAGTCCCTCAGGGGAAGATATGCACTCTCACAGGTGAGAGTTCAACGAGACTCATGAGGTCCTCTATCTCATCAGTGTAACTCAACTTTTTCTGTCAGTGGGTCATTTTATATTTGACATTTTCACAATCTTTCAAAGCCAAGAATCTAACATGCAGCCCAGCATAAAAGCAGCTATTTTACTTTCTATTGAATTCCTCTTTCTTATTCACTAATACCATAATGTCCTTCCCTCTAATAGTCCATTAGTCTTTAATGGCACAACAGTTTGCTTTTGAATTTAATTTCATAATCCTCTCAATCCTCTTCTGTAGTAACTGTGCTGTTGTTGACCAAGACTCCTCTCCAAAATCAGTGGGGGGTGAAAATCCAGCTACATTGTCTCCTCCAGGGTTTTCCCCGACAAAGACACATTGTGTTGGGGCATAATAGAGGGACTTATTTGGCCGAGTGGAGTTTCCAACTTTAGCCACGGAGTGTTGTGTGTTTTTGCGAGTGCCAACTTGTTCTCAGGCTTGAGAGGAGGACCGGCCGAACAGCGCGTCCTTTGTTGCTTTCTGCACATTTGAGCATCTTTTGATATTTAAATGTGTAGCCTGACACTTAATAACATAAAGCTGAGAAGCACATAACTTGTGTTTGTGAATCAAATTACTCTATAATCTTCCTGTGGCCTTGGTACCAGCCCACAGCAGTTTAATTTCAGTAAAAAAGAGAAACTGACTGGTCTTGGTGAGGGGTGGTGGGAGATTTTTCACTACTGCTGCCATACTGTGTTATTTAGGATGATAAATTGGGTACATTATTGTGCTTTCTGGCCACATTTTACGGTAATTCTAGCTAACTTCTGTGGACTCCAGTCCTGTTTAGCCACTGTCGCTATGGAAAGGAACCCAGTCAAAGGCATGAATTACAGTGGTTGCAAATCAAAACACTTTGTATTGTTTGTGAACAATATGTGGCGCCATAGTTACTGAATTCACCCAAAATTGACATGGTGTAACCTAAAAACAAACCAAAACTTGATTTAACCTGCAGATTCTCACCAACTTATCTTGAGCTTTCCCAACATTGAGCAGCTGACAGAATTTTTAGCTCGGTGTTTCTTTTTGGGACCTGTGGTTACCTTTTCCACCAACATTTTTATAAACACATGCATGTACCTTTCACTCCTCATCAAAGATCCAGATGTTTTCGAATGCAGTTCATAATATTCTGTACTGATCGTTTAACAGTTTCATGCCTATCCATGCTTCAACTGTGAGTCATGTAACGTTATCTATGAAAAACATGAAAGTGAATTAGTGACATCATGCAATAATGCCAAAAAATTGTGATGTCACAACTGAAAGGAGAACAAGGAATGAAGTTACTCCTCAGCCATCAATTGTGAATTAAATGTGAAGCATCGATTTTAGATTCCTTTAAATCTGCTCATCGTCTGAGTCATCTGTGGTTAAAGTCCTATTGATGGACGTGGTCCGAACAGTGTCATGTAACAGCAACACTGCTGACATCAGACCAGCCAACAATGAGAGCGAGCAGTTAGCGTCCGCTCTGTCAGATTTTGTAAGCACGTAGTCCTCGTTTGGTCCCTTCGTTTACTCACAGAGCCGCGTTTCCTCAGACAGGAAATTGGCTGGTCACTTCCCTCTGTCTCATTTCCACTAATGGGCCCATAAAACTGGCCCTGGGTCAGAAGGGGGAGGCATGCAAAGAATGTCGTTCCCTGTCTAATGAGCGAGATAATTTACTTTTCAGCTTGGATGGGATGATCTGGCTGGGTTCGGTGAGAGGAAAAGTGTTTTATGAGTCAGACATATGCCTTGGATCAGTCGTGAGGTGCAAAATAGATTCTTTCTTTTACATATTTATTGATTGATTGAATTTTAGATTAATTTGGTTTTGGTATCTAAACCACACAGGGCAGGCTATTCATTATTATGATGCCGTTCAACGCTTGACACATTATTGTGCGTTCAGAAAAAAATACTGCAAACATCAGGCGTTTCCATTAGTTCAGTTATCACTTTCTAATGAAGCTACTGCGCACCAGAGTTATGAATGTGCTGCATCAAAAACTCTTGCACAGGTTCTGTCATTTGTACTCGCTTTATTAACAATTTTTTGGTTCTTGGACCTTCATATGGTAAAATTTTGTTTAATTTACCTTGTCAGTTTTTTCAGTATTTCAAATACAAATTGCAGCTTCTTTTAGCTTCTTATAGGACAAATCAAACTCAACATGATCCAGGAATTTCTCCGTACCCTCTTCTTTCTGGCAGTAATCTTGATCCATCTGAACCATAGTCAGTATTACCACTATGACCTCATATATAGCCCCTAAACTTTGTCTCATATCTGTGAGGTTGCCTTTTGTAATCTATATTTTGACAACAATGAGAACAAAGCGACCACTGTCTGTGGCTAAACTCATCACTGCTAAAGTGGAGGTTGTCAACACATTGATCATCTGTCTGCCCGGAGTGAAGTGAGTCTAGATTATAGTCATTGGACCTGTAGGGGTTGATCTTATTCTGAGTCATTTATGAGAGGTCTGATACTGACTCTTAGTGAATTGTCCTCTGGTGTAGAGCAGCTGTGTTGTGGCAAAAGCTTTAATATCATGTTTTAGTGATTATCTAGATTGTAATCTTACCTTCTTATTTAGTTCTGTTGTCATTGACATTTTAAAGAGACCCCATTCACTTAGCAATATTTAAATGTTTAAGTTAACTTTCTCTGGGCTTCAATGATTATTTTCATTGTAGATTAATCTGTCAACTATTTTCTTGATTAACTGATTAGCTGTTTGTCTATGAAATGTCAAAAAATGGTGTCGGTGTTTCCGAAAGATGACGTCCCTCAGATGTCTTGTTTTTCATCCACACCCCAAAGATATTCAGTTTTACGGTCACAGGGGAGTAAATAAACCAGAAAATATCAACATTTAAGAAACTGGAATGAGATAATTTATTTTCTTTCTTTTTTTGCTGTTGCCCAGCGATAGGCATTATGTTTTTGGGTTGTCTGTAGATATTTCTCAAAAAGAGTGCTTGTTTGAAGACGTCTTGGTGCGAAGGTGTCACTAAACATATGTAGGTTGTTTTTGTTTTGTGGTAGAACTTAAGATTTAAAAACATTTAATAAACATTCACTTTTATCAGTGAACAAGAAATGTGGTGAACAACTGTCAGTCACTGTGTAGTCCCAGTAGACTGTAGCACAACATGAAAAAATCACTACAACAAAAACATGAAGGAATTAGACAAAGAATTACAGCCTGATTTTGAGTATTTTTTCTTTTCTTTCAGTTTCTCTTATACTGCCTGCCAATAAAGTTCCTCTGCTTTTCTTGTGTTTCCCTCAGATGAGCACCATGCCAGGTCTGCCAACCCGACCCTGTTTCTATGACATTGACCTTGACCCGGTCACAGAGGAGATCACCGGGCTATTCTGATCATGCTCCAATTTAGAGGTATCCATCAAGGTATTCTCTCCTTCACAGCGACATAAAAAGTTGTATATAAAAAAATAAAAGTCCAGTCATCAGAAGGAGCATTCATTGTGTCATTATAAACATTTTACAAGCTGTCGTTGTCTTCTCCCATGAGACTTTATTTCCTCGCTGTAGTTATTAGTTTACTGCTTCATTCACTCTGTGCCAAGGCTGCAGTCTGTGATGCTACATTCTGACTCATACACACAGTTAAAATCATCATCCTGTTTTCTTTTTTCCTGTTCCCAGGATCCCTCAGCTCCATGCGGGAACAATCTGATTCATCCATCCCTTTGACCTTTGCCTTCCAACTCTTCCCAGCAGCCCAAACACTGCCAGTATCACAGTAACATGTTTACTATAGCATTATCTTCATGCTGTATTTGCACGTCTGTGTGATATACCAAAGATGACCTCCTACAGCCATATTGTGTTTACTGTATGTGCTGTATGTGTGTTTGTTACCTCTCTGTACGATGTTCTCTGAGTATGGAAGAGTCGGTTTCAGTCTTAAAATGGCCATCTTGAATTTTACTTTAATGTTCTGATTTCCTTTTATTTGTGGGAGAAAAGGTTACCCAAATGTCTTATCATGGTGCTGCAATCTTTTATACATGTCTTAATCTTTATTACTGAAAGTGGCACAGCTTGTGTATTAATAAACTAAATAGCTGTCAAACGCACAAAAAGCAATGATGGCATTGATTATAAGCTCTCGTGTCCTAACCTGCTGGATGCTTCTGAATGTCCAAGCTGCTATACTAAACTGTCTAAGCTGTACTAAACTGTGTAGTTATACAAGTTATACTCATCCGTTTGAGGCCATTTGGGGTTTTTTGTCCAAGTATTACATTTAATATGATTAGAATGGTTGTAATGTATTATTATTGCTTTATATCCGTCAGTTTGGTTACTTTAATGGCCAAAGCAATAGCTCATTACATGTACGGTATTGGCTATGTAAAATGGTACCTCCAGTATTTTTTCTTAAAGGTTAATGCCTTAATTTCATCAACATTTGCAATTATTTTATGTTTCATAATTGTGGCGGTGGTCTAAATTTCACATCTAAGTTGGGTCTGATTTTCATCCAGAGAGCTGAATGTCACACTGCTCTCACAATGTCAGCTGGACAAAAGTTACAATCTTGATGGGATGATTATTCACAGTGAAATCAAATGTGTTACTGAAGCTAATGTTAAAGGACCAGTTTGCCTAAAAGTGAGAATTCAGTCATTTTCTACTCATACCCATGTCGATGGAAAGACAAATGAAGTTTCGTAGTCCACAAAACATTTCTAGAGCTTCACAGCAAAACAGTGTTGCAGCATTTTCCTAAACAGCTGAAAGAGATGGGGGAAAACGTAAAAGAAAAAACATAAAAGAAATCAAGAAAACAGCTGGTCCAGCATAATCCAAGTCTTAGGAATCACCAAGATCCAAAGTCGATTCAAGAAAGACATTATTTCCACCTTTGGCACGCAGTTGATTTTGAGTAACAACATCAGACGGGATGCGTACTAGTGTTTTTAACTCAGCAGCTACAGTGAATTTCGGCTTTAAAGAAAACGGTGTAAATAATGTCTTTTTAATTTGGGATCTTGGGGCTTCTGGATGCTTGGATTAAGCCAGACGAACCTTCGCCATATGGGTGAGTAGATAAATGATTAAATTGTCATTTTTAGGTGAACTGAAGTTTTATTGTAAACCGAACTGAGTGTGGAACTGACAGATTTGCTCTGAAAAAAATGTATTGTTCTTGTTAACAGCGGCTGTATGTTTAACATTTTGGTTCTCAGAAGTCAAAAGTATGTGCCTTTTTCAAATAAACCTTTTATTTACTCCAAAATTGTGTTTGTGATTTCACACCCAGCAGTCGACTTGTGGCTCAGCCCATCTGTTGTTTGGACACATGCGCTCTCTTCCTGTTGTGGAGATTCTTCAGTTCAAACCTTTCTTTGTTAAAACTTCCTCTTTCTCTTTCACTTGACTAGCATATTAAAACTTTAAGTTTTCTTCAAATTTTTCATTATCGTTTGTTTTTCTACCTAAGTGCAGCTTTACTCCCACGGGGGGGCGGTCCGTGTTGGAAGCCTGCCAGAAAGTCATCGTTCAGGCCCCCTAGCAGCACCCTGTGGTGCAGCATCTGTCATTATGAGGTGTTTGCAGGATGGAGCCAACATACATGTGTGCACATGTGTGTGCCTATCATAGCTGGCATTCCACACCTGCTAAGTCTGTTATTCTCTGTGTTCACTGGGCAGGATCTGGCACTTAAAAATACAGTCAAGGCTGCAGGAATGCTCTCATTTTACAGTAGAGCTCCAACAGCATATTTAGTATGTGTGTGTGTGTGTGTATGAGTGTTTGTGTGAGACTGAACCCTCTTGTTTTGAGCTGATGACAGATTTTAAGACATGCTGTTGACGAGGAGAGGCCTCCGTCATTGCTTTGTAACGTGCTGGAAAATCCCCACTGTGTCAAGTTCCAGTTATTTATGTCGAACTTCTGACTCGATCAGCTGAAGCCTCCAGTTGTTTAAGCTCTCATCTTTTAGCACTCATATTTAATAGACTGGCTAATTTCAGTACCAAGGACAGGTCCTTTTGAATGTTGTGTGAGTGTAACTCCGGAGTGGCTGGAATGATCCACGGCTGGATTACCAAGAGGGCAAAGCAGGCAACTGCCCCTGAACCTCAGACCTCCAGGGCCCCCAAAAGTCTCAGGTGCACGGTGTGTCAGCTGCCTTCTGTTACAATATCAACTCTCTTTTGCATTTATGTAATCTTGTCGCCTCGTTTATTGGCGGCATCATGTTTTGGGGTTGTGCAAATGGTCGAAAAGGTCAAAGGTCAGACCACTGTGAAATCGTAATATTCAGCAAAAATGTTCTGGCCATTATTCAGCGCCACAGTTCAGGAACAGTAATTTGCCTGGTGTTTGGAGGCATACAACCACAACACGGTAATTCTAGTTTTTTGTGAGGTTCTCTTTAAATGTGTAAGATCCCTAATTATTAATTACTTTTCATAATCAGGGGACGACGGGCAGAGTGAGGCTTTGCACAGGAAGTCATTCAATTGAGGTTCTTAAGATCCTGGCGCCATTTTGCATGTTAAGAATACTGTATCTGTGCATCAGACTCTACGCCCATGTGTCTGTCATTACTTTGACATAATGACATGATTAGGTTTTATGGAATTAGATCTTCATTTACTGGTGATTATAATCAAGTCAACTATGTGGTTATAGAAGGAGCTGTAATGTAACAGATGCCGGTTTGAAGCTAATAGACTGGCAGATACTGAGCTGTGTAACAGTAATTTGGCTGTGAATTCACTATAATCAAAACAAATACATTTTATTAATATGGCCCATGATCACAATTACATTGCCTCATTGGGCTTCACAATCTGTACAGTGAATGGCATCCTCTGTCCTTTAGATACTCGATTTGAGTGAGGAAAAAGTTGCCATACTGAGAAAAAAAATTACCCCTTTTGACGGGGGAAAAAAAGTGAAGAAACCTCAGGAAGAGCCACAGAGGAATTTATTGTAGTTTAGGGAAAGTAGGCAAACAGGCCCATAAGTGGTCCAACAAGGTACACATGCTAACAGGCTAACAGGCAAACAGCTAACAGGCTAAAATGATAACAGGCTAACAGGCAGTATGGTTACAGATGTTTAGTATCATAATGTCATTTTATATCAAAATGCTACATATTCATGGTAAAATTGTGTCTAGGTTGCTGTAGAAACACAAAACTGTATATTTCTGTGATTTGTATCAATATTACTGTAAAAGTAATTACAGTATACAACTGTGATTTCACCACAATTGTTATCCAGTAATTTCCTGGAAAATACAATAATAATCTTTATGGTGAAAAACCTACAATGTCTATTATTTGAAATAAAATAATATCAAGTCATTTTACTCAACTTTAAAGCCTTTCAATTCGTAGGTCACAGAACTTGAAGTGTTTCTATGCAAGACCAGCTGACACTGTCTTCTTTATTTTTCATTCTTGTGCATTTTTACCAAAAATTGATAAGTCAGAATATTCTTTGTTAAGTTGAGTTGTCCAAGTCAAGTTAGTCTGTCATATAAATGTCAAAGAAGTCATGAAGGAGTCAAGTCTCAAGTCTCAAGTCCTGATTTTTGTGACCTCAAGTGGCATTTAAGCTTTCAATGCTTTTACACAAACAGTGGCTCAAATGACTAGTATAGGCTAGTGTGTATGTTGTCGTAAAAATTAATAAGAGTCTGACAGGCGTCCTTGGGAGAGCCCCCTTTTGAGCTATAAAAAACCATTTGGGATATATTATTTCTTCTATAGTTCTGTATTTTCCCCCAACAAGATAAATAGAATATCCTTTATAGTTGTTTTAGGATCAGGTTGCCATTGTCTGGTCTTTGCACACACTCAAACAGTAAATCTCCTGGATATTACATTTCATTGTTGTGTTGCTCTCTTCAAGGTATCGTGTTTTGGTTTTGTTTGGCTGCAGGGACCTTCAGTCTAGGCCTGTGTGAACTTGGCTTTGAGCTGTGGAGCTGTAATTTGCAAAAAAAAAAAAAAAAAATTCCAAACAAAATAGCACATGGCTCAACCTACAATTAACACTAAACCTCAACATCATCTCTCCATGAGCGAGGCAGACAGCATGGCAGTCTGTCACCTATAGATGTATAATGTGTGTGTATGTGTGTGAGAGAGAGATGAGATCAGAGATAACTACTTTTGTGAATGTATATTATTTATTTCAGTAGGTGATTAGAGCGCCTTAAAATGATTGATCTTCGGTATCAAAGTAGAAATGACAAACTCAATGGATGAAATGAGAAGCTGCAGTTAAAGCTGTTTGTTTTAGTTTTTTTTTAGGTGAACCACAAGAAGAAAAATCCCAAACATGTGAAACTTGAACCAACTAGTATATTTGCATATAACAGTGGATGTTTTGTTAACCTTGTTTACCCTCGGAGTAAGATGGAGAGAGAGCAGATCATAACAATACATTACAAGGCATTCAATTGTAAAGCTCGTTGTGTTCTTTGCCTATAAAATCCCCATTCTTCAAATAACTAAATAATGAAATAATGATAATAATAATAATAATAAACTTTATTTCTATAGCACCTTTCAAAACCAAAGTTACAAGGTGCCTCACAGAATATAGTATCATACAGTCCAAGAATAATATATATATAAAACTATATATAACTATATATAAAAATAAATATAAAACACTGAGATGAGACAAAATATAGAAGAGCAAGATTAAGACTTTGAAACATACATCATGCAAATGCTTCTCTGTGCAGGTGTAAAAGCTTTTTTATGTTTTGTTTTATGTTTCTGTTTAAACATCAGGAAAGAAAATGTAAAAAAAAAAGTGCAATAATTCTTTAGTAAATGAAGTATATTCAAATAAAAAGTCACCTGTATGTGTGTAGGTTTTGTCTTGATTTGCTTTAAAGGAGCTCTAATTCAATCTACCAATCTCTTGGGATGGATTTCTACTTCCTACAGTAAACGATGCTTTAACCTTATATTTCATTTGTTCACCTTCATCCTCTCCTCACCTCTCCTCCATCAGCACCGTCTCTGATGATGCTGCCGCTGCTGCTGCAAGGCGTGCCGCGGCGCACCGGAGCCCCCATGTGATACTGGAGAGAGGCGGAGGAGTGAGGTGGAGGAGGGAGGCGGAGGAGGGAGGAGGGAGGAGGGGGTGTCCTGAAAGAGTTTGCTGGTCCTCACACTTCGTCGCTCCAGACCAGATCCAGGCCACCCCGGGGCGGAGCTGCGCTGTGAAGAGCTCGTCACTCGGACGCTGTGGATACTCGCTCCGCTGTAACGCACCGTACCTTGACCGCAGCCGGCGTGGAGGAGTGCTCCGTGTTGTGAAGACTGAAGACTGAAGACGAGTTTTGTGATTGTTCGTCATGGGAGCGCAGAGCTCAGTGCAGCGGGACGGGAAGAGCCAGGAGGATGCGTCGGCTTCAGCCTCAGCCTCCGCGGGGGAGCTGAGTGCGGAGGTGAACGTGATCCAGGAGGGAGGCAGCGTCCTGGAAAGCAAGGTAGGCTTCAGTGTTTACACCGAGAGATGTCTCCGTCATGTGTGTTCATGTGGTCCCATCATTAAGGTATGCATGAGGACCCTGCTTCACCTGTGTGTTTGCAAACATACCTGTCGTCCCCACCTCCTGCCCTCCACACCGTCACTGTGCGCATCAGTGCTGTGCTGCAGCGCACAGGCTCCATGTGTTGGGATTTTTTTTTGCTGAGTAATGGGTCGAGTTGTCTGCAGTCCCGCAGTAATAAAACGCCAGCAGCTCAGCCCAGATCCTAATTTACATCCACACCGACCACCTGCATGGGCTCAACAACAACAACAACAACAAACAACAACCACATTTTTTATACTCCTGACAGTTTGGGGGCTGTTTGTCACATGAGCAGTGATGGATTATTGCATTACATGACAACATGGTTCTCATGTGATTGCACTTTTACGGTTTTGATTTCATCGTTTTTGCCGACTATAGCAAAACTGCTCATCTACAAGGGACTGTGTGATATATGTGTTTTTTTTAAGTATAAAACAAGGTAAAAGTTAAAAATTGAAAGGCCTAAAGTTGTGACATGTGCAAGGTCAAAAAAAGAAAAAAAAAAGGGAAAAAAGCCAAAATGTGTAGATAAAAAATACAAAAATCTTCAAAATGTAAGAAAAAACCCCCCATAATTTCATCATTTCTGCCCACTAAATTAAAGATAACAACCATATTTTGCATTTTAAAGCAGAACTGCTCATCTACAAGGAGCTGTGTGATATGTATATATGTGTTTTTAAAGTATAAAGGTCATAAAAAAAACGGAAAAAGTCAAGATGTGTATCATGTGGCTGCCAACATGTCGACAAAATATTCTAAAATCTTCTAAATTTAAGAATTAAAAACATAGTGAACACAACATGATATAATATGTAGCCTATCATATCCACATATTATCATTAAAGCCTCAATTAACTCACAATTTCAAACCACAGACTAAATAATGTCATTTCACACAAACACTTTCAGATTTAATAAAGTAATTCATCATTATCAGGATTTTTAATTTGTCCCTTCAAGTTGAGCATTTTGACCTCGTGTGTCCAGAGTTTAATGAACCGTTAATGAATAATAGATTAAATTAATTGTCAGCATATTTGGAGGGGCTTTTCCAACCTGTACGTCCGTCTTGACACGGTTAAGTGGCACCTGCTTGATAGAGAAATTCTGTTTTTCTACATTTTAATCTAAAGCAGAATAAACTCTTGTAAGGGTGAGAGTGCCCTCTTTATTTCCTCGTCCGTGCAGTATGTTGTGGCCAGCTGCCATCCTCTGAGGGATCCTGCCGACTCTGCACCGTCACCTCGGTGTAAATTGCTCAGCATTGTGTGACTGAATATTTGGAAAGCGCCTACTAATGACCATGTATGTGTCGCCACCTGCTCTATTCACGCCTCCTATAACGTATTGGATTTATTGACTTTTTTTATTGGCTGGAGGTCAACAGGTCAGATTTTGGGGTCTTGGAAGGTCAGCAGGAAGGTCACGTGACACCGGGGGAGACATTAAATGAGACGGAAAGCAGAGAGGGCTTAAACAGTCAAGATTTTATCAGAGCTTCTTGTTTTTTTTCTCTCATGAATGTGTTGTTTTTAGATGCCGGCGTGTTTGTGCAGATGTTTTTTCCAGCACATTGACGTCATCTTGGTGGCGGTTGGATGTTTTGTCAAGCTGTCTCTGCTGTTATCGCAGGTATCATCGCAGTCGGCATTGTTTTTGCTCAAATTTTCCCATCACGTCGGTATGTGTGATATGAAATGTCTCAAAGATGCCAGTTTGTCTCTTGAGCTTTGTGAATCCAGCTGTGACAGCGCTGAGACACGGTTTCCACCACTGACGTGATGTCTCTACACGTAGGCTGTTAGTGACTGACTGCGCTGCCCTTGGCTGCTGGCAAACCTTAAATGCCAGCCGCAGTCATAATGTTTTTTTTTGTTGTTGAACATAATTTGATCAAGTTTATGAGTAAAAACAGAAAACCAGCAGCCACAGCACAACGATTTAAGGGGCACCACGAGAAGAAATATGAGATACGACAGCTGAAGATGATTTGTCTCAGTGAAGATAAATGTTCTAAAATACTTCTCTTCAGGTGGCACAGGTCAAACCATAATGGTCCAAAAAAAACATACCAACATACCAGCACAGCCTCATTGACACTATTTTATTAACAATTACAACAACAGCAACAAAAACATTGCTTCATGCCTTTAAATAATCAGGTGCAGAATGGAGAGACTGCAACAAGGTCACATTCCCCAATACAAATATATTTCATACAGCTAGCAGCAATTCAGCCGCCATTACTCCACTGTACAAAACTACAAACGGCTATTTTACATAAGATAATGAGATCCAAAAGTGTCAGGAGGGGTTTAGTGGCTCAACCTAACCTACATACGTCACCTGTAAGCACAAAGAGACAATGTAGGTTAGACGTACAAGCAAAAAAATGCACTTAAGTCTCATGTCTAAATATTGTTCTGTTTGGAGGCGTGATCAGACTGATAAGACGGATTTATGGACATGATATAATGCAATAAACGCTGACAGTCGCTTATCACCCCTGCATATCACAGGGAAATATGATTCTGTTGTATTGATGCATCGTGAAAGATTAAACCAGTTGTTCCCAAGCTTCTGGGGTGAAAAAAATCCAGTAGAGGCTCCTCATTACGTTTATACGTCTGTGATCTGTTAGCAGTTCCCCCAGTGAGACATTTTCCTTTTAAACTTCTCACATGGTTTTATTTAAGTACCTGCTTCTGGTCCATAAATGTCAAGTTATTCAATATCTTACAGTAAAGGATAGAGGTGAGATAAAAAAAAATGTATCTGGACAGAAAACTACGTACAGTCACTGTATATAAAGTAGTTAAAACTCACACATTCATACGTCCTTATAAATCAAGTAATGTCATATATAAAGTAATAATATATCACGCACAGGTGCCATTTTACTGCAGCGTAACTACTTTTATTAGCTGTTTTATTATTTAAGCATATTTTACTGTTAATACTTCTTTTCTTTTGCTGAAATAATGATATTTCAAATGCAGTAATTTTACTTGTAATGGAGTATCTTTACATCGCGGTATTCATACTTTTACCCAAGTAAAGTATCTGAGTAGGCATGGGACGAAATGATAATTTCATGTTGTGATTCACAATATTATAATCATCAAAATATGCTTAAAACTCTTAAAATGCCACTTAAACATACATAGGTAACAAATATGTTAAGTATTTTTATGTTAAATCGTGCGACTGCACGTCATCAAGCTAGACAGCTTTTCAAAGTCTGTCACGTGAGGATATTCACATCGCAATCAACTTCTCCTGGGTGTTTTTATTGTGTTTTGCGATATAATCGTACATCGTCCCACCGCTTTATCTGAGTGCCACCACTGTACCTTGTGTGACCGTGACTAACTATCGCAAAAAGTGAGAACAAAATAACTTTTTCTGTTACGAAGATTCTCATTCCCGAAAGGGCGAAACCTGTAAACGCAGAGGAGGGACGTGACCCTGGTTGTAGCATGAAGTATTTCATTCCTGAAAGGGAGGCAGAACAGAGCAGATTAAACTGGGCCATGTTTTCTCTGTATGTGATACACGTTTATCTGAGATGAAAACAATGACTTTGAGACCAGAAATGGATTAAATGATAACCGTAGACATCAGAGTCGTGTGAGATGGACAGATAACAGGGTTTTTGAAGTACTGGTGGTGTCTTTTGGGGAGAGAGTGTGTGTGTGTGTGTGTGTGTGTGTGTGTGTGTGTGTGTGTGTGTGTGTGTGTGTGTGTGTGTGTGTGTGTGTGTGTTTGTGTGTGTGTGTTTGGATGTTGACAGCGAGTGCTTGGTTGAAGCGGACGGAGCCTTGATACACAGTCGATAAATATCCTCCTCACTCCACAGAGGAATTATAGCAATGTCTCTCGCTCCACCACCACCGACCCTCCTTCTTCATTTCTTCATTCCTCTCTGCCTTCCAAGTGTTGACCAAATAATCACATTAAGGTCATCACGATAAAACAGGGGGATAAACCAGCCACTAAATTATGTTTATGTCAGTTCCAAATTAAACAACTCATGAGATTCTTGTTGAGTTTATTAGATTGTTTCAATGAAATTATTAGATAGTATGTGAACTAAATGCAATCATTAGTAGATTGATGGGTTAGTTGATCAAAGGAAAGTTAATTGGCAACTATTTTGATAATGGGTTCATCATTTCAGCCATTTCCATGTAAAAATCTCAAACATTTTGCTGGTTCCAGCTTCTTGAATGTGAAATGTCCCTTTCTTTATCACAGTAAATGAAGAGTCTTCGGGATTTTTGAAAAAATAAGTAATTTAAAGACGTCGCTTTGGGCTCTGTGAAAATGTGATAAGCATGTTTCACATTTTATAGACTAAATGATTAATTGATTATTCGTGAAATATAATTGGCAGATTGCAGCCTTAATGTCAACTCATTTTATACGTGCTGCCACAATGTGCTGGCTCCTCCTATCACGAAACAATCTCTAAAATCTCTTTCTCACAAGCGCCTCTGGTTGCTGGGTTCATCTCCTGTTCACACAAGTTATATGTCTCTGTTTTTTAAAATCTTTTATAACCTGACATGAAGATCATAGATAGAGCTGCAAAGCTTGCGCAATATGTAACACTTTTTACATGATGGGTGATGTTGGAAGTTACTTGTAATTTATGAAGCAAGACCATGTTTTCTTCATAATGTTCCTTATCTCTCTGTGTATCTGATCTTCCGTATCGTGGGGAGCGCTAATTCTTGAAAAAGTTTCAGTTGTGCAAAGATGCACAAAAACATTTCTGCATATCTACGCAGAGAACAGTGCAATGGGTAATTTTAGTTTGCAGGTGTTTGCAGAGGATCACTCCTATTCCAGTTCTCAACAACGTGACCCAACAGATGAAAGGGGCAAGGAACAGCCATGGCACATTCCCTAAAATTCAGCCCCAAGAGGCATGTACAGCCAAATACGTTTTATTTAAATACTGCAGTGCTTGATGTCATGGTTAAAAAAAATTTTTTGAGCAGAGCAATCACAAACTATAAACATGATGACTCCATTGACAATCTCACTGATTACGTTTACATTCACAAAATATTCTGTTTTTGTTGTGAAAAAGATGATATATAGTCCTCGTCCTGCTGAGTTGAGCTTGCAGTGAACATGTCCAAAGTAGTGCACCTTTAACACGAGAAAAGCTTTCTGTGCCATGTTTGGTTGAAACTTTGGTCTCAGTGTGCTGTTTGCAGCTGTAGCAGGGAGAGATGTTAAAAATCTGGAGATGGCAAAGATGTGATTATGCAGATTTGAAGTTAAACACAGAAAAAAATGTTACGCTTTCTTTAAACATGATCAACAGGAACTTTACATGCATAACTGGCTGAGAAGATTACAGTGTGTGCATAAGAATATTCTTTATGAGATGGATCTATCATCGTATTGGGGCTGATATTCAGCATTTTTCAGTAATCAGTAATTTTTTTTGGCTGATTGCTGATATAATAAATTAATTTAAAAATCCAGCGCTTTGGCTCTGATGCAACATCCTGTCTCTGTCTGTAGTCACCACTATGTGCTCTCACTCAGTGTCCTGCCCAACAACCCAATCTGACTGGTTACGCTTCACAAGAAACAGCCTATCGACACTCAACGATGTGAATCTGCAATGTCAAGTCAAGTCAAGTCACAATTTATTATTTAAAAACAACATCAGTTGACCAAAGTGCTGTACAATTGCAAAAGCACAACAAAGTTAATCACAAAAACTACAATAAACAATTAAAACAACACAAGGGATAGTAGTCAGTTTAAAACAAATTTAGATTAAAAAGAGAGAATAAAAAGAGTAAAAAGAGAGAGAGAGGGAAAGAAAAAGAGAGAGCCAAGGTTGTTTGCTTAGCTGGGAGTGAACGCCAAGGAAAAAAGATAATAATGTAATGTAATTAGTAACTAAAGTTATCAAATGAATGTAATAGACTAAGAAGTACAATTTTTGCTTCCAAAATGTAGTGGAGTGGAATTAACAAAAAAACATAAATACTCAAGAAAAGTACCTCAAAATTATATGAAGTACAACACTTGAGTAAAATGTAGTTATTATAAATTTCGATACTGTGTTTTCATTTTTAATGCCAATGTATATTGGTTGCAAATACTGGTTTGAACGGTCTACTTGATGGCTAATAATCAATATTTGTATTGGCCCTAAAAAAACATGGGTCGATGTCCAGTAAGAGGCTTCTGTTGCTTCTTTTTCTTAATTTCTTAATTCACCTCTCTCTCTAGAGAGGAGCTATCTATAAATACACTATTGCTTTTACAGTATGATGAGAAGTCAATATCAGTGTATTCACTCACATCCGCTGTTGGAAAGTACCCCAAAGTCATACTTGAATAAAGTAAAGATCAGTCAAAGTCACATACGAAAAGCACTTTAGTAACAGTCTTAAAGTATTTGATATAACATGTACTTGAGTATCAAAAGTATTTTTCTGGATTATATACTTAAGCAGCAAAAGTACAAGTAAACGTAGATCATGTCATGTATGTATATACTGTTTGGCTGATTATTAGGTCTGATATTCAGCTTTATTTTTTTATTTTGATTATTGGAATCCTTGTTTTGTCTTTTTTGTTTTGTTCTCTTAAAGAGAAACAATACATTTATTTTATGTGCGACTTTGGCTCAGAGACCGCATGTAATCTGCAAAGTAACTAGTAACTAAAGTTATCAAATGAATGTAATAGACTAAGAAGTACAATTTTTGCTTCCAAAAATGTAGTGGAGTGGAAGTATAAAGCAGCAGAAAATGAAAATATTCAAGTAAAGTACAAATACCTCAAAGTTTTACTTAAATACAGTACTTGAGTAAATGTACTTAGTTACATTCCATCAATGCTCACATCTACTCGACTCACAAAGGAACAAAAGCGGACACGGCACCTAAACATGAGATCTGCATCACATGTCGGCTTCTTCCATCGCTGCAGCGGTGGCAGATGACTCCAATGATCCGACATCATGTTACGCAATATAATGTGTGCTGATTAAGGCTGGTGCGTTCCTGTATAATGAGCTGCAGCTGATCAGACGCTGCTGCGGCTCTGATTATCCTGTTTAGCAGAGAGAGAGAGTGAGAGAGGGGAGGGAGGGGAGGCGGACGCGGAAAGGGTCAAACAGAGGATCCATTGAGGATGGGCCGGGACGGGGACAAGCCGGGGGCCCTCGTGTGCACCGGCCCAAAACAAGAGGAAGGAACCGACATGGGGAGGGGGTGGAGCAGCATTTTGGGTGGGCAGGGGAAGAGGGGACGGGTGTGGAGCCCAGAGAGGGAAAAAAAAGAGGTTGGGAAAGAGAGGGAGAGTTAACGGGGGACCTGCCAGGGTGACATAAAGGCAGATGAATCAGCCGATTGTTCCCTGAGTCCTCCCTCCTGCCTGATTTTAAAAGGACACTGATGACAGAGGATGAGTGATAAAAAAAAGAGCAATCTCAGTGTTTGTGAGTGTGTGTTGAAGGTGGAGGTATGGGAACCTGAAATGTATTAAAACAAAAATAAGATTTGACTTGCTTTGCACCTGCTTTGTTTACTTCCTGTCGGTTACAGACTGAACATCATCTCTGAGTCATAGTGTTGTGAAATGAAGAATATTAAAGATTAATCTACTTATTTAATTTCATTCACAAGACAAAGGTGAGTTTATCTCCCTCATGGGAACCAGCACGTGTTTACGTTGAGGTAAATGGGTTCCTGTCAAAGTAATTCAATCAGTTCAGTTAGAGCTGAAAGTCAAGTGACGATGGTTACTCAAAGGTTATTTTAAATGAAGTGACATTTATGCAAGGACAGACAACAAATCCAATTTGTTTTATACATGGACATGAAAAATGTAATAAAAACAGATGGAAAGTTTTCCACTGGCAAACAGAAAAGGCAAACTAAACCCAGAACTGTCCCTTCTTTTTTCTCAGAATCATTTATTGTAAATGTCTGCTCACTGTGATAAATCAACATCTGAAGTTACAAAACTGGTTAACATGTTCCAACTATAGCCTGATGAGAGGGTATCAAAGGTCTGCAAAAAAAAGAAAGAAAATTAAATTTACTCACAACAGTCAGTGGTGGCTGATGGAAGGTAACTAAGTGCATTTACTCAAGTACTGTTTTAGGTGCAAATTTGAGGTTGTACTTGTTGAGTATGTCCATTTTATGCAACTTTCCACTTCTACTCCAAACATTGTAACTTTTACTCCCGTTTATGTTGACAGCTTTGGATACTTTTCTGCTTTACCATCTTCAAATTTGGTGATTATTCATTGTTCTGATAAACCGGAGGATTAAGAGTTTTTTTTGAACAGCGTCGGTCGGCAAATATCGGGAGCATCGTTCGTTTTTGGCTGACTGAGCCGGCAAATCGCCGGCAGAGCCAGTCAGTGAGAGGAACCACTCTGGCTTTCAGCTCAGTGAATCATTTCATGAAAGGGTAGGGATAGCCATGTGATATCGGCTCCATATCCAACATTTTATATCATGATATTGACCCCATCATTGGGGTGGGGGGTCAGGTTTTTATCATAGCATATTATCATAGTATTTTATTTAATTTATATTTTATTAGTAGTATGAATAGTATGTATTGTGATGAATAGATGACTGACAGGTTGACATGCTGTTCACTTTACTTCCCCCTCTGCAGCAGCTCATACAGCACTTTTAAATAGCAAAATAATGTTAAATAGGAACTTTTAAATCACGTCAGCCTTTCTCATTGCAAGTTCATTGATGTCAGTTTGGTGTGTCTGGGCCCTTAAACATCTACATTTGGATTGAATGCAGAACTTGTAGTGGAGTATTTTCACAATGTGGTACTAGTACTTTTAAAAGGATCTGAATGTGCCTCCACCACTGCCGGCAGTCGACAACAACTCTGTAAACTGTATTAGACAAGTGGATAATTAAACTTTCCATGATGAGTATTTTTCTTAAGAATTAAATCAAATGTCTGATTATTTTTTTCTTAATTTTGTTGAAGAGAAACAGGAAGTGGCCTTCTGCGAATTAATCTCTCTCAGGCAGCTTCCTGTCTTCCATCTCTCAGATTCACTGCCAGCTCCATTACAGACAAAAATGGAGGATGTGAAAAAACCAGAGCTCTTTTGTTCCTCTCCCCTCTCAGCCCCTACAAATTAGACTTCACTCCAATAGTTTGATCTAATAATGAGTCCACCGGACAATTTAAAAATGAAATGGCACAAACATCACAATGTTACATAATGTTTTGCATGATTTGCAGTGTAACGGTGTCTTTGAAGCCTTACCAGCTCACTTAGTCATTTAACTGTTGACACACAGTTTTTTCATCTACTCATGAAATGCTCTCAGTTGATCTTAAGTAGAAAAAAAATTGTTTAGCCTCAGTAAAAGGTATCATCAATCATCCGCACCAGAGCAAATCCCATTAGTTTCATTTTCTTCTCAAAAATGCAGATGTCTCAGCAGACAGTACACAGTAAATGCTGTGTGTGTGGCAACTAACAATTATTTTCATTTCTGATTAATCTACCGCTTATTTTCTAGACTAATCAATGAATTGTTTGGTCTATAAAATTTCATTAGATAGTGAAAAATATCCTCAGTGATGTCTTTAAATATTATAGTTAGTATTATAGTTTGCAGTTGCTGGTCAAAGTCACAACAAGAAACATTAGGATGAACTCTACAAAATAAAACGTGAAACATCTAAACTGAAAACCATGACCGAAAATGAACGAGGGGAAAAAACCACTTAACGGTCGACTTGGTCACAAACAACAGTCATCTGCAAACAGTAACAATCTGTTGTAGACAGATATTTTTACTCTGTTTCGTTGCCACAAGCAAAGCACTGTGTTGATAAAACTGAGATGTCACGACTTAAGTTAAGATGACAGCCCAGAAATACACACGGACAGACCGACAGACAGAAGTTGTTGTACTCTTGAGGAGATGAAAGAAAAAGAGGCGGATTGTTTTAAACATTGACGTGTTTGTTGATGTGCCATGCTCATGTTGGGGCAAAGTTTAGAACTGAGTTAGCACAAATTGGAAAATGGCCTTAAATTCAATTTGAACGTTTGAATGTTCCATTCACATTTGCTGCACAAACATGAACACAAGAACATCCAGAGTGCTCAGTGTTTCTCCTCGTCTGTATCGCTGGTGCAGGTGTGAGGAGGGGTTCTCCTCTGCCCTGCAACGATGTGTTATTGAATATATGAGGTCTTGGCCTGTTCACTGCCCCGTAGGGACTGTTGCGGCTACTCTGTCCTGATCAATCATTCTGATTGGAAGACTCTGCCACGTCAGCGTCCCTATTATACTGCCAGTCTTTACTGCTTCACCAGTTGAGGTGGCTGACAGAAGAAGGTCATCAGAATTAAATCACTACTTGATATTTGCCCAGGGTAGTGAATTATTACTCCCCCACATTGCAGCCTCTTGAATTAAATAGTATAAATCTTATCTCTATGATTAGATGTGAGCATGCACTCAATCTGATTACTGTATAATTACTTTACTTGTCTCTCAGAGAATCCCCTAAATAGTTTAGATTTCGGTTACTCCTATTTGACCCATCATCTGTGTATGAAACACTGGACTGTTGGTTGATTTCAGACAAAGGTGATAACTCACTTTGGGTCAGAACTGATGAGGAATGAATTTTTACCTTAAAACTGTGAGACTCTGCCTGTGAATTAAAAAATAATGCCTCTTGCTGAAGTCTCTGCTGGCTCCTCACTGCGACACTCTGCTCAAAATACCTCCGTTACGTCATGAGCCTCGGTGGACTTGCACGCCCATATCGCCTCTTCTCTTTTAGCTCCATGATTCATCGTTTTATCTTTGGACTCACCTGTTAGCTTGTGCTCTGTCTCTGTGAAAACAAGAGTGGAAATGCACCTGGTTGCATCCATTTTGTTTGACATTACTTCTTGCATCTGCCGACACAAAATGGTTGTGTCCTAATCTGATGTTATGAGCTACCAGATATCCAAAACTTAGGGTACATGACCACCAACATCTCTGGAGTATGGATTACCTTGATTGACATGTAGCCAAATCCAAAAACCGACTTGAGAAGAAGTGTATTCAATTTCTCTTGAATTTTACCCTTGATGTTACCTTTGCAATTGGCATTTAAGAGATTTTACAGCAGGTTACCTCTGTTCATAAGAAAGAACAGTTGTTTGTGATAAAAGGTCACATAAACATTCAACTAACAACTCATCCAGTCGTTTTTCTGGTGAGAACGGCCAGAGAATTTTTTCCCTAAATTGTCGGTTTTCAGCCTCTCGGGACTCCATAAGGTGTTTAATTTAGGGCTGTGAGAAGTAAGCGTTCAAGGAAAAAACCTTGTTATTCATAGTGCTCCTCCTTCCCTCCCTCACGAACATGAACCTGTTCACCCCTCTTTCTGCCTCCCTCTCTGTTGCTCTTTTTTGCACATCCATTTTTCATCAGCTCTGGTCCTGATGCAGCATTAACTGCTTCACAGAGCACACTGGAAGATGTGTGATGTCACGATGTTTGTGTGTGTGCGCACGCTGTGTGTGTGTGTGCAAGTGGTGCTGGTGGGAGTCGGAGCATTTGAAGGACAAATGGTGAATCATTGCTGTGGTGCAGCTGCTCTCCTGCGTACTCGTGTAGGACGGCGTAGTCGCTCTAATCTCAGTTGAGGACTGAGATTTACTGTACTGACCAAACACACGACCTGTATATCACAGTCGCTGTCCAATAACAGTAAAACACATTGACCTGAAAAAGAGAGAGACGCAGAGTTGGACTGACTTTACTCAGGTACTGTACTGAAGTACTGTTGTGAGTATTTCCATTTTATACATCTACGACACCACATTCTGGGAAAAAATGTGCTTTCACTCCACGACATGTGTCTGAGAGTATCATTTCAAAAACCTAAATTAAGGATATTAAATATGATGCTTTGTGATACTGTACATTAAACAAAATAATAAACCAACAATATAAAATACAGTAATAGAACACTGACAGAGGTAGGGCTGGGTATCATTAAAACATTTTCAGTACTGATACCTTGAGCCCCGTCTCTGGGCCTAACTGCAAGACTCGAGACAGCCAATCAGCTGTACTATTAGATCTTGGCACAAGCACGTTGCATGCTTATTGAAATTTGATATCGTATGACAAGACATTTTTCAATACACGATAGTGTAGAGGCAATTTGGTTTGTGCCATAAAATTATCAACCCATTATCAACTCATACCCAGCCCTGGACAGAGGCCATTCTGCTGCGTAACATGAGTACTCTTACTTCTCACACATTAAGTACTTCGACAGAGGGATTGTTGCAGAGTCCACCATATTGTACCACAGTGAACACGTATACATGCACACTAATAAACTGAGCATTGTCTGATTGATGGAGTTACCAGAATATTCAAGTGGTCATGTAGACAACATAATGTGATATGAGTTATGGGATTAAAGCCGTTATCGGATTATGAGAAGTCCGATAGACGGACCTAGTTTTTTTGGCAAATATTCCGTTTTATTTGGCGCATGTATACTGTGAAACCGATTTCTTTCGTTCTTTCTCATCTGCGCATGTGTAAGAATGTAAAAGAAACCGGATGATGTTAAAACGCGAGCGGATGCATTTTCTGCTCATATGCATAACGCGAAGAAGGAGAGCATTTTTGTTTTGCAAACTTAATAAATCCCACATAGGGAGAGACAAGCGACGTCATGTTGACAGGATGCTTGGAAAAAAGAACACTTTTATATCATGTACTCGGAAAGAAATACAACTAATTGACTGCATCACGCAAACCAGCTTTTATTGTAATACTAAAGTGCATGTAAACACGTCAAATCAGATAAATGTGATAACCTGATTATTCCCAGTTATCGGATTATTGTGGTCATTTTTCAATGTTTCCATGGTTGTAATCTCGACGCTAAATCCTACACACTGGACCTTTTACTTACGTACAATTTTTGGAATGCCTAACTTTTGCGAGGGGAGTATTTATATATTGTGGTATTTCTACTTTTACCTAAAAAAGGTAAAGCTCTTACGAAGAGCTACATCACTGAAATACTCTATATAGTGTACATTTTTTAGGGTAAGCTCCCAAAAGTGTGTTTCTTTGAGCAAACCTGCCTCGCAAAATTAGACTAAATGTAATGTAATGAGATAAGATTTTTTGATTATGTTTTTTTCCAACATAATAAGAACAGGTACATATTTCATTTATCTTCTCTTGCAAATAAACGGCTGATTTATGTTATTATGATTAAATTTGTGGTTAGATATTTAAAACGTCCACACAGCGGAGCGCATGACGCAAATCCCAGTCTCATTACGTAAACATAGTGCTTTTAAAGACAGAGTTGCCTTCATGGAAAAATGTTTTGCTCACATCGATGACCATTTAAAAATGTATGGCTCCAACTAAAGGTACGGGGAGATCCAAAAATGCGAAACATGTCACTTCCTCTGAATGAGAGGGTCGTGATGACTGACGATTTCAAAGTGCTTACACCACAACCATCACACTGTAGATGGACTGTACATACTGATGCATCTGGACTGTGTAAGTGGTGTCTTATGATGCACGTTGCTGTCTCTGGATAATTGCAAACATGCTGCACAGTAAATCAGGTGGTCACTGCTCACGGATTTCAGACGAATGGAAGTGTTGTTTTAAACTGTGAACAACTGATCACTGCTTTATTGAAAGAACTCCTCCAGGTTTAATCAACACAATTATTCAGATTTAAATTAACCACATTTTTTAGACAATAATAGATAATTGCATTAGCGGAAGAAAGCCCATATGCAGCTAGGATCAACAGAAACAAACAAAACACCTAAACACTGATGGACAACAACAAAAAAATAGACTGGAGTGGACAGGGGATCCAATATGAGTACAAAAAGTAGTCTAAACAATCTGTGCAAATAAATAGTCTGCAGACAACAGGGACAAAGGAAACCTTATATCTCTCGGTCCTGCTCTGTTAGGCAGGGAAAGTAATGAAAGTAATGAGACGAGGGAACAACACTGAGGAGTTTGTTGTGATCTGGCAAGAAAACAGATTTCTATTTAGAGCTGATCTCATTCACATGTCTTTTTTAACTGTGTTTAGATCAAATGGCACCCAGCAACATGTGAGAAAGACTTTGATAGAGAGACATGACTAAGTTTTCTGCTCCAGTAGCCTAAGGCTGCACTGATCAATGTTTCTGTGTCAACAATGACAATGGTCTCATGACATTGAGGAGTCACTCATCAGCCGAGTCAATGTTTTTGCAAACCACTGACACGTTCACATTTTTATGTGTCAAAGGCTTCGTACTGTGTTGACATTTCTACAAAACGTGTCACATCACATTCATGTTTCATATTCATGATCTGACTTTCATATTGGGAGGTGGGGTGAATGGTGGTGGAGTAGTAGACAACATGGCTGCCAAGCCAATGACCACAGTTCAAGACTGCGTTTCAGCATTTGTAAGCATGAAACCACTGGATGTTTTCAAGGGCAACCTGAGGACAATGTGCAGCTCGGGGTGTCTCAATATCACCATATTCTTGATAACCATGATTTTAAAAAATGAAATTATGTTAATAATCCACGTATGATAATACTGTCTGAATAATCCAGCGATGATGTTCGACCTTTTGCATCTTTTGTTTATGAGTTCATATGCCTTCTCACTAGTAATTGAGTAGTTTATAGTAGTATAGTTGTTCTTTTTGTGCACTTATTTTTGTACAGTTGTGGTCACTGACTCTCTCTCCAACTCCCTACACTCGTATTTTTAGGGTAATTTAATTGCCCAAAATGGAGACAGAACAAACAGTAATCGAAGTTAGATTTGATTTCTAGCATATTTTTTCTTTTTCAAATTTCTATAATTGAAATTGAACTCGTTTGGCCTCGTTTTAACTTTTTAGTGTTTTATCGTTTTAACTTAGCTGTGCCTCTGTTTAGCCTGGTGTTTGTAATGTGTTCCTTTCTATTAAGTGTTTTGCTATGACACTCATGGATAGTCTCAGAGAATATCACGGGTTCAAGATGTCATGGTAGACAATATTCAATACAGAAGGGTCTATTTTGGTTAAACAAACGCTTTATTATATGTACAGTATGATGACCATCAATTTTCATTCCACGGTATACCTTAAATTGGATACTGCTGCAACTCAGTGTGACACATCTGTTTTCTATGCAGTAATTACATCAATTCAAAATAAAGGGTAACCCTGAACCTTCAACATGCAACACATTGTTCAAGTTAGCTTGTTCATTGATATATTGAATAAAATATTATGTCAAAACAGTATTTCATAGTGTAACAATCCAAATCCATTTATGCTCAGGGTGTCGCTCCTCCTTGAACTCTTGAACTAAATTCAAAACACAATATGTTCTGCTTCTCAAACACATACACTAACTATCCACTAGTACCTGACTTTGGAAACTATTCTTCAGACTATTTGGATAGCCCCAGGTTTAAGTGACATAGCTGACCCTAAATGTTATTTCTGTGCCAAAACTTAGATCAAACACATAGACATTAATAGGGCAATAATCTGTGAGTAATTTGAAGCCTAAAGCCAAAAACAACAGTCTGGTTTTAGTGTCTCAATAATTAAAGCCACGTTTTTAGCGTCTGTGTGCCTTCCAGACACCTCTTCACACCAGTCATCCTCTTCTCTCACATATGACTCTGGAGCTCAGATTCTTATCGGGGCTCAGAGATATTTGGACATTCATGACAGGAGGGTCAGCAATGCGGGTGGATTTGTTATTCCAACCCAGTTAGAGAGGCAGGCCCATGGGGTCAAATGCTGGCCAGTGTGGCCTGATTATGATCGTGTCCTGGGGGGTCTTTCCTACGACCAAGCTGTTGTTGTTGTTTGGCTCAGTTTGCTGTTCAAGTGTAGCAGCCGCACAGATGAAGGGATGGGGGGGTGATGAAAAACAGACAAATTGTGGGAGGTATAGAGACTTTGGGTTAAAGGGTGCACTGATGTAGGTAGAGGAGGACAACCTGGTAATGGCAGCGAACAGGTGTGGGACTCTGAAGATTTAGGGTCACTCAGTACATTAAGGACAAACACACACACACACACACACACACACACACACACACACACACACACACACACACACACACAGTCTTAGCTATAAATCTGCCTTCTGTTATATAAATTAAATTCAGTGTCCCTCAGGTTCTCTTGTCACGTCATGATCTGAGCAGGCTGAAATCAGAGACAGCTGACATGTCATGCAAACAGACTGATGTGATTTCCAGGGCTAAGATGGAGTGGACCAGGGATAGCATGTCTTGGTCTTGTGTTTCTTTTAGCTTATTGAAACGTCTATAATATTTTCATTTGATGCAGTTGTCATTAAAAAAACGAATCACTTTTGTCGATTGAAACCAGCCTTTTGGGGCAAATCCAAGTTTTCAAAAAGCGAACTGCAAGTCAGTTTTCTAGGTCTCCGACTGCTGAGTGTTACAGTAAAATGACACTGCATTTAAACGCTTGTGTTGTATAACTGCTGTTTTATATAACTGAGACTGAGTCATTTCAAAGCATTGGCCTACTAATTAAATATTCAAGGTGTGTAGCAGAGTGGCTTCAGGGAAGGCATTGTCTTTTGGAGAAAAACAACTCAAGAACTGAAGGATGCATTGCTCTTAAATTTGGTACAGTTATTAATAGTTTCCAGATGATGACAGTTTATGACTTTCGTGATCCCTTGACTTCTATTCTAGCGCCACCATGAGGTTGACATATGTGATTTTAGGTTATACTTCTCAACAATTTTGGGATGGATTACCGTGAAATTTGGTACAGACATTCACGTCACCCAGAGGATGAATTTGAGTAACTTTAATTATGATCGGGTCACAAATTTAAGTTTTCCAGCAGAATTAGTGAAATTCCATCACCCTCACATCTTCTTTGTGTTTAGGGATAATTATCATTAATCATTCTGCTAAAACATTCAGATGATAAACATGCTTAACCTTACACCTGCTTAACATCAGTATTAGCATTAGCATTAGCATTGTCTTTCCACGTTGTTTTTTTGGTTGCATTCAGGTTAAAGTGTTGCAGTAGTGCAGCCTCACAGAACTACCAGCATGACAGAGGGCGCCATTACTAAAGAGACGCCTGTAAAGCCGTCGTCAAGACGCCTGGAGCTCCAAACAACATCAGTCATGCTTTTTTTTTATGCTTCAGACTGAGAAAAAATGAGGACATTGCTATTTAAAGTCTGTGGACCAAGCGGGAACTCACAGGCGAAACTTTTTGGCGCGTGCACTTGGCGAGAAATTCTAATTTCATTGAGTAGGCGCCATTTGTAGACTGTTGTTTTATTGTTTGAGGATTTTACAAGGTCAAAAATTATAAACTTAAATATTGTTTCTTTCAAATCATGTGTATTTCGGTAGCTGAATCTCAACTATGTCAGGGCTTAATTAGTTTTGTGAGAGTCAACCGAGGTCGAGTCTTCTCACTTCATAATTTGAGCTTGATAACCTGATCCCAAAGTTGTAAATTGGGTTCTCACAAATTCCATTTTAACTTTCAGCCAAAAAACAGATTGAATGGACCTTCATCAATTAAGGATAAACTAATAGGGAAATTGGCAGGACACAAACACACACACCCCCAGACACAGTGAGTAAAGGAGTTTTTCCATCTGTAGCTTGTGACTGCGTGTTTGCAAGAGCTGACAGATTTATTGTAGCGAACGCCCCTCTTCCTGAAAGCAACCATAAATAAAATCACAGAGTCAAACTTGCTCTGTATATAAAGCAGAAGTGGATAAGTAGAATGAACGAGGGAACATTGAAAGAGAAAAAGAAGGACAAGAGGAGACTCTTACTTTCTGTATTGTTGTAAATCTGTTATACATGACTTGATGTAGCTAGATTCTGCCTCATCTAGTCTGAGGGATTCCTTGATTGTAATTCAGTTGTGATCCAGGACTTGTTCGGACCACACGAACACACACATACAGTTGCATAAACAAACACACACACACACACACACACACACACACACACACACACACACACACACACACACACACACAGGAGCACAGGTACCCTCAGTCCGAGCACCTGAACATAGTTAAAGGACTGTGGAAAGAGTGAGAGTGCTCTTCGGGGGTCTTGTCAGGCTTTGATCTTTGGTATGTACTGAATGTCGGGGTCAGGGATAATAGATTGGGGGCTGGCAGGTTTGAAGAGACATGAAGGCACAGGGAGGGAGAGGGAGACAGACATGATGGTCATACCGGCCCATGAAACCTCCCGTTAGACCGGGGCGAAATATTTATTGGCAAATGCCTCTTGCAGCTCCTTAGAATAGCTCACTGGTGGAGTTTGATTGAATCAGGATTGAATCAGATGATCATGATTAAGTTGGCAGCTGGAGAGAAATCGAATGATATGACTCTCTTGTTCTTCCTTGGAGGCGTGAAAGCATCTGGGCAGTTACGATAGGCTAAACCTCATTCACAAGGGGAAGTTAAATCTGACTTTACTAATTGCTCTCCAGCTTTCAAAAAATGGCGGCTGAAGTAAAATGCTTGACCAAATAATTAGCCCTGCAAGTTCCTGTATTTTGGACAGTGATTTAAAAAACACCCTAAGGTCATATTAGAGTAAAAGAAAAAATATATTGTGTAAAGAAGTACAAGTAAAATTTAAATTGCAAATATATTTACATGTATACTGACTATGGGCAGACTGATCAACTGCCTGACCTATTATCGGATTCGCTATTCAGAATTTTATCAGAATCAGAATGTTTTTTAATCGATTACAGATAAAATACAAATACATTTAAAATGATAATGCAGCATGAAATCAACAGAGCAACTAGTAACTTAAGTAATCAAATTAATGTAATGGAGTAAAAAGTGCAATATCTACCTCCAAATTGTAGTGGAGTGCGAGTACAAAGTAGCAGAAAATGGAAATACTCAAGTAAAGTACCTCAAAATTGTACTTATGTATAGTCCTTGGGTAAATGTACTTAGTTACATTCCATTACTGATTTTGGAAGGTACTACCTTCCAAGCAGGGACTTGGAGGTTAAAATGAAGATTTTTTACCCTGGTCACTGCGGTGGAAACAAATTGAGTTCCTCCAAAAGTTCTTTAGTCCCTGGGGAAAGATCCTGTAGTGGCACAACAGCTAATGTTAAACAAATCAGTAAGAACAAAAAGAAACAACAAGCCTTACTTACAGACTCCAACAGGATGATTGACTGAACATAATATGCCTTTAAAGTGAGCCACTAGTGAAGGACTACTTTCCTGCATTCTTGGCTTCTTTTTGCTCCTCATTCTGGCTCTCTGGTTCTCATCTCCACTCTCTTTCTATCTTCACATCTCTGCTTTCACCTCTCTATCTTACTGCCTTCCATTCTCCCCTTAGGACGGCATCGTCCTCCTTTCGTCTCCCCCCGAGACTCTGTCCACACCTCAGGGTTCAGAGGTCTTGAGGTTAACTGTCACGAACAAACTACGACCCCACAGAGAGTCTTTAAGCCTGTTATCTCCTACTGCGAGTTTGCTTGTGCGTGCTTATGCTCATTTGGGAATAACCCTAAACATGATAGTAATAATCAAGTCAACCCAAAGTTTTATGGTTCGTTGAACTACTCCTGTAGCCTATCTGATAATATTATAAAGTCACGTCTATTAAGGTAATGAAAATGTCTTCTTCAGCCTCTTCTCTCTGTCTGTTCTGAGAAAAGAAACTTGGGTTTGCGATGCAATTTGCCAGCTGCGTCATCCTTTTCTTCTCCATTAACCCCCTCCTCCCCCTCCTCCTCCTCCCCCTCTGTCTGCTGCTACTCTGTTTGGTTTTAGAAACATAAATCTCCTCTGCTGGCCTGGTGTAGCCAAGAAGTAAATGAGAGAAGCAGATAAGGGGATGTAAGAATCAAGGAGACATTGAGGCTGAAAAGATTATAAGAAAATCTTCTCTTCTCACAATAAGGTCAGTCCTATTGTGGACAATCAGATGGGAAGGATTTAAAGTTTATGTGAAGGCTTTTGCTCGCAAAGAGTGGACTGACTAATGAGACCTTTGTGATTAAAGAGGATGGTTTGCTACACAGAAATTCTTTTAATACCTTAGCCAAGGCTGATATGGGAAAGGAAATGTCCCAACACAGGTTGATCCAGTAAAAACACACCTTTGTCAACTAATGGTCCATATATGATCGCATGTGTCCGTATTGGCCCTAAAAGTTGAGTGTTGGTTGGGGTAAGAGAAAAGTCAGTGGTGGAAAGAGTAGGAGTACAGTTACATTACTGAAATGTTACTCAATTACAACTAAAACTACTGGTTTTAAGATAATACTTAAGGAAAAGTAATGATTATTCGGTATTATTTACATTCTAACCATTGATGCATTATCAATAGCAGGCTTTCAATCAAAGGATTTTCTGTCATTGAGTGTCATTGGCCCGTTGGTGATCAGATTGCCTTGCAGTGTTGGGGACGTTTTACTGTTTTGATTTGTAGGATAATGCTGATGCTATTCTAAGCTGTTTTTCTTATTGTCAACACATCACATGAAACGATCATGTGTTAGTCTCTCTGTCTCAGCTCACGGGTTCTTAATAAAGATGTCAGTGTGGGGAACAAATGTCAAGTTTAATCTTTTGGTAATTAAAACAGCTGAGCACTGTGGATTTTAGCAAATGCTACTCAAACAGGAATATAGGGAATAGTTGTTTGGGACTATTTTCAACAACAAACCACAGTGCCCATGTTCATCGTAATGAGGTAACATGTCAGCCAGTGCAACAGTGTGGCTACTCGATGTGTTTTGGTTTGAGTTTTCTGGATGACAATGGAGGTTTATGGCGTAGAAGTGTATAGTATATCAGGCCTTGGCTACACAAGGAATACTTGTTCATAGGATGAATTCATCTTTAGTTTTGGGTCTTTTCAACTGATTTGTTGACAGTAAGAAAACTACAGAACATCCCCAGCCCTCTACCACTCTTTATTGGCAATCTGATTTAATTTGTCTGAGTGAACAAAAGCTAGAAGTTGTTTATAAGTCTGAATGGTGACTCTGCATTTACAGTAAGTGCCACACAGGTCTGCTGGCTGTCAAAGCACCTAATGGATGTGTAAACACTCAAGTGAAAGAGGCTGCAGAGAGGGAACGAGGGAAATGAAAATGTCCTTCGTGAGTGATTAGTCTCTTGTGATAAATGAAGATGACACCAAGAACAAATGAAAAGGGCTGAAATATGAGATGCGTGAGTTGTTTACTGATCTGTGGTGTTGTGTTGTCAGTAAACACAGCTACCACAGTGATTCATGAGAAATATTAGAGAAACAATAACTTTTCTTAAATAAGAAAATAAGGCTGTTGTTGTTTTCCAATAGCATATTTTAAATCAGATCACATTACATAGAAACCAGATAGAAAGTTTCCTCCCTGCTTTTGTTTACTTTAGCAGACGTTTTGTTTTGTGACCTTTCCTTTGCGCCCATTTGGAGCAGGTCTAAGTCTGTCTTTAGGCGTTTGCGGCAGACCATGTTAACCAAGCAGACGTCAAAAAATGCACAACTGGCAGCGAAACTTCAACATATTCTGTCTGGGAAATGAAAGGAATTCAGAGTAGGTCAGTTTCAGTTCACGGGAATGATGAACTTAAGCTGCAATTCATATAATATCAACAAGGACTTCACTCTCAGTCACTTCGGTATGGGTGGGATATGAGAGGAGGGCCAACATTATGCAAAATGCAACTCGTCTACAGACAGCTGGTCCAAGATTATTAAGGTTATGCTAGTAGCAGATAATGTAGCCTCAAGCAGAAATTAGCTGATGTAATTTGCTGCATGTTTCAAATCTGTTACTTGATCCTTTTATGTGAAATTTGTTGTTTGTTGTTTATTTCCCCCGCTAATCACATAAAGAAACATTTTTCAGAATCCCTGGTAAATTAGATTTTTAATCCCTGCATGAAAATTCCTGGTAAATTAAAGGTTAGATAATCAAATAAAAACAAAGTTTGGTCATGTTATGGCAATCTGTTTTGGGGTTTTTTGTCATGGGGCACTCCCACTGTCAAACCCACTTTTAGCCAACTGGCACGCATAGTTGATCAGCTGTCATTTGGCTCATGACCAAAATCTGTGAATCCATTAAGAAGTTATTCAATTATTAAAATTTCAGCATCCTACGGCGAAAAATGTGGCCGCCGAATGGTGGTCCTGTCTTACACTTGCTGTGGTGAGACTGTAGCAGCAGCACCTTTGATGCTCACAAGAAGGTGTAACATTTTGACTGGGGTCAGATGGGGGCTTATGAGGTAACCTAGGGACAGAGGTGGTGAAAGGATGACCATTTGGAGGCGGTGGGCTAAAATAAGAGGACGCAGTCAGGTGTTGGGGGGGGGGGATCTGTGGAATTTTGAAGAAGAGGGCAAGGAATGCTGGGAATGCCAGTCATGAGATATACTAGGGGAGGGCGGGGTGGCTGCAGGTCTGGAGGTCAGCTGACGGCTCACACACCAGATCTGATCCAGAGTCCTGATGGCTTTAAAAGGGCTGAAATGACAGGACCATCCTCCTCTGTGTGAAATCATTTAAACCATTGAACTTTTTATGTGTGCTAGTGCATGTGTGGGTGTAAAGGCTCCCAATATGTAATAATGTTCTTCAAATATACCTTTCTTATTGTTTTGCAAGTAGTGCTTACATGAAGATTGCATCAAATACTTCACAAATAGTCAGATACATAGTTACTCACATGCCCGTGCATTGATCAGAGGCATTTTGTACCAGCCTCTTGTCAACATGTAATTGCTCATGAAACATGATAAAACTAGATCTACAATATTAACCAACAATTTATTTTATTTCACATCTTCCGTGGCTGATTTGATGTGACATTTAGACGATTCTTGGTCTGTAACAACTTCCAAGTTTTGTTTTTTAGTCCCAATAATTAAACTATTCACTCAACAGCATCCACAGCATGTTGACGACAAACCAAACAGAACATTGTCTGGCTTGTCTCCTGTAAACTATAATCATGGGACTTTCTATTACTGGTTTTTCTGCACTGATTCCTGATCAGCTGGTCATGACATTAACAAAAAATGACATCCAGTAGTCGTGTTTTTTCCTTTTTGTTTTGAGGACGTAGGGCCCACACAACCTTTGAGCTATGGTGGCATGCACTCACTGTGCTTTAGTATCGTCTTCCTCAATCAAGCTTTTCAGTAACAACATCCGAGTGGCACTGTGAGCACTTAAGGAATCATGATGCACACGACCTAATGAGGTTTTTCTATTTCTGTTTGCTGTTCTGCTGGGAACACTTAGGAGGCAACAGACGAGGTCAATTGTTGCATTAAGTTTTTGATGTTAATAAGATGTCTCATTAAATCTATAACCACTTATGGCCACCGTATCATCCAAGCCATCTCATTTTTATCTGGTTTTGCTGACTGAAGCTCAATGCGAACACACCAGGTATTTGTCTATAAAAGAAATGACTGAAGAAAAGTTGTTGGACTGAAATGAGGACAGAAACAACTGAAATGACTTTAGAGAGCAGGAGCTTATTTTAGACCTGCCACATGACACAACTGTCACTGGATAGTCGATAGAAGTTAAATCGAAGTGTTATTGAAGAGACAAGCAG
Organism: Pagrus pagrus; assembly: GCF_965226575.1. Taxonomy (NCBI): domain Eukaryota; kingdom Metazoa; phylum Chordata; class Actinopteri; order Spariformes; family Sparidae; genus Pagrus; species Pagrus pagrus. Next base: position 12,389,681 of record NC_140200.1, read on the forward strand.
TTGATTCTCCTTCGTTTGTACATTTATAAATAAGCATTACACCGCTCCTCTCAGAGTTGGACTTTGTTTTAATCCCCCAAACAGTTACAACACCATGTAGGACAGCCCTCCTCCCCCTTGATGACCTCCCCTCCCTTCCTCCCCTCCTCAAACCGGCTCTCACTTTCTTTTTCTCATCTTTTAGTGCATCTCTCCAACCTGTCCGAAGCAGAGTGTCTCCTCTGTGGTGTCATTTTTCAGGGCTTTCCTGGAGGAGTTTGGGGTGGTGGGAATGGAGCCCGAGTTGTCCATTAGTTAGATTAGCAGCTCTGTGGGGAGGCTCTGGTTCCCTCTCCCCTGGCCGGGACAGACAAAGCTCGGCCTGCCTGCTATTGTACGGCTGTCAGTCGAAGCTGGTCGCGACCAGAAAAAACCCTTGTCGGGACCCAGATCCACTGATAAGGTGCTGTGAGCCAGGCAGTGTGTTTTTCACTTCTTTGTATGTCCATGATAAAAAACAACTTAAATGCAGTATTATACTTTTTGATCTTCATTTGTAGCCTCATGAATGGTCTTTCTTTTTGCTGAGATATTGGGATTATCATGGTAGGATTTCTGTGTAGCTCTACTTCAGTGTTGTCTTCCAGTTTACCATTGATCTTTGTGACTTGGTGTGAATTTACCCATTTTTGGTCCTTGCCATGATGTTTATGTCTTCAATCAATGAATTTTATCGCCTGCTAATAAAACCATTTAAGGATGTGTAACGTAGGGGCGGCACACGCACCATTTAAGGACCTAATAACGTCCTGGCACGCTGTTTCACTGATCATAAAACAATGATGGGTCGGCTGAGATACTGGCATTTATTTGGTGGTTCACATTATTTGAAAAGCGTAGACCCTGGTTATGAGCAGCGACAGCAGTTTTAGTGCTTAAGTGAAGGCTGACATTGTCTTGAATGCCTTAAGCTTAACAGTTGGAAAAATACCCTTATTAGATTTCTTTTTGAGAGTTAGATGGGAGATTAGTACCACTGTGTGTGTAAAGTATAGAGCAAGAGCTACAAGATGCTTTGCTTAGCTTAATGTGGCTTCAAATAGGGCTGGAAACAAGGGGAACAGCTAGCCTCGCATAGTCCAATGTTAGAAACACCCTCTGTGTTTACGGTATGAATTTTCTCGCCTAACTCGTAAAAATTGAGTAATAGTATTTCTCAAAATGTCAAACTATTCCTTCAAAGGAAGAAAACTGGTCACCTGTGTATCTTCATGCAAGCTGATGCCTTTAAATATATATTTTTTTATAAATTAGAAATACCTCTTGACTCACAGTGTCTCCTCTTTCTGTGTTTTTGTTTCAGTCTTTGCAGAAAAATGGACAAATCTCCAGCATGACCAGTCTGAACGGACACTCAGAGGACAACACGCTGGCAGAAGGTGCGTGTATGTGTGTGTGTGTGTCTTATCCGTCAGTAGTGTTTATTTACAGTGTGTGGCTTTGGGTGTTCCTGTGGTCGGTGGGGTAAGTAGGGGGGATGTTTGTGTGTGATTGTGTCTGGGATTTTGTACTGTTTCTTCAGCAGTGGCAGAAGGTAAGCTTGTTTGTGTGGGGTCAGTTTTCAGTGTGTGTGTGTGTGTGTGTGTGAGTGTGTGTGTGCAGATTCTTAACTGCAGATGTCTTGCGAGATCTACTTGATCCTTCACTAATCCCTTTGTCAAAACATAGGGGACACCTACATTGGCTTTTCACATACTTTTCACATCTCTATTTGCCTCACTATTTCTTAACTTGCATACACACACAGCCATTTTGTAAATTTGTGGGGCTACTTGAATAAAAATGTTTCTTTCAGAACCTCCCACTACCTTTGCACAGAGTTGGAAATCCATCTTTTCTGTCGAAGAAGCGAATGGACACAGAAGTAGGCCTCATTTGTCTCACTGTTTAATGGGCTTGTCAAAACATTGTTTTTATAGTAGAAATATTTAAAGAGGACTGTCTGTGGTCTTGTGTAAGCTACTCAAAGGACTCAATGAACATTTTCAAGTCAGTAATCTGAGATAGTCATTAACCAGTAATAATGGGCAAAATTGATTTATGCCATTAACATTTGCACCAACCTGCTCTGTCCATCCTCTGCAGCACACTCCTATCTCCAAAGCTGCGTTTGTTTATTTTCTTTACCATTTCTGTCGTGTCTCCCTCAATCTGGGAGGGCTGCAGGGGCCGGTGCACCCTCCCTAAATATTTAGCAGGCCGTGACCCTGGCCCCGCACAAAGCAACCTGCGCACTTCATAATATGTTATGGCCCAGGGGAAAGGGTAACCCTATACTACTTAAAACACAGAGATATGTCACATACCACTCTGTCAAATAACCTATTTAATAAGCTATTTAATGAAGCGATTCTGTCCGTTTATAGAGTAACTCAATACCCTCTTCAGAGCAGAGATACAGAGTGTATGAGTTGATGTGGCACTTAGACTAGTGGAGAGTAATTTGGTTGTTGAAATCGTTGCTTCTGTGGACGTGTACTGTGAGTTAATTAGTAACGTGGGAAAATATAGAACAGAAAACAGTGGAATCACATATTCACCGTCAGGAACGCTAAGATCTTGTGCACTTGTGCATGCAAAAACAGAAGCTGCGGACCATTTGCATTCATGTACACAAAACCAATTAACCTGAACTTGTGAACACGATAAAGGTGAACCGCATGCAACATTCCTCTCTGTTTTGTGTGTCCTCAAAATTGTTCTGATTGATTTTGCCGCCCGTCCATCACCACCTTTTTCTTACTTGTTTTTAAACAAAAGTGATTATTTTCATCCCTCTCTGCATATGAGTTCATCATACTTCTCACCAAGTGTTTTTTCCCTAATCATTCCCTTCTTCTTGCCTCAAGAAAGCATGTTTTTCACATCTGTTCAGATCCATTTGGCTACTACACACATTCAGACACACACGGACACACACACACACCCCACGGCTGATTGATGTTGTGCTCACAGAGCACTCTTACCAGCAGCACAAAAAACAGGAGAGAAACTGTAGAAATCAACTGATGTTGTGAGAGACATTCAAGGCTACTGATTAAAGATGTGCAGGGGAGTGAAAGGAAGGGAGATACACAATGGGAGAAAAATGGAGAAGATAGGGGAATGAGGTATGGAGGGTTTTCACATCCCAGCTCTCCCCTACCTCTTGTGCCCCCTGATAAAGACAGTGATGCATTGTGGGAGACAGGAAGCGCAGAGGAATCTCTCTGATAACGACCAAAAACAACAAAAGACAGGCTGCAGATCAAAAGACTGACACATGGGCAAACATACGTGCGTACAAGCGCACACATATGCAAACACACAGCCATAATCTCTCTCTATCAGGTACACCAGAGTGTTTATAGTGTGAGGACCACACCCCAAACAGATCACACACCAATGTGGATAATACGACAACTGAGAGTGTTTTTGAATACGACTAACTCACTTTCATCTAACTAAATCTGAAATTTTGACAGGAATTAAAGGTATCGATCCTCAAAATACGCGTCTCGGCTGCAGACTTTTATGGCCAATTTTAGTGGGAAAGTCAATGAGTATCGAGCAGGTTTATACGTTGCAGCAAAAATATTTTAGTCTATCATCTGTCATGGACTGTTTAATGAAATTACCGAAAGTATTTGTTTAAAATGGTATCAAAGTACGAGGATGGTGTGGAGTTACATTTTCCAGTCTGTCTGATAGTAGTCGAGATCATTGTGAATACAAACACTGAATGGTTCACACAAGGTGATGGTAGCTTGCAAAGGAGATGTGGCAGTCGAGTTTTGGTCTCTGAGAACTAAGAGAAGTAAGCATAGATAAAATAGCCAAACAAAGGTCAGAGTTTTTGAGATTTGTTGTTACTTGGTCTTTGGTTGCTGCTCCTTTGTCCTTGGCAAGGACTTGGGACTCATCTTGGGAGGCCATTGGTTTTGGATAAAACATGGAAAACAAGTTGATTCAAATATTGTTGCAAAATCATCCTTAAAGTTTGTTCTAATCTTCTTTGGGTGCCAGATTGGCTGAGAAAGGGCCCAGGCAGGAGAGCTGAGGCTCAGGAATGCACAGTTTACTTCGGGTTAATAGACAGAAAGGAACTGAATAAATATTACATGTAGGTTTTGAGGGGAGAGCTCAAAAATCTTTCTTTGCTAAAGCGAGAGGAGAGGCAAGCAAAGCCAGGAGGAGTAAACATAGGGCAGGACAAAGAGAGAGGAAAGACACTTACATCAGACACATACATCCATGACTGATGCAACAACCTTTTGCATCAGTTTACAATTTGACAAATCTAATTAAAATAAGACTCATTATCACTTCAGTTTTTTCTCAGAATCAACCAATCTCTCTAACTAGATTTGTTTTTGTATTCAGCACCAACATAATGTGTTATTAAAGTAACCATATTGATCTTTTTATAGGTCAGTCTCATAACAAAATTTGTTGTGTGCTGTGTTTTCCATTTAGACGTGCACACAAGCCTGTATGTGTGTTTGGGTTGCTAATTTCAGGGGTGTGGGCGCATGGGGTGCAGTGGGAGCCCAAAGACTGACATCATAGCTGATGTAATTCGCTGGCCGGAGCGTTGACGGTCCCTCCCAGGTGGCTCACAGGCTCTAAAAAGAGGACAGATGAAGTTTTCTGGAAGGATTGAGAAGGAAAGAATGCTGACTGTGTGAGTGTGTTCATATGCGTTCAAGGCAGTTTTGTGTTTATTTGATCATTCTTCGTCAAATAATGCACGTCTGTTTGTTTCATTGCACTCACGGGACCAAATGGGTGCAGTTCACCTCATTAAATCAATCCACTGATTTAATTCATGAATGGATGTGTAGAAATCAGTGTCACGTACATACTCAAGTTGTCAGTCCAAACCAAGAACAGAGCGTTGACGTTTAAACTTTGTGTCACTTTCTGTACTGTGCTTGTGTTTGGAGAATCAATCAAGTATTTGATTGACAAAAACTACATTTCTCTATTTCCCCTTTCACACTGGACAAAAAACTCACTCACACCCACTAACATCTGGCTTTTGTCTTCAGAGGAGAAGGGTACAATCTGCATTCATTCCCAGGTCCAATGACTCAGCAGATTTAATGGTTCCAGGTCCAGTTGGCGTAAACATGACACCTGGGAGGACACGCTAATGTTCACCCCTTTTCTGATGCGATGAAGTTAATGATATAATGTGGAAGGATTCTGCATTAAAATGTCTAAAAATGACTACATTTGTTAAATATTTGGCTGGTTGAGTATGTCTACTATCCCAAATGTTTCCAAACCCAGAGAAATCCACCGGTTTACTGTTATCTTGTCTTGACCGCAGTATCATTTGTGTTTATTCGTGTTACTTGCGAGAGTACTTATTTGCTCCGAACAGCCACATTATTTTACTGTACATTAGCCATAAGTTAGCAAGCAACGACGCACACTGGATGCGTGTGCCTGTGTGAGTGATTCAGGTCAATCACTACTGCTCCTCTTTTCCCTTCTGCTCTCTGTAACTTTTTGTTCATGAAGTAAAGTATATTTTCCCTCCAGCTCCAGACAGCAAAGTCAACATTACAATACATAAACACCCGACAATGGAGGTCACCTCTGCTGCAGTCACGTTAATCAACTGTTCTCTGTTTTCTTGCATAGTATTTTACAACCTGATTCGGTACAATACGATGAATTGTATTGCATACTGTAGCTGTCCTAGTAAGTCAGAAAGTAAGATAGGTCCTAGTTGTGTCATGAATTGTCAGAAACGATTCACTAGAGTCTCTTTGTGCTACGTTTTTATTTCTTTTTGGTTGCAGGTGTTAACTTTTACGAGGTGAACGTACAGTGCGTACTGTAGGTGTGTGTGTGTGCGTGTGTGTATTTGTGTGTGTGGCCATGATTTAATTCCAGGATGGACTTACTCAGGCCCGGCCCGGGGGACATACAGAGCTGTGTTGCCAAAACGTTCATCACGCCTGTGGAAGGGACCTCTCCCTTCAATTAAGCTCTGTGTGATCTCTGCCAACAAGGCCTCACGTCGTACAGTCGTCATAATACAATCCAGCCGCTGGATCTCTCCGTTTGGATTCTGGCCCGTATTCCTTTTACATTCCAGCTGACAATACTTATTACAGGCGCTGTTCCTCAAGATCTTCTTGTGCACCTTTTTCTACTGTACTCACACTACTGGGAGGAATTCTTTTGTCCTCGGTTTGCGCAGATGCTGATCCATCAACTCGCTGCGAGACGTCAGAATGATTTCTCCTCCTCAGAGAAGGGAAGTGATCCCAGAGGAAAGTGTTCGGGAGGCAGAGTTTTAGATTGAGTGCTTAAAAGGCCCTCAGCCCCTCAAGATCCATCATTGTCCAGTCAGTTGTTCAATTATGTTCATCTGTGCAGCATGTTTTATTTAGTCATTTGTAATAAAGTGGGTGCTTTAAGAATCCACTTCAGGGCAACAGAGGATAAGAGAAGTCGATTAGAAATCTGCTGTATGTCAACTGCCGCTTCAGCCTGTAAACTGATCAGAAAGAAAGCTTTACTTTTTCCCGAATGGTGTTTTAGCTATTTAAATGAAGCTTGAGTAAGTTCTGACAGACTAGATCGTCAGCAATAACCTGATCAGTTGACGGCAAGCTAATCAAAAATCTAATCTCTCAGCCGACTGCACTCGCCAAAATACTGACGGCCAATTTCCCCATATACAATTGGATAATTGAATGCTGAGACATCATACTGTAATGCTAACTTTAACTTCACTGCAAGAAAATCAAAATCCAACCCCTTTAAGTCACATTTCTGTGACTTAAAGGGGCTTTTAAATTTTTAGACATCACATCTTATTTAAACAAATCTTCACAAGCACATTTTCACTTGTACCGTTGGTGGATTGTTTACTTATAACACACAGAAAACAACTTGTATTTACTTTTTTTTTAAATTATTTTTGAAGTGACATTTTTATTGCTTGTCAAAGCAATGACATCAAGTCATTATTGTAACAGATCCGGCTGTTAAACACAACTCTTCTGCTTGATTCTGGTTAGACAAGTCAAGCTAGCAGTTCTGTGAGGCTACACCTGGACAAAGCAGTGCTTTGAGCTAACATCAGCATGCTAACAAAGTAGAGCCACAAAAGTACAGTCAAATTACTGTTTTGACCTGATAAAAAGTCAGGTGATCTGAAATTATGAGGCTACAGTTCATCCTGAAGGCGACATGAATCTGTGTACTGAATTGTAAAGCAATCGGTCGAATAGTTGTCCAGACAATGAATTAAAAACCGCAAACATCAACTGGAGGAATGGTCAGGGGATCTCCAAAGTCATTGTGTCAACCACAAGGTAGCCATGCCCTAAACCATACCAAACTTTATCATCTATTTTACCCTAAATGGGACCATAATTTCCACAGTGAACATCATGCTGTATTGAAGAAGGCTTGAAGCTAGTGACTGGTTTGCAACCGGTTTCAAAAGAATGCAGGTTTAAGGCACTGCCATATTGGCTTCACCTATCAGACCCAGAAGCTCGGTCCATGTAAAAAAAGCAGATGCTGTATTGTCCAGTCTGACAGTGTGTTCGCGTTCATCATATAAAACAAATGGTCTGTACTGCTGGATAGACAGTCATGGTGTATCCAAAATGCACCGTATAAAAAACAAAAGGTTAATTGTTTGTCGAGAGTCCATCCCTATGAGTATTAAAATGAGCGTCCCAGGTACAGAGGGCCTAACATTACAGTAATATGGTCAAACTCATGGTAGACTTCTCAGACCCCCCAGGACCCAATCGTCTCCGCAGGAGCTCCTCTCTCATCTTTCCCGGCATCAGGGAACCTAATCTCCCTCCTCAACCCCTAACCTCCCCCAGGCACATGGAGGATTGAGAGAATGGACCAGGAATGTGACTGACCCCTCCTTCTTATCCTCCTTTAATAGCGTTAAGGTCCCTCATACAAAGCACAGAGTATCCATATACTATAATAAGTCATCTTTACTTTGCAATTAATGATAACATCTTTATATTTATGCCAAGTATGTGTCACTGAAGTGAGGTTTTTCACTTTCCTCCGATGCAAGAATCGAGTGTAATCTTCTTGATGCTGGACATGCGATCCTTCAGTGATCTGCCTAAGTCCACCTTGTCTTAAGTTACCGACATTTGTTTCTAGAAAATCCCAAAACAAGCAAAGTTGTTGTGGAAACAGTCAGAATTACTCACTCTGTTGGGCGTTTCAGGAGAATTAAATTTTGAACATCCAGCTGAGATAAAATACATTAAACAATTTCTGAGTGTAAATCAAGCACATGTTAATGGATCTCAGCCAAATCCTAATGTTAAGCAGAGCCGTGCATGAGACTGAGGTAAGGAAGATGGATAAGCAGCCAGGAAGAGAATGAGGGGTAAGAGCAATCGTGAAGAGCATTTTTGGGCGAGTTCTCATGCGATGCAGCTGGGTAGGGAGTGGGAACCATCTTTGTTGGCTCAGAGACGAGATGAGACACTTTTTTCACCGGCCTCTTTCCGCTATTGGGTGCAAATCTTTCATCTAGACTACCTTTGGACATGCATTTGAAGATGCAGAGCTCTGTGGATCAAAGCACAAATCACACAAACCGGCAAAATTGACAAGCTGATAAGTCCTTCTCATTCGACTCTTGCCTGTTGCACTCGTTTGTAAATGTGGACCATTTTCAGGGTCTTTTCAAGCACCAGGAGATGTTTCTTTCTTCTTTCTGTACTGGAAGACGAGATGATGCATAACAACAACTGGAATGCCAAGTCGCTGGTGCAGATATTTCAGGAATGCAAACATAACAGATGGCAAAGGCTGGCTAAACATACCCCTCTGAAGGCAATGCAGTACTTCACCCAAAGCATACATACTTGATCGCAAAGATAAGATAATATTGATTTTATGGAACCGACCGATTCTCTCTCAAACGAAAGCTGCATGGCGCTCAATTGTTTTGCGACAAAAATAAACAAAAGATGGTCAGGAAGTATTCAAATCTGAGACGTCACATCTACGACGCTCATCACGCACTGTACTGTAATCTCAGCAAGAAAAGCCGGAAAGCTTGTTGGACGGACTGTGCTGAGTACAGAACGACATGTAACTCGAGGAAACGGGCAAAAGGAAGAGGAAGCAGTGATGTCAAGAAGTGACTGCGTTTCCTGTCCGACATTCTTATCCATCCCTCCGGCCCACACACACGCAGGAGTGGGGGGTGGGACGTGGGCTCAAGAGGACAGAAGAAATGGGGGGAGAGCGGTGGAGAGGGCGAGGGATGAAAGAGGACTGGAGTGTGGATTCGGGACATAAAAAGTGATGGTGTGAAAAGACTTAAACAGAATCAAAAAATAGAGAAGAAAGGACATGTATTGAATGAAAAACTCTCTGATCTCAGGCAGTTTCACACTCTCTCGGCCCTCGTTTCCCTTTCCTCCAATTATTTCAACATCATCCCATCCAGTTCTTGGAAGAGTAGGAGGCGTTTTCTTCAGTGCTGTCCGATGATGTCATTCACTTCTTTGCAGGCAACAAAAAGCCCCTCCGCCCAGCACCCCAACCCCCAACCCTGACCATTCAACACCCCTCCTCAGACATTCCTCAACTCAGGCACGTTTTCTGATTTATCAAGATATGTGGGGCGTCAACCCCTTAGACTTGGCTCTGTGTTATCCTGACTTAACTGCAGTTTAAACACAAAAAACATGGATTTCATTGTAATGTGGTGGTTGCAGCCTATTTGAATCTAATCAGAAAATCAGAAAAATGAGGAGAACATATTTAAATCGACCCGTCAGTGTACGGTTTTTACTTTGAGTAGCTTGTTAAAATATCTAAGTCCTCTCAGTCTGACAGTATTGTATTCAGTGTCTTTGTCAGGCGGTTTACAGCTGTATCAGATGGAGTTATTCCAGATGCCTTGTGCATACTTTAATGCACATGATTCTTCATGTAAAGGTTCTCATGAAATCGTGAGCAGAGTGCTTTTAGATTCCACATAATTAGGTGTCCCGTAAAAAACAGGAATCTTGAGAGGGACTTGTCATGGATATTGACTGGCGTTAGGGCTTTCAAATTGACAGTAACTACGATCGCAACCTGGAGAACAGCCATGAGTACAGACTGGCGACAGACTCTCATTCAGCGGGTTACCTGGCATGAAGACCCGAGGAAGGCGCTGAGCTGAAGAACGAGTTAGAGTACAGTAACAGACTCTCATTCAGCGGGCTAACCCAGTAGCATTAAGCACATGACCAGTCTAAAGTGAGAAGGACCAGGTGGCTGATTGATGGCTATTTTGTAGTGTATGTGGCATTTGTGGCATCTGAGTCTTTCATTTGTTAGACTGAAAACCGAGAGCTAGTTGAACGTAGCAAAAACACACACACATTGTGTTTCATTGGACACAAAATTAGTATACGCCCCCAAGTGCAACATTTTTTCAGCATTTCTAAAAAACAACTGTTTTGTCATTGTTGGGACAGAAACTGGCATATAGGTGACAATCAGTGCAAGACATGCGATCAAAAGGAAACTAGAAAACTTGAAAGCACAGGTCTCAATCAAAACAAAACAAAAGTAGCGTGGGATCGTGGGAGGCTTCATTATTGAAAAAGCACTATTGCTGATAAAAATCTATCAGGCGAGACATGTTCACAGACAAGGTAATGTGTCCTTGTGAGTTATAGCAACAGGCGAATAAAATTAACACACCGCTACATTGAATAAAATCGCTGAATTTGGGATAATGTAACAAAATAATCGTTCCGTTCTGTTTGTTTGGACAAAGTTAGGCAGTTACGGCAGGTTCATACGGTTCAAGAGGTCAATCAAATTAGCACTGAGACCAAAACAGGAAAAGAGGGAAGACAACACAATTATGAGGGTTTAGAGAACTGCATTAGTGTTTTTATTTAGTCTTTCTTAGTCATAAACATGTCACAAAGTGTTTCTAAGTCATATCAGGCCAAGGCAACATTTAGAAAAATTCAGAGCTGGATGTTTTTTCTCGTAGGATTTGTTAATACTTTAATTAAAAACTGTCTCCCTTGTTCTGTTACTCCTAGACGGTTTATTTACGACATCATTTCCCATCGTACTCAGTGTAAGCTGAAGCTGAGAATCTCTCAGGATGTATGTAAGTCCAGGAATGTGACTGATGTGAATGAGTCATATGGCGGAAGTAGGGAGGGAAAAGGAAGATGAGGGCCTCTCATCAAACTCTAAATTCCCTTCAGTCTGACTCACTGTCCACTCAGCATAATACACAGTACTGTCATAGTGGCCATTATGTAGTATTGTAGATAGTTAAATACCAACCAGATGACTCACTGCAATAACAGAAAGCCTCAGTGGTGTGTCAGAATGAAATTCTTAGTAAATTGCTGTCATCACATGAATAGTTATTTTATGATATAACCATAGGATTTCCCTTTAAACTTGCTGCTACCTCTTAAAACATAACAAAGTTACAAAGAGTTAGGAAAGAGCTGAATCTCCTCTGTCATCTGGAACTTTTCCCTGACAATAATATGTCTTATTAGATTTATGACTGTTTTCCGTCTTCCTAACATGAACACCTCCTTTCTCACTCCTGCTCGATAAAAACCATGAAGCTTTCCATTCATGAGCATAGATCTCCGTGTTCACGGCTCTTTCAATTCAATGGATCTGAAGAAACTCACAGGAAGTGGTGTCAGATAAAGAGAAGATGATTTGCTTTGCCCACATTTAGCCTGAGAGATTTTCCGATTTGATTTTAAGTAGCTTTGTTTGTTTGCATCTTAGAAATTGACAAAACGCACGTTTAGGAGTTCTGGAGACACTTTGAGTAAGAATTCACACAGATGTGTTTCCTGTTGCTGCCACTTTTAATTTCGTGCCTACAGCTGACACTTATCTTGATGATTACAGCTAGGCTTGTCATCAAGTGTGCATACAGTGCCCACATTTAAAAGCATGCACATCTTTGAGTTAGGGGGGCGCTTTCAGACGGTACTTGATTACTGCTGTTATCACCCATTTGGGAGCCTTCTAGATGGAATTCACACATTCCTGTGGGACAATGCCGAAGTGTGACAGATCTGATTATGCTGGTATTTACCTGAGGATTTATCTGCATTCCTTCCAGTCTCTCCCCCCCCCCTCAGACAAAAGCTGAATTAAATGTGTCTGTATTGGTGTAATTGAGAGGGGCCTATTAACATTCACAGGGGGCAGGCGGCAACCCGATGGCACCCCCGTTCATGGTTTGGGTTTTTTCGGCCTTTGGTGTGAACTTTGCCTCAAACTGGGTAGTTTTAGTGAACTAAGTTTTGCTATTTTATCAATTATGCTTTAAAGATTTGGGATTGGGAGCCCCTAAATGCTGAAAAGATCATCATTTTAAAGTAGGAATTAATAAAAAGTTATGTGAGAGTGTTGATCTTCCCCCATTAACATTTCTACGACATAACTAGTGGCATGAGATACGGAGTGGAGCTTGGTTGCCTCCTGAGAAAGGGGAGTAAAGGGGAGAGGAGGTGGGGTGGGTGTTTGAGAAAAACAGTCTGCCTTTTGAGGGCACATATGGGTATTAAGGCCAGATAAAGAGTCCGTAGAGTCCCCCCTTTCTCCAGAGAAACAATGTGCGTATGAAACAGGGCCAGGAGGAGGGGGTGTAATATGGAGTTTGAACATTTACAATAGTTGCAGTTTTTTTTGGCAACAAATTCCTCCCTGAAAGGTCACATGTTGAGCTCCAGTCATCCCTGGTGGACGGTGAAGTCTGAGGGAGGGTGAGTGGATAAGGAGGAGGTGGAGGAGGAGGGGGGGGCTCATTCAGAACAGCTGAAGAGAGGAGAGAGAGGTGGGAGGTGGGAGGAAGAGGGAGGCAGGGGTGGTCCTAACATGACATGTGTGTCAGTCTGTTGAAATGTGTGTGGAGCCCTCTTTTCTGTTCATACTGGCTGAGAGGTGCTGGAAGAGAGAGAAAGAGGGACAGCTTCACACAGTTTGCTCGTCAAGACGGAGAAGACTCACAGAAGAATAATTACAAGTAAATAGATTTTATTGAGTGAGCAGAAAAGCAAAGGAAAACAACAGAAATACAAGTGTAGACTTATTTTTTTAATCATCTGAAACTTTTTGGTATCTGTTTTTGTGTTGGTGATTTTTTTGGAGAAAGGATTTTGGGACTTTTATACCAATGCTTGGGACAATAACTCTAACAGGTAAGAATGATTCAATGAGGTTATGTTCTTTTTCTTTTATCAATTTGAAGTTTTATTCGACTTTGCTAAAAAGAAAAAGTGGTTGCATTTATTCAAAGTAAAGGAAACTTTTTTGACAATATTTGCTGACTTTAAATCATTTATTCCAATGGAGTGTGTCTAAAACTAAAGCAGTGGTTTCTTGTTTCATGAATGAGTATCGCTGAAGGCATTGTTGTCCTGAGGGTGTGGTTAGTCAGCATTGTGGATAGTAGACGTCCCGGCACGGTCGAGTGATTTTACTTGGAGGTGACTTTGCTTTGGCCACTGCAGAGCCTTATCGTGTAGAAAGCAATATAACGTTTTAATGCTGTAATTTTCTCTTTTTATTCACTTTTATATAATCATTTAGCTTGTGTATCATCAAGTGTTTATTCATCATTCTTGAGTATCACTAGTAGCTTTACAGAAAATGGGTAAGAAAACCAAACATCCTTCTTTTTCCATCCCTTTTTGCAGTTACACTATAAAAACCTGTTTATCTACTGTACAAGTGCCACTCAAAGTGCTTTAACCACCCACTGATGAGTGCCCTGAACTCGGAAGTACACTCCTGCCAAACTTCTGTGTTGGAAAGTAGTTTCACAGTGACAGCTGCCAGATAGAACAAATAAATGAAGATGCATCCACAGAAATATTCCCAAAGCCTGCTTTTTATCTCATGTCACTGCCCGAGCCAGCTCCCTGTATCCCGTCATGTGAAGTGTTTCATTAGATTAGAGTAGGGATCCTAATTCCCAGTGGGCTTATTCAGTTTAGCCTCGGAGGATAGGGAGGGAGGAGAAAGGGGCGTATGGAATTAATTACATGCCAAGACCAATTTCTCCTTCAGGTCTTATAACTGGGAGTGATGGTTCAGATGGGGCAGGTCTGAAATGTTTTGTTTTACGGTGATCTCTGCACATAGATGAAATATCAAAACACTGATGTTGACACATAAATATTTGTGTTTTTCATATTTTTGATCTAATTTAACATACGGCTACATCTTTTGTTGTTGTTAATAAGATAAAGGACGTAGTAGAAAGTGGTTGTTGTTTAAGTTTAAGCTGTTGATGAGCAGGATCCCCCGAAGCCACTTTGACCACATCTTTGATATAGAGAGGGGGTGCCAGACAGGGTCTGTTGGGGGGAGGGCGCGGGGCGTCTCCTTGCCCTGTTTTTAACTGACTTCTTTTGTTTAAAGGGCTTGTGCTCCAGACAATTAATAACAACAAGGATTTGCATATATTTGGCTACGTTTTTATCCGCTTCAACAGCACACAGACTCATAATAGGGCTGAAAAAGCCACAACAGAAACATTATCTGATCTCACTGGAGACTGGTGTTGATTTGCGGCAATTGTTTTTTGGCTGCGGCGATGATATTTAATACGAGAGCATCGTCTTACAACATGCCCTCACACATAAACAAAGCCTGTCTGCAGTGGAGAGAAGCATCTCAACTATGAATGTGTGAGTCTGAGATATGTAACACCCTCTTAGGGCTTCGGCCCCAGGGCAAGACCCCCCCTCAACACCATCCCTTCATCTCTTGACTGTCCCCGCCTCACCCCCTGTAGCCTCACCCCTCACGCTCGCATTCTTTCTGGTACAGTCGTTATTCAAAACACCCATCCTCCTCCCTCCATCACACATTAACCCCCCGCCCCCGACCTCCCACCTCTAAAACCAAATCAATCTGGAGATGTTAACAGTTGTGTGTTGGTAAAAAAAAAAAAAGGCAGGAAAACAGAGATCAAAAAGACGGGAGAGATGCCAGCAGTCTGTTAAATCAACATGACTCCTGTTTTATTATACATGTAGACACACATGGCCTCGTCTGGCTTGCGAACAGTCAGGCCTGGCCTACACACACACACACACACACACACACACACACACATAGACATCTTCATTCAAGGCACTGCACCGGAAGTTCAATGAAAACAGCTTAGAGGAACTGGTTCAATTACGTACACTAACAAGGATTTGTTTTTTTGGTTTAGTTTAGTTACTGAGTTTTTGTAAGAGGTTTGTGGTTCTTCTTCTGAGAAATGTGCAACATGATTATTTTATTAGTCACTCAGGGCTTTCTTTCTTCGTGTTAACATCGGTTTGGTAAAGTCAGCAAACCTCCTACAAGCTGCAGTGTGTCTTGATGGTAGAAAAGTGGACCACCCCCTCTTCCTTTATTTTCGGAGGCCAGAGAGGGTTAGAAGGCTATTGTGTTCACATGTGTGTGTGCCTTGTGAAGGGGGGTGGGTCCCCATCCATCCTGCTGTGGTGGAATTTGGGTCAAGGGGATTGGGACTTATTTTAAGGAGGGGTAGTAGTTGTAGTAGAAGTAGTAGTAGAGGCCCTTATTGTTTGGTTTGACTCCTCCATGGGAGCAGTCGAGACGCACTTTAACTGAAAAAAACAAATAAACATTCTTGAAGTCCCCTAGCATTTAAATTCAGATTATGTTTAGAGCATCCTAAAATAATTTGCGTGAAAGGCATAGCTCACATTCCTCTCGAGTCAAATCTATACATAAGATATGGGTGTGCCCTCACCAACAACATGAAAGCGCTTCTTTATTTCGTCATACAAATTTAACGTGAAAGGCTTTCTTCAAAAGCTATAATATTCTAGGAATGCAGCGCTACTGACTGAAGGTTCATGTCTATAATTTAGCAAAAGGATGTGGACAGATGTGGGTGCATAATTTTACATTTTTGTGTGAGACAAGAACATAGTCATCTTTCACAGATTCATTTGAAAACTGAATCCAACTTTCATAGCAGACAGCATTTCCCATATACATTTGGGTGTACTAGTTTTGAATAAAAGGGTTATTCATAGTTAAGAGCATCACATATTTTTTTTTGACATGTGCTTTTAAAGTGACCGACAAGTAAAGAGAAGGAGGCAGTTCCCACAGTTTGCATGGTGTCAGGGAGTGCGTATACGTCTTGTGTTTCCCACTGTGTGTAATCAGGTAAGCTGATAGCCAGGCATTAAAAGTCCTGGGAATTTGTTTTGAGAGTCCAGAGGTATCACATGTGAAGTTTTGCAGACTGTGGTGAGACCTGAGGAGAAAGGCAGAGAGAAAAAAAAAAAGCGCTGGCAGGTTGTCATCCCCCTATGCCTTCCTCTGTCTAATCACATAAAGTGAAAGCAGACAGACATCATGTGTTTGTGTGTATTATCTCAGATGCTTTTTTGTGATCTGTCTTACATTTGTATTGGAACCACAATAATGAAATTAGTTATCCAGTTTAACCATCAAAAGAAAGTCGAAATTGTACAAATGATGTTCCCTTGTTAATAACAACCCACAAGTATTGACTAGAATTACTCTCATTGTGCAACATTTTCTATGAAGCTTTCTCTGTGGATTACTGTTTTATTTGTGTCAATGCCTAAACTTGTATTTCTTTGGCGTGCTTACTTTGCACAGGATTAGCTCTACCAAATTGAAACCTGATACCAATTAGATAGTCACACGCTTAATAAAATCTGTTCTGGGGGTCAGGACCTCAGTGAATACTTTCCTTGCAACGTCTCTGATTATCTGCAGATGGCTTTCTCATCGATAATATAAAACGTGTTTTTTTATTTAATGGAGTTCATGCTTAGCGTAATGGACAAAGACATTTTTATTGAAGACGTGAGGAGTGACTTGTGCTGCCTGGGAGGATGATTTGATTTTATATCATGACCTGTTTCTGTTCAATCAAAACTGATAGAGTCATTTTT
Source organism: Pagrus pagrus (assembly GCF_965226575.1). Classification (NCBI taxonomy): domain Eukaryota; kingdom Metazoa; phylum Chordata; class Actinopteri; order Spariformes; family Sparidae; genus Pagrus; species Pagrus pagrus. Next base: position 12,406,684 of record NC_140200.1, read on the forward strand.
TTCTTAATAACATGTGAGTATTGTTAGTGATCCTTGAGGTGCAGAGGGAAAACAGAGATGACAAATCTCACCAATGTCTGCTCTATTTCTTGTCATTTCAGTTGGCCAGCCAGATGGTGTGTCCGTGGCTCAGAAGGAGGAGGCTCCTGAGACTATGGACGCCATCCAGGACGAAGTGGCTCCTCAAGTGAACGGCGAGAAAGTGGAGAAAGAGTCTCCTGATGCCAATGACATCTCTGCTGTTGAGGAGAAAGCAGCAGAGGAGAAACCTAGTGATGCCAGTGAAGTGGGCTTCAAGAAAATCTTCCGCTTTGTGGGCTTCAAGTTCACACTGAAGAAGGACAAAAGTGACGAGAAAGAGCCTGTGAAGCTAGTCTTAGTCAAAGATAAAGAAGGAGAGGAGGTTAGTAAGACTGATGAGCCTACAAAGGAGGTGGAGGCTGCCACTGATGAGGAGAAGAGCACAGCTGAAGAAAAGGAGGCTGACACCGAGGCATCTACTGCGGAAGCCGAAGTCATTCAAGATGGTGACAAAGCTGAACCCACTGATGTTCCAGCTGAAGGCCCCGTCACTGAAGCTACTGATGAAGCAGTCAAGGAGGAAGGAGCCGAGAAGGAAGAAGAGACCCCTCCGCTACCCCAGGAGACCACTGTGTCACCCTTCAGAAAGCTCTTCATGGCTGGAATTTTCTCTACCCTGAGAAAGAAGGCCAGCATCAAGAAGCCAAAAGAAGAGGAAGACAAGGAGGCAGCTGTTGAGGAGGAGCCAGCTAACACAGAAGAACCTGCTGATGCTGCTGCTGCTGTGGAAGAGAAGGAGGAGGAGGTGAAGGAGGAGGTGGAGCAAGAAACCAAGGAGGAAGCACCAGCAACTCCTGAGGAAGAAACACCAGAGCCCAAGAAGGAGGCCACAACTACTCCAGAGGAAGTGAAATCAGAGCCTGAGGTCATTGTTGAAACCCCTGCTCCTGCAGAAAATACTACTGAAGAGACCAAACAGGAAGAGGAAAAGGCTGAAGCAAGTGCAGAAGAGGAGAAGGCTCCAGCAGAGGTGACCACTGAGGCTGAGCTGCTGTCCTCACAGGAGAAGGCAAAGCCCCAGGGAAGCCCCCTGAAGAAGCTTTTCACTGGTGCTGGTTTGAAGAAGCTCTCAACAAAGAAACAGAAGACCAAGAAAGATGCCGAGGCGAAGCTCACTGAGTCTGGGGAGCAGGTGGCTGAGCAGCTTCAATCTTCCACTGAGTCGGCAGAGGCTCCAAAAGCTGAAAGTGGGCCCACATCTCCTGAGGATTCAGGAGAGCATGTTATTGCTGTGGATGTGAGCCAGAATGAGTGCAGCCAAGAGAATGATGGTGAAGTTGGCTCTGATGGGGAAAAGAAAAAAGACGGTATTATTGCCTGGTCATCCTTCAAGAAACTGGTCACACCCAAGAAGCGTGTGAAAAGGTCATCTGAGAGCGAAGATGAAGCCACGGCTGAGAAGCCGACAAAGTCAGCCACCCTCTCCTCTTCTGAGAGCGCAGCGTTAGCAGATAAGAGTGTTGAAGAGGAGGCTGAAGAGGATAAGCCAACTGAGGAAGAGCCAAAGTCTGACAACGGTGAGAAACTGGTCAGCAGCACTGAGGAGCCCAGAAAGAAAATGGACACCTCTGTCTCCTGGGAGGCTCTGATGTGTATGGGTGGACCCAAAAAGAGGACAAGGAAGACCTCTGATTCAGATGACGATGATGAGACCAAGATTGAAGAGGAATTGCCAGCAGCATCTGCAGCACCGGCAGAAGGGGAGCAAGAGGAAAAAACTGAGGCTCCCATTGTCGTTTCTCAAACCGAAGAGATTGAGAAAGAAATTGTGTCTGCTCCTGAACCTGTAAGCAGCCCCCCTGAGCGAGAGTCTGCCTGGGAGACACTGAAACGCTATGTTATGTCGAAGAACAGGGCCAAAGCTGAGGAAAAGCCAGAGGAGTCTGCAGAAAAAGTCCTGTCAGACAGTGAAGCACCAAAAGAAGAGTCATCTTTCTCTTTGAAGAAGTTCTTGCCTGGACGCAGAAAGAAGAAAGCTGAAAAACAAGTGTCCGCTGAACTGGTCTCCGGTGAGGAGGACTCTGACACCCCAGCTGTGGTTCCTCTCTCAGAGTATGACAGGCCAGCTGAAGCTGAAGAGGAAGCACCAGCAGAACCAGCTGCAGAATCAGCTTCAGAACCAGCTGCAATCCAGAATAAAATTACTGCTGAAGATAGATCACCTTCATGGATCCCAGCTGTTGTGGAAGACATTGATGACAAACATGATGAGTTGAGTGACATTCCAGAGGAGGTTGAGAATGCTGCCACGCCAAAGTCTGTTGACACTGACATAGCAGAAGATGAAACTGAAGATGAGGCTATTGAGCCCCTTGTAGTTCCAAGACTCACAGGACGCAGACTGTCCACAGCTGAGGTGAAGCCTGTCGCTCCGGCTCCAGCTGCTGAAACTACTCCTGTTCCTCAGGGACCCATGCCGGAGAGGGCAGAGCAGGTTCTTGCAGCCATAGAGGCCAGTGTCAGTGAAATTCCAACCCAGACATCTGTGACTGTTGAAGAGGTACAACTAACGGTAGCTTCAGAAAAGACTGAGTATGAACCACCAACTGAGAAGGCAGAGTCCAAGACAAATACCATCTTGCAACCACACAATCGTGAAGAGGCCATGGCTATCTGCACTGGCCTTGGAACCAAGGAGATTGCCAAAGTAGCTCTGGAGAAACCTGCAATGCCCCTCATAGAGCACGTGGCTGTGATCCGTGATGCTCTGAGCACAGAGGTGACAAGGGAAGAGATGCCAGCAGTGACAGAGGAAGCCACTGCTACTGAAGATGAAGTGCTGACAGCCCAAGTGTACCAAGTAGAAACCACCATGCTTGAGCCTGTTGTTGAAAATTCACTAGTTGGCGCTGTCGTCATTCATTCAGCCAGTGAGGGCTTTGAACCTGATGTTGAGAAAGTTGGAATTGTTAGCACTCTTGCAGAGGCGTCCGAAGTCGTTCAGCCTGCCACCATGAGCGAGAACTCTCCTAAAGTTAGTCTAATTGATCCCATTAGGCCGACATCTGAAGCAGCTGTTTGCACCCCAAGCATAGAAGTCACCGAGCCGACTATACAAACCAAGGAGGTGATCATGGCCACGGAGCAGGTTGCTGCCGCTGCAGAACACAGCCCTGCAAAAGAGGTGGATCAGGCCATATGTGAAACCACAAAGGCTGCCATCACAAAGGAGACCGAGCCAGCCACCGTAGTTGTTGTACCAAGTGAGGGGTCTGCTATTATCACCAACACAGTGGTCCTTGTGGCCCCAGTCAGTGTGCAGTCTGACCAAGAGCCAGCTGAGGTGGAGGAAACCAAGGAGGAGGGTACAGTTGCAGAGGCTGTGGAGGCCACTGCTGTCCAAACAGACCAGGAAAATGAGAAGATGGAGGAAGTCAAGGAGGACGGTCAGCAGGCCAGTGAAATTGAGGCTCAGAGCAAGGTCATTGCCGACGCTGTCATTCAAGATGCCATGGACAAAGTTTCAGAAGAACCCAAAAAGCCAACAACCCCAACAGCCCGCATGCCAGCACCAGTCCAGGCTGTGGCAACAACAGAGAAAGAGATTGAGCTCGCAACAGAGACACCCATCACCACTGATACCCCTGTTGCTGTCACCTGCGAAAAAACTGCACCAAAGCCATTGTGTGTCGCCATGGAGCTCATCGAAGCAGTCCAAGTAGAGACTGCAGAGAGCCTTGATGCGCCTGAAGAGGAGGAGAAGAAACCAGAAGAAGGTTTGAAGAAAGCTGTGGAGGTAAATGTAAGTGAAGAAACTGTTGTAGTGGAAGAAGTGGTGGAGATAAAGACAGAGAGTCAGACAGATGAAGAGCCTGAAGAAGTCAAGGAAGAAGACACAGAGGTTCAGGAACCAGAAGTAAAAGAAGCAACTGAGGAAGTGAAACCACAACCAGAAGAAGCAAAGCCGGAGGCACCTTCAGAGGAGGACAAAGAGAAAGTGCTTGAGATTCACATGCCAGTCCAAGTGGTCCTGCAGACAGCGCAGGTACTCGAGGAACCGTCGGTGGAAGAAGAGGCTGTGGAAGAGTTTGACGGCAACAGTCCCGTGGCGGAAGACTCCAGCGTAAAAGCAAAGAGCCCTGCAAGTGAAAATAAACTCTCAACGGTGTCAGAAGAACCTCAAGCGACAGCTTCGGTGGAGGTTTCCGCTCCCAGCCAAGCCACAGACGCAGCAGCCAGCGAACCAGAGACAGAGAAAACGTCGTCGGTGAAGTGTGCAGAGGTGATGGCGCAGGTGATCGAGGTGATCGAGGAGGCCGTGAAGGAGATCGAGCCTGTGTCCACAGAGATCACAGCAGCGTCATGAGCAGGTGAGACTGATCTTGGCAACTTTTTCATATAAAACTATAGTTTAATAAGATTTTTAGCATTTCAGTATCGTAAAATTAGTGATGGAACAGTTAAGAATGAAAAAAGGTAGTAATTTTCAAAATTCCTATGTTGGCCTATCAAACAATCTTCTCATGGTGGCTTTTTTGAAACATCAATGGGCCCTACTTTTATTAGGGAGTAGGGGAGGGGATTTGCCCACAGGCCAGATGAAAAAGCTTTTGTTCGGGCTATGAGTAACCAGGGGACCTTTGATATCAAAGCAGGAATGCCGCCATTGACCCCTTCTTTGTAGGCCGGGGTCTTAAAGGGAAGCGGTGTGTGAGGGGCAGATGAACTTGTGCTGAAAGACTGATTATGATTCCTCCTCTCCCTCCTCCTGTTTTTCTTCTATCACGGGCTCAGTGTGGAGTCAAGAAACCATGTCGGACTGCGCATTTGTTATATTCAATTACAAAGCCTCAAAGAGCTCATGTTATTTTTTTTTCCAGCTGCTTTAAGTGAATTATATATTTAATAAGTACCGGATAGTGCAAAGTTTGTGTGAATCAAGCTTTTAGTGACACTGATTAACTCATCTAAACTGGGCTAAGTTCATGATCATATTTATCAAGCAGTCTTACAGGTCTGCAGCAGGGAAGAGTCGGGAGAGGCTTGGAAAAGGGAAAGTAAGGCAGGGAAGAGCTTAGTGAGTTACAGCAGCTTATTGGCAGCAGTGGTACAGTGTGTATGTGTGTGTTCTGAATCATATAAACAACAGACAAAAAAAAGGAAAGGTTTCAGGTCAAATCAAATAGTAAAAGAGAAAAACTAAAACTAAAAATGGGTGTGAAGGATAAAGAATACAATAACTAGGGAGTTATGGTATACACCAATGGTGTACAGTCAATTGATAACTTTTCATGCTATAAATTATTTATACCTCTATGGATTTATTGGCAGTGCCTTACACAATATAAAGTTAACATAAAAAACAATTCAAGTATGAAGTGATAGCAATCTGTCCCACGAGCAGGTTAGGAAAAAAGCTTGCACCTCCTGCATCAGAAAAGAGCTCAGTGTCTTCTAAAATGTCTTGCATTAAAGACAGTTATTGAACCAGTTCATCAAACAAATGTTTCAGTCCCTACTTGTCCCTACTCTAGTCGTTGTCCTTTGTTAAAATGGCAAGGGTTGAACAATATATCACTTCTACAATAGCTTAAGTGCCATAGTGCACAATTGAAGGCAGTGGTTGCATTAAAAAAGCTTTAGATAGTTTTTGTGTCAAAGTATTTCCCAAAGCCCAAGATGACTTCCTCAAATGTCACCTCCCAAAGATATTTAGACTACAGTCATAGCAAAGAACCCAGAAAATGTCCAAATTTAAAGGAACATTGACGTAGATGGGCACCTTTAAAATTTAAAAACACAACTGAAAGGAAACAAAATGGCTCCATACTGCTCACCAGGCGTAATCTCAGTTTCCAGAAGCCCAGAGATCCCAAATTGATTTGAAAAGACGTAATTTACACCCTTGATGCGCGGTCAATCAAGTGCACCCACTTCAAACGCTTTTAGCTCTGGAGCTTCAGTAATTTTGGCTTATAAAAGGGTGTAAATATCGTCTTTTCAAATCAATTTGGAATCTCAGGACTTCCAGATATTTGGATTACGCCACACGAGCTGTTTGGAGCCATTTTATCTATTTTTTCAGTTTTTTTTAATGCTTTAAAACAAGTCCCCATCTACTTCAGTTGTTTATAAAATTGTTGCAACAATGACAGTCTGCTCTTACAATATAACATACTAGGTGACATGGTTGTTGCAGAATTTAATGTCAAGCTCAGAAAAGATGCAGTCTGTTCTTGTTCCTAATATCTGCTCTTGTGCCTCTCCATCACAGCTGAAGATGCACGACTGATGCCTGGGAGACACAATGTCTGGACCAGGAAGTGAGTGATGAGGGAGAGAGGGAGAGAGAGAGAGAGGAAGAGGCAGCTCTGTGCTAACACACTGAGACTGGGCTCCACCCATCCCGCCCAGAGAGACTGACTGAGACTCCAACCCCATCCTGCAGCCCAATGTGACGTCCCACCGCCATATCCTCACCCACTCACTCACTCTCACACACACGCACACACACACTAAAGCATGGCATCCCATCTGGCTTGTAATCAGTGTGATGTACGTTCAGCGTCTCCGTGACTTTCCATTGCCCTTGCTGCATCAGATGAAGGTCTGCAACCCGGTCGAGTGTGAATCTGTTCATATATGTGTGTGCGTTTGCATGTGTGAAGTTGCGAGAGTGAGATGGTGCCAGAAGGTGAAGAGATGGAGGATTATTATCTTGTATATTGTATTTATATCTTGAGTATTCGTTCATTTCCCTTAAGTGTTTATTTTTTCAGTTTTTGCCCTATTTTGTTATTGTATGGAAAATTGTTGCCTGTTTTTGAAATTCCCATATTAGGCTGTGATACATCAGGTATTCTTCTGAGCAACAAAATGACAGTCAATTAAACAGTTGATGCTATCTAAAATTTACCAAACTGCTGCATATAAGTGACCGGTGTATCACAGCTTTAATTGTCATAATCAGTGATTATTTTCAAGACTGTAGCAATTATAACTAAACCATGGTACAAGTGTGATTCCACTAACAGTAAGCGATAAACGCTGACTGAAGAAAACAACACGAGGGCAGTGAGTATGATGATATCAAATGCACCACGTTTGACTCTCGACACTTGTCTTGTCACTCTGCACCCAATCGAAATACTTAATAAGCTTCATGTAGGTAAGACAAAAGAAATCACTGCCTGATTTACTGTGAAAAAAGACATTGTTACACATTGTTTCATGTAATAATACAATAAAATACTATTATAACACCCTCATCTGATCATGTGGCAGAGGTATTTGGTAAACAGTGACATATAAAGGATGCTGGAAGATATAAGAAACACTTGAAAAGCAAATCATGTTCACCGTGTTTAATAATGGCAATGTTTTCTGAGTTTGTGTGTGACATACTGTATGTTTTACGTGTGTAGCAGTTTTAACACCGTCCTCAATACACTATATTTATATTCAAGATGAAAAGACAGTATACTGACGCCCTCTGTTGCCTACAAAAAGTAGTGAACCCTTTAGTCTTCACCCACTGACTGTATGTTTTAACAAGGGTGATAAACTTTGTTCAGTCCAGTCTCATGGTACCTGCTCCTATGTCGTGTTCTTCACCCAGCATGATAGCTCAGGTTCATTAATCTGGCACCAGGGAGGATTTAAACTCACCGGTTGGGGATTTAGAGAGGCACAGACACCGACTGCATGGTACCAGAGGCAAAAACAAAAGCTCATTTTATTCTTAATTTAAAAGCCAAATCGAGTTAAGATCAGTCAGGGAGTCATGGTCTTTCCATTGCTCATGGGATAAGACATCAGTTGCATCCAATTAAATTCCTGCAGCATCCTCAGCCACTTTGAGTCATGCATTTAACCTAAGTAATAAGGTCAGGGCTTATTTTGCTAGTTTATTGGCAAAGTAGGAGTTTTCTTTTTAGCAGGGCGGAATAACTTAAACATTCCTCTGATCCACTAGCACCAAAGCAAACATGTGACTATGGGTTACACTGGTATTTGTTTATTTCCTACCAAATTTTGCAAACTTGCACTGTGTCAATCATTCAGATATCTTGAGGATTAACTGTGAGTGCTTCTACAATCCATCGATTTTAATTTGGTGGCTGACACGAGCGGCTCACATTTCACTCAGCTTTATGACCAAACGAGAGAAAAATCAGGAAGTACGGACCCCTGTTAGGTCACCACTTCCCTTTACTTTGACTCTAGAAGGTGTGTCACATCCATACTCGGCTTTATATTAAAATAAATAGAGTGAACTAAAGACTTTTGCTATTGTTGCCTAATGTTAAGCATTTAGCTGGGGCACCGGCCCACTCAGTCCTCCCTGCTTTTTGTAACACACTTAACTGTGAACCTGTTAACATTTGTACAGATTGTTTACCTACTGTATGTACTTAAAAACCATATTGTTGTAATATTAACTCATAATCTGCAGCCATTTAGCCTAATATCCATGTAGCATGGTCTTAGCTGTCTTTTGTATTTCCCAAGCTGTTAATAGTAAGGATGCAGAAACTTGTCTATATTTCATTCAATAAAGTTAGAGAAAATTGGTGTGCGTTTTGTATTAATCCCTGGGCCTTCAAACACATAATTAATCACTGCAAAGACAATATTTACAACTGCAGCAAGGATAAAACTTAAAGGGAACGTTCACCACAGAATCCGAAATATATATTTCTTCACTTACCTGTTTGTTTTGGTGTGAGTTGCTGAGCTTTGGATATACCAGCCATAGAGATGTCTGCCCTCTCTTAAGTATGATGAAACTAGATGACAGTAATACAGAAAAGGGTTCCTACATGAAACTGCTCACAACAAGGTCTGTGGATTATCTGGAGTAACCGGGTTATCATCAGAGATGGCAAAATATAAACATTCTTTACTCAAGTAGAAGTACAGATAGTTGTGTAAAAAAAAGACTTAGAAGTAATAAGTACTGATTAAACATCTTTACTCAAGTAAAAGTTAGAAAGTACCAGCTCTGTAAATGTACCCAAAGTGTCAAAGTAAAACCTCACGTCATATTAATAGAAAGAGTAGAATCAGTATCAGTAGGATTAGTCCAAGCTGTTTTGACAATATAATTAGTAGAAAGTACAGATATTTGTGTTAATAGGTAGGGAATAAAAGTTGAAAGTTTCAGACTGATATCTCCAAAATTCACACCAAAACAATCTAGGTGGATAAATAGCACTACAGGAATTGAACTGAATTTGAGGTGAACTCTCCCTTTAACTGTGACCCTTTAATCCCCAGCAACTACATTTAGGATTCATAGGCAGAGTAAAAACGTTAATTAAATGGTTTGTAACACACTATAATGTAGTTCTAAGGCGATATCGATGTCTCTCAAAGGAGACTAAAGACAACACCCTCCCCAGCTGCATCCTGTGCACCCTGCTGACAAGCGATACCAGTATCCGTAGTATCCGCTGCAGCTCCACCAGATTACAGAGCTGCTTCTTCAGACAATCTTGTAAATTGTAAATTGAATATGGGATATAGTATGTTTATGTTTAGTCAACATCCATAACTCCACCTGAGGGCATCTATTAGTGGAGGCTGCTGTATAAACACATAATAAAAAAAGTAAAAAACGGACTAAGAATATAAAATGTGATGTCAATAGCAAAAGTTAAAAATTTTGACAAAGACTGTCCATTAATAAACATGTGAGATGTCATCTTAGCTGCCTACAATTGAACTATAGTGTGCTATAACACATATACTAAATGTTTATATAATACTTATAAATGCTCAACAGCTCCTGAAGCTCGTTTGTTGGGACAGAAAAGATCCACAATTTTAAAAAGACATGTTTTTATTGTTCACTCTTCACTGAAAAAAAAACAAGTTGTTTATACAGAAAATTACTCACATTCCTGAGAACACAGATTGATCACAGTAGATGTCAGATGGGCATTGAGGAGAGGGATCATGGGTTGGAAATGACTGATTATTGAGAGAGGACAGAGGACAGAAGAGACATTATGTGAAACTTCTCATCTTCCTGAGATACAGAGATGTTCAAACACACACATACACGACCATTTAGTTACAAGACTGGTGTGGCAGAAGAACAAGTACAACTTGAGCTGAGGAGGGATTTCGACTTTTCACAAAGATGTGCATATTTCTGTGTGTCAAATGAATGTCAGTAGTACAGCATTTCAATTCCCCAAACAAAACACGAATCCTTCCACGTTCGTCAAAATGTAACACTCATTAGATCAAATTCACGTGTTTTTTTTTTTTTATGTGAACCAAGATGTGATGGAATATTGATTTATGGCAAAGATAGTCAAATGATTGGCAACTACACCACAAAACACTAGTTAAGATATTACCTCAAATTTGACAGCCACCCCCCCTCACTGGACCTGAGTTGACATTAAGAGAAACAGCTCCACCTAGCCAAACACTGGGCTCATTGCATCGAAGCAGCAGCTGCTTTTCAATACTTAATATAGCGGGAGTAGAAAAATCAAATGAATTGGAAGTGGGCCTCATCGTCACTGTCACAAACTTGTACTTGAGGCTGGGTGGAATTGGCTCAAAGCAAAACAAATAAAACAACACATATTAAACATACTAGGGATGGGCATGTGTTTTATATTTTCATAGATTTATTAAAATAAATGAAAGTCGATAAATTCAACAAGGACTACAATTATAATAATTTTCTAAAATACACAATAATGAGCTGTTTGTGTGGCTTCGTTAACAAGCGTCCTTTAACATAATATGGAAAATGACATTAAAAGTCTTTCGCATTTGTCTCTAGGATGTTATAGGATACTTAATAGACTTATTAGACTTTTGGTTTTTGGAAATAGGGGTTGGATAAAGATGGACAGATCACATTGTCACCACACATTTTTATAGTTTTTTCAGCAAAAACAAGCTAATGTTGCAGCGATAACATTTAGATGTAGAATTTATTTTCCACTAGAAGAAATAACAACAGTATCAAGACAGTTTAACTGGACTTAAAATAACTTAAACTTAATATTCAAATGGGTTAAGATAAAAACACCTTATTTCTATTAGTTATGTGTCCTTGTCTTGACATGTAGGACTGCAACTAACAATTAATATCATGTATAATCAATTAATCCTTTAGTCTTTAAAATGTCAAAAAATTGTGGAAAAACGCTCTTCACATTGGGGAAGAAACAACCGAAAAAAATAAAAACATAAATGACTCGTCCGGTGTGATCCAAGTCTCCAGATGCCCAGAAATCCCACGTTGATTTGAAACAATATTTACACTCGACGCACACCTGAGCTTGTGCATCCACTTCAGATGGGGTGCAAACGCTTTTAGCTTAGCAGCTACAGTGAAGAATTTGGCTTAATAATGTCTTTTAAAATCAATTTGGGATCTCAGGGCTTCCAGATATTTGGATTACAGCAGACTAGCTGTATGGAGCCATTTTATGTCTTTATTTTCTTTTTTTACTTTTTAAAACAAGTCCCATCTACTTCAGTTGTTTAGGAGAATGCTGCAACGCTGTTTTGCGGTTTTTAGGTGAACTTATCTTTAAGAGGTAAGAACAAGCAAATGTTCAACATTTTTCCTTTTAAAGAAAGTGACAGAAACGATTCCTCGGTTATCAAAACAGCTGGCGATTCTTTTTTTTTTTTTTCAAACAACTAATCATTGCCGCTCTACTGTCAAGTTAATCACACTCAAAATGACACAAAAAATGAACACAGTGATGCTCGTTGCTATATCTTAAAATTTGCATAAACCCGACCATCTTGGCCAGACAGAGCCCAATTGAGAATTTTGCTCCTGAACAACCTGTATAATGCTACTTGTGCTACTGTTATATTTCACATGTTTCAGCATGACAAATGATACAACTGCTACACATTAATTGAACATGTATGTAAAGATTCTTCACAATTTCCAGTCATCAGTAGTACATAGAAGGTGTTTCTGCTATCTCAGGTAATTGATGTCGTGGGTGATAATAAATAGCATCTTATATATTCCCATAACACATGTGTAGAGATCAACCTGTCATTTAAAGCTAACTCTTCCTGTGTCACACCGAGTTCATACAACCTCCACACTTACTGGTTAAAACTCTAAAATTCTTCCCTTCGCCATTTTCTATAAACTACTTCTTCCTTTTCTGATGTGGATCAAGTTAAAGAACAAATATAAATGTCAGAAGGTCGTAATAATACAGAGAAAAGGTTTCCCTTTGCACAAGAAGGTTAACAATTAGGGGAAGAGACTTAAAATCCCAAACTATCTTTTTAATTCATACCACTTTTAACCTATTTCTTAGATAAAGATAAATCCATCGTGCCCATCCCTAATATATAAACTTTTCCTAAACCAAATGGAATCCTATTTTAAAAGCTTTTTGTCTATTAATATACATACAAATTTTGCAATATAATCTTTGTAAATATAGCATTGTATATAAAATTAGAAAAGCATGTCAAATAAAAACTTAAGGGCTTTTAGATGTAGATTCGAGCAAATCATATAAAGACAAGATGTAGAACATTGTACAGGAAAGCCTCCTGTCTGAATGGGACATGTTGCTTCCAACTTAAGTAAAAATTAGCAAAAACAGGATAAAAGTGGCTCATCTGTAAACACAATGACCACTCTCGCTTGTTATGACCAACTTTCAGTGGTGAAACTGTTATTATGCAGAGTGATTGTGCTTAAATATGGTGTAATGACACAGGAACCATACTCACACCTAGCACAGTTGACGAAACACAGAGTAAAACAGCTAAACGGTTGCAGAGAACGATGAAAATGACGGTCATTACATCACGTTTTAAAGTATTCATTCTGTCGAGTCAACCAAAACATGACTGGAAGACAAATGTACTTTCCTGTATATCAGGCATCGACTCAAAAAGAGAGCACAGATTGTCTCAGCTCTGAATAATTTGTGTGCTTTTAGCTGGAATCATAATCTATACCTGATGTGCAGAATAGGCATTGCTAGTAGTTCTCGCCTCTTTCTCTTCTCCTCAAATCTAACAGGGCCAACTCATCTCACAACCGGCTGTCTCTTCCGGAACCGTCTCTGCTTCCTCTTCCTTTTATACTCGAAGTCCGCTTGTGCAGCCTTACCACAACCGTGGCTCTTAAGAAAAACTACAACGTGGTACAGCCTGACATGTAAGAGTTTTATACCAATGTACAGCAACTATAAAATGATGAGATGAGACAAGGTCGTAGTTACTTTCTCCTCCTTAGTTATATGCTTTTCTAATAATGTGGGACTGAACTCCAGAGAGCTACAGGCTATTAACTTTACTACTTAATATACTTTTTTGTCAAACTCAGGGCCAAAAAATTCCAAAATATACTCAAAAAAATATTTTTAGTAGATTGGGAGCCTCCAACATACATACCCTGACTAACTTCACCTTTAGCTTACATATTAACCATAATTTAGAAAATAAACATACATGTTAAAAAGGACAAATACACAGTTTTGGCACTACTCTACGAGGATCTCCTCAGTCTTTATGGGTTCCAGTGGGGTGCCAGAGTTGGACAAATCGGAGCCCTCATCTTTGGAAAACTCTTCACGCTGGAGAGCCATCCCTGCGCCCGTGTTTCCCTGCAGCCCCACCAATCCACCTTGGGTGAAGCACAAGTGTTTGATCACCTCGTTTGGACTGGAGAAGGTGGTCGCACAAATGTTACACTTGTAAGGTTTTGATGAGCCCAAGAACATCGCCTCCATCTGGCTGCTGTCGTCGCCTGCTGCGCACAGCTCCATGCTCTGCCGGTCCACCATGGTGTAGGAATCGGCCCCTTGGTTCAGGCACACGTGCCGGGCAGCCTGGTTGGCCCGGCAGAAGCTCTTGCCGCAAGCGCTGCATTTGAAGGGCTTGCCCGTGTGGATGTACATGTGCTCCCGCCAGTGACTCTTCTGAATAAACTTTCTACCACAGGTGGAGCACTCGTACTTCCGCCGCTTCACCTCCCTGTCCAAGTCGGCACTCTCCAGGTTGTCGATATCCGCGATGTCTGACGGAGGCGGTGTGTCTGCCTGAGAATTTAATCCTCCCACCCCCCAGCTGGATGTGGACACCTCTGCTTGAGGAGAGTCCGAGTTGGTACCGGAAACAGGCGTCTGCTCGCTGTCGCTTATTATCTCCACTGCTGTAGTGGAAGCTGAGGCACTTGACCCTGCCTTGTTTCCCTTTAGGAACCCCTCTACCTCGAGCATTCTTTGTTCTCCAGTCATGACAGGTGAGAGTGCACTGCTGGGCTCAGCTGGCACCTGCTGCAGAGCACGGGTGTGCTGGAGGAGATGCTCTCTGAGCAGGCTCCTCTGGGTGAATCGGCTGCTGCACAGATGACAGGAGTAATGCTTCCTAAAGGAGGCGCTCCTCTTCATGATGCTTGGCTTTACATGGAGGATGGCATTGACTGAGGAACCATCGGCATTTATCAAGTCCATTCCCCCCTCCTCAGTTGAGGGCTTGGTGCCGCTGGTTGAGGCCTCCCCATCGAGGGGTGAGGAAGCTAGCTTGGACGGTAAGGAATCTGCGTATGAAACTGCGGCAGCTGTCGTGGACGGATACTTCCCCTCTGAGCTGTGCTGCTCCATGTCAAACGGCGAGGAGAGCTGCCGTCGAGTGGACAGCCTGGCTGACAGCCCGGCTGACAGCCCTACCTGTTGGTCAGAGATCTGGATGCCGTAGAGGGAGGTGGACAGGTTGATGCTGTGCTCAGGGTGTGAATACACAGACTGGCTGGCCTCCTGCAAGAGTGGATAGGCATGCAGGAATCTGACCCCCTGCTCCAGCCGTGCAGGGTCTATCAACTGGGGTGCGAGCTTGCCTGTGTACATCAGGTTGAGGAGGTAGCTGAAGATATCTGGTTGGATGTCAGCAGCCTTCAGGCGCACACAGTCGCTGAAACACAAAGACATAACAGTTAACTTAGATAATGTTTAACTGTCAACCAGAATTACAGTCACTATCTGAGGAAAACATGTTAACGTCACTGGTTGCAGGTTGGTGAAAACTGGCATGTGTATAAATCTGTTGGGGTCTATATATTCTTCAGTGAGGGAACCTTGCACTAACACATTATTGGGGCAGCAGAGATAACATGTTTTGATCTTTACGCTCTTACAGACCTTCCAATTTGTCACCTCAATTGATTGAACAAAGACATTAGTTGTGGGTCATCACACTAAATAGATTTAGACACAGTCCAGTGCTCAACTACTGAGAAAAAAGTAGTATTTGAAAACATCAGAACTAGTCAATGACATGGTTTGGCCGCAGAATTTGTTAAATTCGCTGATCTGACAATAAAAACACATATTGATATTGAGCTTGTGTCCAACTGTTAATGCATTCCTCCTGTACCTGTCCTGGTGAATGAAGAGCATTCTGAAGTAGTTGGAGAAGGCGGCGAGGACAGCTTTGTGAGCTTTGAAGAAGACATCTCCGATAGCCACAGTGCAGTCGCACAGGAAGCCAAACTCCCTCTGAGCGTTAAGCTGCTGCAGCAGGATAAGACCATGGTTGGCCAACTCCATTCTTCAACCTGCATAAAAGGCGCACAGACACACACACACAAGCAGCAATGAGTTTCCTGTCTGGAAGGAGACCAGAGTTTATTGTGACCACAGAGAGTCAGACCGACAGTGGTGATCTAACGACCTTGTAAAGTCGAACTTAACACAACGGTGAAGAATCATTTAGTGACGCTGGAGACTATTTGTCTAGCACAACTGTCACACAAAATTATGCCGATTAATGGTACGGCTCAGCAAAACAACCACATCTTGGTCGAATTTGCTCATTGTATTGTACAAGAGGGTGTTTAGACATGTTTTGCAATGGTGATTAAGAGTAAAAGCGAGTTATTTGTGAATTCTAATTTTTTCCAGGACATGGATGGAAATAATCTGGTTCCAAATACTCTGAACAGCAGGCAATTTTAAATCTCAGAGAAACAAAGTGGCAAAAGGGCTGTTTCATGACTATTCTATTTAAACCAGCTGTGTACACAGAAAGAAAGGGCTCCCTATTGATGATTTCAAGAATACTATTCTCACATAATCCCTTTGGTCAATCTCTGGGGATGGAAGTGTGGTTAGGACAAAACATGCAAGCTGACTGCAAAGTATTGTCCAATTTCTAACAGAAAAGTAAAGGTTACAGCACCAAACTGCTCTACATAAACCACTAATGTATGATTTGTTCCTCTTGCTTTGAAAGAGTCAATAGTCTTTATAGAAATTGATCTACAGAGGGCTTTGGCTCCCAAATATCAGCGAGAGACACTGACAAAAAGAAGTAGATAAAGTAGTTTATCATCTCTACAGCTCATGTCTATGCTTGGGCCTGATGGAGCCCAAGCCTCCAAAATCTCAAGAGACAGTTCAGAGCATTTGTTCGTTCTGCTGACCAATGGGATGGGTGTCGTTGACCCTAAAGGTCACTGCGAGACTACGAGGGCTTCAGGCCATCACATGACCAGGGTGTCGACACACATTCCTAAAGCAGAACTGGTTCTACCCCCTTCCAGAGGAGAATGGAAACAGCCCCTGGGCAGGGTGAATCTCTCCTTTCTCTACCACTTTCTCCACACCAAACAGCCCAGGGAGGGTGAGAAGACGTAAGATGACGGATTCCTCGTCAGCCAATTGAGCGCACATAATCTGAAATGTTTAACCTAGCATATCCTCCAAAACACTGAAAAAGCATTTGCACATATGTATTTCATCAGAGAGGTCAGAGTGCAAAGATGCTGGCACCGCAGTGCTCCAGGAAAAGGCTAGGTTTCCGTATCTTGTGCAGGGGGTGGGGGGGACACGGCAACAGCAGGCACTGGAGACTATACGTCAACAATGCTCCTGTCACATATAACTTCAATAAACACTCAGTTGCCAAATCATCAGGTAAACGTAGACACAAATAATGTAGTCTGCGCAACTAATCCTACCTTCATACAAGTCGAGTTTTAACTTTTGTGTCTCCAGTTTCAAACATCTTATCTGTCTCATTTGAAGAGAGTGAGAGCTGAAATGACCATTTATTAAATCAATTTCTAAATTCAAATTCATTTGTAGGCAAAGACAAGACAGTAACAGAAAAACTAGGAGCATGGTGAATGGTAGCTGTAAGATACCATATCAGCTTTCTCCATAGGGGAATACATTACCAACTGAAATCAAACCAATTACAGATATAACATCTTTTACAATAAATGTTAAGAGCCGGCTAAAAGCAGACTCCAGTTGTACGCATTGTTATCCAATTGTACTTTTTATGTAGGATATAATTGTATTGATGTATTGTGGCATGTGTGTTGAAGAAGCCCTTCTCAACATCTATTGTGTATTGTGGTGTTATGATACTGACCACTGAAAGCTGTATATTTTAATCACGCTTTACATGTAACAGTCTAAAATTAGCAATAGCTATAAACTCTCACACTGTGCTGCACATCAGTTTCCTTCCTCTGTATTGGACCCTGCATTGTCCTCATTAAATAAAATGCAAATTAGGGAAGTAAGTGATTCAACATTAATCAATTAATCACTGTCAAGAATTTAACCGATTAAAAATGTATTAACCGACAATCAGAGATGGGCACAAATACATCAAAAAGTATCTTTTTCCAAATTACAAGTACTTGCCATTCAAATATATCAAAATTCAAAATACAAAATACTGGTATGAAAAGTGTATTCATCTAAATATAAGTTATTTTTCATTTAAAAAAATACAAAAAGAAAAACTGATATTACATTATAGCCATTTAGAGGCCTCAAATTTCGGGGGGTTGGATTTTGTTGGGCCAGTTGCTGAACAGCGACAGACAGGAGGTCCAAAATTAAGATGATGTCTTCAATTTGTGTTATTTAGTTTATCCTTAACGTAACTTGGTGTTCCTTACATCAGTTCTTTTAACTCCTAATGTAGCCTCGTCTGACTATGTATCGAACATAGATCATGTCAGTGGTTAAAACTGTTCCAAACATATTTAATATATTACTAATGATTAATTGATAGTCGATTGTTAAGGCAGCCAACTATCAATTAAATTCAAATAATACAGCAACATGTGACAGAAACACAAGACATAAAGGCCTACACACACTCCAAACCAGTTACTTGACATCTAAAAGTTAGGTCCACTGATTGAGCTCCAGAAGAATATCAAGCTACTGCTCTTCTGCTGGAGGATCAGCTTTACACCAGTTTCTTTCATACATCAAGTATGTCTCTAATCTGTAAAACATCGATTTGCTGGGTACACCACAGTGCAACTGTTTGCAAAGACATCTCGTGTACTGATTTATAATAGAAATGACATTTGCCCAGAAAAGCTTTAGTTTTGAAGTGCAACTCCAGAAAAAAAAAAAAAAAAGACATGAGCATGGTCTGCCTGCAGGTCAGACTGGGGAGCCTCTCAGCCGGCATGGTTGCTCGGTGGCTGCGCAGATCTTTCAAGTATTACTGCCACCATTTAGCATGACACCACTGTTGTTCAGCCACTTAGCTGATGATCATGTGAACACAACTTCAATCCGCATGATCCAGTAAGCCAGCCACAGCACGTTAGGATGCGTTGATCAATACTAACTTGTGTGCAACAATAAAGCACCGCCCCTGATGAGATGTAGACACGTGGAACAGTTACTTCCGTGGTGAGATTTTGTCTTATTCTGAAAATTCACCGTTGGGAGAGCACGTGAGGAGGGTAAACAGGCTACGGGAACAAAACAGTTCAACAAGGCGAATATAAAACAACAGCTAAAGTGCACATGAACCGCCTGGACGGACTCCTCCTGCTTGCCGGATCCTCGGGTCTCGGGTCTGTCTCGGTTGCTGTTGCTAGCGCGAGAAAACGGACGTGAACGCACGCGGGCACGCGCGCACACAACACACACACACACATGCGGGGAGAGCGACGCAAGGGGGATGGGGCTGCTCGCGTTTCTTTTAACTTCCCCGTGACAATTACAGAGAGCCAAAGCGCACACAAGTAGCCGAATAACGTAACGCCACCAGTAAACGAACGGGTGAGTGTGTAGCTTAAAAACAGCCGTACCTGCTCTCCGCTTTAATTCGTGGAGTTTGCCGTGTCGCCGTTGTTTGTTTACCGGGGACTGGTCCGTCCTCTCTGGGCTCGCAGCAGCTCGTACTGTTCCTTGTAAACGCAGCATTCGTTGACGGCGGAGAGGGTCGTCCGTCGCTGTTTTCCGGTTAGGGGTTTTACGTTACAATCACATGACTGTGGGTAAAAAGCCAGCCAGCCAAAAAAAAAAAAAACAGCCGTTGTAAAATCCGTTGAGCAAAGGGGGCGGTTGGGTTTACGTTAATTTCCCGCACTGTGTAACCGCCGTGAGTGAGATCAGCCCCCGCACTGCCCGCTCTTTATGACAGCCGGTGAGTTAACATTAAAACAGCCCCTGTGTCCGCCGTTAACGACGCGGCACACATAAAACACAAGTGTGGTGGCAGCGAGTGTTAACCTTACGTGTTTACTCCCACCCTCTCTCTGAAATAACGATTGCTTTGCCAACAGTTGCCTCACATTTCCATCTGCATTTTCTGTAGAAAGTCAAAACGACTCCAGGTTTTCAACAAGTTTAAAGGATGTATGCACGTATTTTTATGTTAGCTTACATACATTTAGAAGACGTATGTGATGCAAGGAGATTAAATAATGCAAAATATGAAGTCAGTTTTTTGTTTTTTTTTACTGTAAGTTTAAAGGAAGAATGTGTATATTTGTGTTACCATACATATTTAAAACATTTTCAGTGGACCACTATGAAAGCTTTAGTAACATGAATATTTTAATATTTCGCCTGTGAAAATCTAAATGGCCATCATTATGTGACTTTTCCCCTTTTAGATCCTACATAACTAATGAGTAGCTAACAGTTACACAAGACTTATGTGATGCAAGGAGATTAAATAATGCAAAGTATGAAGTCACAGTTTTGAAGTCAATGTTTTTATTGCTCCAAAACATCACATTTCATCCAGTTTAAAGGCAGAATACATATATTTAATGTTACCGTATTCATTTCAAACATTTTCAGTGGACATTATGGTACTATCAAAGCTTTAATAACATGAATATTCCAATATTTTGCCTATGAAAATCTAAACGGCCATTATAATGTGGCTTTTCCCCTTTTGAATCCTACATAACACATGAGTAGCAGACACACGAAGACTGAAATAAAACAATAAATTACAATAAAAACATTATATTGCTGTAAAATAACGATTGCTTTGCCAACAGTTGCCTCACATTTGCATCTATATTTTCTGTAGAAACTAAAAAGACACCAGGTTTGATGTCAGCATTAAAACATTTTCAGTGGACATTATGCCATGAAAGCTTTAATAACATGAATATTGTAATATTTTGCCTGTGAAAATCAACATGGCCATTATAACGTGACTTTATCCTTTTGAATCCTACATAACTGATGAGTAACAGACATAAGAGGTAGTCCTATGTGATGCAAGGAGTATTTGGTATTATTTGGTTACTGTGAACTCATTTTCTTCCTGGTAATATGTTTATTTCATTCTCAGATTTGATCTCACAGATTAGTGTAAGATGAGTCCGTAAACAGTAATTTACCCCTCAAGATCATAACAGAATATAGTTGTTGGAGTTGGGGTTTTTTTTGTGTGTGGTTGAAAACTTGGATTTATGAATTACACAATATTCAAACAAGTATATCTCTTAGAAATAGTCGCATTGTATGTTTTCTTTGAAAAATTAGTGACCATAATTTTGATGACAATGTAATGTGAAAACTACAGTAGCTAAGACAGGCTTATAAAGTGCAATTCAAACTCTGAGCTGGTTGTAACCTGCTTTATATCAACTTAAAAGGCTAAATGCTCGAGCTTACATGTGTGAAAGACAAGACTTTTATCTTACCATCAAAGAAAAGGACTTCATTTATTAATCCCCAATGGGTGATTCAATTTGTTCACTCTTTTATACAGTCTACACATACATAGGCCTGAGAAACAGACGAGCGTGTGGAAACAGGATGTGAATTATCTGTGCAAATATGGTAAAACCCAATCACACTAACAGCAATAAGCACATTTTTTGTGACTTGTTAATTTTGTGTGAAAGGTGTAATTCTGCTTGTTTGTAACCCTTAATGAGTTCTTTAGTTAGAGCTTATTTTTGTGATCTAAAGAGAAAGAAGTAGAAAGAGGCGGCAGAGGTCTTGGAGATAGATTTTTCGACCACACCACACATTGCCGGACTAGAAGCACAGAAAGTGTAGGAGGACCTTTTCACAAACGCACTTTGGAGTCACATCAATATTTTGTCATCACATGTTGTCATCGGTGAGTTGGTGGATGTTGTCCCAGTGTAAACAACAATTTTTTTTCCAGACCTGTCATTACAGAGTTGCACTTCAGCCTCAGGACTGGGAGTCCACAGAAGGACCAGACTAAGCAAGTTGTAGCTCTTTCAGAAAAGCAGAGAAAGGGTGGAGAGTCCGTTGGTAAAAGGAGAAGGGGGACAGAAGACATGGGAGGGGTGGAAATGCCTAAGAAGCAGGGCCTGAGGACTTTAATGTCTCTGTGCTGTCAACAAACAAGGACCTAGATCTGACTGTGCACAACTTCAGTGAAACTACAGAAAATGTAGGCCTGTGGGGGTGCAGTGTGTTTCACAAACAAACAATGATTGAGAACAGTTAGAGCAACAGTACATGTTAATGACAGCAGAACAAAAGCGTGTTTACCTTGCTGAGCAGCTCACAGCAGGGGTTTATTGAAAGAAGCAGATACAACACTGGTCATCCCCGTTAAAATCAATACATTTCTATCAATATATTTTTATAGTTCTCCACCATTTGGGAAAAAAAATGTCTTAATCTTTCTGCTGTTGCTTTTTCTCAGGGAAGTTTAGTCAAAAGAGACACAGACTGGACTTTCACATGACTTCCTTGTCACTGGTTTCCACTAAATTGATTTTTTCCTGCAATTATGCATTATCAAAACCAAATCAGCCCAGTCTGCATGAAACCGCTCAAAACGTGAAAAAAAAGAAGTGACATTTGCGTGTGATTTGACCGCACGTCAGCACGATTTCAAGCGACTTTACACACAAAACATTTAGTAACTCAAATGAAAATACTCCGTAAGCCTACTGTTGCATGAGAGGACTGTGTGGTGAGCTGCAACACCTGTTTAAACAGGGCCTTTCACGTTAACTGCCGCCCTCCCCTCCCCCGTGCATGGCCTGTTTTGAAACCGGAGTGGTGAGTCACTCCTCTCTCGGTTTAGAAAAACAGATCCGGCCAGGCTGGGGCCCGGCGGGGGGATGGGAGGCCGGCGGTGATGAACACCGGAGGTGGACGCAGCTGGACTCCCACTCCCAAGGACCCCACATCCTGACAACGGCCCGCCGTGTTCCCATAGTGACCGGGGCTGATCTGAGAGAACACCGCCAGAATTAATTGATATGCGTATTTTTCCAGCCCAGTAATCGTGGCTGCAGCCAATCAATTGGTCATGTTCTCCCAAAAAAAAAAAAGAGGAGCAATAGAGGAGAGGCCGTCCCGGTTCCCAACTCCGAAATGCACCGTAAACCTTGTGTGATTACTTTTGCCTATGCTCAGTATGTGGTGGGCCTGCTTGAAGCGTGTTCAATCCTTTTATTTTAGGACTGAAAATTGGAGTGGAAACTGAAGAGCCACAAACAACATCCTGTAAAAGACAGATTGTTTTCTGTTGATACTGGATTCTCTTGTTGAAGGTTAAATCAGATGAGCCAGCCTACTCAGACCATTTTGCAACGAATTATTAAGGTATTTTGCAAACCAAAACATATTTAATGCAAGAGTATTTTAACATAATAAATCCATGACTGTAGCATACAGTGCACACTAAACGCAGGTCCATATGTTCATGTATATCAGTATTAAGTCAGGGTTTCGGTTCAGCCTCACCACACAAACGCTTTCTTCTACCCAAAATCATACACAACCCCTCCTCCTTTTCCCGCCAAAAAGCCTCGGGGGTTCGAATTCTGCCCTTTTCTGATAGGGCGAATCAATGTATCCATGACAACCGTTGCTCCGGACGACAAGGGATGCTCGGGGTGCTGCGCAACAACAGACTGCCATGCGCAATGCGGCAGCGCGTACCACTCTCATCCTGACTCATGACTCAGACTCGTGTTGAAGCCTTGTAGAGCTGTAATGTGGTACAGGTGGTGAGTTACACCAGATTAAACACAGCTCAGTGTAGCTTCTTTAAAATATAACTGCAGCAACAGCATGAGCGGAACACACAACTTGCCGACATTGCAGTTCACACATAGACCGCTAGATGGTAGCACCGTACCCTGAATAAAACATACGTCTACAGGGAAACCGGAAAAACATGTAAAGCTAGTTGTTACCAGGAACAGAGGAAGTAAATCGATACAATCTACATCGTCAGGTAAAATCCACAGACAGATAAACGTAACACGTCGCGTTCACCAGACTCCTAAACTTTGTTCCTGTCCTGGATTTTGTGTCGATAAAGTTTCATTTTGAACAGTCTCCTACTGCAAAAATGATGGCGGCGGATCAAACTGTGGACGGAGTTCCTGCTTCACTTTCAGCCAAAGTGGTTGGGTATGTTGACAGCTAATTTAAGCACTTTGCCATTCAGTTAAGTAATGCGGGTAACTGCACTGATGTGTCTGAACGGCCACATAATGCTTGTCCCTGTCGTGTTGAAGCCAGCGGCAGCGTTAGCTTGTTGCTAACATCAATTCATCAAGTTGGTAGCTAGCAAATAGCTTAACTGAGTGTGCACATGCAGTTAAGCATATGACATTGACTGTGTTTACTTACAATAGATATATTTGTGTACGACAATGTAATACTAGCAAATAGTTTGCTGTCAACACGTCTGCAAAGCCAGGGCTAACTTCGCATCTTGCTAGGTTAATTGGCAGGTTAGCTTACTAGTGCATACACCTGTCACACAATCAGGAAGTGTCAGTATAATAACGTCAATTACTTCAATGTTTCTTTCCAGGTCATTTGCTTATCTGACTATCAGAGACAGATTGCCGACCATCCTGACCAAAGTCATAGATACAATACATCGCAACAAAAACAAGTTTTTTGAAGAATATGGAGAGGTAACGTAAATCTTTATTGATTACTTGATTACTCGAGTTTTATTTGACCACTTCCGGATATATGAGGCTCATTTAAACCCTTTTCCTCTTTACTTTCATACAGGAGGGTATCGAGGCAGAGAAGCAAACAATATCTCTGCTGTCCAAGATGAGGAATGAGCTGCAAACTGATAAGCCAGTGCTGGAACTGACAGACAGCCTACAAGACACAGAGTCCTGGAACCAGTACCTGCAGAGACATCAGACACCGCAGGGGGACCAGGAGTCTGTCAGCTGGTTCAAGTCTCCATGGCTCTACGTGGAATGCTACATGTACCGCAGGATACAGGAGGCCCTCTGGCTCAAGTGAGAAGCATTTATATCTTTTAATGAGAACCTTTGATTTCTGCCCTATATCCTGCCTTTGAATAAATGTCCTTTAGGCTATGTAATATTTCATCATATTTGTGTATGCATAAGTTAGTTAAAATTACAATATTGTCTAGGTAATAGAAAAATGTAAGTATTGGTAAATTGCCCTAAATTAGAATAAGTACGGCTTGTTTCGTCATTCTCCTCCAATCATGATTTTACTTCTGCTCATTACAGCCCTCCCATGAGTGACTTTGACGTCTTTAACGAGGGGAAGACTCAAAGCTTTTTTGAGTCTCAGCAGGCCGTGATGGCCTTATGTACACACTTGGAGGGTGTCAAAAAGAACATGGAGGAGCTCTCCAAGAATCAGCTGTTGGAGCATTTTAACAAACTGCTACAGGTCAGTATTTTATTCACCAGCTCAATACATGAAAATCAAGCGAGTGAAGTGAACTGATGATGTGAACATGTTGGTCGTAGTGACAGATGCACAGATTAGTACCTGACTCGTGACTCTGCGGCTCTCCTCAGCTTTACAGAGAATTTTTGGGGCAGTGTTTTGCTTTTTATGAAGTCCAGCTTATATCCTTTATCCTTTCATCCATTTTCTGTATCATTTATCTTATTGAGGTCACAATTGAACACATTAAAGAAGGTTCAGGTTTAACTATTTTAATTTGACTCTTCCCAGGTTTCTCTTTGGGGAAACAAGTGTGATCTGTCTATCTCTGCTGGCCAAGACAATTCACAGAAGAACAGTCCGATAGAGTCCCTCAACAGCCTGCAGCCCTTCATCTTGGTGAATGATTCCAATATGGTATGGTCAACTCTCATGTCCGCCCAGAGGCCAGGACAGCAAGGGAAAACCACTGCAGGCAGAGTGGACATTGTTCTAGACAATGCTGGCTTTGAGTTAGTCACTGACTTGGTGTTTGCAGAGTTCCTGGTTAAGTCTGGCCTTGCCCGTGAGGTCCATTTTCACGGCAAAAGCTTCCCCTGGTTTGTCTCCGATGTCACAGCTAACGATTTTCAGTGGACCATTCGGCAGACCATGTCAGCCAATCACAAGTGGATGTCCAAGAGTGGTTATCAGTGGCAGAGCTACGTGAAGGAGGGTGTGTGGTCCTATCATGACCATCCGTTCTGGACACAGCCCCATGAGTTCTGTGACATGGCAGCTGATGCTCCTGACCTGTATGCGACTCTGCAGGGGGCAGACCTGGTGCTGTTTAAAGGTGATCTGAACTACAGAAAGCTGACAGGGGACAGGGAGTGGGATCACACAGTGGGCTTCGATACTGCGCTACGAGGTTTTGGGCCAGCACCTCTGTGCAGCCTGAGGACACTTAAGGCCAACGTTCAGGTTGGTCTGCAGACGGGCCAGGGGGAGAAACTTGCTTCCCAAGATCCAGACTGGATGACCAGCGGCAAGTACGCTATCATTCAGTCTTACAGCCCGAAGTCAGAACAGTAAGACTGACCTCAGCATCACACTGGGAAGATGTGGATTCATCGCAAGAATTACCACAAGCAGAAGCAAGACTTAACTTTAAGCCATAAGACCATTAAGTTACATGACATTGTTAAATGTTTTTGTTCCTCATTGTTAACACTTCATCACGTTTGATACAGAAATGCGGTTCCAGAAAATATTTTCACTACAGATTTATACCATGTCATAGTTAAAACATTAGCAGTCTTAGCTCTTAATGTTTCTCCATGATTTAAAATTGTTTACAGTGACATATTTATGCTCATAGGTGACAAATCAAGGTTGGGTTTCTTTATCGCAAATAGCTTATGTGTTGTGCACCATTTATTAAGCCATAATGTTTACAGGTTAATGTAGATGCTGCTAACAATTATTGAGTAAGAAATGGGCTTAATAAATCTCCATGTTCAAGCAGCAGTACTTTAATTTTGCATGCAGGTGATGAGAATGATAATAAATGTAATATATAGATATCTTAATTAGGCTCAGCTCAGGTTGTTTTACTGTTGCACTCAGTGTTATTGATATGCATGCATCAAAACATGCAAGAAGAATCACTCAAGGCAGATCATGACACTATTTGAATAACCGTTTCAAAGATGGTAGGATGTTATTGGGACAGTGTAACAATAACAGTGATGACGTGCTTGAAATGGCAACCCAGACCTTTGTATCTTCATAGATAAAAGTGGATGTCTCTGTGCACACTGTTATGTCATCTAAAACCTCAATGTCAGTCCCTCAGAGGTGATGTTAACTGGATTCTGCTCAGTGCTGCTGTGGGAAAGGATATTATTTTCACTCATGGATTTGATTTAATAAAGAACTGCATTGACTGGCCTTTTTTTTTACTCCCTGTCATACTTTACAATCATAAGAAAAAGAAGATGTCGGTATTAATGACTGTCTTTGTCAACGTTATTTCCTCATGAGTAGCTTTATTTACTGTAGGAATCCTGACAGATTATTAGTCTCAATCCACATTGGTCAAGTGCAGCAACAGTACAAAACAAAAACTCAAGAATCCATCATCATATAGCTAAAATGTACACCAGCAGTGTGTACATATTTTACAGCAGTTGCTACCTGTTGACCTTTCAGATACTCAGGGTCAGGTTAGACCTAGAAAAACAGCTGGAAATGCTCCAACATCTGCGTTACAATTCCAAAATGAGACAGGAAAGACCAAACCACATCATTTAGGTTGCTGAGGTGCTTTGTGAAGGTGGTGTTATGAAAATGAAGACAATTACAGCAAGAAGCAGCCTATCTTGAGCCATTTAAGTGATTTAGCCGTTTCATTTCTAACCCTTCATTTTCATCTTCACAATGACTTGGTTTTTTCTTCAGGGGCAATGCAAAAAATATATATATCATCATCATTATCAGGACCACTTGTTTTCCACTTGACCTGACATGTTCTGAAAATTGGGTTGTTTACTCAAGGAAAGATGTTGCACAGAGGAGGGAAAATGTAGTCTGTGCCAAATGTTCAGGTTTTCCTCAGTTGGGGAGGTACGAAGTTGCTTGTGATCATCTTTGATTTCTTGCATAATTGACAATTTGTGTCAGCTTGCAGTATCATGCGGAAATAAGAAAATTAATTCAAGCCACAAATTATTTTGTGACTTTGTATTATTGAAATTGAAACTCATAATTTGCCTCTTGCAAGCATGTACACTACAAAATTATTTCTGCACTGAAGTCCTGTTTTAACTGGTTTTATTTTACATCTGCCGCCGCATTCAGAGGGTGTTTTTACCGTGATCTAGAGATCCCTGAAAATTAGCAACCTAGAACTTGTGTGCTGTAAACATGAATATTGATTCTCTGAAATACTCTGCCTTTTTCTTAGATTTGTTTATATAGTGTTCTATTTCATCTGTGACTTGCCTCGATAAAGTAATGATTAACCGATCCATATAGTGCTCCTGTAATATATGGTGTCCACTTTTGAATGAAATGTCACCAAAAAAATGTGATTTTAAAAAAGAAAAGTGTTAATTTCTTTGTGATATTTATCAAAAGCTAAAATTTAAGGCATATTAATAACCATCAATCCCCTCATTTGGGATTGATTGTGTAATTATTGGCTGTTGGAATGAGGTTTGACCTCCCGTTTTGTTTGCTGTGTTATGGTGACCTGGCACTTAAACGCACTGTGGTTATCGATTTGGCTGCATCTTTAATTTGGTTATCCCCCCCTTTTTTTTTTTTTCAACCTTTCCTCTGTTCCCATTGTGTCCAATGATCCCAACTAGATGTCGGAGAGTCAGAGAGATGAGAGAGGCAGGCAGGGAGAGAGCGAGAAGACTCAAACAGTCCCCAGCGTTGCACGGCAGACATGAGGATGATTCATGTGTAAGAGGTGAGTGGTGTGTCTTGGTAGATTTTTGTCTTTTTAGTCCCCATTGTTTAAAGCCATGTCCTAATGTTTCTCATTTCCACAGTGATTTGATTTAGTGCACAGTCTCAGGTGTATTCAATAATGTGGCTACAAATAGACCGATCGTACGTCATGAGTATGCGCTAAATGAAACGGCTTACTGCTAGTTTACATTTGTTTTTTCTCTGGATACCAGCTGCAACCAGTCAAAGCTTTTCAGTGTCAAAAATAGGTGAATTGGGAAGAGACAATTCATGAAAGTTATTTAGGAATCACCATTTATCAGTCCATCCTCCTCTTTCTCTATCCCACCAGGCTTCCCTTCCTCCTACACATTAGTTAGGATGTATTAGAGGAAATAAGAGAAAAATTCTGCTTACAAAAAAAAAACCTTTAAGGAAGTTGGGAGGAGTCTTTGTGGATGTTTTTTCTGGAGCCTAGTGGGTGGAAGCTCAAGGCAGATAGGGCAAAAGGACTGGAAGAATAGTGGACCCTTCAAGTTGCCTGGGGAAAAAAAGGCAAAGAAAGACAGAGAGAGAGAGAGAGTGAGGAAAGAGTAAAGAGAGAGGGAGGGCAGCACTCGTCTTCACTCCCCCCTCCCAGCAAATGGGAGAGGAGGTCTAAATCATGTTGCATATCAGTGCTGTTGTGCTGTGATGTTGCTCAGGCAGAGCCCGGCACAGAGCAGCAGGCAGCCCTGTGGACCAGTAGTCAGACCCAGGATCAGCCCAGTCTTCTCAGAGCTGGAGACCATCTCCCCACAGCGTCCCTCGCCTCCACTGCGTGCCCCCCTCGCCGACATGTACCCCGAAGACAGCCGGGGGTCTGGAGGGGTAGCCACTGTGGACTTCCTGGAAGGGACGTACGACTATGCCGCCCCCACCCCTGCCCCGACTCCTCTTTATAGCCACTCCACCCCTGGCTACTACTCTGCTCCTCTGGACGCCCACGGACCACCCTCAGATGGGAGCCTTCAGTCCCTGGGCAGCGGGCCCAACAGTCCTCTAGTGTTTGTGCCCTCCAGCCCCCGTCTCAGCCCCTTCATGCACCCGCCCACCCACCACTATCTGGAAACCACCTCAACACCCGTCTACAGGTGAGGAAATAGAGTTTTTCTTCATCACCAGATCACCAGAGTGAGAACAGTGTTTTCATTTTTTGGTTGGATAGATTCTGCATCAACAGGTATGAATTTTGGCCATTATTTTAAATGTTGTTAAGTATCTCATGGGAGGTGAGAGCTGCCACCTCCAGTGCATGAATCTGATTGTTTGGTCAGTTTTGTTTGTACTCTAGTGATTTTGCAACTGATCGTAGCAGTAAGATCAGATTTGTTTCTCCCTCTCCCTCATGAAGTTGAAGAATGATATCCGTAAAGAATTAAATTCCTAGGTTGTTTATCTTGTTCATTATAATTTGTATGTTTCCCAAATGTTACTATATTATCTGTACTGTCTTATTGTTTCTTATTAAAAAGGTTCTAAGGCAAAATATTGCCACATAATTAGATTTACTATCTCCCACTCCTGTTTTACATCACGGGCATTCTGCTCAGTCTGCACACAGCAGTTAAAAACAAAACATAATAATAATTATATAACCACGTTGTTTTTTTTAATCTCTTGCTTTATACAAAACATTGCCGCTATCTCTATAGAGAGGATCAAGCTTTGCCCTGGTTTCTAATTCCAGAGATTATGGACTTTGTCGAGGACCTTGAGAAAAGAACAATACGTAAGAACAACAGACGTACAGATAGTTTCCTGACTCAGGTGGAAAATAGCACTCTGCTTTTGTTTCTCGGGTTGAAGCCGGTGTGGTAAATGTTAGAATTTGGTATTTGCCTGCACTAACTTTTTATGATAAAACATATTTATTAGATCTTTTTTGCATTGCAATTGGTTGTCCTGTCTTTATAAAAACACTGTATTTGAGCTGAACTCTGTGCTCTGTAGCAGGTCCAGTGTCCCATCCAGTCAGCAGTCAGTTTCAAGAGAGGACCAGTGTGGCACCAGTGACGACTCATACAGCGTGGGGGAGTCAGGTGCCGGAGCGTTAGTGGCTGGGTTTGAGATTGCCAAAGAGATGCGTTTCTGTGCCGTGTGCAGCGATTATGCCTCTGGGTACCATTACGGGGTGTGGTCCTGTGAGGGCTGCAAGGCCTTCTTTAAGAGGAGCATACAGGGTGGGTAATCTGTCGACTACTTCTATCTGAGACCAAAGGATTTAATTAGCTTCATGGTCAAATTTCATGTAAAAATTCATAACACTCTTCACATTAATTACAGTTTATTAGACAAATAGATGCTCAAGATTAAATTGTATTTTTATTGTATCCGTCATGGAAAATTAAAGCCATCGGAAAGAACACAATTTTAATAGCTGACTTCATAAATACAAAAAGAATTGGAGTGCTGTGTTCCATTCAAAAGACTTTTTCTGTAAGTGAACAATAGAAAAGTTAGTGTGGTTTAGTCCGTCCGTAGCAGAGAAAATGAGAGAAAATACTAAATTATGACATTGTGCACTGAGAGATTTAAAATCAAGGGTACAGAATTTAAGATTTGAAGATTTTCACTCAAGTTTTAACAATTTTTCCTCTTTATCATATTTTTCATATGACATGGTTTTCCACCTCCATGTACAGCTCTCTGCAGATAAAAGCTCCATCTTCTGTTGTTAACTTTGTCATGTTCATGATATGATGCTCTCGCACATTGACAACTCTCGCAGTGGAAGACTGGTCATAAAGAAACCAATAGTCTCCATGGCGATGACAAAGCCAAGGTTCCACATTTTAATTCTCTCCATCTAGGATTCATTACAAATAGGAAGAGAATGTTCCTGGCTACTAAATAACCTAAATCTAAACTGAACACTGGAGTGGGGAGCTTGAAGTAATAGATTTTCTTCCATTTCAGGTCACAATGACTATATGTGCCCAGCAACCAATCAGTGTACTATTGACAGGAATCGGAGGAAGAGCTGCCAGGCTTGCCGTCTTAGGAAGTGTTACGAAGTGGGCATGATGAAAGGAGGTGGGTAGAAACACCAGCAGACAGAAGATTTTACATCTTTTCCAACAACATTTTCCTTTTTTAAAAAAAAACAAAAAAAACAGTTTTATTTTAATTCATGTTTTTTTGCAAATTTCTGTCCACTAGTAAACTAAGTTGTGTTATTATTGGTTATCCTGTTTTTACTTGTTTCTTTTCTGGTTGAATTGTCTAATAAGGCTTCTATGGTTTTAGATAACATTAGATTCAACTTTATAGTCATTTCACAGAGTACAGGTACTAAGACAACAAAATGCAGTTCAGCAAGAAAACAGTAAGTAACAGTATATATGAATACATTAACATAAATACAATATGAACCATATGAACAGAGTCAAATGAATACACTAAGCTATAAACAGCATGTGCAGCAGTTACAATTGCAGGTGTAAGTGTAAATGTGCTATATGGCGAAACATTAAAGCCACTGACATTTCCAGTGATCAACATCATCTGGTTACAATGCAATGTTCGGCTGGGAAACTCTGGGTCCTGGCTTTCATGTGGATGCCACTTGTGGCTTGACATGCTCAGGAACAGCCCGGGGAGCATCACATCTCAAGGCGTCGATCTGGCCCGCAAATTCTCGATAATAATAATACATACGATTAATAGTGGCGGTACAAGACCAATCCATGAAGGTCCGACCTTACAACCCACATGACTCAAAAGATTTACCTCCACTGTCCTGGTGACGGACACCACAGGACACCCCCAGAGGCCCTGGGGTCATGCAATTTCAGGGCCAAGTCCGATCTACGCTGGGACCTCCCTGGACCGGACTTGTTGCAGCACATTCCAAGGTTGTTCGATCAGATTGGGATCTGAGAGCACGATGGCCAGGTCAAAGCCTGGTTGAGCTCACGTTCTCTATCAGCTCCTGAGCAGTTATGCTTGGTCAGATTTCCAAACTAAATGCCATCTGTCACTTATGGCTGATTGCTGAGAGGACTGGAAAAATACGAGTGCTGGTGGATGCAGATAAGCTTGAGTCTAACTTTA
The DNA here is from genome assembly GCF_965226575.1 of Pagrus pagrus. Lineage (NCBI taxonomy): Eukaryota > Metazoa > Chordata > Actinopteri > Spariformes > Sparidae > Pagrus > Pagrus pagrus. The sequence continues at coordinate 12,439,182 of NC_140200.1, forward strand.
ACGTGACCTTGAAGCGATTTCCTTTCGTGGGGTAAAACTACTGATTAACACACCCACATTTTTGTTTTCATACTTCTTGAATCACACAGGCATCCATTTAATCTGCGTTGCTGGGCTTTGTGGTAAGACAGGATACGAAGTCATTCTGAGCTGGGAAAAGCCCGATGAGGGTGTGTGCTTGTAACTGCATGTTATTTTACATTATTCTCCTGCTGTGTGGTTAAGGCGTGCGCAAGGACCGTGGGCGCGTTCTGCGGCGTGACAAACGACGGACTGGCACCAGTGACAGAGACAAGGCCTCTAAGGGTCTGGAGCACAGAACAGCGCCCCCTCAGGACAGGAGGAAACACATCAGCAGCAGTGCTGGTGGTGGTGGAGGAAAGTCAGCAATGATCAGCATGCCTCCTGACCAGGTGTGGAGACATTTTGTGTTGCATCATCCTCCAGGAATCATGAATATACATAACAAAATTCAAAGTGGATGTCATTATATGTTGACAGTCGCTTTAAATCAATTTACGCTCATATTTTTCTGGTTAAAGACTGAGAGTGTGACTTTTCTTCTGCTGCTTCCTCAGGTGCTCCTCCTGCTCCAGGGTGCAGAGCCCCCAATGCTGTGCTCCCGTCAGAAGCTGAACCGACCCTACACCGAGGTCACCATGATGACCCTGCTCACCAGCATGGCTGATAAGGAGCTGGTCCACATGATCGCATGGGCCAAGAAGCTTCCAGGTACTGCTTAGAGTGGCAAGGTGTCCACACCAACGATAAAGATTCTTTATTCTTTTTCGGCAGTACAAACACTCAAATACATATATTTTAAAGTGAAATTATCTCTTCCTAATATGGGACGTGATTACCATTGAAACCATAAAAGTCACTGTAACTGACAGTATCTAAAAGCTGCTGATATAGCGACTGATCAGTGATAAATACTTTGCCAGATGTTAAGACTTGGCTTTCATATTGTTTTGGAGCAAACCCCTACTACTGACTGGGACAGTTAAGACTCTCTTGGGACTTGAGACTTTCTTGGAGCGTGCCAGGAGTGTGGAGATGTTCCATATAAAACATTATAAACATTTCTGTAATGTAGTCTGTGTGAAGTAATTACAGTACTGTTGTCACCTTTTAGGGTTTTGTTTGGAAAAACAGAATGCAAAATCATTTTTAATCTATATTCAATTGAATAAAGTACAAAGACAAGATAGTTAATGTTCAAACTTTATTGTTTTCTTGTGTAAATATAAAGTGAGGGGAGCCACAGCGTTCCAACTTTTTTGGATCAGGGTTGTGTATGTAAGCAAATAACTTGTTAAAAGTGATGTCTGACCGACTGTTTGATTGTTAAGGGAAACAAAACAATGTTATGAAACTGCCCTGACACTGTTAGTTACTTAACACGGTGGATTACAAAAAGACACATGATTGTAAAGTTAAATAATCAGCTCTAAAAATGTTCTCCGTTGCTCTGACGTCTGTGTCAGGCTTGTTGTGTTGACAGCTTTATTTTGGCTAGAATTGTGAAAGAACAGCGACTCTTCTGCTTTCATGCATGTTTGATATTTTCTCAGGAATGTAAGACTAAAAAGACAAGATTAGATAAAACTTGAATAATGCTGTTGTGGCAGTACTGGCTGTAAATTCCTTACAGGCCAGCCCAACCTACATAAAAATATAAACAAAAAACATGTAAAACTAGGGGAATGCCCAATGTCCACTACTTGGATAATAAACAATAAACAAATGCCTCTTTTGGATATAATGAACAAATGCCTCTTCCCGCTATAATAAATACATGTGCTCCTACAAGCCCCAGGGAAATAAAATAGTAAACTGAAGGTGTAAAGGGGCTTAGGTTTTAAGGGGTTCCCCAAATAAACAAAGTTCCCTCAAGAAAGATGTGGGCAGCCAAGAAAACAAAATTGGGCCTAAATAGACCAGAGTTTCTGGCTGGCAATCTAAGGGGGGAATGAGGTTCTCAGTGATTCAGGGAGCGATTCAGAATGGGTCAGGGGCAGATTCGGTATGAGGACGGTTCTTGCTTTGGAAATCATTGGCTAATAAATAGACAATTTACAGAAATAAAGATGTTCTACTTTATTTTAAAAGAAAAAGTAATTTGTAGAGTAACAAACTTGTTACTCATCGATAACCGGCCACGGTAAAATGTAACCAGCAGAGAGGCTGCTCCTGGTGTTTCACAGGATACACTATGATGATTATAAGAAACAAAATCACAAGGGTCATATTTGCAAGTTGCACAGGCGCTCCTGGTTATAAAATTTAGTCACACCGTCTCCAAAAGTGGTCGCAATTTGTGACTAAATGGTCGTAGTGTAGAGCTCTGCTGATAAAAAAAAAAGTGTAAAAAGAGTAAATGTGCCAAATAGAATAACAATAAAATTAAAACAAGATAATTTTAGGAAAAACAAGTACTGTACAATAAAGAACTGAAATTTAAAAGGTAGTATATACAATGATATTGAGGAGTAATAAAAGGTAATATTGCACATGATATTGTGAAAAGTAGGATTGTTAATGATATTGAACAGTGAAAACGTAAATTAAATAATTCTTTTGGCATGAAAAATAAATACAATTTGTCAATTTGTCAGTAAAAACATATATTTTCATTGGGAAATTGATATATTTTTATTGAACAAACTCAGAGTTGCACTGAATCCAGAAACAAACACTGGTGATATATTTATTTAGTTTAAACCCAGATACAAACAGACCTCTTTGTCCGACTGCTTCAAGCCCTTCCAGCCATTTAAAATACAGTGATATAGTTACGTAAAAACACAAAAAGAAAGAAATTGAAATTAAAAATGAAAATCTCCTCGTCACAAACTGTCCAACGACAGTTAGATTCAAAGTGAAATGAAAGCTTCTTTATTTTCTCAGGGCTCATTAACATCACCAGGTCTGTGAGGATAGAAGAATGACTTTAAGTTTCATACAATAATGACGCAAATGCTATTATATCCAATTATCGACCGGAACTCCACAGATACCTTATGCTTGTATCTTCGGATAGATATTCAGAAATACTTGCCCTGTAAGGGCACAGTTGAGGGCAAAACATGTGAGTCAGATCTGCTGGAGCACCGTGACATCCAGCGCATGTCTTATTCAAATTAAGACATATTTTTAAAAACTCTCAAACGGTGTCCTCCTTAAACATTCAAACGTAGAGAATGTACTGAGTGACGGTGATTGCAGCCCTCGATTGTTGGCTGGTGATGGCAGACCTTTATAGTGGAAGCACACACACACAAATGCAGAGCCATTACAGTGATGGTAATTATAGTCATCACCTTTGAGAGGATTGTTTGACCAATCTGCTGGCACCCCATAGAGCCTAAATGCAGTATAGAACACATTACCCTTTTTGCATGCATGCACACACACGGACACACCTGACAAGCTCTCTAAGTGAGTGAATCCTGACAACCTTGTGCGTCATTAAAAGGCCAAAAACACACAGTTTTAATTGCGAGGGGTCCCAAACAGGGCGCAGAGGGGGACAATGGGAATGAATTGGGTGTAATTACGTAGGAATTGAGACAGCTGAGTGCCAGCGATAAGGCTTCTTATGAGAGCAGAGAGATTGCAGGTGGTTTCAATAAAGTAGTCATTCTCGTCAGAAAACAAGGGCACGCATATTTTGTTTTTATGAGTGGGATTGAAGGTGCACAAACATTTAATATTCCCCACCAGGCTGCAGTTAACACCCACCACTCCGAATAATCAGCAGTTATGTAATAACACTTATCAAATCATCTCTCTATCCGCGTCTGGATATGTCTGGTAATTGATGTGATCAGGATAAAACACATGACAATTATTTGGAGTTGACTTGAGAGCTACAAAAAAGTGTCAGATCTGCTCTAACATACCTGCCAACACTCTCTCTAGCTGTGTTCCAGATTGGGACTCATTAATCTCCTGATTTCATAGTGATACAAATCAAAAGTTTCTCAGTTTCTGTGTGGGATATATGTTGTGCTACCTGGTAACCCAACCCAAAGACAGAGGTGCACAAATGACCCTCCTCCTGTCAGTTTGCTGCTGGATGAAACAGGTCAAGAAGAAGAAATATGCTTCCAAAATTCACTTCACTTGGTGCGAGAATTTCATGGAGACAGATTATGCTTTTTCAAAAAAGTTATATTCTGATTAAATGCTTTGGGACATGCAAACACACATCTTACTGGATTGCTTTATTTAGCGTCCAAAAAGTTGTAATCTCTAATCTAAGAATGATTTTAACTGTGAGTGAGAAAGGATACACGGATAAAACTTTAAATGTTACCTCATCCATGAACATTTCTTCCTCAGTCACGTCAGATTTTCAGCAGCAACTGTGGTTGTTTAACAATGAAGGCAACAACTCCCATATTCCCACACTACTTCATGACATCATCAAACTACATCTTTTCTTTTCATTGTTTTGATTGAGAGACCCCTCGCAGAAGAAATTAAGTTCTGTGCTTTCAATGTGCACTTTTTTTTTTCAAGGTTTCCTACAGCTGTCCCTCCATGACCAGGTGCAGCTGCTGGAGAGCTCGTGGCTGGAGGTGCTGATGATCGGGCTCATCTGGAGGTCCATCCACTGCCCCGGCAAACTCATCTTCGCACAGGACCTCATACTGGACAGGTAGGGAGGAATACTTACCTGAATTTTGTGTAACATGCACCTTTCTTCATCTGCTTTTTCTCCCTATTTCTCAACCCTCCTCACACTCTCGCACAGATCTTAAGAGTGATATATCAGAATTGTAGATCCTCCATCTCACACCTTGCCAGCCATTGTGCCATCCCCAACACGCCGGCCATAGACTGAAAGACTAATTACATGTTCCCCACGGCGAGGAGAGCAGCCTCTCTCCAACCTGAAATACCCCGCTCATCATTACAGTGCTGAGCTGGCAACCAGGACAGAGATTTAATCAATGTCTCAATTCAAGGAATGATGGAAAAGGCAAGAACGACAGAGGGGAAGGAGGTGGGGGAGAGAGAGCAAAATGACGAGCGGAGAGGATGAGAAAATAGAGATGCAGGGAGACATGAGCACAGCCTGTTCCCTCCACTTCCCCCCTCGTGTTCAAAGTAAACAAGCTGGCCAGACCACGGTATCAGGCTCAGAGAGAAAGAGAGGGAGGGGTGCAGACAGATAGACAGACAGAGCTTTTACCCTCTGATGTGTCTGATGGTCCCATTTGATTCAGAAGTGTATTACAGAGTATTATCTCTAAAACCTGGTCCCTGTGTGAGTGTCCTCACCAATTGGACATGATGACTAAAACGCTGTGGGTCAGGGTTGACAATTTCCCTTGGCTCTGTGCTTTAAAGTTTATCTTGCACTCCAACTGCTGGATATCACCCATCTTTCCGTCACTTGCCGACAAATGGAGCGTCGCAGTGATTCAGTCCATTAGTTGTTTATCTGGCCACTCTTTGGATAGTTTCAGATGAAGTCTTTTTCCTCTGATGGCGTGCTCTGTTTTTGTCAAATGCACTCTGACTTTCATGCTATGTGTTGTATTTATACATGTGTGACTTACAGAATTTTAAACATAAATAACACAGAATTTGATAATTTGCTGATCCTTTTTGACCTTTTCTGAATTGAAAACTGGAGACAGACAATACATTTAGGTTACCTCATCAGTGTAATTAATTATTTTGTAAAGATATGCTTATTTTTTAATTCGATGGTAACAACACATTTCAAACAAGTTGGGACAGGTGCAACAAAAGACTGGGAAAGTTGTGCAGTTTTCCAAAAACACCGGCTTGGAACATTCCACAGGTAAACAGGTTAGTTGGTAACAGGTCATGATAATAATGATAATAATTAAAGCTGTTGGACGAGTTTGTTAAAATACACCAAGTGCAAATCGCCAAAAATGGGTGCTGAATTCAAAATGGCTGACTTTCTGTTGGGTTGAACTCATGGCCACAAGAGACTTTTTTTGTAGGTCTAGGTGCGATACAAATCTGTACCGGATTTCAAACACGTCTGTGGAAGTAGTCCCAGGGTTTGCGTTTAAGGAGGGCGCTAGCAAGCCATTTTGCCCCACCCATAGCTGAAACTTATAAAATAATTACAAATATTGGAGATGCAGAAAACTTGACCTAGTGGTTACTTACAAATAGAAAACAGTGAAGGCCCGAGGATGGAACCTTGAGGAACACCATGGTTATATCAGAATGGGAAGAGGAGACATTTCCAGCTGAAACAGAGAAGCCACTCAGGTTAGACTTAAGCCAGTGTGAAGCAGTTGCAGTCACACCAGTTTTCTAGTTTATCAATTGGGTATCATGATTGTGTATGAAAGGGGCGTCATGGAAAAGCTCAGTCATTAAGGATGGGGCGAGGTTCACCACTGTCTGATAGACATGATTGTGTAAAGGATTACAACATGAGCTCAAGATCACAGTTCATTTGCACGATTGCATTCTGTGTTTATTTACCCAGCATTCCTGCTTTTTTGGAATCAAGGTTGTGAAAAAGAAAAGAGGAATTCGAACTCTAAAATCCAAACAAAACTCCTCATGTTTTCTCTCGCTCTGTTCTCCAGGAGCGAAGGCGACTGTGTCGAAGGCATGGCCGAGATCTTCGACATGCTGCTTGCCACCGCCTCCCGTTTCCGCATGCTCAAACTCAAACCTGAGGAGTTCGTCTGCCTCAAAGCTATCATCTTGCTCAACTCTGGTGAGGCAACATGTTGATTTCTTGTGTAACATTTTCAAAACTGACCAGGGACAGGAGACCCATTTCTCTAATAAAAACATAAGCTCTAGTTAAATTCTTCACAGTTTCGTTGGCACGCACACCGCTCATTCCCAGGTTTCTGTTTCCGAGAGTAAATATTGAACAGCATCAAACTGGAGGTGTAGCTCTGAATGCTACTCAGACACATTAGGTGAACAGAGTGTTCTGGAAAGGCCTGTACCGTCAATATGCCTGATAACTGTTCCCATGACAACATGAGACAGCACACAGGGTCGTGTTTGTCCCGGAGATTGAGATATTCTATATGGGAACCTGAGTAGACTGAAATACCAGCGGGATGACACCACTGGCACAGCTGCTGGAGCCGGATGAACTTTGCGATTGCTGTGTGGGCAAAAATGCATCTGCAATTAATGCTCTGCTCTTATGTTCATGTGTGAGTCCAATCTTTTATCAAGTAAAAGTTGTTTTTGTGTTTTTGATTGAGCTATATCTGCAAGAGGTTTATTTCTTTGACTGAAGTCTCCATTTCCTCCATCAGGTGCCTTTTCATTCTGCACCGGCACAATGGAGCCCCTCCACGACGGCGCAGCAGTGCAGAACATGCTCGACACCATCACCGACGCTCTCATACATAACATCAACCAATCCGGATGCTCGGCTCAGCAGCAGTCGAGGCGGCAGGCCCAGCTGCTCCTCCTGCTCTCCCACATCAGACACATGAGGTGAAATTAAATTAGAAGAGGTCTCTTTTGTTTTCAGCACAAAAGTGTTTCAATTGCAACGTGTTCTGCTTCAATTATCCACAGTGATTCTGTGAGGTTGCTGGAGCTTAAAAAAAATAATGCTTTAAGAGGGTTAGGACTCTTTATCACATACATAATTGATTGTCCGTATTCAGGTGAGCTAGTTTAGCATTAATCATCATGAAGAGGCTGGCAGATGATTCGACTTAAAGAGGTCATATTATGCTTTTTGGTTTTTTGCCTTTCCTTTATTATGTTATGTAGCATATTTGTGCATGTAAAAGGTCTGAAAAGTGAAAAAGGCCAAAGGGAGTTACTCTCTCACACAGAAAACATGCCTGAAATACCTGGTTTGGAGTTGAGCCTTGACTTCCATAACTTATGTCTGTCACTATGTAACAGGCGTTATGTAAATATATGTTTATATATTTATTATAAACTATATACATTCCAGTCGGTCAGCAGACATACAGTTGCTACTGCTGTAGCGGCGTTATTTTAGATCACACTACCTTGCTGTACCCGCTGTACTCTGCCTCTGATTGGCTACATCCTGCCCGTTAAGTAATGCACAATTGCAACTCTCACCAAAGATTGTTAAATTATATACACTAAAGTACTTAGTACTTACTTAATTCCTCGTCTTCCTTTTGTTTATGCTGCCTGCAGCAACAAAGGCATGGAGCATCTCTACAGCATGAAGTGCAAGAACAAGGTGCCTCTGTACGACCTGCTGCTGGAGATGCTGGACGCTCACCGCATCCACCGCGCCGACAGACCAGCTGAGACCTGGTCCCAGGCTGACAGAGAGTCTCCCTTCACCTCCAGAAACAGCAGCGGCAGTGGTGGTGGTGGAGGCTCCTCTTCAGCTGGCTCCACATCAGGACTACGAGTCAGCCATGAGAGCCCCACAAGTCCTGGTGTCCTGCAGTACGGAGGGTCCCGCTCCGAGTGCACCCACATCCTATGAAACCTACAGAATGAAAGCTAAAGGTTGTATATGAATTAATTTGAAGAGATAATTATTTCTAAATTATGTGATTTTGTAGTTGTAGCTGTTAAGGGAGACATTTCCTTTGCACTACTCCGGTTCACGACAAAACGAGCTTCAACGCAGTTAATCTTCTGCGCAGCCTTTCAGAAAATCTGTGATTTTGAGCTTTACAGTACAGCTTCTTATTTCCAGGTGTTAGTATATATTGTGGCACTCTGTCAGCTACAGTGATTCGAAATGACGAGCAGCTAATTTTTTTGTGTGTTTTTGCTTCGACCAAAGTGCACTTCCTCTTGGGTTTAAGGGGCTGTTGGGCATTATTTTTACTTCTAAATATTACGATGATAAAACTGGTTAAAATGAATGTTTGAGGACTGAAAGTCAGGTAATTTTTCACTTGATATACTTGGGGAAAAAATAGTTAATTAATGAGATTATGAAATTAAGAGCAGCTGAGGATTTAGCTGTTGAATTTTGAATAGCTAAAAATTGCACAATCAAATCCAAGAGCACTGATTACACAATGAAGGAAGCCAAGCTTTAATGTTGGGTAACTTCAGCCTCTCTTTAGCTTTTTGTGTGTAGTCGGTTTGTTCTTTATGCTTACCTGCACCAAAGGGTTTTTTGAATTTGTTATGTCTTAAATGTGTGTGTGTGTCTGTGAGAGAGACTGAGAGAAATGTGAGACAGAGATTTCTGTCTTAATGCAGTTACCATTCATCCACTCATTCAGTGATTACATGTTGAGTTTGGCTGGATTTACACACCTAAAAAAAACCTAATTTGTCATAGTGTACATGCACATATGCAGTTGTTTTTATTTCTGTTGAAATACACGAAATTTGATACAATTCTTTAGAAGACCTGAACATGAGCAGGTGTTTTCTTTATTAGCTGCTAATTTACTAGTTTGGTTTATAAAATGTCAAAATAAATAGCACAAAGGTGACATATTTACATAACTTGTTGACTTCCAACAAACAATGTAAATGAAGAAAGTATTAAATTGATTATAAAAATGACTATTGTAAAAAAAAATTGGAATATTGAATCAGAATCTGGATTCATTGCTCGGTTTTCACAGTATTAATACTCCAATACGAGCTGCATTTCTTCACTGTCCTCTCCGACAGCGAGTTGATCAGAAGATGCTGCTTTTAATTGAAGCCACTTGTTCCTTGTTTGATGATATTGTATGAGCACATAGCTTGTGCACCATAGATTAAGAGCACGTCAAAAAATTGGAATAACTTTGGCCAGGGCTCTTGGTGAAGCAGAAAATTTCCAGCTTGAACTCGAGTAACTATATTGAAAGAAGGGCCAACAGTTGACTGACATGTAGTGAATGCAGGCAGTTATGTTGACAGAATATAAACGATAAACAAAAAGATGCAATCACAGCCGAGTCTTATCCTCATACAGGATCCAAAGATTGTCAAAGATTGACAGACACTTGAGCTCTGATGTGTAATTCCAGTCAAACCCGATCTGACTGTCGTTTGTTTACTGTGCATAAAAAATAAAAGCATTAATTGGGAAAATACTGTTCATCACTGAGTTTGTCTCCTGAAATCCACTCAAAGAAAACACAGAAGTAAATATTTCATGTTTTATTATTTGCAAAGAGAGTATTCTTCATGAAGTCGGCATTAGCAAACTGTACATACATAAATAACGATTTTCTTATTTCATCATTTTTTACAGATTCAGTTTTAACAGCGCGGTGATTTCTGATGTCTCGTCACCGCAAGAATAATAATCGCAGTTATTACAAAGCTCACAATTTCATGTCACAGCCGTCTACTAAAACACTAACAGTGATTGTTTGGCTTTCTTAAAAGCAGGGGGACTTTCAAGTGCATGCTCAAACAGAAAGATAAAAAAATAACCGCCTGTATTCAAAGGCATTTCAACAATAATATACAAATCAGTTGAAGAGCTCATATCTTTTTTTTTTATATTCGCCCCAGTTGATTAAATACTGAAATTAAAAACAGGAATACAAGCCTTGGCTTTTGGGGAAAGAAGTCGGCCATCTTGGCTGGACGGCTTCAGTGCAGTACCTTCGACAGTGCTCATGTCAGTGCTATAGGTTCAGATTTTAGCTTTAACATCAGATGAAGACTTCATTTCCAAATTCAAGCAAAAAGACGTCAAGCTGCGTCTCGTCCTACATAAAGTCGTTCTTCAAATGTGTCTTTTGGAAACAAACTTTTCATGGTGACTGATTGCTACTCAGACTGCAAGTCTACTGTACAAATCTTCAGGTACAACATCCCACACTCAAGGTGGTGCTTTAGCTTCATCAATACTAACAATCTATTAACTGATTGAACACTAAATAAATAGTAGCAGCACTGGATATCATGGACAAAAAGCACGGTCGACTTTGGCTCCCAACATACAGTATATAAATAGTGCTTTGTTTTCACTGATTTCACAGGTTTCTTCTGAATCCTTAAAAAATATTTTACATATTTAAGTTAAAACGACATGAAATATTTGGATTGGGGGAGTTGGGCGGGGTCTCCAGGTGAAGGTCCATTTAATCTGGAGTTTAAAGGGTTGAGGTGGGTGTGCAATGTTAGTGAGAAAGTTCTTCATATCACCTCTAAATCACTTCACATGCGGAAGAGTTTGTATCTTTAGGGCACGGGGTGAAGAGGAAACATTCACAGGAGTCACTCGTGGAGTCCTTGGCAAAGCAGTGAGTGAGATATTCAGCTGATTCTCATATGGGCGGAGGTCCGTTGGTGTAGCGCAGCATGGGATGGAAGGAGCGGGCGAAGTTGTTGGCGTGGTGGCAGCTGTAGTCCTCCTCCGTCATGGGAACCAGGCAGGCCAGGCCGATGAGGAGCAGGAGGAGAAGCTGGACGGGGAGCGCAGCCCTGAGGACCCGCAGCAGGAAGGAGGGACCCTTTGAGGAGGAGGTCGGCGAGGAGACGCCGTCCGTAAGGTCAGAACGGGAGGAAACGCAGCCAGCGGCGCCTGGTGATCTGCTCCGGCTACATGAGGACACAGACTCAAGTTAAACAGAGCAGAGAGCAGACCAGAGTTCACTAGTATTTGCAAATCACTGCTGTGTGTCAAAACTCCATGATCGCTTTTTGTTTGTAAAAATTCTGCTCGTTTATGTCGTGAAAAATGTTCCAATATAATTCTGATCAAGCTAAGACTGTTTTAAGTTCATTAGAAAGATTTGGGAGATTTAAAAAAATACTTTTGAGGTAATTTTGGTTTACTTTGGTACTTAGTTTACTTTTATTCTGATTGAGTATCTTGTTAAAATGTGTAATTTCCTCATTAGAGCTGAGGTGTAGTTATTTCTTTAAGCACAAAGATTCCCTGGTTTCAGCTTCTGAAATGTTTAATATAATTGTAAATAAAATATCTCTGGGTTTTGAACTCTTGGTTGTAAAAAACAGACATTTAAAAAAATCACCCTGTGCTCTTAAGAGTAGTGATGAGCATTTCTCATTATATTTACTGCAGTAAAACAGGGAATTTTGACATTTTAAGTCTGTTTGCAAATACCATTTCACCCATGTCTGGCAAAAGTATAAATACTTTACAGGAAGGAAAGAAAAGGTACAAAAATGCAGTAAATAGACCCAGATCCAACAGGTAGAGACATCAAGAGAGGCACAAAGTTGAACACAGAGACACACGTGTACACACACACACACAAAACAGGCACAATCACACTTTTAAAAAAGAGAAAATCAACCGCAAGCATTCGTAGAGATAGCCGGCTGTGTCTCACTGGGGGGGAAATGCTCTGGCTTTAGTGCCGAGTGTGTGAGAGTTCAATGTCACGTCTCATTCCAAACTGATGCCAAATGCCTCTCTGGAGATTTCCACTGTCAGAGCCAAGACTCGAGGGGGAGGAACAGCATGTTCTCGCTGCGTCTCATCCTCACGGAGGCTGGAGGAGGGTCAGAAAATGCTGACGCTGCTCCAGCCAGTTTCAATTAGACCTCCGTGATGCTACAACAAGGCTGCTGTGAACAACATTGACACATTGTGTGTGTGTGTGTGTGTGTGTGTTTTATATATGAGGCTCGTGTTTTAAAGCCAGGCAACCCCTCCTGTTTCCACGGCTCATTAGTAGAGGATAGAGTCCCCTTCTCATATAAAGGAAAGACATTATTTCTGCTACAACACTCATGGCAAGACTAGTTTAGGCTGAGTCTTCACCTGACCCATAGAGAGTTAAATCAGAAATGAGTCAGAGGTGAGTGAGTTAAAAGGTCTGGAAAGGAAACATAGGAAAGAAAGTGGGAGTTAAGGTAGAAGGAAAAGAAAACGCAGGAGTTATTGCATCGCATCCTGTGTTCAACTATGAGGAGAATGAAACAGGAAGGAAACATGAGAAAGAAAAACAGCTAAAAGGTCTGAGGAGAGGTCACCGGGAGTCAGATAATGCCATCTAGTGGGCGAGGGGAATAATGCTACAGTCACTCTGAGAAAGGAGAAGCAAAATGTATGACAGGGCAGTATTTCATGATGCCATTCAAGAAGCAGCAGAACAAAGAGAAGCAGTGAAATCAAACATTTAAAGGAGAAAGGGAGCAGCCTGGTGAAGGCGAGTCCCCACTCGTTTAAGAGCTGGTAACATGGTCTCTAGAATGAGGGACGATCATGGAACGCAGGGTTAAAGCCTTAAAACCAAACGATTAAAGAGGCTAAAAATCATCTAAATCATCTAAAAACATCTTAATGATCGAATAATCCAAGATTTTTACAATGAGTTGATTGATTCATTGATTGTCTCATGGGTTGAATTATCAAAAATCACATTTCTAGTCAGACTTTGGTTCCATCATCGTCCCGTGTTTCTAGAGTCCAGGAGAGAGGTACCTGTGGCGCGGGCCGCTTTCAGGGTGTCCTGGGTGGGCCTGACTACTTTTGCCTCGGGGCTGTACCACGTAATGAGCAGGGAGGGGTAAAAGAAAGAAAAGAATGTTTCAGTCAAGGGCAAATAAAGGCAAAGCCTCAGATGAGAGGGGAAAAAAAACAAATAACATAAAGAGCCATAACATCGCTAGAGAAGGAATCATCAAAAGAGCAGCAACATAATCAATGACGGTGATTGACTTTCAGAACCAAGAAATCTGGCTTCTCAAGACTAAATCCTGAAAACTCACAAGATTAAATATCTTTAACTGTTATTTACATATTCAAAAAACAGAATAAATACTTTCTTTCTTACATTTTTTGTACAATATGATATGAACTTAATCATGAGTAACGAAAAGCCAGGTTTTCTTGTAGTTTTTGGCAGATCAACATGGTGTGGGCAGCAAAAACATCCCAAAAAAGGGAGGTGGAGGGGGGCAGCAACACATTTTTTTTTCATGTACATGTTAGCAGAGCAATTAAAAAAGGGAAAACATTTATACTAACTATAAAATGTGGTGGAAGAGAGGGAATATCTATGAGATGATTACTAGGGAACAAGAATGGAGGCTGTCTGTTATATAGCAAAGAGGCTAGCCCCCCCTACTGGACATTAAGAGGAAAAACATTACCAATCGTTTGCGACTTTGGACGGTTGCCTCTGAGACAGGGGCAGCTGATCGACAGACTTCAGGCAACGGTAAGCAACCCTGAAAAATAAATCAGAACAAGAACAGTCATTATAATAGTCAGATCTTAATAAACCTGCTACTATTTCAACCCCCCCTTCAATCACTATGTATTTTCTGACCTGCCGTGTGTCCATGGCCTCCATTCTCCTCTCCAAGCCCTCCAGGTCTGAGCTGACCTCCCTGAGGAGCAGCCTCAGCCTGTTCAGGATCACGTGCACCTTCTCCTGGGCCTCCAGACAGTCGCTACCCTGAGCCCGGACCTGCTCCGAGGCCTGCGACTGCAGCAGCAGAGTCTGAGGTCTAGCGTTGACCAGCAGCTGAGCTGACAGCTCCTGAAGGGACGACACCTTCTGCTGCGAGTCCAGCAGCTCACGCTTGATTTGCTGCGCGAAAATAAAAGACAACGTCTTTTCAACATCTTTGCTTTTAAACTGCTGAATGTTTTTCACTTGATCGTACAATGGCATGTCTTTTTGTATTTATGTATTACTTTGTACTTTTATCATGCTTTTAATTTGAGGTAGTCAGACCTCTGCTTTACTTTCCATCTTTGTTATTTTTGTATTTTAAAACACATTTTATGTTGTAGTTTTTCATTTTTGAGATTATATTTTCTTAGTCTATTGACATTTTATTTGATGTTACTGCTTATCTTTGTTTTAGTTTTCAGCTTAACTTTGTTTCTTCTTTTTAGTTGTGTTTTGTGTTAATAAAGTATAAACATTTGGTATCTTTACAGCCAAGGTTTTCAAACTGTTTTGCAGAACTTCAAGGTTTATGGACAGTTTTTGCCCTAAAAAGCAAAAATTTTTTGCGAAACATAAACCTTGTATTATAAAGACGTACCGTCAGTGTTTTGTGATGAGCTCGTAGCGTTTCACGATCCAGGTTGGGAGGGATTGGCACCACTTCGTTCCTCCTGCGGTCGATGTTCTCCAGCCACAGCAGCAGCCCATGGCTCATCTCGTGGAACTCCTGAGAGGCAAAATGGAGTATTAGACATTAATTATGTGTTTTACTTTTTGAGATTGGACTGTTTTTAACTGTGCTATGTGTCTCTTCCTACCTACCGATTCTATATATAGATCATGCTTGACATGCATACAAAGAAGGTTTATTTTTCTAACAAAAAAATAAACAAAGGTTTATTTTTCTGCAACATAATATCAGGAGGATGTCTGTTACTTTTCACACTTTCTTGGAGTGTGTGTGTTTTTATTACCTGGCACTGCATCAGTGCCCTCTGGAGCTCTTCCCTCCAGTCCTCCAGCGAGGTACCGAGCCGATCCCAGCGTGAGTTCATCTCTTTCAGCCCGTCCCTCAGCTCCCACGCCTCCTCGGAGTCAGGCTCTGATTGGAGGAAGTCTGCGCTGCTAAGATTGATGGACAACACCTCTGACTTGTGGGTATCCATCCCCTTCAGAAGCTCCTGATGGGACGAGGCAAAGAGGAAAAATATTCAAAACAGCATATTAATGTGGGGCAAAAGGTTATTTATGATGACTCTGAGCGATTAACCAGACTGAAAGTGGCTACGAGATAGAGGAAGATGAGAAAACATGAGGTGCATAGTGTGTCATGATTAAGCTGAGGTGGTTGGGACTCGTTAGAAGTATGTTATTAGGCTTCAGAGGGGTGTATTTATAGAGTACTGATATCTTTCCTAATGCTTTACAGGCAGCAACAGCTGGACAAGGTACTGACGCGCGTGTGTGTGTGTGAGGGTGAGTGGAAGGACAAAATTGTCCCCACCCTGCACGTGAAGTAGGACACTATTAACAAGGCCAGTGGGGTCAAATTACTGCAGACAAACTGAACTTCATGTACGGTTCCTGAAAGTATACTGTACAGGGACTGACGCAGCAGGGATTACAAAAACTGACACATGATAAAATGAACTGACAACTAATGTTTGCAATCTTCAAATGCAGTAAAACCAAATAATCAGTGGAAAAGGAGTTCATAACAGCTTCTTAGAAAGGATATTATTCTGCTGCAATTATGTTTTGTCTGACAAATAATCTACATTTCATAAAAAAACATTGTTAAGACAAACTCTTGCTTCTCTGACACAAGTGACACAGACATGCAGTAAACAAACCTTGAGCTTCTTGATTCTCTGCTGGATGGTGTGTATGTCGGTGCTGAGCTCGAGTCCTCGCAGCTGGCTGAGTTCAGCCTCAGACTGACCCAACCAGGCCCTCATGGTCTGCAGGTCTGAGATCAGCTGCTGCCACTGCTGCAGGTTCTGCTTGTGCCTGTGCTTCTCACTCAGAGACTGAGCCTGGATCAGCTCCCAGCGCTCGATCACACCTGGAGGGAAACAATCAGATCGGTTTAACACAGTCCGCACAGTATTTACAGGAGGAGATCATCTGGCTGAAGATGATATAATGTACATTTGTGTGTGTGTTTGCGTAAAACTGACCCTTTCCTTGAGTGTCTGTGCTGGTTGGGTTGGTGAGTCCTGGCATGTCATCCTCGTCTTCAGTCAGCTCTCCCTCCGCTCGCTTCACTGCGTCTATACTGCCTCGACACTCTCCCATCAGACGCATCTGGACGGATAATAACATTGACATGTGTTTAGTATAAACAAGACTTTTTTTTGGGAACATTCTACAAGAAGAGGTGTGCTGCAAAGAGTGATGTATGATAAACAACTTTTCTACTTCATTGTTTAAACATAAATAATTTGATTTATTCCAGTTAAGACTCTTCCTAACTTCTTGTATGTTATCTAAAGCCAAAAACTGAAAATTGTACCTTCAACGGAAAATATTAAAGGTAAAACTCTTTGGTAGTGGGTCTCATTTTGCCTCTGGATCCAAGAAAGTGACAAATGATACACAAATATGACCACAGACAGCCATAACTAACCATAAAAACCTAATAAAAAACACATTAATGCATTTAAACTTGAAAATATTTTAATGATAGTCATGTTTTGGCTCAAAATAAAAGCTTATATGTTGATTCTTAAATGTACAAGACTCACGTAGCCCATGTACGTGGAGTCGATTTCGGGGCTGGAGCTGTTGGCGGTGGCCTCTCTCTGCTGGAGGTGGTATCGTCCTGCATCCAGAGCCTGATCCAGCTGTCTGAGACTGGCCTCCAGCTGACCTGGCTCACCTGCACAGAGGTGAAGAACAGGGTCAAGAAAAACTAGACAGGTAAAGTCTTTGATGATGAGTGTTTTCGTTAGCATGCTGTTGGTGCAGACTGATGCTGGGATGTCATGCATTAGTCTGAAACAGAAAGTCATAGCAGAAAAGAACACAGTAGTCGGGTTTTAACATGTTAACGATGATATTAGCTGTGAAATAAATGACAAAAACAAACACGCAAATAAAAATGCAATGGTTGAGATTAGCATTTAGTGTTCTGGACGTCAGCATGCAGTGATGTCATCTTTGCATTTTCAGTATACAAAGATTTTGATGATGGAGGGACATGCAGCCTGGATGATGCTTCCTTGTGTGGCAGTTAATCAGTTTAAAAAAAAAGAGTGTTTTAGTTGTATTTTATAGCATGCTCTCCTATTTCATGCTGCGGCACCAGTTTCCTACCAGAGGATGATTTCAGTGTGTTCTCGGTCAGTTTTATATAGGCCTCTGGGCTCTCTGGGATAACTACATCTGGGAAGAGACACATACAACATACACTACTTATAATGTGGGCATGGTTGGATGTGATATCTGTGCTAATCGAAAATGATTTGATCTCGATGTTTAACTCAGAACTCTTTGATTTTCTCTATGTACTTTTCCTTCATGTTCTGTTATTCATCATCATTTGAATACTTTTTGGCGGAGATTGACCTCATTTGAAAAGATACAATAGATAGGTTGTTGTGAAGACAGCTTCCCTGGCAAAATGTTGACACATTACAAGTAAGGAGATACATGTTTATGTAATAATCTATTGCTCTGTGATGTGTATTTTCTCTTCAGAGACTTAGTGTCATGATGTTTATCATACTTGAGAGGGAACAGTGATTATATCCTCACCACTAAAACTTGATCAGTTCTTATTAATCCTAATTTTTTATTTCAAAACCATACATTAATTGCATTTTAATAAAACAAACAAAAAAACACTCACATTTCATTTACTTGTGGGAACTTCATGAATGATAAAATTGACTGTTGTATATAAATGTCACATGTTTGCATGCTAAGCTGACCTGAATGCTCAATTAATTGCAGTTAACACTGTCATCACATAATAATGACAAATTGTATAGTTTTATTCCAAAAAGAAGAATTATTTTTAAATTTCAGATCTGTATAATAAAATGTTACCAGAACATTTTATGCTTAAATCCACAAACAAATATCCATGAAGTCAATCATCCATCCCACAGTCATGTAGTAAAGTTGGACTGACCTGACAGGACCGTGGCAGCTGTCCTCAGATACTCATCCTCCTCCTCTTGCCCTCGGCTCCTCTCCCCATTGCCTCGCCCTCCGGGGCTCTCCAGACCTCTGCTGAGGTCGTAGTCATGGTCCCACTCCAACGGGATGGAGTCCACGCTGGCTGGAGTGTCGCGTCCCGAGCGGTCAGCCCGGACGAGGGGGGTCGTACCCGTGGCTTGACGGCTGGATGTGCGGGGCAGAGATGAGTCGCCCCACTGCAGCTCAGAGAGGTCTCCACCTTCCTCCATGTCCAGCTCTCTGTCTGAACCATCGAGCTCATCGTCGGCCAGCTGGGAGAGAAGGAGAGAATAATGTCAGCAGAATGCAAGATCATAGGAGGAAGAGAAAAATGCTAAATAATACATAAATTAAAGGGTCAGACATTGTTAAGGTCATAGAAGTTCAACATATGTGTTACTAGGAGGTGTGTGAGGTGCTGTGAGGTGAGCGTGAGTGCATGCATGTTTAACATGAGTGTGAATTCTGTTTCTGAGCAGCTGTCAGTGTGAAAGAATGTCGGACACATGTTTTCACCAAGTCACAGGTGGTGAAGGAGGACAGCTGTAGTGTAAATCTTGTAATGTGTTTACAGAACGCTTCGAGTTCACTGAGTCAACATCAGTTCCCTTCTCTTCACAGGGAGACTCAGTCAGCAGTAAATACATTAAGTGGTAACTCGTGCTGCACCTGTTAGTACTTCAGGGCTGTTGTGAAATGAATTTTCAATGCAAATCTGTCCTGCGAGGCAGAAATTTGCATAATAAATACACTGAAAAAGCAGTCCTGCATACGGAGTGAACACCACTTTAGCAGGAAACAACATTCCCTTCAGTCTTCGCAAGCATCAAGCACACATTTCTCATGTTATCCTGAATTGTGTTGTCTGTGTATCTTTACTCACAGGCAGTCGTGTGAGTTTCTTATAGTATCTGTCGACTCGTCCGAACACCTCCTGGCAGTATCTCTGCAGCTCCTCCAGCTCTTCCTCGATGACAGCTGCGTCCAGAGGTTCGCTCTTCTCGATCAGAGCTTCGCCCTGCCTGAACACCAGCTCAATCTTTCCCGAGTTCAGATAGATCTCCTGCTGGAATGCCTGAGGAACACACACATAAAGGAGGTCAAACTACAATGCAGGTTAACTAAAAATCGAGTATTTAATCAATCATGTGTCCAATAAAATGTTTGAATCACAGGAAATACCCATCATAGTGTAGCTGAGCTCAAAATTGTCAAAAAACTTCAAGGGTTTTCAAACTTCAAGTGACTAAGACAATTATTATTTTATTATTATTAAAATTCACATGTATGATTGTATTTTATATTTTTCTACATTGCATTCTACTAGAATGTAGTTTCCACACATCATAACCTCATACTGCAGCAGATAGTACAAGAAATGATAGAAAAGCTTAAAATAAAACAGGGTACACATTAACAGATGTTTTGTTCTGATACATGAAGGCTCCGTTTTGTATTAAGATATATATACTGTCGTGGTGTCTTGTTGGCTTGTTTTGTCATCTGAGAATCAATATCCAAACATTACGTCCGTCAGTGTGTCTCACCCTGAGCTGTTTTATTTTGGCCTGAACGTCACACTCAGAGAAGTGCTCTATGTTGGTCAGCTGGAGGTCCATCTCTGTCAGCCACACCAGGATGCTGTCTCGTGCCGACTCAAACTCCTCTCTCTGGCTGATGAAGTGCTGAAAGAACAGAGGGAGGCATGCAAACAACCATGCTTTATTGTCATTATCTTTTTAAATTGCTGGGTTGTTTCTAAATTAATTATATAACTGGATATTGGATATGGACATTAATTAGAATAGGAATACGAATTTGTCAGAACTAATGAAGACTTATTCTTGCAAACTTCAATAAATGAGCAATCCCAGACAATGTTACCTTGAGTCTGCGTAGGATAGCGGCGACCCTCTTCTGCAGGTTATCCCATCGCCTGTTCCCATCATGCACCATTTCTCTGAGCCGACAGGAAGAGTCGGTGCGGTTCTCCCGGGCCAGACGACGGTACTGTTTGTTGATGAGCTCCAGCTGGGTTAGGCACTCCTGAACCTGACGCTGGAAGGCCTGCGATCAAAAACACACACACATATTAAAGCTCTGAATGGGACACACGTTTATGCATTATTTCACAGGCAATATTAAAATTTTAATGTGCATGCGCATAAAAAAAACAAACAATTGTACTACACATGGCCCATAAAATCTGTAAACCGGTTTCTGTTCTTAAGTGAGAAAGAAAATGCAAGAAAAGTAAACTAATTAATAAGTGGGCATTCCATTTTAAAGCTTAAAAATATTAAATCTATGTTTAACCAAAATTTACTTTCAAACAGGCACAAACGCTGCAGATCTCAGTGGCCCAGGCCAGACAGTCACTTAGCAGGAATGTGCACGTGCAGAGTGATCGACTGCAGCAGCTGAACAGACCAGCGAAGACGAGTTTGAGCAACATGACACTCTTTACTTTTTTTTCTGTTTCCTCTAGACAGTGGCCGTCTCTCTGTAGAGATCTATTTTGCCCACATGGAGAACTTTAAAAAGATCCCAGCAAGCACGTATGAAAATATTATATTGCATTTGACTGTATGTCTTTTTTCCTCAGTTATGTACTTTGCTACTAATGCATTTATACATAGGTATAAATGCACACACACGGGCAACTGCAACTGTAGCTATCTTTTACTCCACATTCTGACCATAAAAGTGAAATAAACACACCTCAAACTTTTTAAGCTCCTCTTTAGCGACAGTATACAGAACTCCAGAGGAGTTGGGCAGAGCTGCTGTCCTTTCTGAGGTCTTCAGCCAATCCTCGAACCTGGAGTAGTCATCCAGAAACTTCTGCCACAACCTCCACGTCTCCTCAATCCTGCACAGAAACGTCTCTCAGTAAGGTCATAGACACATAAACATAACATCTACATAACATCTACATATGATTAAATGTAACTTTGAAACACACAAAAATATCACTGACTAACAATGTGTGAATCTTATCCCCAATGCATGCATTTGAATGCAGTATATAAGAATGAAATTATCCGAGAGGTACTGACTTGAGCCTCCTCTCCATGGACATGGCGCAGATGTTCCTCCAGCGTCTGTCCAGACCTCTGGTGGCCTGCTGGATGGAGTCGCACTCTGTCTCAGTAGAGCAGGCGTCACAGTCGTGCAGCAGGACTTCACACAGGTTCAACACTGATGCCACACCTGTGCTGTGTTTCTCTATGTCCCTCTGCAGCTCCTACAAATCATCCAGAATAATTACTTAATTTTTGCAGCACTTAAACATTACATGTGCGGTCCTGGCATGTGAATTGTCTGCATCTTTTATGCCATAGGAATAAAGCTCCTTTTATGGCACAAATAAATTCAGCAAATTTTCCAATAATGTCCAGAAGGAGCACAGTCAGCCTGACAAACTACAGTGAATGCATGTGTTGACTATCTCTGCAGCTCTGGAGAGAAAGGAGGTCAGTGAGGTCTCAGCCCACATTTGGAGCGGCAACTTGGCAGCAGGAAGGATACCAGTACTGACTGTAGGCTGGCTTTAAACAAACAGCCAGAGATGTATGCATGAGTCATGCTGTGATTTCCTCATGTGGTTCAGAGTCGCTCATTTTCCACCATCTCGATCTGAGTCATAATGTTCTGCTATTATTTAATATTTAGAGAAAAGTACATGTGTGCTTGTTTGTGTCTGTGAAGGTGCTTGTACATCTGAGTGTGCATATGTCTGGAAGTATGGACTGTTTCTTGTGTGGTCCCACTTGCCTGCTGCTGGTTGAGTTTCCTCTGAATCTCCTGGTCATCACAGGTGTCGTAGACGATGGGCCTGGACAGCTCTGTCTCGATGTGAGCCAGCCAGGAACGCAGGCTGCTCATGTTTTTATCTAACTGCTGCACCGCCACCAGGGTCTCCCTCAACTTCTTCACCCTGGTAGAAAAACGGAGGGAGAGTAAGTCAACGCATGGGGCGACTGTAAACACTGAGACAGGTGCAGTAGTGTGGTATGGGCGAAATGTGTTGACAGATTCTTGCACAGTCAGTATAGCAACAAACCATAAAATACAGTGTAAACAGTACTTGTAAATCACTCATTTGATTAAAGGATAAAACCAAAGTATATACATGAAAGTGTCAAATTAGACATTTTCTTACTTTCTTAAAAAAAATATTTCTTATTACTGTATATCAATGTAGAGTTGTTTATAATATAAAGAACATCTCACTAAAAAATGTACAACGGGAGAAACTCTTTAATTCACCAGAGAAACATAATGAAAACATCTTTGCATCTGGTTATGAATTAAAGCGTTACTGTGTGCTATGCTGAGCTAAACAGAGCAGAAGAGTAATAATGAGGAGTATTATTTCAGATCTGTGCAGATATTTTTGTTGGGAAGTGATGAATCTTTACTCGACCCTACACAACAACTGGGAACCATTTTGGATCTGTGAACGCCTGACATTTCCAAACCCTCTCCACTGCAATCAGTGATATGTGAAACATGTTTAAATTAGCCAACGTCCAACTCTTACAAAAGCCAGCTTCAACACCCCGCCCTGCAGAGCAATGCAACACTCACTGTCTCAACGCAGACTTTATTTAGAATCATGCAAACTAAATACCATAACCTGATAACAATAGACATAATTAGCAGGTCTACTCC
The DNA here is from genome assembly GCF_965226575.1 of Pagrus pagrus. NCBI lineage: Eukaryota > Metazoa > Chordata > Actinopteri > Spariformes > Sparidae > Pagrus > Pagrus pagrus. The sequence goes on from NC_140200.1 coordinate 12,462,371, forward strand.
TCTACCCTGCAGCTCTAATGTGCTGTGGCATTATGTGCTGCACCACATCTTGAAATTCCTACATCTGCTATGAGGCATTTCACAGTGCAACATACTGTAGGACTGTTTACATGATAGGGAATATATATTGCATAACCTCACACATAATCCACTGCACACACTAGTCTACCTTGATCAAATACACATTGCAAATAGTTAAAATGTGTAGGCATGTGTTTTAACACTGCATAAGGTCAGGTTAATTTTGGTGATGCTACATCACACTAACAGCGGCATTAACACTCCTGCCATTGTCTAAACTGTCTGGAACTTATTGTTCAGTCTCCACCCGATGCTCGAAACCCAGACTGGTAAGAACAACACTTGAGGAATTATTTTTGACACACTTGTTAAACCAGATTTGCACTTTACCATGAAGTTAAAACAAAATACATTAATAATGAAGAAAGAAGATAGAGTCTTCTAAAACTCTATGTAGAGCAGAAACATACTCAAAACATTCATATCTTGATGCTGTAGCTCTCCACATAAATAATCATTAAAAAAGAAATGTGCAGTATCTCTCACAGGATGTTATTCAACAGGGCAAGAACTTGTCAAAACACAACCGAACACAATCTAAAGTGCGTGAATAATTATCTTGGCATGAGGAAACCACATGAGGCTGATTCACTCTTTTTTAAGACTGTAGCTTGTTGGTTACAGTCTTAAAAAAAACTTCAAAATACATTCTCAAGCTTGTCCTGCCTGTTGACATCGCAGTCGCAATCCGGCAGATCCTCCTCGCTCGAGCATCCTGCCATATCATCCGTCCCTAAATCCAAAACCATGGGGGTGCAGAATTCCAAAAAGACAACGTAAACGTCAGGAAGCGCTGCGATCCAAACACTCTTCTCTTTCGTCTGCGTGCTCCACATGGGACTTTCTCTAAACTCTGTCTGTGCAGAAGGGGAGCAGGTAGTGGTGGGGTGGCACAACTGTGACTTATCAACTGTTGCTCTCCAAGGTTAAAAAAAGAGAACCCCAAACAGGCGTGAGTGTGTGTGTGTGTGTGTGTGTGTGTGTGTGTGTGTGTGTGTGTGTGTGTGTGTGTGTGTGTGTGTGTGTCTGTGTGAGAGAGTGTGAGTGCCTGAGAGTGACAAGTGCTGCTGGTTCTAAAAACAGACTTACAGTCAGAGGCATGTGCCACAGCGTTAGCCTGCGTCTGAGTATCGTACACTTAATACACACAAAGGGAGTGTGAACAGAAGCAAAGGCTGGAGGCTCCATGCATGTGAGTAAACTTCAATGAGCAGAGCCCAACGAGAAGAAAACTTCTCCAATAAAACATGTCTGCAGGAAAACAATAATAGATCCTTGTTTCCTCAGAGGATGAAAAACTAAAAAACGATGTTGATAAATGAATCCACAAGGTGAAAATTCTCAAGAAAAAACTTCATTGTCTCTGTGACGGCTACAAACTGCTTCTCCAGTTGTTTTTCAGTAAAGGACGGATATAAGAGACAAAGAGAGTGCAGCTGTCTGTATGAGGTCAGACTCCGTCCTCCCTTTCTTCCCTCGTCCAGTAAAGTCCCAGAGGGCAACAGCCGGAAGACAGCCAGGGGGGTTGTGGGGGTGTAGTTCGGATCAGAGTTTAGGCCAGGTCACTTTCAATTCACAACATGCAGAAAGAGGAGTTTTTGTTTTCCGTATTAAATCAACACAGAGATGAATACTTTCTCGCCAACTACTGCATTTTGGATTCACTGAGTTGGTACAAGACTGGTTCCAACTCTGGGAAGTAGAAGTGCCAAAAAGTCAGATGGAGACAAAAGACGAGCGTTGAGGAGAGATGAGGAATGTGACCTCTCTCTGCTTGGTTTGCAGCTCTGTTAAGTGGAGGCCCCACTGACACCAGCAAGAAACTCAGGAAATGCCTCGGCAGCATTGTGGGAAAATTAATTCCCCGTCACGTGTGCTGGAGTGTCAAGAAGGATACCATGGTAACGAATGGAGGCCAAGGCATGCCTTCATTAATAAAAACCTTTCACCACTAGGAGGCGTGATGCAGCACTGGATGTGTATGGTGAAGAATAAGCATGATGACAAACTCACCTCCCTCTTTTCATGCAAATGAAATGACTTCTAGTACACACATTTTTAAACTTTATTTTAATGACCCTGACTTTTTTGAACCATATTTTCTGAAGCACTTAAGGAAACGGTCGAAGTAATGTCCCACTCAAACTCTACTATCAAGCAACACTCTCCGCCTGCTCTTGAGAGTCTTGAACACCCACCTGGCAGCGATGAGATCCAGCAGGTGTTGCCAGCGCTCGCTGACTTTGCTGAGTTTGTGTTGGATCTCGGCAGCCTTGCTGTCTTGGCTGGCCCTGGCCAGGCGCTCACCCATAACCTGCAGCTGCTGCTTGTTCTCCTGAGCTACACTGATCTCCTCCTGGTAGTCCTGGAAGAGAGACGCACCAAGCAGGTTAACAGTTTTTATAACCCTCGTTGTATTTATAACCCTCTTCTTTGAGCTAAAGCAGTCTCAGGTTAATTTTTGATCTATTACAAAGTAAACAATGCACATTTAGGTATGTAATTAAGTCAGTAATATAGGTAAATAAATCAATCAATGCTGCACAACACTGATCAGATCTGGCAATGTCAGTTCTACATATTTGCATTTTATTTCAGTTAAGAATATGAGATGAAATTACCTTTCGCAGCTTTTCGATCATCTCTTCGATGCTGATGTCGCCATTCTGAGAGACCTTGCTCTCCATCTGTGTGAGCCACTCACACAGCTCCTTGTTCTTCTCATTGAACACGGCCCACTCGTTCAACTTCTCGCTCACCTGCTGCCTGCGCAGGGATAGCTGAGGGGACAAAGGGAGGACGGATAGAGGGGAAGTTGTGTGACAGAGGACAAGAGGGAGGAAGAAGGGAGGATATGATAGTCAAAACATGAAAAGGATGTGGCAATTTGGCGTTTTAGTAGTAAGGAAAGAAGAGGAAGATAAACTCATAAAGACATTAAATAATTAGAGGTCTGATAACATCAACCAGGGAAAGCTAGAAAACAAAAACCTACTCATGCAGCAACCAGAATATGTCCAGTCCTATTAATTATTCTAATTCTTTCTCAACCTTAAACAAAAACCCTTTCACAGTAACACACAGTTCAAAATAACTCTGCTGGTCCTATGTTTGCCATGCAAAGTCAGCTGCAGCTCAACTCTCGCTCTGTCAAATATATCACAGCTGTTATTACTTTTTATCTTCAGCTGGCATCAGTACTACATGAGATGCACTGTGTACAGGACAGTATTATTTAATTTAGTGGTCTCTCTTTATATTCATGTTTACTGAATGCTTAACGAGGAAACACTTTGAGAACTTATTGATGTAATAAAATAACATCAGCCTGATAAAAGAAGGATAAATCATGGTCATGTGAACAGTGTCAAAGTACCTGGTGGCAGACCTCCTCCCACTGGCGCTGTAGCAGCTGGAGGCGTTCCTGTAGGACTGTGATGTCATCTGCACTGACCACGCCCTCCAAGGAATCCCTCAGCAGGAACAAGGAAGTAAGGTCATCGGTCCAGCTTTCCACGCTGCTCTCCAACTCCTGCATCCATATGACATGACAAGAATTGACAAACTGGTAAGTCAGACGAGCCTGTTAAGATGATTCCTGTTTCTCCCCATAACGACAGCCACAGTCCAATAGAGCAGGAAAACCACAGAGAGAGCTACTGAAACTCGACTGCAGCTGCTGCATCCTCAGAAATAGTGATCAGAAAAGCAAAACAGCAGACTGACAATGAGTATTACAGCAAGGCATGAAAGGCAAACTTTCTTCTAAATGCAAGTAGCATAAAATAACATTGACATGATCCACTCAATAAAAATAAAATAGCAACACCCAAGGTTAAAGGCAGGAAAAGGTAACGGACAAATCTAACCTCGCATCTCCTCCTCCTCCGTCATTGAGACGGTTTTGCTGCGCTGTAATAATTTGTAGACCTGGAGAATGTGTCCATTACGCAACACACACACACACACAAAAGGAAGCACACACACACATACAAAAATACACCCCCACTGCCAACAGGGATGCTCTCTCTTGCTTGCGCTCTCTCTCTCATGCGCACGCACCCTCTCTTTCTCTCTCCTCTCTCTCTCCCAACCCCCTCTCTACTCAGCTGATGCTACTCACAGCCTCCCTCCTCCCCGAGGAGGACGTGTCATGCATGAAACATGGACTGCATACAGTGTCCAGTGGCTAACACAAACTGCAAATGATCATACTGTGAATTTTCACACAATAATTTGGTGAATGCTGCAGGAACAAACTCATCTTCAAAGCAAGACAAATATAAGGCACATCATTTCTTTAAAATGAGATAAAGACTCAAAATGCCGTGCCCCTCTACAGGACTAAACAAAATGCATACCAACAGTGTGAAACCAAACAAACAAGGTCACACAATGAGACAGCAGCTGATACACAAACAAGATTTTTTTTCCTTTTTTTTTTTACTACTGGTCTGTCTGTTTATCTGTTTGTCCTCGTAGCCAGATTAACAGAGTAGAGGGAGGGCAATCTGTGTCTGTCTGTCTGTGTGTGTGTGTGTGTGTGTGTGTGTGTGTGTGTGTGTGTGTGTGTGAAGTATTACGATGTGTATCAGATTTTCCTCACCTTGCATCTGATTTGCTCTGAGTGTAGTTCCTCATGGTGGTCCGGCAGGGGCACAGACAGCTTCCTCTTGAAGGCCCTCAGCTTCTCAAGTGATGCATTTATGCCCTTCTCACATCGCTCCCAGTTCTACATACACACACAAACACAGTATTAATTAGAGCATAAAACACACACACACTCTCACACATATGCACTTACACATAACACAAACACAGACTGCGGATCGTCTTCTACTCAGGGAAGTTGTCATAAATTCTTCCTGCTGCTGCAGCAGAAGCATCACTACGGTTAAACTGCAGAACACATAATATTAAACTGACAAACACGCACACACACATCAATCAAAGGCTGAAGTCAAGCAACATCAATTATCATGCCATACACAGCCCACTCAGCTCTGAAACTCCCAAGCAACACCATAAGACAGAGTGATACAGCAAAAATCCAACAGCCAAAGAAGAGAATTAGCAAAGCTTCATGACAAAAGAGGGAGGTTCTGCTCCAAAGGGCGCAGATTACAGCTATTTTTAGCCTCTGAGTAACGGTCCAGGAAAATCAGGGTAATATTTGGTAAGAAATGCTGCGGCAAAGTGGCATACCTGAGGCAAGAGTCATGGTAAAAGAACAGCCAGGGTAGGATGAGAATAGCTAAAGAAGCAGCTCTCTAAGTGCAAACCGAAGAGGACAGAGAGTGACTGAGATTATAGGAGAGTAAGATTAAGAGGAAAAGAGGGAAGAACCATGTACTGACGAAAAAGCCAAGGTCCCAGATGCATCTCTAAAACTGCGTCACTCAGATTTTACAGGCTGTGATAGTGCCATGTTTGAATGTGACTACCTCACAGGGTTCAAATCACTACAGCTCGCTCCACAGAATCTGCACTCTGCATGTGTTTGTGTGTTTATGTGGATGTGTGCCCTCGGCTGGCACTCTTTTATCTTTGTGCATTTTGTGCCATCATGCAGTGCTTGAGTGTTTAAAAGTGTGGCGCAGATGCTTGGCAATTTATCAAAGGACAGAAGTAAGTGTGCTCCATCTCTGTCCTTCGCTTCTATTCAGGACTTAAGGTGCAGCATTGCATAATTCATACAATAACCTGGTTTCACTGTCCTGCATGCACAACCGGATGGACTCATTAAGGGCTCAGATGCCCTTCAGCACCCTTCACAGCACCTTCACACTGCAGCATAGTAGACACATACCCACAATAGCACAGGATGACCCATAATCCAGCACTCATATGTAATCTTTCCACACTTGAAACAACCTTTTTATAATGTATGCTCAATGGTAAAAAATCTACTTTGAGGCACCTCAGACTGTATGTTATTTGCCAGGAGAGCAACAAACCAAGAAAAAAGTATTTTTTTAAAAATACTTGTTTACTATTATTGCACTTTTATCTGACCTTGAGCAAGCCATGCAGCTCCCTCCTCTGCTGGTCCAGGCGGTGGTGGGCGTGCCTCCACCTCTCCTGAATCTCCATCAGCTCTGTCTGCAGCGTGGACTCGGCCCTGGCATCGGCAGACAGCAACAAGCTCCTACCTGCCTCCACCGTCAGGATGTAGCCCCCCTGCTGCCGCTGGAGCACTCGCTCCCTCAGCTGGAGGAGCGGAGATAGGGATAGTGGGCAGAGGGAGTACAGGTTAACTAAAGGAGTCTAAGGTTGGAGGAGGGGTGAGGGCTTATTAGTAGGAAGCCAACTTAGTTTTTAATTAAAATATGAAAGTTGAGGTAGGAGTGGTTGTGTTTGTAAAGATCTGGACCAGCAGATTTGAAAAAAATGGAGCTCTGCAGTATTTAAATTAGCTCTTAACCTTTTCCCGTGACCTCATAAATGATGCAAACTTTGTAAACAAGCTTTGTGATAAAATAATTAATTCAAGGCGAATTGGGAGTGTCAGAGACTGAACCCATCACCGATTCAATCCACTTGAAAGTGATTTTAATCAGAACTGTGACTTGCAGAGATAATTAAGCATAAATATTTTAACAAGCTAATTTCAGAGAAGCTTAGAAATTTGAATAAAGTGATGGGTGAAGTGAAGGACTGTAACCTACCTGTATCTGATCTAATAGGTTTCTGGCTTGCTGCAGTGCGACTGGTTCTCCTGGCTGATGAACATCTGGATCACGAGTTACTTCTTGAAGCCACTGTAGCAGCTTCTCTGACATCTCGCTGTAATTCTGCCACTGGCGGACCAGACTATCAATAATGCCCCTTCGCTGCTGAGCACGCCTCACTACACCTTGCCACTGATTGCTTAGCAAGGCCAGCTTCACACTGAAGTCATCTCTGTAGGGGGACAGGAGGAAGAACAGCATGTCAGCTTTTCATAACTGGATACAGGTGAAATTGTTGATAGGATTGTGCGTTTACCTGTCATCCATTTGTCCCTGGTCCAACATATGATGGCCATCAGTGATGATGGAGTAAAGAATCTGCTGCCTGCTAAACATCTCTGCCTGGAACAACTGGAAGTACACACATTCATATTTATAACAACACCCTAAATGCAAAGACAGCCACTAATACACATGTACATCTAATGCTTCGCTCTGACCTCATGGTCTCTCTGCTGCTCCAGCAGACTCTGGTAGTTGCCTGAGATCTCAGCAGCCAATTTCTGTTCAGTCTGAGACAGGAAGTCCATCCACGCCTCACACTTCTGGAGGAAACTCTGCTGCTGGAGCAACACTGCCTGCAGTTTACTGGAGAGGGACAGAGGAAACACATTGGGAACATAAATAACACTAACAAAGAAGAGGCTAGTAGTACTTTATGATAAGAAATGTACATGTTGTCACCACAAACTTTTCTAATACTATACCTAGTATAACACTTTCAAGATACCAAATTTAAAAAAAACTTTCTAGAGGCTTGAAGCCTTTATCATCACATTGAAATTGTAACTATAAATGCAATTGAGAAAAATAAAGTTTACAGAATTAATAATGGTTAAAATTAAGCATTTTCCAAACTTTCAAGACTTTGTATGAACCCTGTCTTTTACTAAATATTAATGACTTTTTAGTGACAGAACGTCACTGAAAAGTTATACAGTTGAAAAACAGTAGAAGTCCACAAATAATAACTGCTATTACAAGAAATATAGTTTATTATTATTATATCCTTTTTAGTAGGTGTTTGACTTGTAGTATGGTGGTCACTGACAGCTCAGTGCTACTACAGACAGGTGAAGTATAAAGGTTTGAGGTACCTGAATCTCTCAGTGAGGTGAGCGCAGTGAGTGGCCCAGGATCTGTTGAGACTTTGCAGCCGTTTAACATCTCTGTCGCTGACTGGCAATCTGTACACCAACTCGTTAACACGTTCCAGGTCCGGAGACAGACTGCTCAGCTTCAGTAGGTGAACCTGGGAACACATTATTAACACATATTCAGTAGGTCATTTTAATGCAGATGACCAGTCTTTTTGACGAAGAGCACAGACATCACAACAATAACAAAGACGGCAGTGTTTTTCATACCTTCAGTTTTTCCATACGCGTCTGGACCACAGTGAGGTCTGGTGAGCCGACTGGGTCTGACTCCTTCAGCACCTCCTCTGCCTCCTCAGCCCTACGGATCAGTGTGTCCAACTGCTCTCTGAAACCTTCGCAGGCCTGAGATCCAGACTACAAACGTCAAAGGACACAGTGAGAATACTGAAGTGATTGTCCACCAATCATATCCTCTTATTCATATAATAAGGTTTTACATGGAAATAAGTGTATGCCGTGCTGCTATCCTTACCTGCAGTACTTCCTGCTGCCTGTGAAGGGCATGCTCCAGTGTTGCTAGGTGATGTGTGAGTGACAGGTGGTCGGTCTGGAGGGCTGCCGAAGAGGAGGCGTCGACTTGGCTCTTCAGCTGCTCCCCCAAAGCCTGCAGCTGCTGGAGGGACTGCTGCACTGATGCCTGGTCACCGAGGCACGCCTGCAACAACAAAGTCACCAGAGAGATGCAGGTTAGGGACGGTACCACTGAATGCTTAAGGTTTCGAGAGGTTGGAGAATATCGTGGTAAATATACTAACGGCAAAGGGACAAGAGAATAACATTCAATGCATAAGATATAATGTGCAAAGAAGATTTTGTGAGCCTTGACAAATGATAAATGTCGGGATTTAAGAGAAACTGTCACATAGTTTTATATATAGTTGCATATTTTTGTCTTTATCCAACAGGATTAAAGGACTCCATTTGCAAGAAAGTGGATATTTTTTTTCCAACTCAAAGACAGACATCTGATCCTTTTTCATAAATAAATTCAGGATGAGAAAAACAAGGGTTTAAAGCTTTTTTGTTAAAACACCCCCATGACCACAATTACAGTTCTCAACCACTTAACGGTTAGCAATGGTTTGTATTAGTAATTCTCAGTCAAAATAACTGTCTGTCTACAGTATTAGGACAGGGTCTCTCTAGACATCGCCCAGCGTGGCCCTACAAGCTCAGCGTGACACCGGAGGACCCCTATAGTGTAAATCAGGGACCTGTCTTTCCCTTTGCAAGTCTCCTTTTCAAAAGGCTTTTGTTAAGATTGTGCTGTGAATCTACATTCAAGCAGACAAAAGGACAGGGTGCAATTTGGTATTCTGCAGAAGGGAAAGAGGCTTTGTGAAGTCTCATAGTGAGCTGACAAGCTGTTTGGAGCTTATTCACAAGACCAAAAGAGACTAAGGGTAGGAGAAGGAAAAGCACGAAAAAGGTATATTTCAAGCCACACAAAATCAAAATGTGGATGCAGAAATAATAAACACTAGACCTGGATCATGGAAAATAACAACTACAGAAGAAAATGTGACATATTAACTAGTTACTGACTAAAACAATGTTCACATAATCATATACTGGACTCCTGTGTTAAAATTTCTACCCACATTGCAGTCCTTTATCCAGACGCTACTCTCCTCCTCTGTGATCTCCCTGTCGGTGGCGCTCTTCAGCAGACGATCAGCACGCTCCTCCTGTTTCTGAACAGCGGTCCCACACTGTCCATACAACAACTTGTAGCGTTGCCACAACCCCAGCAGGGCCTTACTGCTCCTCAGCTGCTCTGAGATCTGCTCTAGTAAACTGTTCCATCTATAACAAAGGAGGAGAAAGATGCGGTTACATGCAGAACTCAGCTCAGATGCTAGTTAATGATGAGGATTAAAGCTGCAGTTTGATTTAAAGTCACTCAGAGATGGAGTTTTGTTATCTCTACCTGATGTTGACATCCCGGAGGGCTCTGTTGAGTGTTTCCGCCACAGACGGGTGACACTCTGTCAGTAACTGGTGTGTTACAGAGCCAAACTTCCTCAGGCTGCTCTCCTGTTTATCCATCTCTTCCTGCAGGTTCTTAAAAACACAGACACCCAGCAAAAGTTAATTTCATCTCTAATGAAAGTTCCTATTCACAATTACCTTCAGGAGTAAACGACTTTATGCACTACTAAGTGTGCAGAAAGTTTTTTCAGGTTTGTGCCATTTTTCGAAATAAACAGGGCAGTCTATTTTCTAAACTGCTCACCTCCAGACTCTCCACCTGCTGCTGCACCGCCTCTAGAGACCCATTAAGGAGGCGCAGCCTGGACACAGAGTACCTCCCCTCCATCAGGTAACCATTGATCTCCTCTGAAGCTCGCCGGTAGAGTGTCCACTGCTCCAGCACCGACCGTAGGCTCACCTTCATCTGACTTATCTGAAAGGAAAATAGGAGATGAAAAGTTTTAAGTGTCTTAAAGCACAAAGACAAATTTTATAACCATGAGGGCAAGGGATTCAAGAAGCTCACCATGTGGTCCAAATGAGCCCAGGATTGGTTCAATCCTTTGAGGGTCTCCTTGACAACAGAGCAGGCTGCACCTATCTTATCCTGGATGAGAGCATTTCCTCGTTCCTCTGTTTTCTCTAGATCCTTCTCTTTTTCCTTCACTAAGTCTTCCAGCTCCTGCAACAACAACATTTTTGTTATTTTCAGAAATATGAACATCATAAAAACTCAAATTGTGTGTGGCATACTTGCTGTATGTCTGCATACCTGACAGTCTTTAAGTGCATTCTGCACCGATGCTACGTCCTCTATCCTGTGTCTCTTTTTCAGTTTCTCTTCTTGTAGTGTGAGCCAGGTCTTCAACGCCTGAACTCCATTTTCGTGCTCCAACCAACCTTCTAAAAGTCCCTCTAAAAGCTGAATCTGTAATACAAACACAATTCAGAACAACTTAGCATATTGAAAATATATGAAGAAAACATTGCAGGTATAATTATTGACTACTCTGTAACATTACCTTTTCAGTGATGAGCCCCTGTAGTATTTGCCATCGCCTGTTCATCGCTCCCAGCTTCTCAGCAAAGTCTGTTTTGTCACTGCGCTTTCCTTCGACATCCTGACTGCTGATCTGCAGCACTGACTGGTTTACAAAGTCCACAGTCAACTGCTTACAGGTCAGATCTATACGGAAACCCTGTAAAATACAATTGAGACATGACAAGACTGTGAAGAGGAAGAGGGAATAAGAGAAGAGAGCTTCTTTTGCAGCTTGACCACAATGGTACAACTTCTGAACTCTTTGAGCGTTAAAATAAAAATAAAAACAGTTTCATACCTTATACTTCTGCAAGAAATTCTGGACCACCTCTGAGCCTACAGCTCCCATGATTTTGTCCTGGTCCTCCTCTATGATGTTCTCCATGAGAGAGATCCAGCTCATCAGCTCTGTGATGGCATGCCGGGATGCCAGCTTCTCCATCTGCAACTAAAGGATGAAAGAGGAGGGGTTACAATGTTATAAAAAGCATCAGCGACTGTATGTCACGGTATTAATAATACCAATTAGCCCCATAAGAAATTACTTTAAACAAATTGACAATCATTAAGGAGTAACAGCTGCTGTTCTCAGACCTGGTGTAGCTTCTCTTGTACTACAGGAATACGAGTCAACAGCTCAGCCCACTGAGTGTCGATTTGGCCCAGCGCTGTCCTGAGACCAGCTGTGTCGACTCTTTTCAATCGCAGAAGCTGGTTGCCTGTGCTCAGCACAGATGAACGCAGAGACGACTTAGCATCCACCTCTTTGGAAAACTCCTACCAGAAACAAAAATGACAGTAAGAGAAGTTGGATTTCATCCATGCTTTCATTAATAATATAGATGTTGTTTTTTGGTGCGTGGTACATTTTTGCTGCACAACAAACTAACCAGGAAGGCATAGAGGTGGTCTCTGACGGTCTCCAGCTCCTGAGGCACTGTTACTGACTGGGTCGTCCAGAACTCCAGTCTGTCCAGAGCTGACCGCAACCAGTGGCTCAACTCTGCTGACTCACTCTGGTACCTGATATTTATACACAGGACAAAATATGATGATATGATTTCTGAAAGATGTAAGGGATCATTTTCACTGTTTTCAGCCTCCTGGTATAAACAGGATTATAGACCAGAACTATTTTGCTGACTCACATAACTACAGAATTGATTTGAGATTTGATTCTTGACTATCAAAACAAACTGAGACCATTGTTAGACCCTGACCTGCTCCAGTGTTTTAGTGTGGAATCGAGGCGGTGCAGCTCCTTGTTGACTTTGGTGGTGGAGGAGAGCCAGTGTTCTCCCAGCTGGGTCAGCTGGTTCTCCAAATCTGAACAGCCAACAGACAGGAGAAGCCTCTTGCCCTCCTCGAGGACCTGGTACAGCTGAGGTTGATGCTCCGTCAGGCTGGCCTTCAGACGCTAGAGGAGAGGATAGATGGATGTTTGATTAATTAAGATTTCAATACTCTCATTTTGTTTGACTACAGCTTTGTATGTATGAAGTTCTTTACCTGGTAGAGACCGATTCTTTCAACGAGTCTTTCCTCTGTCTCCTCGACCAGTCCTACAGTTGGGATGCTACACTCTACAGCCTCCAGCTGTCTACACAGAGCCTGGTAGTCTTCTACAAGCCTGCTCCATGACTGTCAAAGAGAGGAGAATGGAGAGAATGGCTAGGCTACCATATGCTACGTGTTGTTTTATTTAACTCAACTGTTCTGTTCATGTTTGCTATCATTCTATTAATCATTAGTCATTCCTACCTCCAGTATGCCCTCCAGCTCCACCCCCCTCCTGTGGGCCTGTTTGAGCACACTGTGGGCTAAGGCCATGGTCTCCTCCAGGGTCTGGCTTTCCCTCTGCGCCACCAGACCAGATACTTTACTGTAGAATGTCTGGGTGAGAATCATATGGCACTCCAGACCCTGGAAAAACTCCTGTATTAACATGAAAGACAATGTTAGAAAAGAGAGAAACTGGTCTCTAAATAAACAACAATAATTGCACATTTCAGTGAAATCCCACCCCCCTTTTACAACCCTCCTTACTTTATGTTTGTCCAGTAACATCTGGACCTCTATGACAGAGGCCACTGTCATCTTCTGATCAGCAGCCATCTTGTCCTGAGCAGTGTCCACCAGGTCTGTGAGGTCATGAAGAGCAGCTTCGTACTGAGTCTTGAGAGACAAGCCGTGGTTCAGGCTGCTACGTCTGGAGCCCACCATCAGCACCAGCTCCTCGTATGCATCCTACACAAAATCATCAATATGTCAGGCATAAAGAGTGCTGAACGATTATGACCCTGGGGGAACAGTGTAAGAGAAACCTGTACCTGTAGTTTGAGAAGTTCTTGGTTGGATATTTGGTCTGACTGGAATCCCTCTGCTCTGGTCTTCAGCTCAGTCACTCTCTGCTCAAACTCTCTCAGACTCTCCTCAACCTCTGATAGTGTCTACAAAATATGCAAAGTATTAATTCACTGCACCTGTGGGATTTCTGTATTTTTGTATCTTTGTGTACTTTCCCTTTGTTGTTATCATACCTCTATCTGTTTGGATGCAGGCCGGTCAACAGTCCCCGCCATCTTTTGTAGCAACTGGTGTTTACTTTCACTCAGAGCTGTAAACAGCATCCTCAGTTCATTCTGGAAAGGACAACAGAAACAATGTTCACACTAAGTGAGGCTAGCTTTCTAATCACTAAAAAATATGTTCCAAGTTAGATCAAAATCAGACTGGTGGTTCCACATTCTTGCCATCATACCTGGAAGGTTGAGTGTTCCTGCAGCCTGTCCCTCATGCCGTCACAGTGTTGTTCCAGGGTGGAGTCCAGCAACCCCATCCTCTCCTGCAGGCCCTCCAGTGTGTCCTCCATCAGGGCTTGCTCCTCTCCTCCGCACAGCCGGCCTGCTCCTCCACCCAAAAGGTCTCTGCACAGGTTTACCTCCCTGGTCATTGCCTTCAGCTGTTTATTCAAACCCTGGAAAAAAGAGCCGAAGTCAGTAACACTGCTAGTAGATTTTTAATTATGTTATTTGTATGTATGTGTTTTTAACATCATGTTAGTAGTTTCTTTAGTACCTCTAGATTTGTAAGTTGTGTTTCTGTATCTTCAGACAGCAGCACAGGACCAGATAGCAGCTGATTCTCAGCAGAATCCAACCAGGAGGAGGCTGCCGAAACTGCAGAATACAGGTCCTGCTGGACTGTATACCCAATCAGTTTACTGTCACCATTCGCTGCCTGTGAGGACAAACAAAGAGTAGTTGTTTAGTGCATTTAAAGTTGTTAGTAAGAACGCTTTTGTGCCATATTAAAGAAAAAATTAAAACATTTTCTGGGAAAATACATGCAATGAGAGATTAAAATAAGATTGAAAATCTATGCATCACCTCTGGGGCAACTCTTTCAAGAGTCTGGCTGCAAGCCTCAAATAAAGCTCTAGGAGAGCGAGAGTCCTGGCTGGCAGAATCGCTTCTAAACACCATACTCGGACTGGACAGACGGGATCGGTGGAGGACCTGCACACGATAATGACAAATGAGACGTAGAAAACAGTTTAAGGTCAGAGTGGCATCAGACATAACAATGAAGGTGTTGAATTACCGGTACATGAGGGGAAGAAAAAGTACTGATAGAGTGCACATTAGCCTTAAGTAATGAGTTTAAGACAACTCAAAACATCAAAATTTAATAATACAATATCTATTAAAACATAATGTATTGCATTTGTACCGGACTGAGCTGGTCCTGTTCCAGAGTGTTGAGGGAAAGCTGCAGCTTTGTGCTCTGATCTTTATTCAGGTTTTCCCAGCGCTGTCTCAGCTGGTCCAAAGGAGAAAAGGTCTCACTCTCCAGTAGCACTCCTCCTGGGATGCACACCTCACTGTGGGAAGGAGACGGGTGTAATGTCATGAGAGAGTAATATTTTGATTAAATGTTTCCAAGCTTTTTTAAATCAGCATAAAAATTACTGTAATCATATGTTATGTGGAAGGGATAATAAAGTAAGTGTCAGGAGAAAAAGTACCTGTCCCCATTGGGTGTGGTCTGTTGGCTGAGTATCTCTTCTCCAACACTGGCTACAGACTGGAGCAGCTTCCTCTGTTCAGCTACTTGCTCCTGCAGCTCCTAGGAAGTCACCATACAGCATTTAGGTCGGATTTATCAGAAGAACTACCCTAGCTGAAATTGACTCAATGAGTCATTTGGAGCGATCAAAATATGCTCATTATGGGCCTGTTGAATGTAAAAACTATGCAAAGTTACCCTCTGTCGAAGAAGGTTGTCATGGTGCTGCTGTGTGCGTGTGGATCTGGCCTGAGAGAGCCAATCCTGGACATTAGGACTCTGGGACAGAGATGAGTCTGGCTCACTGTCTTCCTGCTCCTGCAATGAACCCTGCAAGAAAGAAAGAGGGACTTCAACACTTACTACTCCTTAATGATTGTCAAAAATATTTTCTATCTGCTTGTGGATTCCTGGCGAGCAGAAAAGGGCATACAAGTTGTGTGAAATCTTCTAGAATAAATCTGTTTGGTAGTATTAAAATATATATTATACAGTATATGTGTTTTTTAAATTGAGATTGTTGCCAACATTTTAAATAGACTCAAACAAATAAGCGGTTGTAGTTCCTATGTGTAGAGTGATTTTATGAATGAATGAATGAAAGTCATTATTTACTACAAGAGCACATTGAGGGAGGCGAGCAACAAGGGGTTTTACTTAATGGAAAATAATTTTCAGAGGAAACTGAGAGACTGAAGAAGAATATTGAGTTGATTTTCTCAAAAAGGACAAAGCCACAGAGCAAAAGGCCAACATGTTGAGTCATCAGAAACACACCTGATGCAGTACATTTAGTGTTAGCATGTGATGAGGTAGCATCCTTTTGTCTGTTGTCTGAGGCCCATTGTGAGACACACAGGCTCTTGTTGTTCGATTGTGGAAAACAGTGGACTTTTATGAAGGAACATGACGCAACCTTTAGTATTTGCACAATACTACCATTGATACGGTTACACAGTGTCACATAATGCAGCACAGCACAACCAAAACGACAAAGAGGCAGGGGGGAAGGAAGAGCTGGGAAATGGAAAACCATGTGGGAATGTGTAGGGAGCATGAGAGGAGATGAACATAAATGGTGGGGAAACAAAACACACATGACCTCTGTTCACACCTGTATGTCAACTTGTTTGTCCTGCAGCATCTGCTGCAGCTCCATCAGGCTGTCTTTGAGCGAATGCAGTTTAAAAGTGAGTTGCTCCGCCTCTCCCTTGGTCTCGGCTCGACCCTCCAACAGCAGGCTCTCGCTGTGAACGGACAGCTCTGACAGATACGACACCTTCTGCTCGATCTCAAACAGCATGTTCTGGAAAAACAAAGTTAAGCAAAGTTAACATAATAAAATAACTACAACCTTAAATTTTAAGTAGCCACCTCATACCCCTGACTGTTTGCCATAACCTGCTGAAAGAGTGACTCATGTAGAAAGAAATAGTTAAAATATCCCTAGTGCAGTTACTCGAAATACGTCTATATCATTAAACATCAGCTATTATTACTATGCTACATGCCACAGTATATCTACTGCAACGCTCTATATTTCACTGGTGTGCATCGATATTTAAGAGATCTGGAAACACTTTACAATAAGAGTACTGATTTTTAAAGATGTTATCTTGGAAGTTTGTGTTTGGTGATTCCCATATTTTTGGCTTACTGGCTCCTTTATTTCATTTTTAGATATCGAAAAGGTAAACTCAGGTAAAGTTATACAGTATTTCACCAGAAACACATTAAAGATTAGTGGAAAACCTGGAAAAGTAAACATAACTGTGTTCCTGCGTTATTTTGTTTTTGGTTTCTTATCATTCAATCATCTCACGACCCCTGCTTCAACACACCTCATTCAGAGGAATGAGTCTATGGGAGCTTGATGCCGAGCTGATCATTGATGAATCAGGTGTGTTGGAGCAGGGAAACACCTAAAACATGCAGGGCAGGGAACCCCTGGGAACAGGATTGAAAAACACTTTTCACCTTACATAAAGAATGTATCTTCGTAACACGTTGTGGTCTCATTGTACTCTTTTTCAAGCTTACTAAGCTTTAAATTTCTATTTCCAATCCTTTTCAGCACGTCCTACTCACTTTTCTCAAAAATTTCCCAACAAGAGGAACAACAAAAAGAGAGACCCTCCCATTTTTTGTCCAGAATGTGTGTGAAAAGTGGTGCAATTGTATGGCGCTGGAAAAGAGGGGGATTAAGGTGGTAGCCCCGTCTTTCACACAAAGACACAAGGGCCCTTGGCAGAGATGGGGAGGTCTTTCTACACAGCACAGCTTTCCCGACATTACAGAGTGCTGCCATATAACTCTTTTCCTTCTATGCAATTTTTCCACCGTGTCATTAACTGGGAAATGGAGAGCCCTTTGTTTATTATGTTTACCTGTGTGGTTTTTCAGTAAATAGTTTTTAAAACTAACACAGTTAAATCGGCAAAACAAACATGAGGTGCAAAACATATGCACATAACTTTTAACATTATCCAACCAAAGCTGTTTATATTTCATACTCCTCTTCTTCTCATTCCATCAGTATTACTGCTCCCTCCCTGCCTGAATTGCTTTCTCTCACCACTATTCCTCAATTCATCTCTCTAAGTTCCTATATCCTTTCTCATATCTTGCCAAACCACTGGATTCATACTGCAATAATCTATGCTGGCAGACAGTTTATACCCCCTGGAGAGATGAAGATCCGTATGGGCCGGACCTTTAGACCTGAGCTCCACAGGAGCCATATGTGAGCTGTAATCAGCTTATTGTCTCTCAGCTGCTACAAACACACTTTAAACACTGATTTTCTTTGCCTCTTTGCCAGAACTAACATTATTTACTAATGAGAAACCAATTATGGTGCACCATAGGATGAATATTTAGATATCATTTAAATCAGTTTGATATCAAACAGTGTAATGTATGCTTTCACAGAAAGCTCCCAAAAACACCACTTGTAAGACTTATTTTAAATAAATATATCAATGTAAATGCACACAAAAGCATTTCTTGGAACTGAACAAAAAGGGATGAAAAGCAGTGCTTCTGGATTAGAAATCACTGAACTTTTATTCTAATTTGTGGGAAATATGCTATACAGTAACTTAAAATGTAAACAAACAAACGTTTTGATCTCCTTTCTCAGAAGATTTGTGATCAGAATCACAGAAACTGGAATTTTATTTCCTACTTCAAAGACGTGAAAAAATCTTTACAAGACACAAGTGTGGCTCATTGACCACTGCTCCCATTTAGCCATGTGTGCTAATACAGATGATGTTACCATAGAAACAGGATAAGTGGGGGCACAACACTTGGGCTGGTGAAGGAATGTCTGAGGACTAATGAGGAGGGTAATCAGAGAGAGATACCCTAATCCTAATCCCAATGTCCTAATCCTAAAAAAGTGTCAATTCATTGGACAATCGAGGCCTCCCATTCTGTTCTGAACTAGTCTCATACACAGGTTTTGAGGATGAACTGAGCAGTTTACGCGTGACTAAAATAGTAACAGTAATATAACACTGAAGGAATGAATCCAAGGATAAACGCTATTTATGGAAACAGCGAAGCAGCCAGATACTCTTTGATAGCTCCCTCTACATAATACAATAGCATACAGACTTTCATGCTGCACCTTGGGTGGTCATAGGAATTCAAAAGTTGTCTTTGACTGTGACAGCTGAGAAAGAGTTTAAAAAGATGCACCAAACTGTCATCCTTGTGAATCTTAATGAACCAAATTTAAATTCGTTCAGTACTCACTCAAACAGTCAGCTGAGCCTTTGATTTAAGCAGAAATGTAAATCTCACCTGACAGTCGATGAGCTGCTCCTCCATGTCCAGGTCTTCATTAAGGGGCTGAAGGGCAGAGCTCAGAGTGGCACGAGTGCTGAGCAGCCAGTGGTCGAGCTCTTCTGCCTCGCTGTGGTAACGCTGCAGTGCCTGCTCCTGTCGCTGCTCTTCTAGCTGTTCACTTAGTCTCTCCTGTAGAAGTCAATGTGACAGACATATTAGATTCAGTGTGTGAGGAGCAATGTAAAAAAGAATGAGAGTATGCAAATTTGGGAAATGTAAATTAATATCATATTTGAGTGCCTACCTCCAGCAGCTGCCGTTTCCCAGAAGCTTTCATTCGAATGGTGGCCATCCTCTCTCCCAGCACGGTGAGAGTAGACTGCAGAGCCAGCTGGTCGCCAGGCTCCCCATCGCTGTCACTGTCTGCCAGCTCCTCAGAGAAACACGTCTGTAATTCACCGATCTCATCCTGCAGCATCAGGATCTCATCCATCAGAGCCTGGACAGATAGAGGTCAGAAAAGTGTGAGCAATAAAAAAAACAGTCAGACAAAAGGGACATTTGAAGAAGATGGCATGAGGGAATAGTAAAAGACGGTTTGTCCAAACTGCCTGACAGTAGCCTTACAGAAAGGAACTGTATCCCATCGCTGTGAAGCTGGCACAGTAACGGAGAGCAGTGCCATGCAGTCTGTGCAACCATTGCACTGGCTAGTGCAATATTAAACCCCTAAGTCATTCTCTGTTCTCTCGAAGAAGGCTTGTCTTTTGTCAGCTTTGTCTTTTCCCTGAGAGATTTCTTCTGTCTGCCTTTTAATGTATGCTTAACATGTACTGCTACTTTCAACGTTTTTAACTGTATTGCACTCAGTCCTCCTCCATCTCTCTCTATGACAATCACAACTTCCCCAATATCTCCAGACCTCTCTGTCTCCCCCCTCTGTCTCTCTTACCTGGTGTGCAGCCATCTGGCTCTCGGGACTCTTGTTAGGCTCCAGGCCCTCGTTGAGCGCTCCCTCGATGGACTCCATCTTAGTGGAGATGGACTGGAGGGACTCCTGATAATGCTGCTGCCGCTCCAGAGCCTCATACAGACTTTTCTGCTTCTCACTGATCTGTTGTAGAAAAGATGAAAAGAAAAAAAGTGAATGATGGCAGCTGTGGAAGAAGAGTTGGGAAAAACATCCACTGCATCATCATTTGTCCAATGAATTGCTGTAGCAGAGGTAAATGTAGTATCAGTTGAAGTTACAGTCCCAATGATCGTAGGCTTGCCAAAGATAAACTACTGTCTGGTTTTGTGAACTGTAAAAAATAGCGTCACAAATTGTAAATAAAGTTAATGATTTCACGTACCACATTCTTGAGTGTTTCCCAGGATCTCTGCAGGTCATCCAGGTTAGCAGCACTGGTCTCCATGGACGGGTCGTACAGCTCCTGGAGGGGCGCTCTGCTTAGCGTGCCTCGACCCTGTGGCACAACAACACAGTGAGTGTAGGTTTCGACAGTGTGTGACAGAGCGAGGTAAAATATATACCTGCTACAGTGTTTCTGATGTTCACTGAAGATGACACGATGGTTCTGCTGTGTCTTTATGTCAACAAACACGCTGTCAACAATGAATATGAATTTTCACATTCGAGGGAAACGTGCCAACATCTGCTATACATGTAGTATTGAGCATATGTGCAATTTAAACATTTCCAGCGGACTTTAAACTGAATTGGCACCTAAACTCAGTATTCCATGAGTTAATGGCTATGGTAATTCATGTTAGTGGTAAATCAGGTCACCCACAAGCTCACAGACTTCCATAGAAAGGATATGGTCCAAAATGTAAGAGTAGTAATCACCATCTATGATCTGTGAGTGACATCTGTTTTGTTCATTGTGGGACGATTTCGCTTCAGCAGCATCTGGCAGAGGTCCCATGAGATTACTTTTAACTCTCTCCCATGATACTTTCCTTCCATCACTTTCCAACTGCCTTTGACTTCATTGATTTTCAACTTCTTTCAACAGCTAAGCTCACTGACACATCACAAGACAGAAATACGTAATCTACATTTCGCAATGATAACTAAAAAACAACAATGACCTTTGCTGTTTCTCCCAGAAAAATAGACTGCTGCAGTTTCACCATCCAAAGTCTTAGGTTACACTAAAAAGCTACTTTCTGTTTAGACAAGAAAACCTTCTTCTTTGTATCTCAGCAAAAAAGCAAGTGGCAAACAAAATCACTTCGGCAAAGTAAATCTGCAAACATAATGCTGAAACAGGGAAAGCAGGGGCAGCACAGCAACTTCCCAGCTGTTTCAAACCTCGATTGTGTTGATCATGGTGATGATGGAGAGGTCACTGTTTGGTGATGGGGATCAGGTGGTGGTGATGGGATGGGGTACAGAGTTAGCATGTCCATCTTAGCAAGTTGCTCAGGCAAATTATTTTCAGTTGATTAAACAGAAGATGCTTAGACTAAAAATTTGGTTTGTGACTTGTAAGATGGACATTTTTTGCAGCTACGGTTAAAGTGGTGGTTTCTAATGATGTTACACTGTGAAATTGAAGTGTAATATCTAAATTGGACGGTGGTAGTATGGAAGCGGGGCAGATCAGGTAATGCTGGGGAGCTTTGGAGGTGACCAGGGCGGGGTTTGCAGTACCTGGTTAAGAGGAGCGTCAGCGTTAGCCCCCGGGGAGGGGGAGCGGCAGGCAGGGGGAGAGGAGACCTCGCTGTTGGTGCCCTCCTCCCCTGACTCCTCCGTCACAGGGGAGAGGAGTGTGTGGCAGCGGCCGGCTGTCATCTGACCACACCACACACATCAAACATACATCAAAAAGAAGCAGGTGGAGGAAAAGGGAGGGGGACCAAACAGAAAACGCCCAGATCAAAGGAGTGAGGAGACAGAAAGAGAGAAAAATGAAAAGAGGAGAGAGCATAAAAATTAATGGGGGAGTGCAGGTTAGGCAGATTGCAGTGAGCACATTGCTGATTAATTAGATAGGGAGTAGTCAAATAACACTGAGAGGAGACCAGTCGGATCACATTGCTGCTATTGAAATCAAACACTGCGATGCATTTGCCATAGCACAGCATTAAAGAGACATCATTTACAGTAGCACTGCTCTGTGCTAGCAAATGGACGAACACTGGCAATGAATGAGCCACTAGGATCTTTAACAGGATACATCAGGGGAAAGGAATGACCATTACCAGGAAGCACAAAATCACTCATACAGTCAGTACATACACACAGACACTGCTAACACCACACATACTCATACATAGTGTAGAGTTGCAGTTTCAGAACCACAGTCATTTCCTTTCCATCACAGACACGCTTCCCTTGTAAGTCGCATCCAGACGTTATCCTTATCACAGACAAGTCTAAAAGCTTTCTTTAATATTAAAGCTATATTTTTTCCAGCAATATTTCTCTTAAAGAACTAGAAAAGAAACGCTCATATCATCTGATGCATGAGCACAACTAAAAAAGACATTAAAGCTACTTTCAATGTGAATGAATATGAGATTAACAGTAAGAAGAAGAAGTCCTGAGAAATCCACAAGAAGACCAAGGCCCATACTTTAAGCATAGCAATTATGGCATTGCTAACACAGACTGGAACAGTTAATACAGCAGCGGCAGCAGCAGCTGTCCTAGAAGTACTGTAGCACAGTTGTCTGTGTGCCTGCATGCTTCAGTAGAGAGGCAGAGCTGAAATGTGAGCCAAGCCCTACTGGGCTGCTTTTTGGCAGTTAATGCAGAACTTGGCCGACTGACTCGGGACCTTGTTAAATTCGTAGGATTTTTTCCCGGGCTTTATGATGCAACGCAACGCAACGAAAGGCATAGCACACTGGCATGTGTGGGAAACTCAGCAGTTCTACACAGTGAGATTAGTTGGAGTACTGTCACCACACTGTGTACCAAATACGTTAAACAATAACAAGTCAAGGATATCAGCAACCTTCCATACACAATGACTTAAGCTCGGCTCACACACAAAAACACACTCATGCAGTAATATCCTGTTTCCTGGCCTGCTGAGACCAAACACACCACAAACAGCACTGATAGAGCAAAGAGGCAAAGAAATCTGAATTAGAGTAGAATGAAGCAGAGGAAGCGGAGACAGTGAGGCGGTTTCTTATGGGCGAACACGTACAAAAAGTGAATGATCAAGCCGAGGATGACATACTGTAGTAGCAGGCAGACAGATTTAGGCTAATATGAAGCAAAGGGAAGTGACACAGCACTATGTCAGCGCAATGATACAAAGTCAGAATAGTAATACTTGAGGTGTAGGGAGGATAAGGGAAATAAGCTTTCTGTGTTATTTCTGTGCAGTACAAAAACAGAAAGAAATAGAGGCAGAGGAGCAGGATAATAATAGAGAGAGAAAGCCTATTCTGAACCTCAAGTTGTTTAATATGTACTTGTCATGGACCAGTGAATAGGCGCAGCCCAATTGAAGATTAAATAACAATGCAAGGGGCCTACATTTTGAAGCAATATATTGTTGTTAACTTTAATTGCACGGATGTACTGTAACTCTGGACAGTTTCTTGAAAATGACAGTACGAGTACTTAAGAGTTAAAGCTGTTATCCTCAGACATCCTCTAATTTGGGATAACTTTAAACCACTTACATTACGGTGTAATTAAGCGTGTACACCCTTTAGAAACCCTAAATGGACCCCTGGGGTTCAATGTATTTCACTCTGACAACCAGGGGTCTAGACAGAAATGAGAAGGGATAGATGCTACACATGCTGACAAACACATATAAACATGGACCACACAGCCATGCAGTATGTACATGTGTGAGTTTGTGGGTGATGGTGTCCAAAAAAGGCTTTGCCACTCACCATGACGACAGAGGGGTGTGCTGGAAGCTGCTTGTTGGATGGAGGGGTGGTTGCCACAGCACCGGGTAGCTCCTCATCACTCAGCTCGTCCATGCCGTCCGAGAGGCCCTCCACCTCGCTGACCGTCAGTAGCATGGTGGCGTGTTTGGCCTTCACCGTCAGCATCTTACACTTGGAGTGGAGCGAGGCGATCTGCTCCTGGTAGCCACGGATCTTCTGGGCCAGCTCCTGTCAAAACATCCCCCCGCAAGACAGAAAACACCACCACCCCCAGGGTCAGGAGAGTGTGGTTCAGTCCACAATGGAAGATCAATAGTTCCTGGTTAAACAAGATCCTGAAAAAAGGGGGTGGTCGTGTTGGTTCAGCGTTGAATGTGGTGCCGGTGTGAGGGTAGTAAGTGGAGTGGAAGCATTCTCTTCTCTCCCCGGTCTCTCGCTTTTGGCTTCACAGAGTGTAAGCATAGAAAGAGAATAGCACTGCCTCACTCTCTCCCTCTCTCTCTTTTTTCCTCTCTCTCTCTCTGTCTCTTCTGTATCTCGGAGCCAATCGGAGCAGCACAGAGGCGGGTGACTCAGAGCAGTGGTGAAGCCAAAACACAGGATGTTTGGTTGAGAGAGAGCGAGACCCTCGCAGAAATAGTTCAAAATCCCTCAGACACTCCCTCTCGACACATACACAAATGGCAAGAAAAAACAGGAAGTGATCTCACTGCACGCACCCCCCCTTCCTCCGCCTGCCGCTTCCCTCCTCCACCAATCCTCGCAGCAGATGCCTTACAACAAAAGAGACCCGTAAGGAGAGAGGGAGTGTTCAGGGAGCAAGAATGACATAGAAGGTGTCAAATTACAGCAATGGTATGGGTCCAGCCCCTCCTTTAACTCCTCCTCTTCTCCTCCTCCTCCTTCAACTCGCTCTGTCCCGCAGATGGTCAATGCACTGATAATCAGGTCATGTGACTATCTGGGCCAGTGGAGTTGCAGCTATTTGCTCAGCTTAGAGATCAAACTCAGACATAAACACACTGACATGGCATGTCACTCAGCAGCACCAGGGAGACTGCAGTAGGAAGAAAATATCTTCAAACACCAGGGTTCATATACTTCCTGTCAGATACTGGAAGCAGATCAAATCTGCCAGAAACCACGCAGAGCAAGCTGAAATGAAAATAAAAAAATAAAAAAGTGCTGGGGAGATTTGATCTGTTTCTCTGCAGGTCTTCGCCTCTCTCAGTCTGCTACCGCCCTCTTTCTCGATCTTGCTCTCCGCATGGGAGATCAAACACACTTACTCAGCAAAGTGCAACTGCAACTGAAAGCACCGGCTAAAGTAATGCAGGTGAAAACCATCTAACCATCCACACTGCATCAAACAGAAATGTCTATGTAGATCAAATGTACATGTACCATCAGATAAAAGAGGAATGTGCGTGAGTTGGGCTTGTAGACACAATATCCTAGATTGGCTATGTGTGATGACACTGCTACATAATGTTAAAGGGGGATTTAATCTAGTAATTCTGGGGTTCCTGGTAGTTTTACAGGAACATTAATTAACTCTGTTGATTGCATTTTGGAATCAAGACATAAGGAAAAAAAATTCATATTGAGCAAGGACAGCAAATGTATAATAGTCGGAAAGTGACTTCAGCTTCAGTTAAAATAAAGTCTGATTCCGTCATAGTGGTTGGTCACAACGTCTCAGATATACAGTATATTTCCTGCTAAATCACCTTCTCTTTATATGCTGTTTTACACTGACATTAAGTACAGGAAATATAAAATGAATCAAACTCCTGTTGTCTTTTTTGCTCTTGGCTTTGTGATGTTGAAAATGTGGCCTCATTAGAAAAGCCATTTTTAGACAATTCATTTCTTAAATGTCAGATGAAGTGCCCTTTGAGGCAAGTGCTAGCCTGGTTTTTAAAAGTTTTTACATGTGTGCTGCTCATCTAACTAAAATCTATTTCAGTGAGTAAAGATGAATTGTAAAGTGAACAACATGGCCGAAAAGTGTCCTTTTGATAGTCTAGCAGCATAGCTTCAATGAAAGCAACAGTTTAGAGAAGCCCCTCTCCTGCTTTATAATGACAGACCTTGACGTACAAAGCAGGTCCCTAAAAGAAGTGGTTTTCTGAGTTAGGTGTTAAAGAACTTGACTGGCCTGCACAAAACCCTGACCTCAAATCCATCCAACAAATTTGAGATGAACTGTACTGCATGCCTGGAATTATTGCATAACATCAGTGCCAGAATTCACTAATACTATTCATGGCTGAAAGGGAGAAAATCCCTGCAGACAGGTCCTTTTTGAAAAAGCCTTCTCAGAACAATGAAGGCTCTTATAGCAGCAAATTCATGCGCACATATCAAAAAAATAACATTTGAGTGTAATGCTCGAGTGTTCATGTACTTCATTTATGTATATATTTCAATAAATATATGAGAGACGGAGTGTTTGTGTCTCACCTCATGGTGGTGTATCTGAGCCTGAAGTTCCTGTATGTTATTGGTGGAGACAGGCCGGTCTTGAATGATGCGGTGAGCCTCTTCTATTAATCTCTGGAGGTTCTTCACTTCCTGTTCATACTGCTCATACTGAACCACAGCCTCCTGGGAAAGATGAAACATAACAAGGTAAGGCTGAAGCTCTTCTGGGAAACAATAATAACATGTGTAATATTGTAATTATTGATCTCCGATGGGAAATGACGATCCCTCCCTCCCTCAGGGAAGTCGAGGTTGAGCGTCACCCACTGAAGTCAACTGAGAGGACATTTTTTTCATTCTTTATGTCACAATACTTCCATGATATTGATTCGTGTGTTTCTGAGTGTTATAACATTAATATTCCAGTGTGGCATCTATTAGAAAAGTTTAAACACACAGTATTTTCAAATATATGAAATGCTAACATGTCATCTGAAATCAACTGATATTGGAACAATGAAGAAAGTTAGACACCTCTTCTGCTCAAGTCTTTTTTAGGCTCTATTTTCTCAATATTGTGTTTAAGATATGAATATGGCTACATGCTGTTAATCTCAAATATGATCCTGAGCCAAATCTGACAGACAGATTAATTGTTACAAATCTTGGCATGCTTTGTTAAAATGGTGATAATTTGGGTGTTTGTCCTCCAGACAGTCTCAGAAGGTCACCTGCTTCTTCCTTCAAAGACTAATATTCACTACAATGAGCTTAAAAGCAAAATCAGCCCAGAACCAAAGGATTGGAGGGTAATGCTGGTCTGATGGGGGCTCAAAGAAAACACAGACATTCCTGAGAAGGCCTGTTAGGACACTGCAGCATATAATTCAGAGCAATACCAGCAAGTGGTATGATAACTACATAACTCTTCTACAAAAGCAAAAAAAGGCATAAGGATTTTAGGTTTTATATTATGTAACTTGACAGATAATTCCATAGTTTCAGGGGGAAAAAGTAATAAACAAAATGTTATACAAACAAACACTTTTTATCACATTTTATCACACTGATTGGTAACATGATATAGTAACTGAATTATCTCTCTCAGTTCTGTCATTTGTTACCAAGTTTGACCTAATATGTGACAGCTGATCAACAGCATTTGCACTATCTGGACTGCCCTCTACCTGCAGGATGTTGCACTGCTGGATGGTGGTGTGCTGTAGCTGGCTGGCCTCTTGCTGCAGACTCTGAGCTGTGCGGCAGATTGGCAGGCTGGCCACTACCTCCTCTGGTAGCCGGAGGGCGCTCTGACACTGCTGTACTGCTGCCACCTGCTGCTTGAAGCCCTCCATTTCCACCAACAGACGCTGATGAACGAATGAAGAGAGATGTTGGAGAGTAAGGAGGATAAAGTAATACTGTGTTGCATGTTGCATTGCATGTAGACAGATGTAGTTAAGATAAGCGCTGTGTGTGTGTGTGTGTGTGTGTACAGTATTCTCTCTTTTTGACAATTAAATCATGTTTAAATGCTCACTATAAAGCAATAATGCTGATTTTAAATATGTGTGTTACCTGTCTCTGAGTGAGCTGCTCTCTGAGGCTGAGTCTGTTGAGGTCTGGGGAGGCAAGTGTGACCTGGATCTGGTCTACAGCAGCATGGAGGTTCTTCACCTCTGCCTCCAAACGCAACATGTCCTGAAGAAAGACACAGACAGATCTAGCAGGAGCAACTAATACTGCATGTATCTTAATCATACAGTATAATGTAACTTTTATACAAAGGAGGTACAAGTGGATATTTCAAATAAATACATAAAAAGGCAGGTATCTCTTTAAAAACTAATTTTTTAAATTGCACATTCTAATTGATGAAGATGTATTCCATGTCAAAGGAAATCTAATTTCCGATCACTACAAATAAACGTAGTGCTGTGTCTTCTCCTGTCCCAGAAAAAATCCAAACTCACAGGAGGAATTGTAAACACATTTCCAAATACACAGTGTTATTAGCAACAATCAGCAGCAGACTGTCATCTGGGTACCAGCTGCATGGCAATCAGATTAGTGTAACAGATAACTGCTGCACAAAATAAAACAGTGCATTCCATTATAATGGTGTAATTCTAAGTGAATGACCTCAAGGGGGCACTGTCGGGTTATAGCTCTGGTATATCAGCTCACTCCAAGGGAAGGAGTTTGTAAGTGAAGTGTTTGGATTATTGAAATGAAATTAGCGACATTCCTCCATGAAGAAAATTGGATCAGAGCACCCTAAAACAATTTAGATGTGAAGTATATTGATGTCTGATTCCTGCTGCCTGAAAGTGAATTTACTTTTGCTGCATCCTGGAGACTCTGGAGGCGAATCTTGGCAGTTTGCTGCAGCTCCTCTGTGCATCTGCTGAGATGTTTCACCTGCTGGATCCACCCCTCCGTCTGCAACACCTCCCCCAGCTGCCCCTCCCTCTCCCCCATTGCTTCCAAGTCACCATGGAGACCCCGACACTCCCGCAGCAAAGCCTGTCACGACAGGAAGATAAATTACAAGTCAAAGAGAGGAGCCGTTTATGCTGTGCAATTATACCAATTAAGGCCGGCCATTACACTGTACAGAACGTGACATTTCACTGAGAAAGCAAACAAGAATGTGAGTCTAATTATCTGTAAATTTGTGGGGTGTTTTCAGATTTACAAGGTTAATATTTATTTTTATGGAAAAATAAATATAAAATAAAATCAGAACCAAGTGTTTTGCAGAAGCTTTCAGACATCTTAAAGCCATTCTGACTCCCTGCTGTGTGACTCATTAAGACTCACCTGGTGTGCTCGAATCTGCTCCTGCAGCTGGGATGCCGCGCTCCAGACAATACTACCAGTGACCAGAGCCTCTGCCTTTTCTGTCCATCCTAAAATGAACGCCTTCATACCATGATATTCTTCCACCTGTCTCTCTGCCTGCCCGCCAGAAAGAAATCAGAAAGAATAGAGAGTTACCTCGGATGAAAAATGAATAAAACACCAAGCATTCTCACACAGAATCACCTGATATGACCACAACATTTTGGCAATAATGGAAAAGATATATGTATTAGTTGTTCCTACATCGAAGCAATATTAGGAACTTTAATGGACTGAGTGGACATCTCACCTTCTTCAATCTATTGGCCCTGATCTGGACCTGCTGTGTGGTGTGGCACTGCACCTCTGTCAGTTTGGCAACAGCATCGCCCAGCTGCTTACACAGCAAAGGGTTCTGTTCACCAAACTCCTGCACTGCGACTCCTAACTCTGCCAGAGAGCGACCGCAGCATTCACACTCTTCACAAAGAGCCTGTATGAAAGGAGAGAAGAACAAAAGGTTAGGCACAAAAAGGAGGAAAAAGCAGAAGTTAAAGTTAAAGAAATAGATGCATTCACTCTTGCCATGAGTCAGAAGAAGACTGATACCACTCTCATTGTTTGTACAAAAAATATTAAGCTTCCAGAAAAAGTAGATTAGCTTAGCATAAAGTCTGGAAACAGGGGCAAACAGACAGCCAGGCTCTATCCAAAGGTGTCTTGCATGTTTAATTTGTACAAAAAAGAGCAAAACAACAAGTTGCAGTGATAAATTAGCTTGTGTGAGCTGGTAAGTCGAACAGTTAAAAAAAAAAAATACAAACTATTCCTTTAACTACACAGCCTCCAGGCTGCAGATGGGCTGAGTAGTGAGAGAAGAAAAAAGTTGGGGGGACAAGAAGGAGAACAGGAGGGAAGGGGCTCAGACTCCCATCTGAAATGCTCCTCTCATAAGTAGGTCACTGTTGGAGGCAGAATTCAGTTCATGCCATTCCAACTCTCACACACTCATTAACCTCAACATCTGCAAAATGAATAGCCAATTTAACAGGGGTTAATTGCTTGTTAATTAGTCAATCTGTCTGGTTGATTACTTTGGTCTCTTCTTTGGCCTCCTTCAGGTCGACACCCTTGTCTTCCAGTTTCAGAGCGATGGTCTTCAGCTTCGTCTCGATGTCCTGGAGTCTGGAGCCGAAGTCCTCTTTCACATCTCTGGTCTGCTGCACCTCCCTTTCCCTCGCCTGGACCTAGAGCAGAGGGCAGAAATACACACATTTCATTGTACTGTCAAAAACTAATAAACCGTAAGCCTTTAAACAATGCTTAATTGTGGAATTATGGAAATTTCAGCATGAACTCTCTGGATACTCTTAAGAACCCTGCAGCAGGAGAGTCATACACCAGGCTGCATAGTGGAAATCACACAAGTGGATGCAAGCTTTACTCTGATATAAAATAGTTGAGAGTGTGGTCACTGCTTTAAGGTTTTGTTCAGTAAAATACAATAATGTACTTAAGGGTCCTTAACACAATAAACAGTAAAAACAGTCAATGTTTCAGCATTCAGGCACTCTATTGTATCTGTTACAAACCTATTAAACACCCATTTGACACAATACAAAATGTAATAAACTGTAGCCAAGAGAGGTCACCTGGTCTTCAGCAGAGCCCAGAGCTAGAGCCACCTCAGCCAGCTGCATGCTGAGCTCAGAGGGCAGCCCAGCCTGGAGGTCCTGGTACTTGGACTGCTGCAGCTCTGTCATGCGCTCCACACTCTGACGCCTGCTGATGACCTCGCCATGTGCAGTCTACAACACAAACAACATCACATGACGGGCTGCTAATCACATTCTGTTTTGATATGACACTGCATTTACCAGAGTTATGTGCTATTTAGATTTGTCGTTATTTGTGAGGTGTGTGTGTACTTATAGTGGCCTACCTCTAGTTCTTGCAGCAGTGAATCCAGGTCTGCAGTGGGACTAAGCAGTAAGCCTCGAGTATCTTGGATCCAGCCTTTGACCAAGCCCAGCTCCTTCTCAACCTCTTCTCTCTCCCTCAACTCCTGGTGTACCTGAGCCCTGCTGCCTCGTACCCTCAATACGAGGCTAGACAAGACAAAGGGATACAAAAATACACTATTTTTTTAATTTGAAATGGGATATTCATTTTTTCTGGTCCCTTTTCTTGACATTTTATGTAACTGCTAATCTTGCTTCCTACAAAAACTTTTTTCAAAGTAAAATGCACATTTTTGGAGCAAAGTCCAAAAGATATTTAGAGTGAAAATAACAGGATGGATATCTTTTATTCCCTCCAACTGACTGGCTGTAGAACAACTTGAATGGCAGCATTGGCTCACCTATCATATTGCTCCTGCATGCTTCTGATCTCTTGTAGGCAAGGTGTCTCTTCATGTCCATTCTCTGCCTTTTTCTCCATCGTCTCCTCCTCCTCCTCTCCTCTGAGGCTGCGAGTGTGTTGCCCCAGCAGGGCCAGGATGGATTGCTCCCTCTCCACCTCCAGGCTGAAGGAGTCATGGTACTCCAGCAGGCTCTGAAGCGCCGCCCTGGTGGCAGCCTTCTCAACTGTGCTGTCGGGGACGCGACTGTGGAGGTCTTGGGACACAGAGCGCACCTTCTCCATCTGAGGAAAGTTTATGTTCAAGATTTAGGTTCACTTGATGCAGCAGATTTATGTTTTCAAGTGAAATATTACATACTTAAACATTTCTGGCTTCTCCTTTATTTTATATTATGTTACCTCAGCTGTGATATTTTTTCATTTCAATAATATCTTTAAAAGTTTATCTACAGTGTACAGTGTTCCCTGTGATAGGCAAAGGCAGACATGAGAGTTTAGAGACATTCAAGTGCAGAGAATGACATCATGTCCTGTAGAACTAAGGGGCCATAGAAAACCAGTGGACAACAGGGAATGTGCCACATATGAGGAAGTGACCACCATTTCTTACAGTTTGACCTATTTTCCTTTTTAGGAGCAGTGCTTTGTGGGAGTTCTTGGGAACTGACAGCATTCACACTTGAAATAGGTCGAAAGGCGGGAAAACGCTTCATGACACAGTGTTTTGGCAGGAAGAAACAACTGGCCTGAAGCCTGGAGTTACATCACAGCACACCAACTGGTATTCAGCTGTTTCTGTATTTGACCTAAATCTGTAGAAGCAAGAGCAATTTTCTACACTTGTGAGTGTAGGCTGAAAGTGTCATGTGAGTATAAAGTGGTTGGTGTTACACTGTACATGTTCATTATTGAAGCACACTCACCACACACACAGTATGCACTTCTGCATGCAGAGCAAACACACACACCACACAACACCCACACAACATCACCAACAAATGTGTCTTCTCTTACCTTCTCAGTGAAGTTTCTCCACTCCCTCGCAGTGTCCTCCAGTGCCCTCTCCTGAGCTCGGGCCACACTGCGGAGCCTTGTCCACCGTTGCCACAGTGACGACACAGAGTGGCTGGTGACGGCTTTGCTGGACTCACAGATGATCTGCTCTAAATCTGTTGCGTTTTCTTTCAAAGCATTTAGAGGCAGCTCCAGCAGGTCGATGTGAGCCACCAGAGACTACAGCCAAAAGATGACAGCAGATACACACAGGTCATTTCTTCTGAAATATTTATACAGCAGGAAGCGAAAACTCTCCCATAAAAGAAACAACTTTGTAGACACACAAGAAGTGAAGAGGGAATAATGCACAAACAGTCCACTGTTTAAATATTAATGAGCAACTGCTGCCAAGAACAAATGTTGGAATTTATAACAGCCACATGAGACACAGCACATCTCAGATAGATGATTTCTATAAACCTTTCCTGCAGTTTGTTTTATATTTGATGAATGTAAGACAGTGTCCCACCTTGTATCTCTGACACTTTTCTTCAGCCTGCTGGATACTGACAGCTTTAGCTGTAGTGAACATGGACATCTTGCTCTCTGCATCATTCATCTGTTCAACCAGTGTGTCTTTCTCATGTTGGAAGGAGGTCCAGAGAGCTGCACAACTGAGAAAATCATACAGATTACAGACTACTATTTAGGGGGATGTATTATTAGAGTATGCATCATATGGACTGCACATTCCAGCTGAGTATACATATGTTGCTTGGCTCCACATTAACACTAATACACACCTCTGAAGCAGCTCTCTGTAAACATCCAGTTGCTGTTTGACTTCTGTGTTTCTCAGCTGCATTGCTTCGACGTTTTCTCGAAGTCCACTTTTCACTTCTGCTGCCATAAAATCCTCCAGCAGAGGACCCAAACTCCTCAGCTCCCCTAAACCAGATGTGAAGTTCTTTTCCTGGGCTGAAATTTCCTCCAGGTCTCGCTCACAATCTGTGTGGTTCTCAAGCTCCACCCCCAAGCTGCCCCTCTGGAGCACGGCAGCAGCAGAGTCCAGCCATGTCTGCATGGACTGAAGAGATAAGTGGCGCCTCTGGACCAGGGAGAGCGCTTGATCCACAGCCAACTAGAATATGCAGAAGGTGATTTAATTAACTTTAGTTTTAGCTTCATTCTACATGAATTTCTTCACACAGATGTAGTCAGAGAAGCACTATGTCTGCAGATGTGTAGTAATCACCTGTTTCAGAGGGTAACTTCTACTTAATACATACAGTAAATGTGACATGTTGGAAATCTATGTGTTTATACAGCTTCCACTCAAAATGTTGTCATTGGGAAATGAAATGGGTGATATTTACACTTTTTTCTTCATAAAAGCTCTGCTACTGTATGTCATTATAACTTTAGCATAATAAAATCTTTGGGATATGGTTTTTAAGCACATTAAATCCCCACAACAGTTATAAAATAATAATAGCATAAGTACTTATTCAAACATCATGGAATCTCTTGAACCGTCTTTTAAATGTTTCAGCTCCCCCAAGCTTATAAATATTGATAGTACAGACGAAGAGGAGAATAGGAATATTCAGTGGGTTTGAGCCATGAATGATGGATCAGATTCACTGTAAGTTCAGGATGCGAAGTTGGCAGTGATTTCCATTCAGTTTAAGTCAAGTTGTTGGAAAAATAAAATTATAGGATTAGAATTGTAATTTCTGAAAAAACACACACATACCTGTTTTTGGCGCATTTCTTGTTGAACTTCAGCTCCCAGCTCTGCTAGCTCGCCCAGTTTCTCTTCTATGTGGGCAGGAACAGCTTCTTTCCTACTACAATATCTTTGCTTTTCTCTGCTACACAAGGCATCTCCAATCTTCAATATACTTTTCACTTCCTCTTCCATGATCTTCAGTTTGCGCTCTTCCTCATATACCCTCTCAGTCTTGACCTCTGAAAGGGTCAATGCTACTTCAAGTTTGTCCTTGATAGTCCTCAGCCATTCCAACATCTTCTGAGTCTCTTTTGTGAAATCTTCATTCTCTCTGACCTTCATTTCACTTTCTTCAACAAAACTTTTTACTTCAAAACGTAAAGACTGCAGTGACTCAAGCTGCAGCGTAGTTTCCTGAAAGGCAGCGGGATCAAACTTCAGGCCGAGGCCTTTAGTTTGCTGATTACATTCTTCAGCCTGACAGCTCACACAATCCAGACTTTCAAGCAGTGAATACAGACTTGTGATTTTATCCGTGACACCTAGATTTGTGTCTGGCTTAAGTCTGGCCAGCTTCTCTTTCACGGACTTAAACTCTGAGTCCAACTTGGTGGACACTCTACAGTGTTCAGCTAGTGTTTTCAAGCAATCCTCTAAATGTTTAATCTTCTGATCATTTATCCTTTTCAGCGTGTTGTGGAGACTGACCAGCTGCTGTGTCTCTTCAGCTCTGTATTGCTGACCCCTACTGAGAAACCCCTCATTTTTGCCATGCAGTTCCCTCACAGCAGGGCTAATATGGAATAAACTTTCATCAATATTTCTGTGTTCGTTAATTAGACAAACAAGCTCCTCCTCTCTTATACTGATAGTCTGCTTCTCCAGATTGTCAAACTGCTCCTGAAGCTCCTCCAGTGCATTACAAGTTATATCAAAGAAAGTGCTGAACTCTTTTCGCTCTAAGATTATTTGCTGGACTCTATCTTTTTTCTCTTTGGCTAGAGCTAGGATGGCGTTGTACTGCTGAGGCAGGGCATTGAGCCTCTCATCTAGGTAGCAATGATCGATCTCATTTAGAGTAGGGAGGATCTCCTGGCCTATTCTTTGGACGATAAGAAGAAGGTTCTCGTACTCTGAAGCTTGTTCCAGGACATTCTGAAAGTTAGACAGTTGTGTTTGCAACTCCGAGCTGTCGTCAATGTTGCTTAAATTGATTTCAGGGAAGGTGATGGCATCCGCTCGTCTCAACCAGAGGCAAGTCTTATCCAGGTCTACCTGGAAGTACTTCCTGGAGGTTAAGGCTTTCTCCAATTCTGTGAGACGCTGGGTCGTCCTCTGGAGAGCGGCTTCGAACGCTGCCTGTAGCTTCTCAAGTCTCGCCAGGGTCTCTGCTCTCTCTTTGTCAGTGGCATCTCTTTCTAACTCTCGCCCTTGTACCCAGAGAGATGCCAGCTCTCTCTGGTACGCTCGTAAACCACTCTGGAATCCCCGACAAGCAGCAACCTGTTTGGCTAGGTCCTCGGGGAGAAGGGCTATGTGGTCATCTATCAAAGCCTTCCTCTCTTGTTGCTGAACCCAAGACAGTGCCCTCCCCAAACCTTGAAGGAACTGTGTTCTCTCTGTGAAGGCCTAGAGGGGAAGAATTAAAAAAATATTTACAAACTTTTAACAGCTTGAAATGGCATATTCCTCTGGCAACACAAAGTCTAATCACTAACAACATGGTGTTATTTCACATTTTGCTTCTTGGACTACCTGGTTTCCTGTTTTCACCAGATCAGAAGAAAGTTCATTCCTTTAGGACATAATTAAAATTTGCCTCACATCCAGTACAAAATCCCAGCTGTTTACCTTACTAAGGTATTTCCTCCTTTGGGCCACCCGAGCCCCCAGAGCCTCCACCTCAGTCTGTGCTTGTTCGACAAGCTCCTGTAGGCCTCTCTTCTCACTCAGACCCAGTCTGGAAGCCACAGCCTGAGCCTCGCTCACTGCTTGACCCAGCAGCTGCTGACGGGCCTCCAGTTCTACGCACACGCTCAGGTGGTCGAACAGGAAACTCTGGGCCAGATCGGGGGGTGGGCTGGTTTTCAGTGCAGAGGTAAGAGCAGGCCGCTGCTCCTCCACCCACTCACGGGCATCCCTTAGCTGGCTTTCAACCCGGGCAAGATCCTCTAGTGTCTGCGCGGAGTCCTGGATCTTCTGCTGAATTAGGGCCTCCAGCTGGGACCACCGCTGCTCCAGATGACCCACCTGGTGAAAGGCAGAACCCACTGTAAAACTAGAAACAGGACTTATACTCTACATTACTATAGGTTTACTATAACATGAAGAGCTTCAAGAATGGAGCTCCACCTGTTGCTTGACCAGCTCCTTGTCCAGCAAGCTAAGTCGAGGCAGAATAGCTTGTCTCTGGTCTCTGAGGTCTTCTAGAGTTGCTCTCTGCTCCTCAAGGTCACTGGAAAGCTTCCTCAGAGCCTCGAGATGCTCACTCGTACTCTCTGTGTCAGCCCTAGGTATGCAAAGGCATGGGTTAAGGGACATCTGATCTCTACAGTTAAACAGGCATTGTCTTTGCAGCAATAAAGTGAAATACATTTTTGTAAGACCAGAGGGACTGTGTGTATAAACAGTAAAAATCTACACACACACACAAAAAAAAGAAACAACCTCCACAGAAAAGCTTGATACCTGGCTAGGTAGTCCCATTCCCTGGATACTTGGTGGAAAAGTTCCTCCACAGCAACAACAACTTCCTGGTACTCCCCACTTCTCTGCATATCCTCCCCCCTCTGGGCCTCCAGTTCTTCTGCCCGCTGGCCCAAGTCCATCCAGCTTCTCCTTAGTCTTCTTATCTCTTCCAGGGCAGGAGAGACCTGTCCATCTGTCAGCCTACCAGTGGCTTCATTCAAATGGGCTACCTCAGACTGTCTCTCCCTAATCTGCTGAAGGAATTCCTGCAGGAAAGATAATGAATATTCAGTCAAACAGAACTCGAGTTTGAGTGAATTTACTTGGTGAGAACATTTTGAAATCTGCAATTTCATTTTACAACAACACAGAGTTGTTGTAGAGTAAACTAAATCAGTATACAAAGCAAACACAGACCTGTGCCTTGTCCAGCTGGTTCTGTGCAATCTTGGGCTCTAGCTCTGCAGGTCTCCTGACGAGGCTCTGAAGTTGCTGCTCTGTCTCTCTCAGCAAGACCTCCAGATCTGCCTTCTGTTCCTCAATGTCCCTCCAGCTGTCTGCTACCTCCTCACAAAGAAGCATACGCTCCTCAATCTAGACGCACACACACAAAAACAACAGAATTAATTCTTCCAAGTATTTTGTCAAACTATTCAATTTTAAAAGTAGAACAGCTGCCTACTACAGCTGTGAACACTGAAACTGTCTATGTTTTGTGTGTTAAAGCTAACAGACCTGTAGTTTGACATGCTGGATAGCTGCTGCGGTATCCCTGACCCTCCCCTCGGACAGGTCACATGCTGAGCACACAAGCTGGAGGTAAGTGCTGGCCTGTTCCTGGAGTGCCCGCTCCTGCTTCACCTGCCAAAAGAAGGGTCTGTTAATGATTCTATGATTTTATTGACTGATCATATTATCCCTTCTGGACAACCTGCAAAACCACAAGTACTTTGCACGCATTTCGGCCTCAAGCCAAAAACATGTAATCAAGCAAACTGTCTGTGAGATTGGTATTTGACAGCCGTGTATGTGATTACTGTAACTAGACATCTGCTCATAATTTTGGTCGGTAACAATGTGTTTAAAAGAAATACAAGCATTTAATCAGTTATGATGTCCATAAAGGCCTTTGTTTGTTAAGGAAAGGGTTGTGGTTAACTGACCTGATGTAGCGCCTCCTCCAGGCTGAGAGGAGGATGTGCAGGAGGCTCTGGTTCCTCTGAGACAGACATTAACCAGGTCTTGCACTGCTGCAGTGTATCTTGGAGACTCACATGTCTCTGTAGCTCATGGTCCAGACTCTGATACACCTGTAAGACACGGACGGATTCATTTCAGTGCTACACGTCTGGATTGAACAATTCTACTTCCATATTGTAAACCTTTAAGGAAATCAAGCCAAAAATGTCCCCAAACTCCGACACATCAATTCAAGAGAGAAAGTGAGGACAAAATATTTTCTGCCAACAGCAAAACACACACATACTATAAACACAAATATAAAGCTAATAATAAAACTGTTAACGCTGTAGGTGGAGACTGTTTGGCTGTATAGCTTTGAAGCCAGAATTGCATGACCAAACATAGGGACACATCAAATGATAAAACCCGAACAAGTAGGCAGTTATGCCATGTTGTATTTGACAGGTGTTGAATGTGGAGGCGTCCATGCCCTCCAGGGGAGAGTGAAACAGCCAGGTCTGATTGACAGTGTTAATATGAGAGCCCGAAAGAGGGAAGGAAAAGGGGGTGCAATGTATTGGCAAACTGCCCAGTGTATTTGGCAAAGGCTAGAAGGTTGGCACAGTGGCAAATGGCAGGCAGGATATTAGAGCTGTGTTGTGCTGGGACACAGTTGGCAGCCTTCGTAACACTGGAGGCGCAGTTGTAGAGAAGCCAGCAGCGTAGTGGTAAAGTGTGGCTGGATCACACAATGCCAGATTGGATGTGCGAGTGCTGGTGGAGGTGGTGTCTTGGGAGGTGAGCTATGATGACAGAGGAGAGGTTGCCAAAATGACAGAGTGGGGCTGGATTAGAGGGCTCGCCAGATCTACTGAATAGTGGCGTGTGACCATTTTTGGCTCAGGCATGAAAAAGTGGAGTTGACAGGGGATATGCGGAGATTAATGTGGGGAGATTGAGTTAGTGATTTTGGCTGGTGGGGTCTGCCTGAGTATGGCTGCTGTTGAGCTCCACTTTGGCAGCCTTAATTGGTTGTGCCCCCTACACTGGCAGTGAAGGGCTGTCTTGAGAGACGGGTTTAAGTGTCAGAATGGGTTAGGATTAAGTGGATGCTGAGGCTGTTGGAATATTAACAGCACTAATATGGGGAGCGTGTGTGTCTGCGCATGCATGTGTGGTCACATTCAGGGCTGGCAATGCAAGTGTGCGTGCATCCAAACCACCAACATGTCTCACATGTCTTACATCATAAATGTGTAAAACCATTTCACTACTTCAAATAATGAGTACATGTCTTTCTCATCTTCCCATCCCTCCTTCCTCCTTCCCCTCCTCCTCGTCTGCTTCCCCTCCCTCCCTCTTCCCATCTACTCCTCCTCACTCACTCTCTGCGCTGTGCTACAGATGGCAGAGTAGCTGTCTCTGGTGCCTTGCTGGTGAGCCTGGACCTGCTGTCTCAGCCTGCTCTGCACGCGGTCACTGCAGCCTTGTACCAGGTGGGCTCCTCGCTCCTTTAGGCCTGCCAAGCGGTCCTCAAAGCCCGCGATTTCCTCCATGATGGCCTGTGGACAAAGTAACAAGTAGGAACATGTTAGAAAGATGACACAGGAGGTCAGAGCAGACTGATTCCACATAGTGAGGACTCTTGTTATTGAACAGGCCTGAATGGATGAACTTGAAAGAAGATTGAAACTGTTATGTCAACCAACGTAACTTTTCCACAAATGTATTGTGTCACACCTTTGCTTTAAATAACTATTTTTACCCTGTGTTGTGTACCTGATGTAATGTATGTCACTCTTAAATGAAAAAATCACATTAACAGCAAGTAATTAATGGAAAAACATTATTAAAGACAGACAGACAGACAGACAGATACTAGTGATCCTAATAACTTAGAACCATAGTGTATGATTTAACCTCCCAAGGGTTATGTAATGTTTTATCAAAGTAATGATTACAAAGCAAAACAGTAAACAGTAAAACAGATATATGGTAATGGCTGAACAGCTTCAGACATTTTGCTAAACAGACCTGCTTAACAAGCTAAGTATTACTAGATGTAAGAAGTGTTCCTTCATTTTAATAACACAAACAAATAACAGCTCAGCTATTACCAAGTAGATGAAGGGTCAAAGTAGACCCAAGTGAGCACTTCAGCATTCTAATCAAGGCTCATTGATTGAGCTGGATAATATGCTACACAACTCAGCAAACAACAGCAAAAAAACAAAACAAAGAAAAATCAAGGGATCTGATTGGTCACCTTGTGCCTGGCCAGCTGTTGAGTGGCTGCCTCCAGGTTGCCGCCCACAGTGGGATCAGGAGTCACCATCCTGCTGGACATCTGGAGCAGCCAGCGCTCCACTTCCTGGAGCTCGTTGTGGTAAGCTTCCTGTTCCTTCACCTGGCCTTCCAGATTCTCCACATGGGCCTGGACCATACAATGCACAAAATGTCAGCACACACACAGACAAATTATACTGAAACAGCCAACAGACAGTTTTGCGTGCCCTTAATCAATGTTTGTTTTTATTGTAAAGAGTAAACTATCTTGTCTGTATTGTTAAAGAGTTACATGTAATCTATAGGTGTAGTGGTTAAGAGATCATCTACTAAGTTTCCTGCGAGGAAAGACTTTTTCATCTCTGTATATCATAAGTACTGTTTTCTGAGCAAAGATTCTCACCATGGCAGTATTACAGAGGTCAGAGTAGTCCCTTTTCAGTCTGTTCATTTTGTCTCTGATGGACGGGTAGTGGACAGAGGCCAGCAGAGCATCTCCTTTCTCCACCACTGACCTGATGGATCCATCATGGGACTGAACCATCTGCAACAGAGCCTGGAACCAAAGACATACAACATATTTCTTTCATATCATCTAAGTAGTATGTTATGTGAGTTAGTTTGAACCTATTAAATTACTGTTAAATATTAACTCAAGTTCATGTTTTAGTGAATGTTTACCATAGGTATTTATCAATATAAATAGCAATGGTATACTTTGGAAAATGATCAGTAGTTCTGTAAAGTATATTCAATTTTAGAGTTAATGGGCTAAGACATGCAAGGACACTCATGTGGTCCATTATGGTAATAATATTCAAGGCCTTGCTAACCATTTGGACCCACCAAATTGAAAAAATACTGAGTGCTGCATTAATGTCTTACTCTGCAGGGTCACAATTTATAACTGAATGGTCTGATAGAAAAGACTGAAAATTACATTGCTGCTGCTCTACCTTATACTTAGCCAGCAGTGCTCTCCGTTGGTACAGTTCAGCCTTGGGCTCCACCGGGGTGCTGAGCAAAGCTCTGGTCTCAACCAGCCACTGGGCTTGAGCCCTATACCGATCCTGGAACTCCTTAGCTAGCAGTAACGCCCGCTGTAGAAAGCTGTGTTTCTGCCTCAGACCACCTGCAAGTTCCTCCAGCTGGGCGAGACGAGCCTCTACCTCCCCTCCTAAACTCTCAGCTCCAGCTTCATTCAGGAAGCCTGCTGCCTGCTCGGCCCGCTCCCTCAGTGATTTCAGGAAGCTGTGCCCATGTTGGAGCTCAGACTGGAGAGTCTGGGTGAAAGAGAAAGCAGATATACATGTCAGCATGGGTGACTCTACAGTGTTATCAATATTACTTTATTAAAAAAAGAGCTTTAACCAGGGTATTTTACACAAAGCTGAGTTTAAAAAAAAGAGGGGACAGCCGCTCCTCTGTATTGGTTGATTAATTAGTTGAACCATATACGCTCTCGGATGAGGAAATCATAGTTTCCTTGACTTTGAGGTTAACATTCGAACACAGTATCACTGATTTCTTTGTCCTTCACCTTCACCCAAAGCAGCCTGACAGTGTGTTTGAAAGGCTTTGAACTCATCAGGTAGGCTGACACCTGCATGGTGAGATGTGGAGAGGACTTGGAGGTCAGGTGTGGAGAGACCACAGTGAATAATATGAAAGGACGACCCAATTATAAGGACCCTTAACAGGCAGCAGTAGCTGCAGGGGTTTCCAGGGCAACCACAACACACACACACACAGACCCCTACGCGATGGGACGCTATCTAGCTTTCATCATCAGTCTATTATTGCTTGAGTAGAGAGTGGCTTCACACTGCAACAACCCCAGACCTCCAGCTACTGCTGTTGATAATATAACAAGACCTGTGTCTGTTTGCACACGTTCATGTTTGCTGCTTAACATGAAGCTCCGGGCACGTTCATTATTCCAGTTACAGTGCCGACAGCCCTGCCTTATGACCTTAATATGAGACAATCAGTATATCTCAACTCTCACAAATCTGTGTGGTTAACATGTGAGCTAAAATAAGGAAGCCTGAGATAATTGCCATTTGCAGTAGATTTTGTTCCGCACGATCTCCACCTCATATCGAATCATCTGCTCTCATGTCACACCTGACATTGAGTATCCTTCTTAGCAACACTACTGGTTGTCCACATGTTGAATTAAATCTCTTCTAGGATTTTGTTGAAACTGGTGGTTAGTCCATAAACAGTTCTCCAGAATCAGATTTGTGCATTTAAGATCCATTTTCGACTATTTGATGAACCATTCAAACCTGAATGAAAACACAATCACAGTTAAGTTCAGTTCAGTTCAGTTTAGCATGTTATTGTTCCTGAAGGACAAAATAATGATTCTAATCACAGTGTCACTATCTGTCTTTGGATGAAATTAGCCACTGATAGAAGGCTGAAACCCTGCTTAGCCTTAGATATCAGTGAATAAACACTGTGTTACAGGGATAGACAGTCTGTTGAACATTATATATGAGGTCATGAACACAGTGTGCCCTTTATTCTGTGAACTGTCTTGTATCATGTCAGACCCAATTATCCATGTCAAGTGTCTTGTGCACCCAGCAGCCATAAGTAATGACTACTACTGATTCTGTTTCTTATTCTGCAACAGTCCTGGGGCTCCATTATTTATTGTAATTTATCTACTGTGGCGCTGACAACCATGTTCATCAGTTACATTATCTACCAACAGAAACAGGACATGAGTAAGGTGACCCTGTGTGCAGCAGTTAGCTCTGCTGTCACTGTCTCTCTGCTTTATATGTATGGACTGCAGCAAACTGCAGCACGGAAGCATCGTATTGTATTCTGCACAGGCAGAGATCTCATTAAAACTGTTGAGCCAGAACTGTTTTGTTCTAGTGCCATTTTTAATGTCAACAACATGCATTATTTCTGCTAGCAAACGAGACATTTAAACATGAACCTGTTTACTTTCACCTATGGGAGAGAAACCCTGTGTGCACCAAAAAGCAAAGAGGGGGGATTAAATTTATGAAATGCCAGTGAAATTTAAAAGTATGGAAGGGGAAGGCGAGGCAGACTTAGTTAAGAGAAGGAGAAACCCTTCCCTTTTTTGCATTTTGCCCTGTAAACAATTTCCTTAGGAGTCAGTGAGTGTATAACCTATTACATAGAACAAAAGTTATAATGACTAATATATTTTAAAACAACAAATAAAAATTTGTTAAAGATGCACTGGATGGAGACAGGCGGCCACAGTGGCAGATGTGCAGAATTTAATGATGACTGACCATCATGATCCATTATCAGATCACAACACTTTAATTTCCAGAGCTCTTAATGAAGTTACTGCACATAGCTTATGGAGGCAAACAAGAGTGTATGACGCATGCTTTTACAGTTACAACTCAGTATAAGATGAAGTCTAAATCCAAACTAATGGTCCTTGACACAGCTATTGACTACTGGTCTTTCTGTCAATGCATAATCATCCCAGCTCACTGAAAGGCCCTGCAGCTCTCACCACAGGAGAATGAGTAAGTGATGGAGCACGTGTGTTATCTGCAGTGCTGGAAGGACACATGTGGTGACAGCATGTCTTCAGTCCCTGTGCAGAGACAGAGCATCGATCCCAGAAGGGGATTACTGCAAAGCCCACACCAGATGATGTATTGTAAATGTGTGTCTGTAAATGGATATGTGTGTGAGGAAGACAAAGAAAAATGAGATCCAGTGATACATAAAGAAAGGCAGTGGGAAAAAAAATCACAGAGGATTGACGGGTTTGAGAGTTTGCTGCAGCTTGTTAGTTAGTGCTTGATATGAAGCGAGTGCTAGAGGAGAGAAATGTGTTTGTGTGTGTGTGTGTGTGTGTGTGTGTGTGTGTGTGTGTGTGTGCGAGTGAATGTGTGCGTGATGTGAAGCAGTAAGGGCACTGCATCAATTACAGTGTCTGTGCC
Source organism: Pagrus pagrus (assembly GCF_965226575.1). NCBI lineage: Eukaryota > Metazoa > Chordata > Actinopteri > Spariformes > Sparidae > Pagrus > Pagrus pagrus. The sequence continues at coordinate 12,506,569 of NC_140200.1, forward strand.
AGCGGGCTCCTGACACCGACGCTTCTTCATCCTCTGCTTCACAGTGGGAGGTCTCTCCCTGCAACCACGCTTCCTCTAAAGCGGCATCCGCTTCGTCTTCATAAAGAGCCGATCGATACACACGTACTCATCCAATCCTCTAAACACTCGATATGAACTATGCCAAGCAAACGATAGAGGCTATTTTCTTTTTATTGCAGTCTGTGCATGTTGGAGCAGGGCTACTTCTCTCCAATGCCCATTTGACAAACTGAGCACAAAGTGAGTGTCTTTTCGTCCAAATATTATAGGCACACCGAATGCTTTGTTAGCTTTACAGGTAGTTCATGCATATTTTACTGGCCAGGCATATTGTAGCTGCCAAAGTAATCTTTACACTTGATGTTACTAGCAGGTACCATATGTTGCTTGGCAGAAACGAGAATGCACACAGACATTTTTGCTGGCTTGGATATTGGACTCATATGAGTTTGCACTCAGATTCTCCACTACAAACTGAAGTCTTGCTAACTCATCAATTTGCCATGGTAATACCCAACGTCTGTGCTGATTTATTGCAACCTGTTCAGGGAGATGCATTAAGCGCTGCACGGCATCTTGTATCCAAATGCCTCATTGACAAAAACGTGACTGTGAAATTTGAACAAACTAACCACACAAGTAAATTACACTATGGATTATGGTTAGTAGATAAGGTAGTACCTCTAGTTTTTTCATCTTCTTCTCCATGGCGACACGGTCCAGAGGTTCTGAACTGTCAGTTAACTCGGTGAAGCTTTTCTGAGTGGTGCTGAGCCAGTCAGTGAAGGACACGCAAAGGTTCTCGGCCTCCTCGATGCTCTTCAGCTCCTCTTGTAGCTGCTTGATGGTGTCCTGAAAAATTTTAATTTTGAAGTAAAGTTCAACAATATAGAATTTTGGATACCAATATAAACATTTATTTGTCATTTTTGCAATTAAGAAGGGATGCACGATAATATCGGCACGTGACTGTATACATCACGATAAGGCAAGAGAAGGCATAATAAAATGTAATTCTACAACAAGCGAGATTGAAAAAATATCTGCACATCTGGTATTAGCATCGGTAAACGGCCAATATGAGTCAGAAAATGTTGGCATATCGGATATCCAATATTGTGCGTCCCTAACATTCTGTACAACATATGACACTAGAACTCACTTTACGTTTGTTGCATGTTTTTGTTGTTGTGGAAGGATTTACTGTAAGTATAATGTGCAAAGAACATCAAATTACAAAGCAGGTTTTGTATGTGTGGTTATATTGGCTGTATATATTTGTTTTTATTTAACCACATGATAGTGTTACACTACCCCATTATATATAAGCATGAACATAAAGGTGCATAACCTCACTTAACACCTGCCGCCTTCTCGATTCTGGGGTTAAAACTGTTAGAAGGACTTTGCTGAATTTTCCCCTGACCAAATATAGCCAAACATCGTTTGTATCTCCTTCTTTAAAGGTGTGATGTGCCTCAGTAGTCCTACTGGCCACCAAGGACCAAAATCTCTCTGATCAACCATCAAAACAGAAAAGATCTGTTCCCCCCCTCCTCAGTCATCTGCAGAATGTCAATAGCTTCACTACAAGGTGAAGAGGGGTTTTATTTTTTTGACGCATTATCCACTTGACTGAGGTTTTGAGTCGATAACACCATGAGGATGGAGAGGGTTTCTTGCAGGTTTGACACATTATTCACTCAACTTGCAAATCCTGTGGTGAGAGGCTCCAATTAGCTGATAGTGCTGAGCTCACACCTTTTCTGACTAGACAGAGGTAACAGCTTCCCACCTCAAGCACATATGGCCCCCACTTCACGCAGTATAATTACAGGCATCCATGGCATGAGAGGGATGTTTTGTGTCTGCATACATATGCATTGGCATGACTGTAAGTATACACATTCTTGAGTCAATTTTGAGAGGGGAAGGAAGGGGTGTGAGGGTAACAGAGACAAAGAAAAAAAGTGAGGGGGAGACGCACGTAAACTCAGATGTGTTACTGAAGGTGTTAAAATCAATGCAGCACAGGCAAAGCTTTTCCACTGCTGGTGCTGGGTGTGAGATTGCCTTCTGTAGCGTTTAATTACAGCCTTAGCCCCAGACCAGAGGAGCCCCATTGATTTTCCTTTAGTCCCCCCCAGAGGAGCAGACAAATAGAGAGGCTGGATCTGAGTATACACAGGCTGGGCTCACAGGCATAACTCTCGAAGCTACTTCAATGGGGTGTTACAGAAACAAAGTCCAAACTCTCACTGGAGCCAATTCCATGGTGAGAGAGCATAACCGTGCCCACTGCGGGCAAAGACCCCTATGGCAATGCACACAACTTCTTTATCCATCATTGAGATAGCACAACACAAAAGTGGTTAAAGCTGTAAGGCTTTATGGTTGGCTGTTCCTAACTCATGATGACAGGAGGGTATTTTCCAGGAAGATCTTCTGGTGAAGAGGAAATTAAGTATTATGTGTCCGGACTTCCTGATTAGCAGAAACATTCTTATACCTAATAAAAATAGTTTTGTTTGGCATTGATAGTATAAACATTGAGTACAACAGCTGGTGACATAGGTCACAGTGCCCTCTACATGCTATACATCTTCAAAAAATCAAGTCATACAACACTGGTTTACATTGGTAAGTAGTTATGAAATTATCAAAAAAAGAACTGGGATGTTACCATTTCACAGATAAAGAGAAGGCTGTTTTAAATTCTAACTTTCAAAAGAAAAACATGTGCCACATCTGGCTACATTGTTAATAGACAAATGGTTTCAGAAAATGCAACATCCACCAGGAACAGCTGTTTACAGCATTTCATATCCATAGTATGAGCTACAATCCCACCAGAATAAGAAAAAGTATCTTGCCGTTTTAAATTGCTGTAAGGTAAAGTAGTTTTATTTTGGTTATGTTGAGTTTTATGTGAAGTGTCTAACAAGACAGTTAAGCTCGTCCCACTTTGTTAAAAGCAAGAAACTTGCATACAGAAGTTCTATAGTTGTATTTTTATGTTTAATAAGCAAAATAGGTGTAAGAACATTTCTGTTCTTGACATTTTGTGAATTTATTTTATTTATTTGCTAAACTAAAAGCTAAGAGAGCTTGTCGCTTTCATCTCCCTGCTGAAACTACAGGGGGGGTTATACTATCAGACTGTCAACTCTTGAGGTAGAAAGTAGTATTACAAGACAGGATAAGCCAGGACAAATTGGCATGCTAACTTCAGTAGACATCTCTGAAACAATTTACATAGATGTTTTTGGCATAACACCAAAACTAATGTTTCTTCATCCTGTTGATGATTTAAGTTTAAATGAATTTTGACTTACATAGTACAGACTGCACCTTTAACAACAGGTTCTCCTTACACATGAATATGTAAAAACTTCATCATTGGAGACATGATATCTGTCTTTTGGAAGTAAACAACAAGGGAATATTTGCAAACAAAATAGTCGCATAGACGCATTTGTGAAAGTCAAGAGCGTAAAGATATAATATATGGATCATTGAACAGCAGACAGTAGCAAGTGCCTAACCTGGATGTTGAGCAGCAGGGAATGGTAGCGGGCAGTGAGCTGGGTGGCAGTGACGCTGACACGACTACTGATGTAGGTTTCCTCCAGAACCTGCTGGGCCAGAGAAGAGAGGCCATCGACCTCTCCCTGCCGTGCAAGCACTGCCTCAAGACACCCCTGTTCAGAAGGGACACAGATAAATGTATAATTAGCCCCATGCCAGTTAAATTAAGTCTAAAATATTCATATTTTGACCGTAAATCATCAAAAGGGCAAACATGGCTGAGAAGGGAAAACAAGAAATAACACAACCCATCATAAACAAGTTATGGGGCCACGGGGTCTGTATACATGCGCATGTGTGTGTTCCTCTAAAAGAAGGGAAGGAAAATACTGAGACTGACATCCTGACACTGGCAGGAAGCGTGCTCCAAAGGGAGGAGACCGAGTAGGGAAATATTGTGTCCCCTGCTGTTTTCTTTCAAATGCCTGGTGTGAGTGGAGTGTATGCATAAGTAAGAAAAGACATGTGTTGTTGTGTGAGGCCCTTGGATGAGTCATAATTTTCATTTAGCTTTTAATCTGAGTTTTTTAGTGCATAGGCTGATGAAATATTTTGGGAACCGACTTGATGTGACAGTCCAAAAAGAAATCTGATTAAAAAAAACTTTTGACAGGATTCATTCAAAGCTCATTTAAAAGTTTATTTTAGCTCTTTGCTATTTAGGGCCTAAAATGAGTATAGAGTTTAAAATACTGAGTTAAAATAACTGTGTGGTCTACAGTACTAGTGGAAGAAAAAAGACATTTGCAGAAAATACTACAAAACAGGATACTATCATGTTAACGAGAAAATATAACTCAAATTTTAACTTGTGTTTAAAGTATATCACAGTGCATTACAGTTACATGTATGTGTGTGTGTTGTCTTCCTTCCTTTTGAGCTTGAAACCACTGACACTTGCACAAAACATCAAGAACACATACTGTATCTTATATGGACATAAGCAGAACCCTTTCTCTCTCTTACTTGGAGTTTCTTCAGCTGAGTCGCCTTGGTGGCTCTGTCCGACCTCCGGTGACGTCTGATGTTTGCCACCTTCTCCATCTCCTCCAGCCACTGGGCCAAGCTCAGGAACCTTTGGCCCATCTGCCTCAATCTGCTCAGTGTGGAGCTCAGCTGAGTCTGTGTCTCCTCCAGACGGCCCTGGTAGGCTCCCCACTCTCGCTGAGCGGTGTCAAGGGCTCGGTCCTCAATCTGAGGTATACCCCAGGGGATCACTCTCTCTCTGCTGGTCAGCACAGAGGAGAGCAAAGACTGGCCATTTGAGCAGCGTTCCTGCAGAAGCTATAAAGGAAATAAAAGGGAAAGAACAAAGAAAAGGTGTGATTGAGATCTGTGTAATTAAGACTCCAAAGTGTTCCAGAGTCTGCTAGAAAATTCAGTTTTAGCTTTAAGCCTTATGTACTAGCCCATGTTTCCTTACATTTGTTCATCACCTGTTCAAGACAATTACAATATGGACAACACTTCACAGTATTTATACCTGTAGCTGTCGCAGTGTTTTCTCTAGTGTATCAACGTTTCCCTCTGGATGAGACAACGAGGCGAGGGTGGCTTGTTCCTGCTCCAGCCAGTCCTCAAACACATGTAAGCCCCTTTGATATTCCTGATGGACCAGCACCAGCCCTTTGGCCTTACTGACTGCATTCTGCAGAACAACAGATTGGAGACATGAAACAAGCTGTTAATCCATTCAACATAACGGGAGCAGTGGTCATTTTGACTATTTAAAACTTGCAAAACCTTAAAGACTATTGTGGTTGGAAAAGTATGACTACTTGCAAGACTACCGACTTCAATTGAAAACTGAACTGAACTACGTTTTACCCTAATATGTGAGCAGTTAAAATGTATGTAATGTGCTCTGAGCCTATAAATAACATGACGTAATCTGTAAATCCGTAAACAAGACAGTGAAACTTTTGTAATTAACTGTTTATTAAACAAGTTACTAAAATGTTCAACATACAGGTCACACTCTTCAATTGCACAATTGAGATTTATGAAAAAACAGCACTCAGAAAAATCTTTCAAAAACAAACATTCATTATTCAAATGCCTGCAGAGGAAAAAAAAAAACCTTATGTTGTTTGTACTATAAGTACCTTGGCCTTTTCTTTGAGGGTGTTGTATCTACACTGCAGCTGCTGCACCTCCTGCTGGGTAGTGTAGTGCTCAGCCATATTGGACCCCTTTGTGGCGATGGTCTCCAGAGGACTGCTGTGACTCAGTACTTCTTCATAGAGAAGCTGGAATGAAATGAGATGCAGACATTCAGTGGAGTAAATGGTACTCTGCTAGGAGGCTCTGGGGTATTAATGACTGTATGGCTGACATAGAAACAAAATGGAAATTCATCTTTTAAAGAAAGTGTAAAAGTACTCCTAAAAATAGCAAGAAACAGGTCAAACTGAATATAATCTCAACACTAAAAATAAGTGTACAACATCTAGTCTGGCTTTTTAAGGCTAGCCATTATTAGCAAGACGTGATACCTTGGTCTTTCCCAGGTTAGCGGTCTTGTCTCTCATCTCAGAGTACTGTCTGTCTGAGCAGCTAAGCGTCTCGTCGACCCGGTCCATCCACAGCACAAACTGACCCACGTCCTCCTGATAGCTGGTCCACTGAGACAAAGCGCCCTCCAGCTGGCTGTTACATCGACATAACAATGTTAACACACAGAGTAAACATAAGACAAAAACACACACATACAATGTGCACATAAATCTAATTGGCCTTGCAACCTTTCAACCAAATGAAATCCATCAAGTGAAACTAGACAGCTCCCAGCCCCATTTATCAACTGACTTGACAGATTGGTTCATGATCACAACCTTTTACACTGAATGGAGGCAGAAAGCAAGGAGTCCCAGGAGTCTTTGAGGTCCTGGATCTGTTTGCGAATCACCGGGACGCCCTCAGCTGAGGTATTCCTCTGGACTGCTTCTCCCCGCGTCAGAAGCATCTTCAGCTGGATCTCCCTCTCCTGACGAGCAGCTAGTAAAGCCTGCAGATAGAGGTGAAGGAAAAGAGACAAAATAACTATCTGAAGTCCAAAATAAATATTGGTGCACCATCCTATAACTAAACTGAATTATTCCTCTGTGTCAAGATACTGCTGTAGTGACACATTTGGTATCAAGTGATAAATCAGCTAGTATGATTACAATACATATAAACACAAAAAACTGTTGTTGTAGTATGTTGAGCGATGCTATCCAAAACGAGGATTGCTGCCATTGTAATGAACAAGACATTTCATCAACTTAGTATAGCTTGTGTGTCCTTTAGTTTAAAATATTTCACAGACAATGTCCCTTCTGTACCAAAAATGTTCCTGCTAATTCAATACAGGTAAGATTGTACTTAAATGTCTCCTTAAATCACTGAAAATTTCAACATGACACACTGTAGGAAACGTACTGCTGGGGAAACATGAATAGCTATTGTGTTTTAACTAGGGCTGTCAAAGTTAACGCTATAATAACAGTATAACATTATGACCCTCGTATAGTTTGCAACGGAGATGCCTGAACAACTCTACATGCGACAAACTTTCAACAGCGATAGCTAAATGGGTGGCTACAGCTTGCAGGCCGATTAACATTGTATAGTAAACCTTTACATGTGGAACGTTGGACACTACATTGTGTTAGTATTACTAAGGAATGTTTCATTCAGGTCAGTATCTCCATCTGTTGTTGCTTGTTGGGCTTGAGTTTGTCATGTTATGCTTTCAGCATATTTTTTTTAGCATGCAGTACCTTTGAGGTTATTCTGGAGAATATTCTGGACAGTATTTGTCATTGTTTTGGATTGCTGTAATAATAATAAACATACATTTGCATAAAGCAAGCATATTTGTCCACTTCCATGTTGATAAGAGTATTATAAACTTAAAAATAGCCCTCAAAGGTAAATGTCCCTCCTTACTTCCAGCTGTAACATCCGGTCCTCTAACACGCCCTTGTCAGTGGTGGTGGAGATGCAGGTGTTGAGGACCCTCTGAGCTTCACACACCCAATCCTGGAGCTCTTTCAGGCCCTGAGAGAAGAGGCGGTGCTCCCCTACAATACGATCAATCCTGGAGGCCTTGTCCTTTAGAGATCAGAGCACAGCACTGTAAACACACTCTTCAATTCTCTGCATCCGGTGCACAACAACAGTATCTTCATATATTTCTGTTTGCACTAGAAATTGTTTTTCCTCACATTCGTCTCCAGAGACTTTCCCACCCACACATTAGAGCACAAACACAAATGTATTTTGTTTGCAGTCATCACTTCACATCTTAAACATCAGTGTAACTGTAGAGTGAAGACAGGCAGAGCTACAATAACAATCTACAAGTGGCAGTTTTAAATTATTTCATTCCTGTTTCCATGTCTGGCAGGGAAGAAGACCTAAAAATAGCTCTCCACCAGCTAGCCGGCAAAGAAAATAAATCTCATTCATCATCGTTGGGGCACTCCTCACATTGTCCTGAGGTAAGACAACTGTGCCTCGCGGTCAGTGTAACGTTCTGTTCAACGCTGTATCAAAATTAATCATAAGAGTGTGACCAATATAATGAGCGCTTCAAAAAGGTCAGATCCTCAAACACTGACATGTTTCAGCTCTGGATGAAAGGTGAGCTCAGCAGCCTTGGCCTTTTTTATGTTGATGAGGCTGCAACCCGAAGGACCTTTTGGAGGTGAATGATAGATTACTGTGCTCAGGTAAATTACTATAGATAGATACAGAGACTCTCTTGGGGAGCAATGTTTTTAACCAAGGCAAGCTGATTATAGAAACCATGACTGATACGCAACTGGGGAACAATGCATGACACAGCAAATAAGACAGAACAACAGTTAACAACATGGCTGGACAGACGCCTCGATAGTTTAAATCACAGCAAGGCACAGTTCAGCATGCTGTAGCATTTCTCAAGCACAGATACAGTAAGGGTACAAGAAAGAGGGTGGTAGGGTTACAGGGTGGGAGCAGTGTTACCTTGGTTAAATTGCTGAGGGCTAGGTACTGTGCTGACAGCTGGGACACACGGTGGACGAAGCCCTTGCCGGCTGCTTGTCCCTCCCAGAGACGATGAGCTCTTTCCCTGAGCCTGCCCAGCTCTGCCTCCCGACTGGCCATCTCCTCCAGTACACACTGGGCCAAGCATGAAGCAGGAGGAGGAGGAGATGGAGAAATAAAGATGAAGGAGCGATAGGATGTGGGCAAGCACAGTTGGAAGGGCAGGGTTATAAGTGAGAGAAGAAATGGAGCACATTGGAGAGGTTTTGTGTAAGCACCATGAAATTTTGAGTCAAGGGCAAAATGAAATGAAAAAAAATAATAATATGAGAGACAGAAAAGGGAGGCGTGAGAGGGACAAAGGGAGGGAAACAAGGTTGGGTCAACATGTCACAAGAATAGACAAAGCAACAGGAACACATCAAAATACACAGAAAAGGACGGGGGGAAAGCACATCATAAAAAACAGCATCAGCAGTTTTTCTCTTGATGTTAATTTTTAAAAAGATGTACGCTTATTCAGTTAGACGGCATAGCACAGAACAGGGAGAGGAGACAAGCCTGATAAGATACTGCAAAGGCAGGGGGTATACATGTGAAAAGGTAAGGAGGATTTTGCCAACACAGGTTCAGACAGTGAAGCCTGCATGTATTGTATTATACTTGAGGGGCTGGGGGAAGAAATGTAATTGCTTGCAGGGCCAGACAAAAGGCAACGAGGAGAAGTGCTACAGCGGGCTACAGAGTAAATACAAAAATAGCAACAACGATAAGGGAAGAGCTTTGAGATGGGCTTGATATATTTTTTCTCTTTTGTCAGTTTTATCTTTTTAACGCTCTGTGCCTCTCTTCCCTTTTTGTCTCTGCCAGACGTGGCGGAGGCTGTTATCTCATCTTGAAAAGGGCCTTTTAGCCACGCTGCGTTTCAGTTGTGACAGAAGGAGAATTAATTAGATTTCTGGACTTTTCTTCTGACTATTGTGTCAAGGCGCTGCTCTATTTTGATCCAGTGGTGCTCGACAAATGTAATTAGGTCCTTCTCCTTTCCCAGCTGATTTGAGATTGTACTTCAGGGATACATATCTGATGGAGAGCTACTGTACAACTATTTAGTATCCTTGGAAAATCTACTTCATATTCAAATTTTAGTGTAATGACATTGTAATGGTGTAATGCAATTTAACATAAAAGGGTGCCTATAGTATGGATTACAAGGCAAAGCGTATAATTAAAGAGTGGCTATTAAAACTAGGAGACAGACCCATGAATAACCACACTGATTAGGAGTAATAGGAGTGCTTTGAGGAATCAGAAATAGTGGGTTTAAGAACCACAGACAGGTGGAACTGTGTAAGGTTCATGACTTTGGGCTCCACAATACCTGCAGTTTGCTGAGCTCCTGTTTCTTGGCTGGAAGGTCGTGTAGCCGAGCACTGCTCTCCTGAACTCTGACCTCTGTGCTGTTCAGCCAGTCCTGCAGAGGCTCAGCACTGGCCTCAAACTCTGTCATCTGGGACTGCAGGTTCTGCAAATGTGACACTTAACTTAAGTTCTCTTTTAAACTGATTCTGCATTAACTGATAATATTACATTTATTGGAATAAGTAAGCATTTTAATGCTAAAATGCCCTTAGTAAGGGTGTCACAATACCTTTGATACAAGTGTAAAAAAAGGATACTTAATACGTCTTTTGATACCAAGGTAAAAAAGGAAAAAACAGTCCTAGGTGCAAAAAATAGGACTATTTTCTTCTTTTTTTATTGAACAACCAGCACACAGTATTGATACATAAAAAGACACTGTCCATATACCAACACAATTGTAATGATGTTAATATATTTGCAGCTTTGGGTTGAAAATCTGTTTTTTTTTAAACATATCTCTTGTACCTTTGATAGTATCAAATGCAGATATCGTATCATTGTAAAGTTGTTGTACCAATAAAGTATCAAAGTATCCAAACTTCTGACAATCTTACTTGAAAGTACTTTATACTCAAATCAAATCAGTCCTTTTGCCATAAATCATCTGTTGTCAGGAAAACAGACACAAACATGCAAACTCTGTACACACATCTCAGTCTGGATTCATTTAAACATCCAAACCACACAGTTAACCTTAACTTAACTACAGAGTCCATCTGAGGTTGGGATTTCTTTTCACTTGAGATCTTAGCCAACAAAAGCAGCATCCAAACAAAAGTAAACGTTGACCAACCTTGAGTGCATCCTCCCTCATCTGCAGGTTATTCATCAGGCTCTTCCAGTCTTCTCTGGCGTTGGCCACCTTGGCCTTGATTCCCTCCACTCTGTCTTTGGACACCACTGCCATCAGCAGCTCCCCGCTGGCTCCTACTGTACTCAGTCTGGCCTGGCCATGCTCCCTGTCACTCAAGAACTCCTGAGGGGATACACAGACAAAGACAAAGGAACTGTGACTGTTTAACACAAACACACACACAAAGGGAGGAGGGTTGAAAAGTGAAAGGAGGGAGAAAAGAAGAAATGTGCTGAGTGACAATCTCCAACTTCTTTTTGTCTTCCACTTCTGACGCAATGGCTGTGAAAGTGAAATCAATATGGCGATTCTCCCTCGGTTTTTCGGCGTCCCAGAATCTCACTTTACGTTGTCAGAAGCAGTAATTAGACCGCGCCATTACCAATTCCATATGCGTGGGCAGAAGGAGGCGTCTGACCCGGGGAGGCAGTCACAGATAAGGAAAGTCAGTGAGCTTGAAATGTGTTGGTTTTTACATAGCTCCTCTGTAACCACCCACAGAAAATGTACACACACACACACGCACACACGCATACACACCCCTCCCTCAGAGCTGAGCTGATGACAGTAGCGCAGCAGGGACCACTCCACCATCTGTGCAGTCAGCACATCACTTACACACACTACAGACTCCGCTTCATCACACACATACACACACATTGGGTACAGTACAGCCACACACAAGCATAGAAAGTCTGCGTGTCTCTTTATTTTCTCTCTCTCACCTCTGTTCATTCACTGAACAGAGGTGTCTTTTCCACACTTACCACCATTCTCCCCCTGCCAATGTAACTGTATACCACCAATTAAGCGTGACACAATGGATGCCCCACGCCCCTCCCACGCTGGCCCTCCTGGAGGTCAGCCATGTGGAAACATTGTTCCACATTCCTCACCAAGTCAATAATAAATAAAACATGACCGACTCTGTATTCCTCTCTCCTTCACAGCCATATACTTTTATGACATTCCCTCTCATCCTCAAGGCTACACTAGAAACTTCTGAAGGAGGACACACAAAAACATCCTGCGCAGAACTTCCCTTCTTTGGCATGCTTCGGATGAAAACTATCTCTCTAAATAACCCGTTTTGAACTGCCTCTTCATGTGATTTTTCTCTGTATTAGAGAAATTACCGTCTTACTATTTAAGCTCAGCTCAAAGCAATGACATTAATTCCTCTGTGGCAAAGCAGTGGTGGTCATGGTCAGGTGTCTGAGAGGTAATTAACTGTCTGGAGCAGGGATGTGGGGACGTCTACGTTAAACGACAAGCACCCGACTCCTAGCCAGGGCCCTGGGGTGCTCTAAAGAGGCTGCCAGACTGTTACACCTGCCAGCTTCTCAGAGAAAGACACTTCTCAGAAAGAGAGACACACAGAGATATTTTGAAGAGAATGGCACAGAGACCCCGCTGTGGAGCTTTCTCTCATCTCTCTTGGCTCTTTGCCCACGTTCAGCTTATCCAGCCTACGGTAGGTCCAACAGGCCCACTAGAGGACACTCAACAGTGGGCATGTCAACACAGACATCCCTTTGAGCAATCATGCATTAAAGGTGGATTGATTCTTCAACTATTACATTGTTTCATTTTAAGCAATTTTCTTTGTGGTGGCAAGATTTGTTTAGCCTGCAACAAATCCACGCAGAGATAGTTACAATCTAGCACTAGTTTGTAATTACAAACTGCGGATTTAGAGTGTACCCAATCTTATGAGGATTTAAAGCAGGAGGCCGAATGTGGAGGAACACAAAAAGACTCCTATGGCAAGAAGACTGCTTATTTCATTCCCTCAACAGGCAGAATAACTCTGGTTTATGTAATTGAATAAATTGCACTCCCTGCTCTTAAGTTACTACTTCTTATCTGGAGCTATTTAATGGCCAGTAGAGTGAGATGATACAGCCATTCTGAGTGGCAGTCCTATTATTTTCTATTCTGCAACCTGCAGGTTATTAAAAATGCAGTTCCTTCTCAAAAGGCTAGATTAAAGTAATATTCAGAGACATTCAAATAAATATCAATTTCGCTACTTTCTACCCCTGAATAATACAACAAAATGTGATTCAATCTGGATATTTGCTGTTCTGTGTCTGGTAGGTCCGTCCTGGGAAAACTCTCCGGTGCGCAGGAGGTGATGGACTTTATATTTCAAGCAGCAATAAACAGAATCAAAACCGGAGCAGTAACAGCTGAACAGACTGGGGAAAAAAAGTGTGATTTCCAAAAGATATCAGCAGTCTGCAGTGCCAAAACAGCATAGTAAGGACTGCACATGACCACAGTGTTATGCCACAAGAACATAGTAAGAATGTAACAGATGTCCACTGTAAATAAGAGCTGAGGTAAAGATATCTCTTACTTGGATCCTCTGCAGACCAGTGGAGGCCTCAGCAACGCTCTGTGGCACATCAAAGCATTTGGCGGTGCTGATTTTGGCGTTGACCAACCACTGCTGGAAGTCTCTCAGGGCTGCACGGAACCTCTGCTCCAACAAGCGCTCCTTATTTTGACACTCCCTGGACGCACGAAGGCTGAGGCTACAGAGGGAAAAGAGAGAGACGTTAAGAAGTGATGTGAACATGTGAAATCCACCATGAGAAATGAACAAAGAGAGGGGTTACAACCAGAGGAAGTGTTTGCCGTCTATTCCTCATGTGCTCGTCAAAACAAAGACATGTGCAGATGCTCAGATACTGTACAAACTGTGCTAACACTATGGAGGAGGAGGAGGAGGAGGAGGAGGAGGAGGAGGAGGAGGAGAAGCCTGGGAGATGAGCATGAGTGAGAAACGGGCAGGTGGAGAAATGGCAAAGTGAGTGAAGTGGAAGGAATAAGCGTTGGGGCAAAGTGGGAGAGTGGGGGATGGTGGTAAGGGCTACTGCGTGGGAGGGGGTTGAGAGGCAACATATGAGTGGGGCAAGAGTTCACAGGGGTGACAAATGGAGGGAACGAGGGATGACAGATTGATGCTGTAAGAAGAAGGCTGAGATGGAAAGAATATGGCAGAGATTCAGTCTATGAGGGGCACTTTGACATTTTAGTGGGTTATATTTTTTGAACAGAAACTTTTCTGTCATTTATATTTGGTCAGAATTCACGGCTAGAACCATGGAGTACAGCAACAACACAGACTGATAACAATAACAATAAACACGCATCTATAGCAAAGCAAAGGACATGTGTCATGCTGACATGTTCTCTGGGTTTGACCATCGGGATAATGTAAGTGCAGAACATAAATAAATATAAAACGTTACATATTACAGTATAACTTTAATTGACGCTAATGTTTCTGACAGATGGACTGAATGAAGACAGAAAGGAAGTGAGACCATGTACCACAATACTGTAAGTCAAAATTCTGTAAATCAGCCCTACCGACGAGACAAGAAAGTTGATATTGGATAATTGTGTGTTCCCTGTTGAACATCTTTTGTGTCCAGTGCCAATGTTTCTAAATTTCTCACTTTCTTAAAAATCTGGGCATGGAAATTAAAGAATGGTTACAGTTAGGCAAACATTGTGATAATATTGGCAAACATTAATTGAAGGTCTGTGATCAGACACCAATTCCTGATATCTGAATTGAACACTTGAACACTTCTCCCTGCATTTGCATTGATTGTATAATATTTATGTAATTTCTAGGGATACTAGCCTGTGTAATGTATAGGTAAGTAACTATCATTACAGCCCAGGCAAAACAAACAAAACAAAACAACAAATAAATGAGAGAGTCATTTGGTTTCATACATACTGGGGCAGTGGGTGAAGGTTAAAGGGAGGGTGAGTGGAAGAACTGATGGAAAGGACGACAGCAGGGAAACAAGGTGCGCAGCTGTTTAAGCAAGAGTAACTGTCCAAAGGGAGGCATGAAAAAAACACGGCAAAATCACACACAACCTTCGACAACGCACACACACACACGTATGCACACAAACACCCTTGAGTTTTAATGATGCGATAAGGGCATGAAGGGGTAACACAGAGGGGAAAGCATGAATGTGGAAGAAGCACTTTTTTTCTGCTGTAACAGACAAAATCTGGTGCTACCTCCTCTCTTCTGACTTTTTTTTCACTCTGTCTCTCTTCTTGCTCTTCTTTCCGCAGTGCTTAATGTAGGACAGGTGCAAAGAGCCAACAGGCCAAGTCTATTACAGACTAAAAAGCCAAGTGAATGAGGAAGGGTGCTGTTATTGCCAATTAGCAGCCAAAGCCAATTATCCGCCAAAGCATCTCCAACAAGTTGACCTCACTCAGGTTGTCTGCCAATAAATGTTAGTCACAGTGCTTTTACACTTACTGCAATATGTCCAAATAACTATGTTAATATTACATCAATGTAAATTCAGTAGATAATTTGTGCTACTGTAGAAGTCCAATGCATTGTGCATGCATGTTTTTTTGTACGCATTTCTGTTAATTAGAAAAGGCATTGCATGGTACATTCACAAACACGCACTAAATGAACACAGGATAACTTGTGGGCTCAAAAGCAGGCAATTAGAGCCCAGTAAATAGACCAAGGCATGCAATATATCAGCATGGAAAAACCAGCCATCCAAATGTATCTGATTTCCCTCAAATCACACTCAGCCTTGCATAAAATTAAACCGGAGAAGGAAACAAACCAAAACAAACACAGTGTACAGCAGAGGTGAAGGGAAGGTAGTTGAATGTCGCGTAGCAACTGGTGGCTGAGGTGCTCTCTGTCATCCTTCACCTTCGACTGCGTGTGTGATGGCCACACACATCCACACACACATGCACACACTCCTCTAACACAAATAAGCTTGTAAAACTGAGCACTAATCCTGCCCACTCAGAAATGTGAGGTGTGTGTTTGGGGGAGATCTCTGCCCTTCTTCCATTGTGGTTCTTGGATTAATTTGCTGTGTTATGGAATGAATGAGGGCATTATCCACAGCCCGTTCTTTGTCATATTATGTGCAGGACACCTTCCCCACAGGGCTCGGCAATATGGCTGAAATCTCTATCACAATATTCATAAAGATTTATTTCTGAGTTTGTTATTAAGATACGGCAAATATATGCAACATTCAAGGAAATTATTCAATTATGCAAAGCAGCTATGTTCCACTGTTATGCACTGCACGATAACAATATTCTTACATGTGTAAAATACTTTCGTAACCTATTTTGTTAGTTTAATTACAGCTTGATATGAATTATTCAATTTAACATTGAACATGATAAGATCATTACTTCTTGATATTAACCTGCTGAAATTCCATAAATGATATAAAGTTATCAACCAGCCTTAGTCAGTGAAGGTATCAGGCACTTAAATGTAATGCTTTTTACTATTTTTAACCAGATTTGGACAAATCATCTTTTCCCTATTAAGGCGTTGAAGGTAAGTATGAAGGTATGTATATGTAGTCCCATGCGAAGGTAGGTTTTAGTTAAGAATATGGTTATTAGAGCGCGTTTGGTTAATCTACATTTTGCCAACAGATACGTGCAAGTACAAGTAAAAAGGCAGTTCTAGGTTCAGTGGTGTGTAACAACAGAAATGTGGACTTTCATACAGAAGAGATGACAAAAAGATGGATAAATTAAATTAGATAAAAACATCTGTGGCAATTAAAACCTCCAAAAAAAAGACTATGCAAAGAATTTTAAGGGATAAGATTGAATTTAAGACATCTTAAGACTTTTTAAGGACCTGCAGATATCCTGTTCAAATCCACACACTGTTTACTAAAGCAGAAAGACTCCTCTCACCTGTTGTGCTGTTTGATAAGCGCAGTGACCCGGTCTGATTGTGAGCCCAGGTCTCTGGAGTATCGCACCAGATCGTTCAGTTGGCCTTTCAACTTCTCAGCCATCGGCTCGGCGCTCTGCAAGCCTTCCAGTATATCCTAAACAACACAAAACAGACACCAGCTGGCTCAGAGAGAGAGAGTGTGTGTGTATGTGTGTGTCAAGGAGAGACAAGCTCCCAACGGATCTGCATGACACCCTTCAATAAGTGCTCTCGCATTCCTATTCACAGCCTGGCTTGTTCCTTTTTCGCTCTTCTCACATTCACACACACAGACACACACAAATACACACACAGACACACACATGCACGCTCCAACACATACTCACAGTGCCGCCTGTACAATAGCATTTCTGTTCTTCGTGGAGTGTGTCAGGAAGGAGCTGTGGATACCGTTCTCCCGCTCTCCTCAACGTGCCTCACATTCTGGACTCACACAGTCATGAAATCCTGTCCCATGAAATATGTACAAGCTCTCTCTCTGACTGACTCTTTCCCCGCTCGCTCCCTTTCTGACGTATTACCAATAAACAACCCTCCCTCCCTCCCTGTTCCCGTGGACTCGTTGCTCTCCTCTTCTCCTTCCCTCCTCCTCTCGTTATACTACTTTCTCTTCCCTCCGCTCTCCTCTTTCTCTCTCCCTCCTCCCATTTTTTGCGCTCAATCCCTCTCACACATTTTTTTCCTCCCTCTCACTCTCTCACGCTCTCTCCCAGTGGAATTCAGCTGTCAGCCCTCACAGATGCAGGATTGGTTCAAATGCTCGCAAACGAGCGCGTAACGAAAACAAGGCTCGATACAGGAAACAAGCTGGAGGAGGAGAGAGAAAAGCGGAGGACGGAGAAGACTCCTCCTCTGTTCCTTGACAGCCCCAAATTGAGGAAAACTGGAGGCAGGCATGGCCGAAGAAGCCTGGGGAGGAGTGTGAGGGTGTAGCGCCATGGCTTTGACAATACAGAGAAATTGTCACACTGTAAACATCCTGTGGAGGTCAGAAACAGAGCAGCAGGGAAGGTGAGGGGCAGGAGCATCTAAGAAACAACCCCTGCAGCCATGAAAGACATCACTGTACACATCAGTTCAAACAGTGTACAGAAAGCGGAAAGGGGAAGGGATGGAGACGGGGAATGTTTGGGAGGGAGAGATAGTGGAAAATAATGGCAAAGAAAAACAAAAGGAGGAGGGGTAGAGGGGACAGAAGACAAAATGAGGAGAAAACAAGGGAAACTGATTGGATTGTAGCTGTCACTCCTTCGTCATCCCAGTAAAGCTGATTTACAAACTAATCTGTTTTTAGGATTTACAAATAGGATGGATAATTACTGACAGAGGGAGCTGAATGCAGAGGACTTATGTCTGCACATGGTGTGTATGTGTGTGTGTGTGTGCCTGTGGGTACTTTCCATTAAACAATGCTAATCACCTTCTCTAAAATTAACACAGTACAGTTGTGCACAGTCGCCACTGTCAGCTTTTCACACATCACAGTTCGTCGACCCAAATCCCAGCTGAATAGACGAGTTTTATTATTTACCATTTTTTAAATAAACTATTATGAGCAGATGAACAGTGAATAATTTAGACATTATGCTGTCATTTATTTTAATCTCCTGCTACTATACCTTAGCCAGCTGCCATCCATCCACTGCTTCCTCGCCGTTGCTCCGCCCTTCAGCTTTAATCAACTCCTGGCTCCACCCCCTCAGCCGTCCATCCAGCTCTTTCACCTCATCTTCCAGCCGGGCTGTCAGACGGTCGTATTCCTCCTCTGAGGCTGCAGCAGCGGCGAGGGCCCCCTCCAGACCGTCTCTGGCCCTTAGAGCGGCCCCCTCCCATTGCTCTAGAGCCTGGGACAGCGCCCCCAGCTGTCGGTCCATGGCCTCGCAGCCACCCGCTGCCGTGTGCTCCGCCGTGGATGCAGCGCTGCGGCGCACCCGGCTGAGGCGTTCTCGGCCCTCCAGAAGCCGACACTCCACGCGCTCCTGAGGAAATGGGGAGGGTGGACAGGAGACAAAGTTGCTACGGAAACTGTGGCTACGGAAACTGCAACCTCTGGATGTGCAGGCGATTCTATTTAAAGCTGCCTATGTAGATTATATATATATATATATGTCTCCAGCTCTATCACTTCCTATTTGCTTTTTATCATTTTGATTCTGTGTTTGCACTCATTTGTTATCACAGTATTCTCTCCCTATTACTAATTTAATCCCCCATCTCCACCTCAATCTCTCTCCATCCTGTGTGGAAAGGTAGCACTTGGAAAGCAGAGGCTGTGAAAAGCAAACACTTGAGTGTAATGTGATAGCAGTGAGCTGATAGAGGGATTAAAATGAAAAAAAAAGGGGCATCTGATCATTTTAGTGTGCATGATAGGAAGAATGTGAACATTAGCCTTGAGACCATGAATGGGAAATGAAAATGGTGCAACTAGCTTGTGTGCACAACAAATTATGTTTCCTCTTCTACTGAAATGGTTCACACCATGGCTCTACAAACACACATTTATAATGTGATAATTAGGACCCATGTGTGAAATTTAAATGCAAATCAATATCTCCTCACGTATTTTCTCCCACCTCTCTAATTGCAGAATTATTGAAAAGGGAAAAGCTCAGACATTAATTCCACTGCTGCTCTATTTTACCTTTTTTACACGGTTATAGGCCAACTTACTGGCAGCAAAATGTGCCAGGAGAGAAATAGAGATATTTGGCTGTGATATGGGAACACACTGAGAACCAATTCCAATTCCCTATATAGTTTGCCCTCCTTCATAGCGGGAGTCCATTAAGATTAGATAGGTTCAGATAATTTAGCAATCAGTTACCTTAGCAACAGATAATACAACACATCCTTGAGGCATGGCTATCACTTACACTGACAGGGGATCTTAATTTAGTGAAACACTGGTTACTGTTATACTTATAATACATCAAATTATAAAATGATATCATGTACCTCACAGCTTTCAATAATATGGCAAAACTACAGTATGGCTACAAAATCAAATCTGTGAACACTGACTTAAATGTTTTATACAGCATATATATTTCTTTGTCTGTTCTTTCTCATTATTTTCAGTCATTGTTCTTAATTGTTATTCTTAGTCATGGTTATTCAAATCACTGTCTGTAGTGGCTGCTTCTCTATGTTTTATTGCTAGTTTTCATGTCTATATTAGAGTGTTGTATCATGTGTTTTATTCCTCAGAACCAGGGACAAGGACTGCAAATTAACCACAGCCAGAAGTCATATATACATTCCAATGGTTGCATATTCATTCGATGTAATGCTGCCTACATGTGTCGTCCCTGTCAAACAAACTGATAAATAAATAAATGTGTAATGCTA
The DNA here is from genome assembly GCF_965226575.1 of Pagrus pagrus. Classification (NCBI taxonomy): domain Eukaryota; kingdom Metazoa; phylum Chordata; class Actinopteri; order Spariformes; family Sparidae; genus Pagrus; species Pagrus pagrus. The sequence continues at coordinate 12,526,617 of NC_140200.1, forward strand.
TTGCCTGTAACTATGAATTGTGGGTCTAATTACTCTTTTGCAGTTTTCCATTTTAGTCTATTCTTATTCTATACGAAATTCACTATTGTACTGTAATTGTATTGTACTGCAACACCCAAATTTCCCCTGTTAGGGATCAATAGAGGATTATCTTTTCTTATAGTGGTGTGACTGATAAATTAAAATTAACATTAAAAAAGTACCTTAAAAAGACAACTGGGCAAACTTCATCTGCTGATTAAGATTGTATGAAATGATTACAATCTCTAGACCAGCTGCTAAATGGACAATGTGATGACACTGTTTTCTCAAATTGTCCAAACGGGAGAAACACATTTGCTTTTCAATAAATTTCCAGTTCAAATAAATGTAAAACAGTTTGCTTTGACAATAACGTCAAAGAAATAAAACAATGCCACACCTTTGCCCGCTCCTCAGCACAATAGGCTTGTCACCTGTCACATTTGGTACACTATTATCTGTCAATGTATGGATCAGGAGCTGATCAGGATTTTTTTCCGGGAATTGTCCAATTGTCAAATCGTTACAAAAGTGACAGCAGTGTATACAAAGGGAACAAAAGGAGTGTCAGTCGGCATCAACACAAGCATTTTTTTGTATGTTGACACCCTGCCTTACCCTCACTTCTGACAGTTTCTTTTTGATGGAGGCAGAGTCTCCTGATGTATCAGACCAATGCTGCAGCTCCTCTCCAGCAGTCATCAGCCAATCAGTGAGCTCCCTCACAGCCTCCAGGTATTCTTGGTGTTCCAACACCACGGCCTGAGCTAGACGTACCCGCTCCTAAAGACACAAACAGAAAACAATCCATCTAAAATAACAACGCATTGATTCAGTCGTTGGTAATATTACTGAAATAGTTCTCTAAATTCGGGAGATGAAAGTTTATCTCATTAAATTAAGATGAAGAGACAGTGTACCTCCACCAGGGCAGTGAGGTCATCAAACTGTGCCTGCAGCTGGGTGCGGGCACCATGGTTAAAGCTGGCATCACCAGTCTTCTTGAACAGTTCCCTGGCTTTTTCTTCCAGGCTGGACAGCGCCACCTGGTGGTCTTCGAGTTCAGCCAGAAGGGCTCGAAGTCTCTCAAGCTGGGAAGCCTTTTCTCTGGGCCCAGGCTGAGGGGTGAGAGGGGCACACACCTCCCGTTCTACAGCCTCCATCCAGCACCGCAGCTGGGCAGCACTCTCCAGGTATCCTCCCCACTGTGACACAGTCCACTCTAAACGACTGGAGGGAAGACAAGAGATCTCTGTCTTAGATGATGATATGATATGGACGGTTGAACTGTGGTCTAACAGACAAATGGATTTTAATAATAAAAATCAGGTACTGTATATGCAGATGTAGAAAAATGTGTAAGTCTGAGTATGAGTAAGTATACTATTTACTTTTCTGAGTAATCCAACAAGTATTGACATTTTTAATACAAAAAAGTTAAACTCAAATAGTTTTGGCACATAAAATCTGTACATTTAGTCCTCAAGAGAACATATATTTCATACCCGTGTTGTGGCCAAGAAATATAAATGGTCTGTAATACTGGCTGAGTGCCTCGATCCCCTTTTATTGGGTGGTTCAAACACACACGGACACAGATACACACCCACAATTTTCCTTGCCATCTGTTACCCCTGCATGTACAAATAACGCCAATATCTGCACACTCACACACACAAGCACACACGCACACCCCTACTTCACCTGCTACCCCTCGCCTCCTGTTATCCCTTTCCCCTTAAAAACCCAAACACACCCCATGTGTGACCCACTGTTTGCCATCCGCCATTGAGTCCCTAATGAGATCAATTTTTTCTAGGAGGGGCCATAATTGCTCAATTAAACACACACACATACACACAAACTGATGCATGTGCATGCTGTAATGCACACACACACACACAAAAGAAGACACTAAATCAGATACATCAATCAGAGTTACAAAATGAGACAAATACTTCTCATTATGTATTTAACCTAATGGTAATTAATGGCATTGAGACATCAATCTATCATGATGAAAATAACCTGTTCCCTAGAGAGGGGAGTTTTTGGCACAGAGGTAAATGGCCTCTCAAATGTCCAGAGGTAAATGTTTTAATGGTGTATGAAAGGAAAAAAATCACAGTTCACGTCTGACTGCAGTACAATGAAATGATGACAGAATATTAAGTCCAAGTGAGAGCGACTTCTTTAGAATTACAATGTATAAATAGCTTTAATTGTACAGAAGGGGACCAAATCATCACATTAATTTCCAGGAGATTGAACAAAGTGAGCAGTCTACCTGTGGCAGCTCATGGCAGTCACAAGCAACGTGGCCCAAGCGTCCTCCACTTCCTGTAGCTGAGAGCGGACCACTTCCTGTCCAGCGGCTCCATAGCTCCGCAGGGCCAACTCACCCTTACCCATCGCCATATTCAGCTTGACCTCGCCCTCCCCCTTCAAAAGCAGGATGTCCTGTGCAAACAGAGTGGGGTCAGAATGAACTAGGGATAGACATCAAAATGTTGTATGAAAACTTTCTCAAGCAAACAGCCCCCCCTTGTGTTCACTACAAGAACCATAGACTGTAAAATAAATCTTGATTAAGAACAATATAAATTAATGTAGTCTTAAAGATTCCAACAACAATCACTTTATGCATTTCATCGTACATGTATGTAATTGAATGTACAGATATCTTCAGTCTACAAGCCAAACCGCCCTCTCACCTGCACAGTCTCCAGCCTCTGCTCTAACTGCTCTTTGGTCCCCATGGTGCTGTCCACTGTACCCAGTCTCTCCTGGATCTCCTCCAGCCAGGCCCACACCCCTTGGAGGGTCTCTCCAAAGGCCTGGCTCTCTTGGCAGCATCGCAGCTTCTCCCTGGCTGTCTTCAGCAGGGCCTGGTGCTCCATCTGGAGCTGGCCTGTCACTCTGACCTCTCCTCCCGACCCCCGGCCTGCCTCAGACAGAGACTGGGCCTCCTGGCAGAGACGCTCGATGGACTCCCTTATAGGAAGCAATGATATGTTATTGCTCTGAATATTTAACAGCTCCATGGTATAACTTCACACACCCACATATACAGACCTTCTTGCATGCAGTTCCTTATGGAGATTTTCCATCCTCTCCAGCTCTTCTGCAGCATCTGAGACTCCTTGCTGGCTCTCTGCCCCAACAATAGGGTTGCTCTTGAGGCTGACATCCATCTGCTTCAGCCAGTCTTTTATATCCTCCACACAGCCATTAAAACTGAGGAGGAGATGAGAGGAGAGGCACACTATCATTATCAAATTCCTTTGCATAAATACATGACACAACAAGAGGGATGACTTACTTTTTCACAAGGTCGATACTCTCTTCCAAGTCTCGCTGGCTCTGAGAGCAGATGTCTAGGTAGCTCCTCCACTCTCTCTGACAGGAGTAGAGATGCTCTTGGACCTGTGCTGCTCCTGCTTTAGGCAGGTGGAGCTGGAGCCTCTCAGCTTCCTCACGCACCCGAGAGAGACGCTCCTCACCCTCTGAAGCCTGCTCGACTGACACCTGTGGATGTAGAAGCACGGAAATTTGTCCTTGATAATTTCAAGAAATAAATGAGCCACAACCCTGAGATCTAGACTTGGACAGTATTAAATAAGGGAGGTACGACATAATTGTTTAATATTAACTTGCAGTAAATATTACCTTTGATATAATTATTACTTTAATCTGTCAGCTTTATCAACTTAATAAAAAAATATTTTGGTGTTTGGTGGTCAAAGGTTGGTTGCATGCCAGAATCAACAAGTGAAGTTAATCAAAACTGAAAGACCTGAATATGCTTCCTTCAGTTTACCACAATGCTCTAACCCCCTGCAGCATGAAAAATTCAGTATAAAAGCATGATATATAACAGTACCTTTATTCTTTGAAACTTGGCAGCAAGGGTGGCAACATCTCCTGATTGATTAAAACATTCTTTCAGCTCCAACTTCAGATCTGCAAGCCAGGAGTGGAAGTCTTGGACGAGCTCTGCTTCGAGGAACAGAAAGAGCAGGTAAACTGAAAGCAAAAATAAATCTACACTCACAAGTTGAGGAAACCAATGAGTGCTTAAATAAAAAGAAAGAGGATTTAAGAAGTAGAGGAACCCGAAGGAGGGAGAGCGAGAGGAGGCGATGTGTTGATGCAGATGGGAAGTGTGGGCGTGTCCATGCTGTGCAGCACCAGGTTGCCTTGCCAACAAGCCCAAAATGACTCCCTCGAGAGCAGATGTGACGAGAGCCACATTACTCTCCGAGGCACAGGTGTGTGTCTGAGCAATGAGAGCGCACCGGTGTACCAGACAGTGTGTGTCAATGGAGTGTGGGTTGTAGTGGGCGGATTGAGTGTGCTCTGGGGAAAAATGTAGGATAATCAACACTAAATGTGGTGCACCACTAACATGGACAAATTACATCGCATCATGTAGTTGTGCACTGTTTGATTGGGTGATTATGAGATTTTAAGTGCTATTAAAAATGTTTATTTGTCCTTATAAGGGAAAGAGTCATAGTGGCTACCTGAGGGCTGTTACTTTTACATAAATCACTTGTGTATTTGATGGAAGTAAAGAAAAATAAAGCCCTCAAGGACAGATTTGTATTAACAGAGACTAGCCAGAAATCCAAACTTAAGCACACATGCTATCTTTTACCGTTGAAGTGGAGCTGTAACCCATCCTGCAGGTTGCCCCTGGTCTTGGCACAGCGTTGAGCAACAGCCTCTGTTCGCTTGGCGATGGAGGTGAGGTCAGAGGAGAGGCATGACAGCTCCTGCGAGGGATGAGACCTGCAGAGGGCACTCAGGGCATCTCTAGCTGAGTCCATGTCTGCCCTCTGTTGCTGCACGACGCTCTGCAGGTCCTATAAATGAAAGGTAGGAAGACATACAAAGACTTCATGCATATTGATAAGTAGAGCTACAGGGTGGTGGAAAGAGTAGAGAGATACCCAAGGTTAGTGCTCAGAATTTAATTTAGGAAGTTCCTGGTAAAAGTAGTGTCCTGCTATGACAACCACAATAATTACTTAATTGTATTTCTTTTGCATTATTATATTTTAATCGATTATTCCTATGTTATTGTGTTTTTAAATTCCAGTCTTGCACTGCATTTATTATCTTCAGTAAAGACCATTTGAATTGCCTCTGTGTTTGAAATATGCTATACAAATAAACAAGCCTCGCCTAGTTATGTTCATGTGGGCAGTAATTTGTATAATTAATGCATCACAACAATATGAAGCAAAAGACACAGCAAGAGGCATTGTTTTAAGTAGAGGAAGACTGGATAGTTTCTTTTGGATTAAGTATTATTTTTCTAAATACTGAATTATATATTGTATGTTTTTTAAATTACTGTGTTCTTGCAGTGCACTAAAGGAAGTGAAATTGTCACACCTTAACTGTACCAATGTCTTCAGGAGAAGTGGCTTCAGTGAGGTCAGATAATGAACCCTCAACTGCCTTCAGCCGCTCAGCCATCTGGGACATGAGGTCCTCCAGTCGCTGCTTCTGGAAACTGAAGTAGGTCAGAGTGTGTTTGGCCTGGTTGTACACCTCCTGCGCGTGGGCCATTTTCTTCCTCAGGTCCGACTCCAGGACCTGGTAAAAATAAAGATATTTGGTAACATTATGTATCCACAATCCCATACAAACAACATGTGAACAGTGTGGTTAATGTGCTTTTCATGTTTTTTTCAAGTTTTTGAATTAACAACAAAAAACAAATACAACACAATATTTACAACATGTTTACCAATAGCAAACATCTGAGGTTGAAGGATTTGCTTTAGTGGTGTGAAGTAATTTGGTTATAAGCACTTAAGCAAATTAACTTTTTTGACAGATTCCTCTGAAATGTGTCTTACATTACAAAACAAGCAAAGCAAAATATTAAAAAAAACACTCAATCAAATATTACAAACATGTAACTGTAGTATTATCAATTTCACAATCTGCCTCCGTACTCACTGCTCGACCAACATAGAGCCTAAAACATACTATCTGTATATCAGATCCTTGGATTCACATTACCCCTTGGCTAAATGACAATGAAGAAATATTCTTTTGCATTAATATTTTCAGAAAAATCCTCTCATATTTCTCGTCCTTGCCATCCTCACCTGCATTTGTAATGGGGTTTCCTGCAGTTTGGCTCTCTCTTTCAGCTCCGTCACTCTCTCCTGCAGGGCATCCAGCCTCTGCTCCCTCTTCTCCACCTCAGCCTGGAGATCAAAGTGCAGCACATTTCAGTTAAATCGCACACTACTAAGAGCCAAATGTTACAACACCGTCATCATTCATACACTATCTCATGCAGACTGTCCACAGCGCTCTGACCTGAAAGGTTGCAAGATGAACTTCTGTCTTCTCTTTATCACTGAGGTTAGTGACACTGTCGGTGAGGTCGGCGATGGAGTTGGCGGTCCATTGGTTAATGTCATGCTCCATGGACTTGAGGTCATCCCATAGAGACACACAGTAGCCGAGTCTCTCTGTGTTGGTTTGTATTCTCTCTGAGACCTGAAGGAACAGAGACCAGCAGTCTATCTGAGTACAAAACACATCTCAATCAACAGGAGAGGTAGGATCTCCCTCTCTTTGTGTTTTCTTCTTCTGTAACAAGGGACGGTGTTCTTTACCCGGAGAGGGAAGGAAAACGGGACTTAATTGGTTTGACAGATGTGGGGATGAGAAGAGAGGGAGAGAGACAGAAAGGCAGATAACGTGTCTAGACTTGTTTATATTTCTGTCTCATTTGTGACAGCTGAGCAGCCAGCTAAATCCCACAAGAAGAGAAAATAGAAAAAAGGGGAAAAACAGGCGGAAATAAATATCATTAAAAAAGAGGAGAGCAGCGCAAGTGTCTGGAAGTGCTGCAGGGTGGACATCATAATTGATTTTTGACAGTAAACAACACCACAAATCTCCTCATACTCTTCATAGTCATTATCATATTTCAGCTCCAGACCTGGGTAAAATAGACAGTTTTTTTTTTTATTTCACAGGACAATTCATTAATGTCAGAAAACTCTAAGTATTATTTCACCGTATCTAAACACGTAGCTTTAGGATGTGAATGTATCATGAATTTGTCTAAATAAAAAACAGCCCATTGATTTCAGTTGTCACCCATAGCACGTGTTATTGAGTCCCGCTCACCTCCAGCCACTGGTCTCTTAACGTCTCCATGTCTCTCTGGATGGAGCACGCGTCCGAGTTGGGGACTTTCTCCATCTCTCTCTGCAGGTCCTCGACTGTGCTGATGAGCTGGTCCATGTCTTCCTGTTTATCTCTCAGCTCGGACTGGACTGTGTCATGCTGGAGGGACAGAGAAGAGTGCAAGAGGAATGACAACAGACCACCACTAGAGGGAGAGATACTGTACCGCTTTAGTTCACTGACTGACATGAATGAAAAGTGTCACCTTCTATTTAAAGCTAATGGACTAATTGTTCCTGAATGGATTGAGAAAATGCCTTTTTTTCTTAATTCTGTACATGGTTTTCACTGGACAGTCAAAAAAAATCCAAGTAATCCAAGTCAAGTTATACACAAATTTGGACAAACAGCTCCTAATAAAACAGCTCAGACATATTTGTGCTTGATGTATGAATAATAGCTACAACTTACTTAACAAATGCCTCATTTGAAAAAAAACAAAAAAAACAAAAACAAAAAAAATAACTAAAAGTTGCACATTTAGTAGATAAACTAAAGTTACTGACCCGTGTGAAAGTCCTTTTGGCCTCCTCGGCATTGTGGTTGTGGTCGGGTAGATTGTGAGCAACAGCTTGGGCATTCTCAACAATAGAGGTGAGGATTAGCTTCAGGTGTTGGAACTGGCGGAGAAGATCCACCACAACTCCGCTTTGCTCTTGACTGCATGAGGAAAGAGACTGTTGTTAACTGTTGTGTTTTTACTGCCTGCTTCTCTAAACTCGGGGACCAAAAACAAATACAGCAAAGGTATTTAAATGAGATGAATAAGTTAAAATCCCTCTCTGCTGCCTGCCCCTCCTCCTTACCCGTTGGTGATCAGAGCCCTGACGTTCTCCCAGGCTGTCTTCACCAGTGCTACCTCCCTGAGAGCCTCCCCAGCCAGCTCACTGTCTCTCTGGGCCAGCTGGCTTCCCTTCTCCTCTAACCACCGTTGGGAGTGCTGCAGGGACTGAAGCTCATCCTCCAGCTGGACGAAGAACCGCAGCCTGGGAGAAATAGATGCAGAAGAAAACAATGGGGATTACTAACCTGATTCCAACATAATACATCTCATTTTTCAGGGGATCAAATTTAACTGGATTTGCCCATTTAGAGTGTGGCATTGTTCATTCATGTACTGTATATTCTTGAGGAGTTTAATATACAGTAGGTATCTGAATCAAAAGCTAACACGATGCATTTGAAAGTGACAGAGCATATTCAACAAAATAACATATTCAGGAGCAACAAATGTGTCTTCAAAGAGGTGGATCTTCTCATCTTGTATGTAAAATAAATTCAGTAAAATCCAGCTTTTAATTCAAATGATGCAGATGCAATTCTATTTAAGAAGAGTCAAATGTGAGAGTCTCACAAAAAGATTTTCATAAGTGAACGTTTCCTATAATAATGCTTATCTGAAAATGAAAATTTCTTCTAGCCTACAAAAAGATATATGTGCCAAGGGCTTAGCTCTGGGACAAAACTCCTTTTTCAATGTTACATACAGCTTATACTAAATATCCTAATATTTCTGGTGGCTTGAAGTTCCTTTGTTGCCATGTACATACCTGTTTTGAAAGGCCTGTACAGAGCTCTCTCTGGCGCCCTCTTGCCGCGCTTCATCCTCCAGTTTTTTCAAATTCTTCATCACCTCCTCCCTCCTCTCCCTGAAGGAGCTCCACAATGCCCCTAAAGCGTCTGCTTCACTCTGCCTCCATCCCACACCCCTCTGAACCTCCTCCAAAGCCATTGTGAGAGCCACTGTTTGTCCCCTGCAAGATGTTCTTCCCTGAGGGTGGCTCACATTTTTGGAGCCCCGCCACTCTGCCCCACACAGGTAAAGGTGTGCTTTGCTTAGCTGCCCGTCTAACCCGACTGCCTCGGCCTCAAGCCTGGCCACATCTTTAGCCACTTCTCCTATCCCACGATGCAGCTCTTCAGCTTTGGAGCGGTCCCAGCTCCCTCTGCCTTCCACTGCCTCGTGAAGACGACGCACAGCCTTTGTTGCCGCTCCATGCTTATCAAGAAAAGTCTTTAGCTCAGTCAGGCACTCTTTACGAAGGAGCAGGAGACGCTGAGATTCACTGAGGGGCTGGAGGCAGTCCTCCTTCCAACCCTTGAGCTGTTGTTGGGCCTCCGGGGTGGAACAACGAAGCAGGGAGGACTCTTTCTGCTGGAGAGTGTCTCTCAGTGATGCATGTTCCTGTAGTTGCACCTCATGCTCCTACAACGAGATAATTCAATTAGCTAAATTTGGATAGGCTCCAACAGTGATCAATATAAACTTGCTTACTGTAATTGCTATAATAAACAGAGCCTATATAGGACATCACTGCTGACATCAAATTATTGATTTCACACCTTCAGCTTGGTAATTGCAGCCTCAAGATCAGCAATATCAACCTGGGAAGAACTTCTCAAGCCAGACAAGAAGTTTTCACTCCTTTGTGTGAGAGTCAGCAGTGCCTGATCAAACTGCTCCAACTGAGACAGCTGAGGCTCCAGCAGCTCAAGTCTAAATAAAGACAGTGTGGATGAAGAATATGAGATTTAACAAGGGATATTTAAGCAAAACAACTTCAGCTGGGAAAAAAAGCTGTTAAAATGCTTGAATCCATTACTCCAAAGGTAAACAAATGTAAGCTATCCGTATAATGATGTATAAAAAGTCAGTTGCCTGTGTGATATGCTGGTCTTCAAAGAAGTGCATCTCTCCTGGATTTGTGTCAGATCATCACTGAGCTCTTGGACACGAGCTTGAGGCGCCGTAGGGTATAGACACAGCCCGAGATTGACAAGACCCTGGAGGAGGGCCTCATAGGACGATATCTCCCTCTGCATTTCCTGTATGGGTGAAAGAATATTTAAAAACGTATGCAACACATACATTTCTGTATTTCATTATTTTGATTATCTTACACAAAATAAGTTGAAAAACTAAACTACATATAACTGTAAATGGAATGAACAAAAAGTCAAAATGCCACTAGATAGCTAAATGACTTACCTGTACATTCAGCAGTTCATTCCTAAGTTTTACTTTGTCTGCAGAGAGCAGTTCGGTGTCTGGACAGCAAACACACTCGCATCTGTCCAGCCAGCTTTTCATGGACGAACTCTCCTTTTCAAATCTGTAGATACAAAGGTGACATGAAAAAAATATATTAAAAGGAAATAAAATGTATGCGGCACCATCCTAAAAATAAATAGAATAAATGTTGATCTAGCAATAGATTGATACTAGCAGCCTGTGATCTCAAAGTATGGATACACAAACACTGATACTGTCTGTGTGTTATTTTTCATCTGACCAAGCCTCGGTATCAGTGACAGAGTCATAATGGAGCAACCATATCTTGCCAGAGCACCCAGTGCTGTAAGTAATCCCTCATACATACACCTGCAGGGGAGGAGATGAGGTTTTCTATAGAGGAACACACAGACACACATGAACCAAGCTCAAGTTTAGCAGCAGAAATATAATTCTTGGCTGGGGAAATATTAAAAAAAATCAAGCACCCATGCTTTAGCACTATAGGAGTGGATCTTTCATTTTTCGTCATGAATAACACGAAGAATAAGAAATAATTGCCCCAGTGAAAGTCTATTGTGCGATCAGAGAAAGTGATAACAAAAGCATGTTATTAGAACAGAAAAGCGATGGCTGATGGGGAGACAGACAGATTGAGTCAAAGACAAGATCTCGCTCTTCTACATCACAGTAAGATGGAGTGAATCGGAGAATAAAAGAGGAAATTGGCACAGAGAGGAGGATTCAGCAGAGAGAGCACGCTCACAATAAAAGGGGAAATAGCAATGTTTATACGATCAGAATACAATACGTGTGTGAGCAGGGACTAAAGTTGACAGGAAAAACAGTCATGCTCAAAAATGCTTCTTACGCAACATTTCCATTTTTATATTCCCTGTTGTTTGTGCAATGTGACAAACACCTGACTTTTCAAACACACACACCCTCTAGGTGTTGGGGGAGCAGATCAATACTGTCAGCCCAGCAGAGCATCACAGCAGCCTGTATAAGATCTTAGGTAAACTCCTGATGACTGAGGATTTTCACACAATAACAGAGACATAAAACCTTCTGGGACTTTCTTTGTGATTCTGTCTACAGTATCTCTATCTGTACGTTATTGTCTTAGGAGCTGGAAAGGATGGCTCATGCCTCCGTATTCAATATCATAAAACATTCAGCAACTGCTGTGTAAGGCTGGAGTACAATATGCATGAAGTTAACACAGACTGATTGTCTTTTTCAGACAAATATACAGGTGTAATATTATTTTATCACTGTGGTTTCTTTTGCAGATGCTCCAAAAATGCAGAATATTGAGTCACATTACTATTTACTTTACCTTTGCCACAGTGCTAGAAGACTCTCTAACGTGGATTGCTTTTCTGTGGCTTTTCCCATAAACTCTCCCTGTTGCCTTTTGAGGTTAGCCACCTCTTCCTCAAGCTGGCTGCCCTCTCCAAGCCTCTTCATCACCGAACACAGAGCCATCAGCCTGGGGTTGAGCTGCTCAACAGCCTCGCAGACCTCCTGGATGGAAGGAAAATACGATTTAGGGCATGCGACTAATGATTACTTTTATTTTCGTTATTTTCTTGATTAACTGATTTGTTTGGTCTATGAAATGTCAGAACATTTCAAATCAATCTCAGAAATGCCCAAGATGACAACCTTAAATGTTTTGTTTGTTCAAAATCCATAATTAATTCAGTTTACTGTCATAAAGAAGTAAAGCAACCAGAATATATTCACATTTGAGAAGCTGGAATCTTTTTTTTACAGTAAATTTTAAGATTCAGGTCTGAAACAAAAGGCATAGCCTTCAGATTCTGAGTAGTTAGTAAAGTCAACCTCAAATGTCCAAAAAACTAATTCCAGATAGCTTTAGTGATTAAGGTATTCTTTGTATGTTTTACCATATGATCCTGGAGGCTCTTGTAGGTCTCAGATGATGATGTACAGTATGTGATTGGACAGTCCAGTTTCTCTTTAAGTTCGCTCATTGTTTTCTTGACCTGATAATGACAAAACCTGATTAAAAATGAAAACATTGATGCTGCAACGTTTTGATTTCAATTTCTGAACCAAACTTCTCCACACCTGTTCAAGGTTATCATTGTATCTCTGTCTGTATGACACGCTCTGGTTGAGCTGTCCTCCCAGCTCCTCTACTCTCCCCCTCAACTCTTCCCAGTAGCGTCTCATCTGTGCAAGCCGTGCCCGAATATGTCCAGCCTCTCCAGGGGTCACAAACTTCGACAGGGCCTCGCAGTCTGCCTCCATGTGGTCTAGGAGTGCCCGCCTCTCCTCTAAACCTTCCCCAACAGCCTGTAGAGATGAAAATGATAATAAGGAAGAAGAATAGGAGGACAAAAATTAACAAGACAGGATGGAAAAATGGTGGAAGAAAAAGCCACTGTTAATTCCATCTCTGTTCATTAGCCTGATACAGACAACGTTATGTTTTATCTTCAATAAATTATTTTATCTGCCGTAAAGGTTATGTCTCATCAGGTTTACGGAGGTCTTGAAAATTCATACACAAGTTGGATAGAGAAGAAAACTGACTATGTTGTTTCTGGAGGCAAATGCATTTTAAACCACAAATCAAATGGCTGCCGCAGGTTTTCAGGAAGTCCCATTTTCCCAAAAAAATTTTCTCCATGAGATTGACAGGTCTGAAGTCTGGCAAGCCAAGATTATATTTTTTCTTCAATACGATCAATTTATTTTCTATATCCTAGTCTTTCCCGCAGCTCTGACCCAATTTCCCCTCGGGGTTAGATTAAAATGTCATCTTATTTCATCTTAATCTTAATAACCCTCAGGCTACACTGATACTGCACATCACAGACACAAGGCTAGACAGCAAATTTGACTAATTTTATATATATAATATATATATTTTCATGCATATTTATGTGTGAATATCAGAAGATTATTGATTATTTGATAATTATTGATTATTGTGCAGAAATTGTAGCTATACTGTGTGCGGTCAGTGTTGAGGTAGGAAACTGTTTTACCACTGTGGGATAAAAAAACAAGGGAAAGAATGAAATTTTAGGAAAGAATGAGACACAAAACATACATACCTCCACAGTGCTGATGTGTTGGTCCAGAGGATCTAAGGAGGAGGTGGAGCTGACAGCCTCCAGCTCCCTCTCTTTCTCATTGATCCACAGAGAGAAGACTTCTGATTCACTGCTGAATCGCTCCCACCACATACACATCATCTCCAGCTGGACAACACTGGAAGACACAATTAGGCATTCTGTAAAATATACTGTATCTAGGTAGGAACGTTCAGATGCACACATCTGTGCAAACAGTACATTTTGTTAAAATATAATATTATTATTAGTAGGCTTATCGAAGAGGCAATAAGTCTATTGCCTCTAGTATTTATTTATTTAAGTCTATTTATGTCATTCAAAATAAGTTTTGCATGACATAAAGTCTCTATACTTGATTTTTTTTCTAATCAAACTTGGAATTTTTACTTAAGTTTGAGTAAATTACAATACAAAAGGCTTAGGATGGGACATACTTCTTGTTGAGGTGGTCTTGAAGTTGTGTGACTTCCTCTCTGGTGGACTGAGCCTGCTGTAAAAGAAGAGTCTGATTCTTCGGGCCAAGCTGAATATCTGCTGTCTTCTCCAGGAGGAGATCTGCTCGAACGGAGCACTCCTCAACCTTTACGAAGAGGTCCTACAGGCAAGACGGGAGCCATAATATTGTATGAGCAAATACAGAGCATATACTACATGCACACACGCACACACACACACTGTACAAACGCACCTTGTTATGCTCCAGTTCAGTTTTCAAGCTGTCCAGGCTGTTGAAAATAAGCTCTTTCTGCAGCTCGTTGTTGGTATTGGTGATAAACCTCCATACCACTTCTCTTTCTGCTTCAAAATTCTGCCAGCAGCTCAGAGTTGCCTTGAAATGATGAAGAAACAGCAGAATTATGTCAGAGGGTAACATTTCATGTACACAAGGACGCCCAATTGCTCCCTAACCCTAACCTAAACTAATCTTTTAGGAACAAATTTTACACCAAAATAATCCTTGATATAATTCTCAGTTATGCCTTCATGAAACTTAATTTGAACTAGCTGTGTAAATGTATGGTGTTTTACAGTGGCTTATCCTTAAAAAATGAATCTCAGACATTTTCATGCAGAAACATGTTGATTTTCTGATCAATTCGAGGATAGTGATAGAAGTGCATAAACAAATGCCTCGACAACAGACACAAACACAATTAACATACCACATAACAATCAATATCTGGTTAAGGTTCAACATGGGCCGATCAATGATCACTGCAGGGGCTTGTGTGGAACCATTTGCACAATGACATGTGAGAAAAATCCACACTCGGTCTACCTGCAGGTTGTGTTCCTTCGCCCCTGATTTACGGTCGACCTCTCTGAAAGCTCCCTCCAGCTCACGTAAAGACTGACTGAGCCCCTCCCCTTTCTGCAGCTGGCGACAGTGGGACACCAGAAGCTCCGCCTCTCTCCTGTTAGCATGCAGGCGCTTTAGTTGTTGCTATAACAAACACAGACAAGAAAACATTATGTCAGATGACAACTTTGCAGCAAAAGGATAACATCCATTACATCTAACGGATACATAAAGAGTAACTCAACATCCAGAAGCACCTCTTATTACAGTGATGTCACAGGGTGCTGCAGTACACCCACGCATCACTATAGTGAGGTAAGAAGTTAAACCGTTGAAGGTCAGCAACACTAAGACTTTCAGAGGCTTTTAAATCTCTTTAAAAATGAATAAATCAAAACAATGAAAACAAAAGACGTAGTTTGATGACATTGTAAAGTGTGGGATCATGGGAGTTGATGTCTTCTTGTTAGTCACATTCGCCTGTCTTCAATGCTTTATGCTAATTAACTAATTTGTATCAACTGATGTGTACTTTTGACGGATGCTTCTGTAAACCATCATCACATGGTCTCTCTCTGCACTATACATACCTGGTGAATAAGGTAAAGTTGTTTGGCCTCCTCCAGGCCCTCAGCATCCAGGATCCTGCTGGTCTGCTCCTCAGCCTCCCTTCGCTCTCTCAGAACCTCCTCCAGTGCAGCACGCACCTCTTCCCCCAGATCCTCATACTGGAACATAGGGGAGCCCTCCTCACCCCACTGTGAATAAGCAAGGCAAACGATCAGACGGAAAGATTTGTTGAGAAAACAGTAGAGAAAAAACAAATTTTTAGCATTATATATACCTGACAGAGTGAAGAAAAGAGTGCCCTCAGGTCAGTTGAGAGTTTGGCCAGGGCTGCTCTCTGCCTCTGCACCTCCAGTTCAGAGCTAACCTCAGACAGCCCAGCGAGACGACTCTTAAGCCACAACAGGCTCTCCTCTTGGGCATCTATGGCTTCCTGCAGTGCCTGAAAATGGTGGAAGAAAAAAAAAAGGGGGTTGAGCAGATTTGAGTCATACCCTAATCTCTGCACCTACAGCAGCAAATATGATGTGTTATCTCACCTGAACAGCAGCATCAACCTGCTCCTGATGGCTGGAACTTCTTGCTGTCTCTCTCAAGAGCCTCACCTGCCTCTTCTGAGATGAGAGCCAATCAGAGAGCTCACAGAACCTAGAAAAAAGGACGACTACTTTGAACCTCCTTAGAGTGATGACAATGTCAGACTTTAAGATGTTGGAGATGCTGTTATGTCTTTGAGTTTCTGACTATTTTTACCTGTCGTTCCACTCTTTCCATTTATCAGGGTGCTGCTCCAGCTTAAGGTGGGTGCTCTTGATTTGCTCTGCAACCTCTTCTACAACCTTTCTGGTGGAGTCTAGCATTCGGTAAGCCGGGTCGTTGTCAGGCAACTTATGACACAGATCCTCCATGTTCCTAATCCTCTTCTCACACAAAATCAGAGGTCTGCGTTCCCTGAAAAAAGTCTGGAGATAAGAGAGAAGAAAATGTTGAAATGATGAATATGACGTTAAGTGATTTTATCTTTCTTTTACTCTCACTCTTGGTTTAATCTGTCTCAAGTTTCTACAAATCCGAGGCTCACTCTGTGCTCTTTGATCACACGCTCACTGGTGCAGGTGCCAGACAGGGCTTGCATTTCTCTGTCCAACTCTGCTCTGCAGTCTTGTATGATCACAGCCACTCGAATTTGCTCTACCTCCACTTTTAGACGAAGCAGGTGAGAAGGTACCTCTGCCTGGATGTCCTGTAGAGAAGAGACACAAAAAACAGGGGACATGGTAGATAAGATATACCGTATTATATACATGAGTTTCAGGCTCATATTGCTTAATCTGAGAAAACTGTGAGAGGCTAAATATCCTCCAGAGACACTGCAAGTAAACATTGACAGTGTCACAGTTAAATTGAACCAGTCCAGGTTAATTGGAAACAGACTCTAGAGTAAACTCTATTAAAGCCAAAGGTCTCTCTGGTTAAGTTAATGAAGTATCGGCTACGTGCCTCAAGAGATGTACAGTAATTAGTGAGACTGTTAAAGCATGTTGACCCCTGACCTTCCAGTGTTTGTGCAGCCTGCGGACAGTTTCTTGCAGCCCCTGTTGCTCCTCCTGTGGGAGAATGTCAGTCAGCTCATCACATGCCTTCAAGAACACGCTCAGCAGCCGCTGGTCCAACTGACCAAAAAAATCCTGTGGAGGACACAAAATACAAATAATGAAATCAGCAGGCATACACAGTAAAATGGTTGACACTTGGGTGGACAAACATAAAGCCATTCTCTATTTACACATAAAGTGAAGGTTGTATTTTAGCTCTGTTATGCTTCTCTAGTAGCAAAGAGAAGATTTGGCAGACTTGCAAAACAACCACACACACTGAGGGTGTTCTTGTCTTTGGATTAGCTGTACTCTTCATGTACTTATGCAGAAGGTTGCAGGACTGATCTTACGCTGTGTTTCTTCAGTAACTCTTCAGTGTCTCCCGTCTCTCTCAAGCAACCCTGAGCTTTCTTCAACACTCTCTCCAGCTCTTGTCTTGATTCCTCAAACCTCCTCCTCAGGCAGTTGTTGGCCTCTTCCTGCCTCCTCCATTCCCCGACCTCCTTCAGCAAAGCCTGCGAGGACGGACAGTAGGTAGTGGTGATCGTAATTGGTCTCTTCGGTAATAGTTTAATTACATTATTTGTCTTACAGCATGCAAATGAATAGTGAGACACATGAGAAAGTCTAATCTGCACTGATGCCTCCTGGGTGTTTTGGTGTTCTTGTAATCTCATTAATATAATCAGCGTTGCGGGTAATGGAGTGCTTGTGTGGCATTCTGTTATGTGTTCATGTACATGTATGTTTAACACTTACCTGGGCTGAACCCTGTATTTCGGCCACTCTCTTTTGCAGAAGGGACAGGTCAAAGTTTCGGAGCACCTTACTGGAGGAGAGCGCCTTCTGCAGGGTGTGGTGATTCCTCTCAATCACCGACAGACAGCGTTTACAGCTTTGCTGCTGGTTTAACAAATCCTGAGGAAATTGTGGAAACAAATATGGAAGTGTGTTGATAATAGTGCGATAAAAAGGTTCAAAAAGGACATAAAGTTGTAAAGATGAAGATTAATGTGATTTCAATGACTTGGAAATGGTTGTGATATAGATAGGATAAACACACAGAACAGCAGATATGGTTATATTTGAATGTGGTCCAGCATGGATACACATTATATGTAAAGAAAATGTAACATTTTAACACCCTGAGTCTTAGATTTGTAGATTTTTCCATCATTCCTTTTAATTATGATATCATATTACTCACCAATTTTAGTTTACTTCAGTTTAGTAAAATAATCTAAATCACTAACTGGATGGTAAAAATGTATGTGAATGTCCAGGAATTATCCATGATAAATATCAATATATATAAGTTTCCTTGACAGTCAGCGCTCTACCTGGTAAATATTCAAGTTCAGCATGTTCATTGTCATCATATCTAACCTGCCACTTTTGTTTTTGCTGGGTCTGAGTCTGTGATTCTTGGTCTCTGGCAGCAGAAGTGATGCGACTGGCCCGCTCCAGGGCTTGGTAAAAAGCACTGATGTGTTTCTCCATCTCCTCCAACAGTGGCAGAAGGACATGACACTCCCTCACAAGGGAGGGACACCGCTCTCTAACCTGGAGACAAATAATACAGGCATTAACTAGCGACACGGACGGTGACTGTGATGGAATGTGATGTGCAATTAGACTATAAAAAAGTCTAACCAAAGACGCAGGGTAAGTGTGTCAAAGAAAACCTTGAGATGGATTTCACACCACTCAGACACAATGATACCTACCTTACTCAGCTGACTTTTGGCCGTTGCCATAGTCGCCATGACCCTGGCAGCCTCGTCCTGTGAGGCATCCTTGGCAAGAAGCTGAGCACTGCGGGCAGCCAACTTGTATTGCGTCTCCATGGCAACAACCTTTTGCTTGGTATTCTGAGATGAGACGTGGAGGCAAAGGGTCATCTTAGAAATTCTTAAATTGAATGCACTTTCATCAAAACTGTTATTAAATTTTAAAAAACTCCATGTAACATGGTTGTCTGCAGCTCTGACTTCAAAACAGCACGGACATAAAGCTTTTGGTAACTCTTTAATAAATGTTTAAGAGCCTAAATCAACTAGGGAATAAAACAACTGGGAAATGTAATGACATTATTTTCTATTGTATGTTTTCTGTGTATGCGTCCCAGTGCAAAAATCACTGGAACTGCACTTTGGAATTGAGCTGCAGGCCCCTGTCTCATTACAGTCCACATGTAAATGAATCAGTGATTTAATCAGCGCCTTGAATCCTGCTTGTAAATCACAACCGTCTGATGAGACATACCCACAGAGCAGCTATCAGGGTTGTTGTTATCTGGAGCTATTCTCACCTCCACATCCTGCAGAAAGGCTCTAACATTGAGGAAAGACACCTGGACAGGAGCATTGAGCTTGGCCTCTGCTGTGTCCAGCAGCTCTTTGAGGGCAGACACAGCCTTCAGATGGTCTTTTCTCCACTTCTCTAGCTCATCTGTACGGGCATACTGCAATAAAGGAAAGATAACACAAAAAAGATTGGTTTTAATGAGAGATGTACCTTTCTCAAGCCTGGGTCAAATAGTACCAAACATTCAAAATAAAAATAAACCTTCCTAAAACTAATTTGTCATTGCCATCTTGTGATATATGACTGTAACTTTGGTTTTTTGGGTGTTGTTTTTGTTTTTTACTTGTTTGACTTTGAGGAAGAGGTCTCTCCATCGTCCATTTAAAAGGAGAAGCTGCTGCTTGAGATCAAGCGACACTGTCTCATCACACGTTTCAATGAGAAAATTCCCCGCGTCGTTCATGGCTGCATGCTGATCCATCCAATGGCTGAGATTCCTGAAAAACTCCTAAAAGAGAGACAGACGCATTAAAAAGAAAGAGAGACACAAAGAAATTAAGTGAAACAAAGAACAACACAAAGGACGGGTGTCAGAAACAAAGACAGCCACTCAAACAAGAAACAAAGAAAGGTATTCAAAGAAAGAAACAAAGAGAGGACAATAAAAAACTGGGGTAATTAGCTGTCTAATCCTTGGTGGGGATGTGAATCTGAGGTAACCATGGTAATGCGACTACTGAAATATCCTTAGTGGCTGTTGTAAATCAAGGAGATCATTTGATACTTGAGTGGAGACTGCTAATAGGATTCTACTTAGAGGACCAAATGCTTGAAATTGGGCTGACGTACATTTGATTAGTCCATCAAACAAAAGCTTGTATGAGTGGACGCTTAATCTGTACACACACAAAAAAATCCCTTTAAGTAGAAAGAGTTTCAGTCAAACTCATACCCGTTTTATGTTTTCTGGCTGGCTCAGGGCTTCCTCTGCATCCTCCAGCCAGGCCTGTAAGGAGGCCACAGTGGAGCTGTACCTTTCCCAGTTGGACAGCACCTCCTCCAGCATGCTCCTCACACTGCGCACTTCCATGGACAAACTCCTCCACTGGGTCACCACCTCCCGCATGAACCTGCGCACTCCCATCTCCCCTTCATCCACTGGAAGAGAGATTCAACAACTTTAACAACAACAATCAGCAATGAGAGCAATAGAAATACCTATACTACCAGCACTACTGCTCGCACAGCTACTCAGGGCTGCCTCCATGGGGGGTGAAAGGAGAATGCCTTCCGGGACCCATCTGCTAGACAAAGCATGCGTTCATTTAATTTGGAGATGAGGAGAAAGCAGGTGGATTTGGGGAAGGCCCATTCACTGGACCTGTTCAGGGGCTCAGCCATTTCTGTCATTGGACTGCTCATACTAAAATTAACAGGAGATATCATAAACATACTGTTTTTCCTTCAATACTGAAACAATGCTTAAACCGCTTGTCGATTTATCAGGGAGTTAAGTAAGACTATAAAAACAACAAAATCTTTATTTTACAATTGAAACATATTTGGGAAAAATAAACAAAAAACACTTTTGCTCAATTCAACACAGCCTTAATTGGTCTGGTATGACAAGTTGCTGGTGGTAAATGTTAGATAATGTTAACCAGACCAGACAAAGAGCACACACAGGCTGATGGAGCCACATGCCTTTGCAGACATATCTCTGACCTCAAAAACTCTCACTACAGGGAGTTGTAGTATATTTGCTTGTGAGTCTCGAAAGTCCTGTGCCACAAACTATCGTCAGCCAGTGTGGAGCTGATAAATGACTCTACCTGATACAAATATCCAGTTTCAAGTAGACATTAATCAGACAGTACCATACCTTTAAATAGTACATAATTACATATCAATCCCCTCATCCTCCTCTCTTTCCTCAGTTTGCTATAGCCTCAAACTGGGGCTTTGAAAACATCCAATGGTCTTTTACCCAGCCAATCAGAGAAGAAAGTGCTAACTACCAGCAAGGCTCATGTGGGTATGGTGGTGGTGGGGGGCACTTCATTTGTGGGGTCGACCAATCAAGCCTCAAATGTCCTGATTTCTCGCCACACCTCACTTCTCTGCTCTGCATACCCTAAAGCAGCACAACCCTGAAACTTAATGAAACCAACAAGCTAGCTCAGTTTGCGCCCAGAGACCTGCAGAAGTGGAGCAGCCCCTAACCAGCAAATGGGGTCGTATTCCCCACTGAGAGCTGGGAGTGGAGGAACCTCATTTAGCTGTAGCCTGCAGACTCTCCCCTACTACCGAGCTGTAAAACCAGACAGAGGCAGACTCAGATGCTGCGAGAAAAAACCTCAGCGGTTATGGAGTTGTTGACAGGGGAGAATAAAGTGAGATATGTTCAAAATGCTGTCATATTTAGTGCCACTCAATTTCAGATAAAAGCAACATCTAATAGAACAAGAATGCAATTAGGTTTGGATGATATGATGTACATTTTTAAACGTTTAGTGATTTTGCCAGATCATTTATATAGAGATACATCTGTCCCTTTAATATCTCTGGTTGTGCTAGACCCGTGTGGGCACTGGCTGCAAATCAATGAGCAGGACTGTTTTATTGCAGTATTGGATTTTTATGTGGTTTGTGCATTAAAATGACTAAGTACCTTACTTTGATTTCACATATTTAATTAGCTGGAATAGCAAAACACATTCTGTGTGGTTATTTTATGTCTAACAGGGTGTACAGCTGTTCCTTTATTCTGCATCCAAGCTAAGCCTAAACCTTCAAGCTAAGTTTTTCCATTGATTTTACAGAAAAATAACTACACTTTTTAGCAATATCATGACATCATGATATCAGCAACTCCCAAAGCCATACACTTGATCCAAGAAGGTTTCTTTTATAGATTAAATTATAAATCAATTGCATACATTTTGACTTCTCACCTGAGCTGTCAGTATTCACATAGGCCTCAGCAGACTCTTTCAGAGACTGGAACAATGCCTCGTAATTTTCAAAGAAATGTTGCTTCTCCACGAATAACTGATGAAGAGAAAATCAAATAAGATAAATATTAGCACATGAGATGTTACAATGATGACAATAACATCATAATAGTTATAAAACTAGTAGTCATATACTGTGTAGATGTGTTTTCCAATAATATCAAATAAATAAATAGAGCAAAAAAAATGTCTACACTGTTTTTAACTTTTAAGATCTGCATACGAACCCTAAAGATTCAGTTATTTAGCATATCATGTACAAAGTGAATCAAAGCCTGAGCTTACAACATAGTTGTGAAGCATCAGTTCCACGGACTCTTGTCGGCCGTATTTTATGATCCAGGATTTGAGCTTGGACTCGGCCAGTGTGAGGAAGGCCTGCATGTGGTGTTGGTTCTCCAAGTATTCCATTCTAGCCAAATGGATGCTAGAAGATGTAGAGACAAAGTTCAACCTACAAAAGACAAAGTTTACAAAAAGATATCAGACCTAAAGCTTGACCCATACATTCTGCTTCGCCTCTGAAAAGCAGAATGTGAAATCAGGTGATCAAGTGAGTTATTATCATTCAAACAGTCAACATGTCAAGTCTTTACTACCTCTCAGCCATGTCTTGGAGCTGGTCTGGGGGAACAGGGACTCCATCAACACTTCTGTCTTTATGGATCCTCTGAAAGATCTGCTGATGACTTTCCAGGCTCTTCAACACATCCTGCACAGTGTAAATACATACAGCCCATTAACACAGAAAAGCAAACAAATACTTCGAAAGACTGACCAAAAAATAGATTTTGGATGATTTCATTTTAGAACAAATAAAAATAATCTGTGCTAGTGGTGTATTGTTCTCAGTACAGAATACTCCACACTAACCTTGTGCTGCTCCAGAGCTCTGTGGACAGTGGACGCTGTGATGTCATGTGCCTGCTGGACGATGACCTCTTGTCGCAGGGCTCCTTCAGCCTCATGCAGCCACGCGCCCACCATGTTCAGAGGAGCCGGAAGAGACCTGTCCAGCTGCAGATGCCAGTCCAATAGCTGGAATAAGGAACGCAATTTAGAAGAAACACTGTGAGCAGAGACATGGTATGAAAAAAAGGCCCATACTGTCACAATTAAAGCTCTAAAGTGAATACAAATCAACTATAGATAAAATAGGCTATTTTATAGTGATTGTTTATGCTATATCAGTTTGCGCCTTAATTGAATTAATCAAAACGATTGATAAGTGAGGGACAAAAAAAAAAAAACTTGCTTGAAAAAACAATATATTATCAACAGGCACAACAACCTCCTGCTTCTCTCACCCTATTAGAGACCCTTTCCCAAGCCTGTTTGACCAGAGCCTGATCCACAGTCAGTATCCCATCCTTCTGAGTGGAGTGTAATGCTCCGTCCACCTGCTTCCTCCTCATCTCCAACTGGACATGCAGACTCTTGAACAACTGGAAAGAAAAACAAAAATAAATCTCTTCAAAAGCTCTCTGCCGCTTGTGAAAGGATCTCCAAAAATATTAAAATCACAGTATACAGACATCAGAATAAGTGCTCTCAGGGGTTACACCCTCTTCCCATTGGTATCTAATCAGACCCTCATAAAAATCTGTGGCTAATTGCCTCTGAATGCTGTCCCTCTTTGTGGCTTCAGATTCCCAGACTCTTCTGAATAATGTGCAAAAGAAAATGGTGATATCCCACATGCTGTTGAATATGGAAAGTATCCCGAGGCTGGGTGAAATAAGCCAGATTGACTGAAAATATGACGGCTGCCGTCTGATCCCCACAGTGTAATGCCACTGATTAAGCTAATAATAGGAGCGTCTGTGCCCAGTGTGCCCAGTTTATACTGCACACACACCCAGACGCACACACGCATACAAACCTGGTACTGTTGAGCGAGATTGCCCTCGGTCTCCTGGGCCTGTATTGCATCTCTCTCCAGCTGGTCGAGCCACATTTTGAGTTCCCTCAGGCTCTTTCGCTGCTCTCTCTAGGAGGTCGGGATGGTGGAGGGGCGGCGGGGTGAACAACGAGTGGAAAGATGGACATGGAAAGTGCAAAGGGGAAATGAAAAACAAACGAAAGAGAGGACAAAAGAGCGTAAAAGAAAGGGGGAAACAGAAAGATGGAGAGAAAAAAAACGATTAACCAGACAGATGTTTTAGGGATTGATGAAAGGATGGAGGGAAGAAGAGGGTGAAAGAGAGGGCACGTACTGTTAAACATGTGCTCCCCTAATCCTCTGTGTCTCCCTGTAGGACAAAACGTCAAAAACCCACAGCTGCCAAAAACACTCAGCTTAAACAGGGTACTCTGTCTAAGACCCCCTACTAACATTTCATTGGATTTTAAGTAACCATGACGACAATACTATGTTGCTCAAAAGCTTGTGAGATAGTCTTTTCAGTTCGAAAGCTGTTCACTCTCGGTCTATTCAGTTTTATCACTTCACATTAGCTCCTGTAAGGATATCAAACTTTATTCTTTATGACAGCCTAAGACGTTAAAACAGATTAAGCTCATTTTAAAGGGACGCAGACTTTAATCTGTTATATTGTTCTCACCACAACTTCTGCAAATCATTTTACAACTAGTGTTTTAGTTGCTATTTATTTAAGAAAATAACCCATTTGTTGTTTTTATGTAAAAACACAATGGCCAATTGACCTTCGTTCAATGATAGAGAATATTCACACACATATATAAGTGTGTGAGCAAGAACTGTCAACAAAGAACAAAGCAGGTGTGACACACAACAACCACCGAAAAACCTAATCAGCGCTGTAAGACAACAAAACACAGTGCAACACAGAAAGAAAGGGGTTAGCGCTGCTTTACAGCAAATCACAGCTCCTGACACTGTTAACCTTAAAAACAGGAAACCTCTATTCACAAGCTTTCCATCAAACACGCTGTATCAATGCACACTGCCAATGCCAGAGGCTTTCATTGTCATGCTAATGGAACCAGGAGCCATAGCGCTAGGTGGTAACGTTAATAAATGGTAATATCACGTCTTATTATACTGGACTTCCTTTTGTTATCATGGCTCAGAAACCCTGCGGCAGGAATATCACATCAGGTAAGATAAAGAGCCAGTATTACCATATGGGTTCTATTTTGACATGGGAAAACAATGTTTAATCTCACACATACACTGTACAGTAGGCCGTGATACTGTAATCCAATAGAGGAGCCAGAAAAATAAGCATTAATCACATTTATATGGAAACCATGAATGTGCATGGCTGCTAATTGCATTGAGCAGCAGAAAATGATGGAAAACCTGCCCCTGGGACCTTTAAGTTACTATATAACCTACCTCCAACATTTCCTCTATATCGCGAGGAGCAAGACCATGCTGTAGGACAGAGGCCATCACAACAACCACAGGAAAGAAGTCACCACACAAACACACGAGAGAGAAAGACAAGAAGAGATACAAAGAGAAAGATGTGCAACATGGCAAGACACAAAACAGGCAAGACACTGCCAGACCTGAATCACATGACAAATGTAACAACTGTTTGTTTTAACCTACTTTGAATTGCAGACAGGTGGTGGTTATTGCATCAGAAACGTTTTAAAAGCATTAAGTACAATTTAAAATAAGGTAATTCAATTTCCTGTAATTGCTCTGACTTTCACTGTATGTGGCCATGAACAAAGCCTCAACCACCTTGCACTTACATAGGTTAGAACAAGCATCAAACTGTGTTTAGAAAGCTCCAGCTGTGCACACTTCACGTCAACACTAATTAAACAAAGACAAAATGCCATCTATATACATGTCACGGCTGACGTTTGACACGCTAACTATGACATCTGAAGAGAAAGACAAAACACACAGGATGCAGAAAGAGAGAAGACAGTGAGTGGCGTATCCAGACTGAGATAAATCTGACAGCTGGTTACCTCTTCTTCTTGCTGTCCATCTGAGTCGCTCTGCTTTCGGTCGGGAATATGTTTCAGAAACTGGGCTACGTATGTCATGATGGATTTCTCATCTGGCTTGTCTACATCGACATCTGAAGAAGGAACCAAATGAATGCGATTAGAAGTCATGTCAAGATGGCGCCAGCTCATAATCCTTAAACAGTTTGTCTCATAGAGGAAAATATTAATATTGGAGTTAATAAGAACACATTTGACTGACATTTGTTCAAAAACAGGCACCTTAAATGAAAACAACCTTCCTCATTTCAGATTTGTGTCCAAGTTTGTTTAGAGGTTCCACCATGCTGAATCTCATGGCCTAATGGACCTTAATTACACCGATGTCAAGCTTGGTTTGTCAGGGTTCATTGTGAAGGGCAGGCGTGAAGGGGCACAGATGGTGTTTGGAAGTGATACCAAGGTGCACATCTGATGCTGTGATAGATGCCCACAAATGTATTTCAGTATTCTGGGAAAAAAGCTCCATATAATGGAAAGCTAATATTATTTGAGTCAGTAACACAGGGGTCACATTGTTTTCGAATGATTGTAGGGTTAATTTGATCCTGTGACGTTGTAGAAATCTTGTTACCTGTTCAGTTCAGTTTTCATCTACTTAATGACTTACGTCTTTACAAAATGCGATAGAAAACATAATTTACCCTCTGGGTCAAGAAGTTGTGGAATGCCCAGCTCTGTCTCAGCCAATAAGAAGGCTTCCTGCAGGTTTTCTCGGTTGGGCCTCCTCCATACGTGCTCCATGTCAACTAGACTTGGTCGAAGGGCATGGATAACTGCGAAGAATGCTAACCCCGTCCGCCAACTTGGGCCAAAGTCCTTCACCTCGATACCCAGACGTCTAGAAATGTCATTACAATGTCAAAGCAGGTGGAAAAAGGCACAACAGTTTTAAGAGAAGAAAAACAGTTTGGTACATTTTGTATATTTTGTGTTGAGGAGTGACACAACTAGCTAGTAAGCGAGGTGACATACTTGGTGGCTGTGTGCTGGACCCATCTTAGTAAGGCCTTTCTGGCTCCACCCTGCATAGGTGGGAGGGGTTTTCTTTTGACGGGTGGGCTGGTGGTCTCAGTGCTGCTGTTGGAGCTGTCTAATGAAGAAGTGCTGCTGGACAAGGTTTGAAGTGCTGGTAGGCTACTGGTCAGTTCCTCAATCTGAAAAGAACAGGAAACAGGGAAAGAAAATCAGGGTACCTCACATCTTTCAATAATTATTTTGCAACAATTCTTGATAATAATGCCTGCCTGTGGAACATCATTAATAATTTTAATTGCTAAATCTAGAATAACTGTCATTTGTGTTTGATGAAGCTGACACCCTTTGATGATAAGTAGGACAGAGAAAACCTGTTTCCTCCTGCTTGTCATCAACTTTTACTCATCAGAGTAACGGAGCACTTGTTTAAGGGCATGTACATTTGAATTTTACATTTTTGTTTACTTGCACGTGATGATTGCATATAATGTTAAATGTTAATGTTACACATCACAGAGAAATACTGTATCACACGGTACAGCACTGCAATTCAGCTGTCAATTGATGACTTTTTTTAACAACCCAGAGCTTTGAGTCATCCATGTGGTCCTAAAACAATCTTCACACAAATCTATAACAAAATGTATTATTAGACTTCAGCTCAGCCAGCTGGTCAGTTCTTGAAGATTTATGGTTATGAAAACATAATCTACTTCTCAGCTTCTCTGCCCTACTGTCTGCTGCACACAACTTAGAAAATCCATAAACATCACTGTGA
This sequence comes from Pagrus pagrus, assembly GCF_965226575.1. NCBI lineage: Eukaryota > Metazoa > Chordata > Actinopteri > Spariformes > Sparidae > Pagrus > Pagrus pagrus. Next base: position 12,554,490 of record NC_140200.1, read on the forward strand.
AATAAAATACATCAATGTGTCAGTAAGTGAATAAATACATTTTCCATTGTTGTACATTTCCTTTATTTAATATACTTATGTTTGCAGGAATAGCAGCCATCTGAATGTGCTGTTGTTGCTAAGAGACTGTAGTATTGTGATTAAGTTCCTGTTGATCTGTGCACATCTGAAATGCCTGAGGTAGCAACTGTTCATTTTCAGTATGGCTGCTTTGGAAGATTTATTTTCCTATCGTACATTTCTTTATGGTTCAAATTGCTTACTTTTTTGCAAGCTGGAAAACATATTTCAGACCTAATAAGCACTGCCAGTTTACAAGACTAAACTGGTTTAGGCTTTTATTTCTTATTGGATTTAAAGGCATAATAAGTAAGATTTCCACATTGAAATGTCTAGTAATAACCAGACCTTTGTTATACATTTTGCTGACTTGTGTACTTGCATTATCCCAAATGTTTTCAACAATGTTAAAACCCAAAATCCCCTTTACTCACTCTTGCTATCACTTCCAGGGAAACACCAAATAATGTGTCAGACTGAGGAAAGAATTTGGCGAACTAGCTAGCGAGCCACTTTGTTGTTTACTATCATCTGTTTTGCTCACTTGTATATAAATCTTTAGATATATTTTTGATAGCAATGGTGGCTGTTAAACAGTGAAGAAAATAACTACCATGATCCCATGGTACTTCTCGACATCAATATTTAGGACCATGCTGAGTTAACAGTATACTGGCAGTCATGTAGTTGTCAATTTCAAGTCCAAGTCGTGAGCAATTAATAGTGATTCAATGACATAGTTGACCAAGATGTTCACACGATGAAACAAATTGTAATATCTTGAATTATATACATTGCATTGGCTAATCTAATGGCATTTATTTAAATTAACTCTAGGCAATGTTACCTGGAAATAGAGGATGATGGTCCACATCAACCCCAATACAATCGATGGCCGTCCATCAACAATGTCTGTGGAGTTGATGTTCACTAGCTTGATCTGTGTCAAAACACAATGTCCAGTATTTTAATATCTCGTAACAGCACTTTATAATTCCTGATTGCAATCAATTCCATTTTCCATTTACTAATATCTCACATATACAGTATATATGGATTAACTACACAAAATGTTACTCGATCTAGTAACTCTGTCTTCTGTCACAAGATGAACAATGCATAGTATGAGCATAATCCTCAGAACCACAGGACGCACATAATCCTGACTATATCTATTACATGCCCTGAACAAAAAAGTGCAGGAACATCATGAATACTGACCGGAGATCCTCTGTAGGCAGACTGGAAGGCAGATTAAAAAAAGAAGAAGAAGGAGAGAGAGAGAGTGAGAGAGAGCATTTAGAGGTACTCTGGATGTGTTTGATTGAAGAGGGACGCCTCATTGACAATGAGATGGCAGATACTGTAGCATCTATGAGGTGAGATAACCTGAGTGGTTGGCTGAGAGGAGAGATCTATCACCACTACGCAGGCAACAGGGATTATATCCAGCAGAGATGGACAGACAGAAAGTGATAGAGGGGGCGAGAGAGGGAAAAAGAGGAGCAAAAAGAAGGGAGAAAGAGGGTGCTGTATGTACTGATATGATGATGTATTCTATATTATCACACAGAGGGTTATATTACTGAGGCACTGCAGCACAACAGGTCATCATATGGTAATACAAGCCACTCCGTATTGGTGAACAAGCATAGAGGAAGAGATTGGGGGCAGGCGAGGGCAGCGCAGGGAAGCAAGGGATAGTGACTGATAAAAATATATGCAATACATGGTTTCATATTAGAAAACACAGCAGGCAACTCAAAACAGCGGTGTGAGGCTGGGATGGTTAGGAAAGTGTTTGATATTACGACAACACACCAGCAAAAACAACATAGGTGACCAAACAGTAGTCGTTGCATTGTTACCAACAATGTGTAGGTAAACAGAATAGTTGACATTATTCAAATATTTGCTTTTTGATAATTACTTTTAAAGCTAAAATACCAACTGTTTGGTGGTTTGAGCTCCTCAAGAGTGAGTATGTGTGACTTTTCTTTCTTTTATATCATAAAAGGGGAATACATTTAAGTATATTTAACCATTTTCTGACCTTTAATGGTCTTAAAATAATCAGATTCATCAATAAAGAAAATAATTGAAAAACAGACCTAGTTGACATCACAGCTATGGATTTGAAACTCCTGATTAAATACATACATCACAGGATTTCAACAAATTACAGGCATGATTGATGAAATGTAAACATCATAATGCCACTGCACGCTCAACAACGTTTTCTATGACATAGACATATGACAGGAACATGTATCAGACATTAAGCGATTGGGCCTCTAAAGCAAAATGTAAATAGGGTCTAGACATACATCAGGTTTACACACAGAGCATATTTACATTTAATTTTTTAACCACATAGATCCACACACACACACACACACAGACGTATACAGCAGAGTGCCCACTGACGTCTCATCTCCAGACTGCAGATTACTGGTGTAGGATTTACGGTTTTAACCCTGTCACACTTGAGGAAGACAAATCAATGTCCCTGCAGACACCAGCTCATACTTATAGCTTTATTTATGTATATCCAAGGACGAGCTTGGGAAAGCTTTGGGAATGTTTTACTAATCTCACACAATTGATGCAGTTGGATGATTACATCGAGAACCACATTAAGCAACTTCTGGATGTAAAGCTGGGAAAAGGAACTGTAAACCATGCAGTTTTGTATTAAGTGAAGACAACAGATGGGAGAAAGAAAACTGGAGAGTACTGATATCATAAAGTGCAAGAGCTGTATCGTGACCAGCAAATATGATGGTATGATTTTTTTATTATTTATAGACAGCCAAACAGATAAATGAAAGAAATTTGAACAGAGGCAGCAAAAATATATGAAATGCCGGTGTCTGGGTTTCTGATTTTCAAAATCTTTGTAGGGAACGTAAATATAGAGCATGTTGTTTTCGGGATAAATGAGGGATGTGGGAAGGTGGAGCGAGTAAGAGGCGGGGACGAAGGGGAAACAGGTCACACAAGGTCAGGATTCAATGTTTGTGCCCACGAGGCAGCAGCTGAGCAGGGAGAGCAGCAGGAGGGGTAAAATAGAGGCAAAGAAAAAAACATAAAAAGACGGCGCTGAACTCTTACCTTCCTACCCTCAAGGAAGTTGAGAGCTGTACCGATGTTGGCGACCCAGTGGATCCTCTTTAGCTTCTTGCCCTGCTCACATGGCTAGAAGGAAAAGGGTGAACAATGGAGATGGAAAGAAAAAAATGGAGAAACAGAGAGGGGAAGAAACACGTAGTGTGGATTAAATAAAACAATACAATTGATAAGAAGGTTAGTTATTTCGCACTAGCACAAGTATGGGAAATTCAGCAGTATAGTACAGACACTATCAGGAAACACAAATATACATAAATAAAGTGGGAAAGACAACAGTGGGCCAATCAGAGCTTTGTTTGACTATAGACACGCGGATCAATAGGACATAGACGGCTTAGACCTTAGGCAATATTGGCAAAGTAAAATCCTCAAGATGTGTGCATATGTCTTTGTCTGTGTTGTGTGTGTGTTTGTGAACTATGATCTGTCCTTGTTAATCTGGGATTTTCAATTCCATTCAAACGTCCTAATAAAAGCCGATCAATGAGCATTTCCATGTAATTGTGGCTTGTTTCACATGCACTGCATTAAGTCTGGAGCTCTTTTGAGATTTGTCAAAAACAATTTGTAACAGTAGAACTGGCTGTTATTATACAAACAATTACAGATGACTGAATCTCTCTGTTGTTTGACTCACCTGATCTTTGTTAAATCAGATCAAGTTAAAAAATAATCCAGAAAGATCAGAGGATATTAAGTGTTTGAAGTCTGTGGCCAAATCACATGTTGTACAAATGACCATGAGACTCACCAGTTTTTGTCCAGAGAGGACTTCCAGCAGGGCCAGCAGCATCACACCATCTTTGATGTCCTCAAACAGGTCTGTCACCGCCAGAGGCGGTACATGCTATATGAGAAAACAAGCACACCCCTGAGCATTTTTGTAAAGATGTTTTTGACTTCAGTCTTTTTCAAACAACATGTTAAAACAAGCACACATACTGTAGATAGGACTGGCGGATGTGTCCTAAATATATTATCACAGTATTTTCTAACTCTATGGCGATTCACAATTTATATCTTTTATATATATATTATATATTATATTATATATGATGGGTGAGTGCAGGACTTTGAATTATATGATATTTTGAAATCTCATCAAAAGCACTACATAAAGGCTAGGACTGTGCAAAAAAATCAAATATCACAATATTTTTGACCGAATACTGCGATACTGATACTGTTACAAGGTCGTAGGGGTGAATGTTGGTGCTTTCATGCTTGATTTTTACAGAGATTATAGATAAATAATCATCAGTAATGTATATAGAATGACTGAGTGGGTAATGGCAAGTATTAGAACAAAAAGAACCATCTGGTAAGTTCAGAGGGATTCATTGCTTTACTGTAATTCTGCCTTTAAAACCAGGAAAAGAAAACACATATATATATATATCACAACATAACGATATCCAAAATCTAAGATGATAGATAGTCTCATATCACGATAATGATATAATATCGATTTATTGCCGAGCCCTATGCATAGAAATGACACAATGCCCTAGGGGAAAAATAAATGTTTTGGTTTTTGACATTGAAAACTGAACCTTTGATTTCAAGGTAAGTGAAATAATTTAAACCTTCCCTATTTTTCCAGGAACAATTTTTATGATATACAAGAGCAGCTCCAAGTAGGAGCCTTGTGCCCGGCATAAGTTGCTACCTAAACTCAATGTTTACATGGTCCTTGCATGCCATAAACTCACACAAAGCTCTCTCAGTTTTCCTGGAATGCAAAAACTGGGGATTTAAATCTTAATAGCTCTAGAAATGCACATGAAACTATGAAGCAAGAAGAGGTTTTTCTGAACATTATCCTACTCTAAGTGGCACGGTGCATAAAAAAAACAAAATACAAAACATATATTACACTGTGAGACATTAATTTCAACTTGTGAAACATGGATAAAGGAAATCCTCATAAAATATGTTCGTGAAGCTCCAAAAGAGTTTGGCTGTGCCAAATATTACTGACAGCTAGAGTAAGCAGAGGCTCAGCAGGCTCTGAATGAGGTCTTCAAATCCTAAAATATGCTGATGATTTCAAACTGTATCCCGCTCATTGACTTCCTCCCTGACCTGACATAGACTTGTAGACTTGGGGAAATCCACATATCTCTGTTTCTTGCCGGCGCCACATCAAGGATTTCTCTTAAAGCACAGTCACATGCTGGGGCTGAGGAGAGGTTTAGAGGGGGGGGAGCATTCAGACGAGCGAGCCATTCACAGGGAGATTAGCGGCAAAGGGAGTGAGGGAGAAAAAGAGATGCAAGGAGAGGCGGAAGCAGACATGTGTGCACGAGTGTCTGCGTTAGCATGTGCAAGTGGAGTGTGTGTGTGGTGTGTGAGAGAAAAGCATACAACCCCCAACATCTGGGATACGTGAGAGGGGTATAATTGAGTGGAAAGAGTGGCAGCGAGAAAAATGATAGAAGGCAAAGAGAGAAGGGACACTAACCTCACGTCTTTCAAAATTAATTAGCAAATACTGAAGCTCTTCTCGCTAATTCCTCTTCTAATGTCATTTCATGGCTTGGATATTAGAATATACAGACAGCACTTGTGCCCCTATCATAAAGTGACAGAAGAAACACTTACAAAGACCCCTTCAAAGGCACAAATTATACCATGAGCTAATTGAAGTTAAATTTACCTATTTGTTCATTATAATCCTAAAGCTAATGAGGAAATTTCTGACTAATTACTAAATAAGAAAGTCATATCCATTTCCTCTGCTCAGCAGCATGTGCTAAAAAAATGAATCAAGGGCTTAATGAGCTAATTACATATGAGTGTCTGTGCCATAATTGATTGTGAGCAGAGGAGTTTCAGGATGTGAGTCTGTCTGTGCTCTCATGTTATTCCCCTGGTGCACTCGACTCCGTGGATACCAAAAGATCAACAGTATGAAAGACAGAGTGAGGGGCAGACACAAAGAGGAGACTGAAGGGTTTCATTTTGAATTGCAATACATTCAGGTTGAAGGAAGAACTGACACCAGATGCCTGTTGTCCAAATCTTTTGAAGGTAAAGTTACAAGGCATAATTTGCATGTAAAAGCAACAATGTGATTAACTTTAACTTTTAAATCACAGTACGTTACACTATACCTGGGCATAATCATACATAAGGCACGGGATAAATGCCTTTGATGCTCCCAAGAAGGCCATCACACAAAAAGGGCTGCAGGCAAACCCTGCAACAAAGGACAACTGGACTGCAGTTGTCAATAAAATAAGAGATATTTACCTTTGTCTTAACACTACAAAATGAACAATATGTAAAACACCAGAAGAAAATGGCTATACATGTCTGGCATGTAGTCGCATGTATCGTAGTATTTTGACTTAATTTATTATTGGCTAAATGTATCATTTTGTGACGAACATGAAAACAACAAGTCTACAGCCAGAGGATCTGTGAGGCTGTACTCTACTGAAGCTTGATGCTTAAGTCAGCATACTAACTTGCTCACAATGATGGGTCATTATCAAGCCGACAGGAAGAGCGGCAGGCTTTGAAGCCAACTTTTGTGTAATTACAACATCGCGTGATGCACTGGGGCCCAAAAAGCCTTTCTCCTATAAGCTTACATTGTGATAGAAGCGACTAAACTGGACGTCAGCCAGCTCGGTGAGCAGAAGGGCCTCAGAACACAGAAGACACAGGTAATTTCATACCCAGGAAGTGATAATATTAGCAAAACCCCAACCAGTCTCAGTGCTCACACCTAAAACTAACAAACTAACCAGTGTAGGCGACCAATCAGAGGCAGAGTAAAGCGGGTATTGGACAAATTTTGACCAGATGGTAGATGAGAGGTCAGATATTGAAGAAATTTATTATAAATCATAGTGATGGGAACATGGACGTCTGTACAAATTTTTGTGCCAATCCATCTAGTAGATGTTTACATACATATTTCAAAGGATAAGCTAAAGATTTGACCTGCTGGTAGAGCTAGAAGAGAGGTCAGGGAATCACCAAGGTGAGTTGGATTCATCCTCTTCATGTACCATGAATATCATGTCTGTAAAAAGTTCAATGGCAGTCCATCCAATAGTGGTGGACCGACCAATTGGCTGACAAACAGATATTGCACATCCAAATGAAACTGATATTGACTGTACCCACGAAAATTGGAAATGAAAAATGAAGAGGCCACAAGTAGTTGGCAGGTTGAAAATGATAAAAAAAAAAAAAAAAAAAAATGTAAATCCTTTCGGCTAAATTGGCTGAGGCACATACCAAATGCCATGATGTGCTGGGATTGAATTTACTGTGCATGGAGTATGTCATCCACTCAATCCCCCTCTCCCCCCACTGAAGAAAGAAGGGAGTGGGAGCTGCGGAGCTTCACTTTACTGCTGCTGTAATCTCTAAGAACACTTGGTTCACTGATTACTGCACTAAAGCTGTTTGCGTGGAAAACTGCTGCACAGCGATGAGACCTCCACTGCTCACACCGGCCACTCTGTAATTAAGCTTTAACCTTCTCAGAAAGGATTTGTCAAAATGGAAACTTGGGGTCTGCTCACTGAATTCTGCCGCCTTGTCACTCCAGTGCAGTGCAGGGTACAACTATGAAGCCTGATACTTGAGAACCAAAATTAAACCATTCTGAGCAAAATTCCCAGAGACACAATATCCTCCCCGATGTGGGGTCTAAACATCACCCTCTATTTTAATGGGAGAAACAACCTGCAAAAAGTACTGCCCTGCTTCTCTCTTACAGTTTGGTCTATAACTGGTGACTTAATCTGGTGAACTGCACCGAGTAATGAGAGTCATTAATCTTCTGTATAAATTACCGGCTCCAGTACGTCCTCTCATAGAAACTCTTTGTCAGAGCTCATAAGACTTCTTTTGTTGTACCTGTGGAGTGGAAAAGTAAGGGGGAGGGGAGTGATAGTGAAAGGAAGCCCTCATGCCATGTCTCAACTCACCTAACGATTAATCACATACCTTTAGGCACTGAATTAAAGACCTGTGATAACTGGAGTGGCCTAATCATCTGCATAGCCAAGGGCATGATCTATCCTTCTGAGAGCAAAGCTAAACCAACTGTTAAAGCTTCTCCCTTCTCTCTTTATCCTCCTGTCTGTCTCTCTCACACTTTTTTTTGCCTAATGTGTCTCTTAAAATGGTTCTTTGTAGAGTATTTATAGATGTGTGACGAGCCCATAAGATGCCATTTTATCCCTCCTAGTCTACAGAATAACATCCTCAAGAAGTGCACCTCATTATTATAACAGATCCTCGGCACCAGCTGAATTGACTTTTACCCCTTTCTCATCACAGAGCTCTCTGAACATTTACCGAGCTGCAATAAGCACCAAGACATTTTTGAAGACAAATATAGGCCAATCAGTGTCACCATGGCAACGTCAGGCATCAGGTGAAAGGGTAAGCAGTTTCATGATGGGCGAGGAGGAGAACAAGTAATTTGATCAACTAGGTGGAAAGAGATAAGCATGGGAAACAAATACCGTTATCTCTTTGGATGGAACTGTGATAGCATCACTAATCTATTGATTAGCTGAATCGGTTAATTAAAGTGAATTTAAATGGAATTTAAATGAAATGTAGTGAAATTTCCAGGACCATTGTAAAGGGAGTTTATTGGTGTGTTTGTTGTAAAAATCAAGCTTCAGTTTCCGGACTATTGGATCACCAGACACCAGTAGTAAACATGAACGGGTAATGTCCTTATTTGCTTTCTTGCTAAGAGTGAGATGAGAAGATCGACACCATTCTCACGTCTGTATGTTAAATATGTAGTTGGAACTAGCAGGCGGTTAGCTTAGCTTAGCATAAACACTTGAAACAGGGGGAATCAGCTAGCCTGGCTCAGTTCAAGAACAGAATCCGCCTACCAGCAGTTTTATAGGGTAGTGTACGGATGATGTATTTTTGTAGGCAGTACCTGGAAGTTAGCATCGCCCTGGTTTCCTCAGCGAAAAGCTTCAGGGCTTTTAATTGTTTTTTGGATTATTGTCGAAAATAAGCTATGTGGTTAATACAAGTTTATGATATTCACATGTTTTGTTCAGTAAAATAATCTTCACAGATGAACGCATTGATGCATTAATTAAATTGCTAGAAGTATAAAGCCAATGTTAAGCTATAAGTAGACTACATTGCGGTTGCATGACTTCAAAAACCACTAAGTGTCTTACTACATATTTACTTTACACTATTTCTATAAGATGATCAATCTACAACTTTGAAAGTTAAAATGAGATTAGTCTGCTACTTAAATTGGTCTTTAAAGATGCACCAGTGAGTAGATGAGTCTCCATGTGTGGCATGATGACGTTGAATGTCCCTGACAACTTCTGTAGTCTCATTCAGCCACTTGTTAGCAACCACCATTTTTGAGACACACAGGCTTTATAATTCAATTGTAGGACATTTAATGAAGTATTTTATGTCGTAGAACATAACGTGTAAATATCTTACGCTGGTAACCACAGACCTTGATTCAGGCATTTAACCGAAAACCAATTAAAAAAACTCATAGACTTTGAGACGAGGTAACCAGAAGTGCAAAAAGGACTTATAACTACACCACTCCATGTGCCAAACTATTTTTTGCCGTGGAGCAGTTGCCAGGCAACCAGTGGAGACTTTAATAAACAATTATAAGAAACTCATAAGGTTTTTGTTAAGTCTAAAAACAGTTTCACAGTTAATTTTATGTGCTTATAAATTATTTATAATCTAAAAATGTTTATGATACCATTATTAAAACATATAGTTTTAATAAGACAAAATAATGTTAATACGCAGCTTATAAGGACTTATACAGGCCTTATTACTCATTACCTAATACTTTTTACAAGAACTTTAATATGAAGTATGTTGTATGTTTTTACACTTTTTGTGTGGATTAAATAAACTGTAATGTGTTGATAAGTACGAATTAGAGGGCTTCCCACCCACTGTTTTCAGTCTTTATGCTAAGATAAGTGGCTGGATCCATCTACATATTTACTATGCAGATGTGAGAATGGTAATAATCCTATCATCTAACTCTCATGACAGCATATAAGTGCTTTGTAATTCAGACTTCTTGGGATCCCTCGAATGGTATCCCTCTGAATCCCCATCGTCTTACCTAAATCGCTCAACCCCAGAATTTTCAACGACCATAAAATAGCAAAAGAGCCACGGCTCTACTCTGTTGCCTCAAAATGACTTAATAAATAAACTATGTGCTTACCGTAAACGTCATCAAAAATTCAAGGCATTTAGGTATTGGGGCTGTGTGTAATTTTCTGCTGGCACGGTCATGAGACGTGATATTTAATATTACGTCAAGGTTTATTCCCCCAAGAGTGCTTTTCAAATGAATTTTCTGCTCCACGTCACCGTGGTTCAAGGCCTCCACAGCTGTCGTAATCAAATAGGAATCCTTGAGAGAAGCGTCACAGATTGAAATAACACTTAATTGGGTTGCGCTGTGCCATATTTGCCTTGTCCGCCCAATCCTGACACACTGTTCAAGCACTAATGGGTTAAATTGAGGAGCTTAATGCACTATAATGCAATAATTACATTCATGCAATGGCCCCTCAGCATGCAGCTGCATCAAATGTAATTGTTTAATATAAGTTACAGATATGTGGTGTTCAAGCTCATTGGGAGGGCAAATAAAGGGCAGTCTTATGAAAAACTCTTATCCAGAAAAATCTAAATTGGTCCATTTTAGATAGAAAGCTTATAGGTTCCTAATACTTAAATTACTGACAGTAGCTTGCAGTAAAAAAGATATTCAGTGTATTAAATGCTGCAATGTGAACCTGATAATTAGAGGCAGAGTAAATCCTGGCTACAAGCTATATGAGATTGGAGGAATAAAAAGGAATGTGAAAGGCATGCAAGAAAGAATGACTGTGTGTGTGGTCTTAGCTGGCGCAGTCAGTCCCATGACCAGCTCCACAGTGTGTTTTGCAAATGAAACAAATGTCACAGAGAGCACAGCGGACAAAGTATGGAAGAGCAAAGGCAATGAAAGTGGAAAAGCACTGAGATGGAGAAGTTTTCAATGCACAAACAGCAGCACCAGTGTTTGTGTAAAGGGACAACACAATGCTGGCAGTAGCAGTGGGAATGAACCAGACTCTCTTACCTTAGCCAAGTGGGAATTGATCCATTTTGTGAATGTCCTTTTCTGCACTGCCTCCTGCTCATCTGTAAATCAGAGCCCAGAGCGTCACTATCAGTCACATGCAATAATAAACAAAGCAGGGATTAAAACACAATCTTCTCATTGTCTATTGTTTGGAGAGTTGAGTCGGTTTGCAGAGCTGGATGGTGACTGTAATTAACTTTGATATTATTACTTTCTGTCTAATGTGTCTAAACACAGTCGTATCAAATCATACCTTATACTGATGTAGTAAGAGAAGGCATTTGACATTTAAAGACGGCATTTTCACAAGCTGGACTCCTCTAAGGTTGGACAGGAAAATCCTACTCTCAAAGATGCCCTTTAAATGATAGAAGGGCAGTGGTTCTTCCTATGTGACGACATGTGCATCTGCCATGATCTATAAGAGGGTTTTATTCATTTCTGACCACAGTTCAAGAATCCAATCTGTTGCAACAATACTGTACTCTGCAATTATAAAGCTAACCTTCACCTAATTGTACAGATTTACCTACATATGGGGAAGGGCATTGTTTGTGGTGGCTACAGCGATAAAGCTCATTTAGCAAAGGCACAATCAATAGCATAGATGTCTGCTGACGATGTCCCCTAAAAAGCCACTTAACTTAAATGAGGACAAGACATATATCAAGCCTTGTCTTGCACATGTGCACGAGCAAACATACAAAATATATACACACTTGCACACACAGAAGAACAAAGTATAGAGCCATGTTCTTTTTGAAACAACCAATGCATTTCTTCTGTAATATACCCATCATAATTCCCTTCTGATATCAGAACTCATTGTTTATTTGCAGCCTATGCAATAACAATTGGGACTTCTGCAAGGGCTACATCTGTTCATGTACAATTGTCACATACTGTACATCCCATTATAATGTATAGAAAACAGATCTATAGTCTACCTGGGATACTTAGGATCCAATCATGTACAGTGACTGGCACGTGTGACAGCGTTTTTTTCTGTCCCGTCTGCGGCACAGGGTAATATGTCTGAGATTAGCACGTTATCAGTGAGAGAGGACGTCTGACACAGTGCTTTCCTCCACCTTAATGAAAAATGCTGACGGTTTGATTATACTCAAGTTGGTTAGTGTGTCACTAGGTAGTGTGGGCAGATGTGAACAGTGAGGGGTGTGTGTGCGCATCAGAGTGGTGGGGAGGGAGTTATTCATACATAATGCAGATACATTCACGCATTGTCATACGTGCCACTGAGCAGGTCCCCTGTTCTATGAATTAATCTTATGATTGGGTCCAGGAGTAATCAAATATTGATGGGCGGTAATATTGGATGAGAATGAGAAAAATTTAGCCCCTCGTATCCAAGAGCAGAAGCACGTGCGATGGAGACCATGTCTGCACGAGCGCGGTGCCAGCCTCTCAGTCTCAGGGACGAGGTGACTTTGAACTATGCGCACACCCAATCTCACTTAAGCACACACACACGTTCACATTCTTTCAATATCACAAAGGGAAACAGCCGCAACTAAGCCTCGCAGCAGCGTTTTAACACACTTGATTACCTTCCCGGCTAGTGTTGGCCTGTATCGTCATTGGTCTCATTTGCAGCATCTGAGTTCACACTTTTACCCCCCACAGTTAAGATGACCGTTACGAAATATCATTAAAATCTAGTTGATCAGGTCAGAAAAGGGGGGAAATACATGTACAAACTCATTGCAAAGAAATCGTAAAGCAACGATTCTGACTGAATCTCTGTTTAGCTCATTTCCCCATAGGATAGATTGCTACTGTGACAGGAAACAAACCTAAAGAGACATTATGGTAATGTCTATTCCAATCTAATCTCATCTATCAGACAGTGAGACAGTCAGACAGACAGCTGAATGCATGACATCCAAATACAGAGATGCAGACAGGCGAACCGCCACAGGGTCAAACAGAGAGATAAGAAATCAAACATCCTGACAGTCTGCCTGCTGTGCTGTGACACATGCAGTGCGCTGGTACTTGTCTGCTGGGCTTGCTTGTTTCACCTGCTGTAGGCTCTAGAGCTCAGCGACCTCCACGCACACAGACAGACTGACAAACACGTACTCTGCCAAAGTGGCAACGCCCCCTTCAAATGTCTGCCCATTCTGCTTAACACACACCGCAGCACAACCCTAAAAAAAATCTTCCCTGCAGGAAACACTTTGTAGGGACATTACAATGCTCACATACAGTAGGCACATACAGTCCATACTGCAGTGCCACCCTTAAATCACACGCACAGCATACTCTACAACACATGCAAAATATACACACACCATGTTCTTGCCTTCTTTTTCTCACACTATCTATGTCAGTACGAGACATGTATTCACGCACACACTGTCCCACTTACCGCGGAGGTAGTGGTAGAACCCCGTCACCAGGTTGAGGGATGTGTTCTTTTTCGGGGAGCCTTCACCCCCTGCTCGTCGTGCCATCTTGTACCTGAGACTACGCCTCGATTCCCGCCTGTTTTCATGAGTGCGTTGAGAGGACATTCACGGCGACCTCTGGGAGAGGCTACACTTGCCCTTGCTCCTGCCCTTGCTGCCTCTCCCCCTTTTTTGGGGAGGTGTCTTTAAAGAGCTCCCCGGAGCACTGGACCTCCCGAGATGACAGCGGTGAAACTGTTGCTCTGAGGAAACGCAGATAGGAAGGCTTCACCCTCCTGTTCTCCTCTCGCTTTTTAACGTCTTGCTGTCCTGTCTGTCCTGTCCTGCTGTTACGGGCTGCAGAGTCAGTAAGACTCAGTGTTTTTCCTGCCTGTTAAGCAGCTTGGGAGTGTGGTGTGAGTGTACGCGTGATGCAAAGACTGCTTGTGTGTGTGTGTGTGTGTGTGTGTGCGTGTGTGAATGAGAGCCGCGCAGTGCCGGCTTGCCTCAGCATCAATCTGTCTTGCTTAGTCCCTTTCACTCCCTCTCTCTCTCTCTCTTTCCCTCTCCAACTCGGTCTTTCCCTCCCACGTTCTCTCTCTCTCTCTTAATTTCTCACCGTAGGGCTGCGGGAACACTCCACTTCCCTCCACTGGCCAGCCAATAAGAGTGCGTGGGAATGAGTGATGTCATAGCAGCCCCGTCCTGATGTGGAGAGGGAGAATTGAGCAGTGGTGGGTGGGTTGAAGGGGACCGTTTAGCAGGTTGGGAGGGGAGGAAGTAGGAGCTCTACTCTGACAGCATCTCACACACACACATATACAAATGCTCAAACGCAGCGTCGGGACAGATGTGCAGGAATTCCCTATGTGTTGCTGGCGCTCTAACACCTCTCCTCTCTCTCTCTCTCATCCACACAAATAGCATGCGGTGCTCTGAGCCTTGCAGCTTTCTACTGTATAGAGCCTGCAGGGGAGCAGACTATCACTGGCAGTGGTCCTGTCTGATCTGCTACTGTACGCTCTTCAAAAGGGATCCGCTTTCATCTCAACCACAGTCACATACACTACATCTGTCTGTTTGTTTTCTCAAGGGGGACGAGCACTGACTGAATAGAGCAGAATACAAAAGAGGTGAATGCAATATCTGAGGTTAGGTTTGGTATACATGGCAAGTCGAGAGTTTAAAGTGCGTATAGGCAATAAAGGTTAAGTGGAGAACAAAGGAAACAATGTGAAGTGTGTTTTACCTTAATTCAACTTGAATGTGTGATCTGTATTGCAGTGGAAATTGTGCGACTGAAAAGCAATAAACACCGCAAACAATGGTTGTATTGTTCTTCCATTAATTCTACTGTGAATTCAGCATCTAAAGAGACACTCTCCAACTGCAAGGGCTACAACAGCTGATACAAGGAACTGGATCAGAAGCAGCACTGTGTTACGGAGCCAAAATTACCCCAACCTCCTCTAGCGCTGCAGGAAAATTATAGCAGAAAATACTTGCGTGGCGTAGTGCAGTACGATAACCTCTTCTCCTTTTCACTGTCTGATTTGTATCTCTGTTTCTGTCTGACCTATGCTCTCTTATTCAGCCTGTCTGTTTTCCTCATATTTTGTCCCTCATATTCTCTGACCCACACACACAGACACATACACAAGCTCTGGCAATATTAAAATCACTGGGCTCTTCTTTGAAACCACATTCAGAGAGTTTCCTGGAAAGCAATATTAATGCCGAATAGCCTGGTGGGTCTTATATCAGCCTTAAAGATGAAAGGACCATTCATCATTTGTGTGATTTTCTCTTTTGTTCTTTGGGTCCCCCCCATAAGGGATTTTAATTATGAAAGTCATCAATAACCAATGGCAGCTGTCATCCGCTATCTGTCTGCTGATAATCACACTGCTGACACTCCTCCATTTAACAGCCCTGAAACTGGTCGCTGCAGAGCCACCGTGAGCCTTTTCCACGGACCTGTTTTGTGTGTCCTCTATACATTTCTGTATAAACAGCATGATTTTTGTGTATGTGCCTGAGTGTGGGTATGTGTGTACAGGTATTATGGACAGACTGAGAGTTCAAAGAAATATTCCTGCACTCCTGTTTTTCATATTTACATATACATTGCCTTTACTGGCGCACTCCAGACTATGAAAACAGAATTTTACGCCAGTGGAAAGCAGAATCCAGCGGGACACTCACACAATCCCAACTCAATAATAACACTGCAAGAAAATCCTTTGGCCAAAACTACAGCGGGACAGAAATCTATTGTTCTTTACGTACTGCTGTTTTTGCAGCCCACACAATATCAATGATGTAAATAATGGAACAGACTATATTGACTGATGAGCTGATTCACAAGTTGTTTCTATTTAAATCAACTTGTCTACCAAGTTGAAGGTGTTGTCTAATAAATTATTCCAGGGGAGCTACACTTCAATTCAGAAGTGTGAAGGAGCTATCCAAGGTGCTGAAGCCATCCAAGAGGATCATTTTAAGGCTGACAATGATTTTGGTTTCATACAGAAACTCTGGAAGGAAGCAACAGATAATGAAGACCAATTATAGCCATGCTGCAAGATCAAATAGCCTATTAAAACACAATATATCTGTTTTATGTTGGTATGTTTCAGAGAATTCTTCCAGTTTACGGCCGTAAAGCAGACAGTGAGAAGGCTGAACTTCCCTGGAGAGCAAAACTGTTTAGAAAAACAACCCCAGGACAAAATCAAAACAAGATGGTGAGGATTCATGGGACTTATTAGACATCACCATGGGAGCTGATGGAAGAGAGCAGGTGCGCACACTTGCACACACAAGCACACACACCACGATAAGGAGACAGAAATTTCATGTCTAGCTGTATGTGCAAGAATACACCGACAGACTCCTTTAGGCTGCAGACCTCAAGAGTCTTCCAGTCTTTCCAAGAGAGAAATGGGGAGAGGGGGGTTGGAGGGTTAAAACAGACTGAACCTCAGCTGGTCTGGATCCCTAATGGAGCCCCTGGCAGCCCTACAAAACACCAGATCCTTCTCTGAGGTTGAGAAGGTTGGACGTGGGTCAGCGCATGGCGCTCACACAGGTATGTCTGCGGGGTACAAGGCTTCCTGAGGAGAGGAGGAACAGCCTCTTTTCAGCCATTAAAGGAAAAACAAACGGCCTCCTGGAGGGTGGAATAACGCTGCTTCTGCTCGCATTGTAATCTATTCACCCCAAGGATATTTGCTTTCTGAGCAGCCGAGACTTCTTACGCAGCCTCATGAGGAGTTTGCAGAGACACAGCGCCACCTAGTGGATAAGTAAAGCTTAAGTGTGTGATGTTCTCTTTGTAAGAGTGTTTGAAGAAGAGAAAAGGACAAGACAGGACAGGACAGGACATGTGGGGACAAGGAAAAATGAACAAGCTCAGCATAAGCTCGGCTTTTATATTGCAGCCTCCCTGATGACCCTGCTCTGCACTTGAGCATCTCTGATCTCTCTTAATCTATTAATGACTCCACAACTCACCAGCAGTGATTATGCTCGGTCAGATATGGACAGGCACTGGGCACGTACTGTACAAGGTTACACATTCTGCTGGCAAGTATTAATTTAGTAATGCATTCATTCAATTATATCACCTTAATATTAATCAAGCTGGTGGACATTTAAATTCAAAGAACAGCACCATACCGTGGGAGTATGTATAGCTCTAGTGAGAGTCACGATGGCAATGTTGCTACAGAGGAGCCTTTTAGATTTCTCTTGCCATAGCGCATTTTCTTCTGCAGCACAATGTTAATGGAACATGCCTGTTAAAGCTATCATGCTCTAAATGGAAGGCTTTGTTGTGTACTAGAGAGGTCCCCCGTAATTGCTCCATACTGCACAAACACGTTCACAAGCACACACCCAACACATGCACACACACACATTCATAATCCACCACACTGACACACAAAGTGATTTAACAGGTTTTGGCGGCTTTTCTGCCCCTCTTCTCCTCCCAATAGCTTCTTTATCCACTTCCTGATTTCAGCTCTTCTCTTTCACCCCAACAATTCCTAATTTAAAAAACCCTTCTCTGCACTTCCGCCGGAGTACTTTAGCCCTAACACTCAATAACACCCTCTATCACACCCTCCAGCACCTCCACTCAGCCCTCACGTGCCCATTCAGCTCTCTCCATTCGCCATCCCACTTCATTTACAGCACATTTTTACCAGTCCCAACATAAGTGCCTAGACGGAAGTCCAAATGCCAGCCCATTAGCATAGCTAATTACATTTCAGTAATAATGACACCACATTAAAGAGAGTGAGAAGGGGGGAACAAGTCAAAGTGATTATCAAAACAACCCCTTTCCTCTTTCAAGTACCATCACTCCCTTTTCAGCAGCAGATGTGCAGAGACGGCAACAAAAATGTCCAAATATCACAGTGTTCATTAAAGCCAGGCCACTGATACAGTAATTTGAGCAATTTAGGCACCTGCACTACTGACACACACACACATGCACACAAAAGAATGGTAGCAGATGAGCATGCCGATGAATTTTTTAAAAAGAAAAAAGTAAAACAAATGGAAAATGTCATATTAAAAATTTTGTTCTGGTAAGTTTTAAAAAATAGATTTGAGAAACAAACAGATCTGAGAAACCATCATCACCTCAGATTAAAAATATAGTAATTTCAATTAATTATATGGTTAATTTCTGACAAGAGTGCTGCAGAAAATCAAACACTATCTTGTGGTCTTACACCCTATTGGATTTGAGCTACAATCTTCTTCCTCCTTTTCAAGAGCTCCTTTATCAGGTAAATACATCGAGCTGAATAAAACCCCACTTTAACACCATAGACAAACAGACCAAACATGCAGCAAATACAATGCATCTATTCCACTGGAAGCACCGGGGGTCATATCTGTGGCACTAAGAGCATTAGAAGGACTCAATTTGGCTTTGAAAAAACATTTAGCTTGATATTTCTCTGCTGCTCTCTCTATGAATGTGATGATTTCATGTGTGTGTGTTTGTGCCTGTGTGATGCTTCGAGTGTGTGTGTGGGAGTGCAGGAGGGGGTCAGACAGTCTAAGCTCTTTATCCAGGTTCAGTGGCCCGCCGCACATTACAGGGACGAGTAAAGCTAAAGGACTGGCGTCAGCACACTAAATAAATCACTGTGGCCAGAGCAGTAAATTCAGTTTAAGTCTCGTCTTTGCTGTGAAATAAAAACACTGACTGGAACGCAGCCAGATTCATCTACAAAATCCTGTCGCACACAACCACTTGAGTGTATTTAAGCTTATCCAGCTGTGGCTATTTTCTGTCTCACTGAGAGTGAATTTAAACCAATTCTTTTTGTAAACAGCAGATGTATGCCTTTTGTTTTATTCTGACTACAACCACCTGCCCAGTGAGAAACGCCAGTCTGTAAAGGCATTATTCATTTCCTTCAAATGTCCTAAACATCCCCTGAATGCTCCCCTTTTCTCACTGAACACTGTTGAATTATTAAAAAGCAGGATAACAGGGTTTGTTATGTCAGGTGGTAGGTTGTGTTTGTGTCTGAAGCAGGAAGCCTCAGAGTGAAAAGGAGCCCAAGGGGAGAGATGTCAGCATGCAACACAACAGGAAATAACATTTCATAGATACAGCAACTCCATTGCTGTGTTTTCCATCAAAGGTAAATGATAAGGGATGATGCATCCCCTCCCTCCAGGAACAGGAGGACATGGTAATTGAATCCAGGATGAGTAAACAGTGACACTACAGAAGAGAAAGTGCTGGATGTTGCACAGATATGTGAAAAGTAAGTTGGATTTATAAACAGGATATTAAAATGAGTTTAAATGGTTCAGACGAGTTCAGGTGTACTTTGAATGTCAGTGCTCTTTTCTGTGAAAAGACAGATTATTCAAAAAATATCTACCGCTGTGCTTAACCCAACCCATCTGGTGCTCCAAGCAGATTAAAATAAAAACTGGGAATTACTTATTTCACTACTACTTCTCAGGTATGCTGAAATCACCACATTAACAGGCCAGCTGACCGCTTAAGAGGTCAAGGCACCACAATGTGACCTCTATTTAAAAACCGCCGAGTGCTTAATGGACCGCCAGAGGCAGAGTTTTCAACTGTCCAATCACATTGTGACAGGTGAAGAAAAGGGACAGAGGTGTCTGTGGGTGAAAGATAAGAGCATGCATGAGACTCAAAAGTATTACAGACAGAGGCTGAATGTGTCCTGGGGTCAAGAGCTCAGGTGTCAGGATTTTATCAGTGGGGACATTGTTCTGTACGTCCATCAAAACTATCTGATGCCTCAATCTGACAGACTGAATCAGATATGTTATAGAAATGCTGAAGGAACTGTATCATGGAATCAGTGTGGCCCAAAGCTGTAATTTGCACCAGATTGAATGTAATGGTACATACTGGGTCAACAGCACCTCGTATGGCAAGATCCTGGAAAATGCTCCTTTTATTACACCTGTAAAGACTCTTTGTACCTTCAGTTTCACTAAATTCTGCTTGTTTTGTGTTTACATTTGAAGCAATCTGCCTTGTGAAGTTTAACTTAATCAACAGACATCCAACTTGGCAGGAATGCTAACACAGAAATACCAACAGGGAGGGATATTTCTTTTGTCAATACAACCAGACTTTTTGTCAATTTCTTCCCCCTTGGTTTCAATTTATCAAATGGGCTCTGTGGAACTTCTGTTGGCGGAGCAGAGAGAGATGCTGAGACGAGGCGCTCCAGAACGTGTTTCAAGTCACATCCTTTGTACTGTTGCAGAAAACCCAACCTGAGTCCTTCACAAAGAAATCCACAGTCCAGCAGCACTGAACAACAACAAAATCGTCTACAGGCTTGTATTGGCAACCGAGAGAGAGATTCACCAATTTTAGATGCTTATGTTTAATATTTTGCTCCACTGAACTAACACACTCTGACCTTCATGAAGCTGTGACCTTTAAAAGAGGGTTTAGAGTTAATGAAGGCTGGTCCACCCTCCATATTGTATGGCTGGGAACCCCAGTGACCCAATCTTGTGATATGTCACTCAACCCCTCAATGACTGTCAGGTTAAAAGAGATCATAATCTGATCTGCAATAGATGCTGTCACTGAGAAACTAGCGTGGACTAAACACAAATAACCTCTTAGCATACAGACACACACAGTGACACACACACACACATCATCATCATTTTATCAAACATAATGTTCTGTTACAGAAGCAGAAGCTGAACCAGACATGGCCAATAAGCCCACAGGGCGAAAAAATCCTGTGCTGGCTGTCATGCGACTGCCGCCGTGGCAACCAGTCATAAACACAATCTGGAAAGACAAGGAGAAGAGGCAGCAGAATAAATAATAGCTCATGCTGAGGCTTTATCCCACACTGGCCCTACCGCCACAGTTCTGAGGCTACAACAGAGTTATGGCTTCATGTTAATGGTCTGGCGGCCTTGAAGACTTGTTCTGTGTCTGTTTAACCACTCAGCTAAACTGCTGACTCCCAGTGGTATGATAGGGGCAGAAAAAAAAAAAGATGTATCACAGCTATTTTTAACACCAAGTGTTTGTTTCGGTGTCTGACTGTGAGTGTGGGCACATGTGTGTGTGAAGCCGTGGTATCCGGAGCCGCAGACGATAAATGGTGGTGTCAGAACTAAACAGGAGGCTGGCATGGCTCAAGGTGACCGTCTGCTTGGGCCTTCCTTGGCTGCGGCCGAACCATAATGTCGCCCCTGGCAACAGGATGTCACCCTGGCGCTGTGCCAACCTGAGGATCTGTGCCAGTCCCGCTAGCAATCAGGAGCTTAAAAACTGGTGTGTGGGCTCGCTTTCTCTCTCTCTCCCCCCTGCTTGTCCAGTCTCATTTTCTTGCTTTTCCCTTTGCCTCTCTCATCCATCCACTACTCTCAGTGTGCGTTCATGTCTTCCAGATGTGCTGACCTCTGTTGTCCTTTCCCTTTACCCTCTGCTCTACCTTTCTTCCTGCTCAGCATCCTCCTTAGCATTTTTAATGTAATCACTATGCTTTGCAGAACACATCTGCAAAGACCTGAACTGACTGAGACTCAGTCTGCTGCAATCTCCTTCAGTATTATCTGATCACAAGCAAGTTGCTAGGACAGGATTACATGCAGCCTACACACAGAAATCTCAAGCAGGTGGTCCCAACACAATGAGACTTAGCAAACTTCTCCGCTTGATAGGCTAGCAGACGGTAAAACCCAGAGGTGTAGGCGAGGATGTACGCCTCTTCCGCCCATGATGGCAAAAACAGGTGAGAGATTGAAATAGGAAAAACAGTGCATCGCTTTTCTCATTAATGAGAGACAACAAACGGGCGAATTCCACAGCATATGGAGGAGTTCAGGCTGGGAGGTGTTCAAAGCGGCCTCGCCGTTCTCTGCCATATGGTGTCACTAATTGCTGTTTTTTCACTGCGACAGAGAGGTACACCAAAAGAGGTGGTTGAAAGGAGAAAAACACAGACCCAGAACTGGGGCAAAAGTTGTTGATTGTTTTGATGTTGCACTGAATGGTTACTAACGGCTTCCAAATTGAGCCTGAAGGGAGTATAGTTCTTTTCATGGTATCTGGTGATTTGTGGAACGTTGCTAATTTCAGAACAATGTCCTCGCTTGAGAGAAGGAGTAAAATATGTTAATCTAATCAGGCTTTAAAAGACATACAAATGGTATTAGATCACCTATATTTAACTCTCATGAGGTGAGAAATTAGATTGCAATCAAGTCTTCCCAAAAAAAAACATGTGAACACAACACATCAGCATAACAAATTTCTGAACAATTATTCCACTGGAGAGAAATCACTGCTTCAACCCTGAGAAATGAGAAGCAAGCTTCCCTGAGCACTGATTTCATTTACAGCTGTCATTTGGGAGCAAGCTTGTGACTACCCTAATGCATGATAACAAACACAAGAAAACACATGCTTACGTTGTGTTCCACTTATCCTATGAGCCGTTTTATGTTCAGACTAATGAAAACGCAAGTGTTCCTCTTTGATTCTTACAGAACGTCTTGATGATATCATCACAGGTTCAGCTCTCGTCTCCCAGGAGATGGATGGCAACCAGAACACATCAAATAAAATGTCATGTCAAATTAGATTCCACGTCCCCCCGTAAATAAGCTAATGTGATCATGCACTCAGAGGAGAACATATATGGCATAAAGAGTAAGTCGTACTCAGCCGATGTCCAAGCAAATCTATTCAAACACAGATATAAAGCATATCTCTACTCCAGGCTACAAGTACAAGACACCCTGTGTAATTCAGTAGCCATTAACATTGTCCATTGTCTCTGTGGTTAGGAGAAATGTGGCAATATTCAGGGAGTATTTTTCTCACAAACCCTCAGTCCATCCCTCTGTGAGGATAACCACGGCAACAAGACCAGCCTTATCTGAAATGTTTACATGCCAAGAGACATCAACAATAAAGCAACTGTTGCTAAACGCACTGTTTGGTGTAATTAGATAAAGGATTTCACCAGCCGATGCAGACACACCCCCAACCGCAGGACCCATTCAGAGGAGTATTTTTGGAACAAGCCACACTTGGGACAAAACTGCATTATTTACAGCTCATGCTTGTAGTGTTAAATGAGACACCTGAATGTAGCTACAAGCTGTGGACTCCCTTATGGCTGCAGGTATACCTTGTTGGTTTGCAAACATATCTGGAAACACCAGCATTTTTAGTGTAGATAATTATGCAGTTTCCCAAAACAGCAATATCTCTTTTAATTTTTAAGTAGTGAATTGTATCATCCTACATTAATAATAGAACATTTTGACACCAATTAAATTTGATAAATTGTATAATTCTCACTGAATATGTATTGATACAGCAATCTGTCCTTGCAGCGCCAGAGAGACAGCTTAAGGGGGAGCGTCTAAAATTAGATCAAACGGAGCACAATCGAGATTCAAAGTGTGCACCCACACCTGCACACAGTGATGCAGAGGAGCCACGTGGCTGGTGATGCTGTTCTCAGCTTTCACAGAAAGTGCCACCTCAGAAGCCACATAGGGAGCTGCCATATTGGATCTCAGCTCTGGTGTCACCTGACTTTTCCTGCTACTTTGCGAGTGTCATCATTTTGATCCTGTCTTACTGACCGTAAGATGTGTGACAGAGACATGTTTTTACAGTGGAGGCTTGTGAAATAGCTATAGTACAAAAAAGATACACCCGCATTATTTGACTTCTAGGAAGGGGAAAGACTGAATAAAAGCTGATATCTGCTGCAAATACAGTATGCAAATGAAAGAAAAGTTAGAGGAGAGCTGAGATAAGATAAGGAAGCCAGGAACACTCATTTTAATGTGCCAAAGGTTAAAAAGAATTTACATAAAGGCTGTAATTCATGACAGTTTAATATTAAATGAACAGATATAGCTGTACAATAAGACAGTCCTGTTACTACAGCAGGGTTAAGAGCGAGGAACAGACTTCATCATGTCAGCTTCTCTGGGGATTAGCTTTGCTATTGTCTGCTTCCCTCTCTATCCACATGAAGAAACTCATATGGACACAGCTAGGCACATATGCACTCAACTATATCCGTCCACATGTAAGCACACCCTCACCCACACAGCAAACGTGCAGCAAGCATGTGCACACATAAATACAGACAGTAAATACAAACTAGAACAATGCCATAATACAATCTCTCACACACTGGCTCACTTAATCTCATTTGCTCTCGTTGTTTCTTTCCCCACGAAAACAGAAAAAAGCCTTCATTTTAAGTCATTAAATCTGCCGTACTGCACAGCTTTATGCACAGACTAACAGCCGCATGCATCTCCATCCCTGTTCAATCATGAGGGTTAGGGTGAGGGTTAACTAACTAAACTCCACAGAAAGTAAAGCGAACTAAAGCACTGATAGCAACTGAATGTGAGACAAAACATAACTGATTGTAGCCTAAATAAATGCACAATGTACTTGAGCACTGCATACTGTGAGATTGCACGTACCATTCAGTTATGTCCTTCTCGTACCACACATTTGTAAGCAATAACTTGAATTCCTTCACACCACAGATAAGACTTACAGGGTCATGAGCAGAAAGGACACGATGCATGTACTGTAAAACATTTTTACAGTCACAGTAAGCTCATACTGTTTTGCTGTGTCATGCCGAGCACTAGGTCACCTCTAAAAACGCTGCAAACCAAGGTGGAGCAGTGTGAGTGAGTAAGCATTTTGCGCCTACCTTGCAGCTTCTGCATCACATTGGTGATATCCCGACCAGAGTGTCCGTAGTGCCTGGGTGATGCCATGCTGCTGTCCTGAGGTCACCAAAGTCACGTCCCAACTCCTGCGCGTCACCTTACCCTGCCACGGCTGTCATGCTTTGATCAGGACTCAGACTGGGCTGCGGTAGATTTGTGTTTTTATCCTCACTGCAGGCTGTTAGGACTGAAGCGTGTCCATATTGCTGTGTCTCTCTTTCCAAGTCATCCCTGTTGCAGTGGCAGTCTGCAATCCTCACACTCCTGTGAAGCTCCTCCCCCGATAATGATGATGTAAGTGCATACTGTATGTGTATAGTGTATGTGTATGCTCGCCTCGCCTGAGCCTTTTACTTCTGCAGACAGCACAGCTTCCTGGTCTGCATGCACTGCCACCTGCTGTCCAATCAAAAGGGATGGTTCTTCCTTCTCATTGAGACGTCAGGACCAATAGCGTGCCAGGTTATCTTCTCATGCCTCCTGGTTCCAATGTTAAGAGATGTGTGTAAGAGTGTGTGTGTGTGTGTGTGTGTGTGTGTGTGTGTGTGTGTGTGTGTGTGTGTGTTATGTTTGTGAGTGTTTCAGCAAGTGAGAAAGGGACAGAGGGACACGATGAAAGAGGAGAGAAACGAATTAGCTGCAGCAAACCTCGCCTATGATGGCAACAGCACGTTTCTTTTTACCTGTGTGTATGTAGAAAAAGCAAGCATCCTTATATCTGGATGGATTAATGTAAATGCTTACTGGGCACCTCTGAGATGCACTTTTTACCTTTTCTTTCATCAGTTGCTCCATTATTCACTGCTTATTGAGCAGTCCCATGATTTATCTCATGACATCATCATTTCAGTCTGCCCTACTGCTGCTTGTGTCAAAGGGGGAGTTGTTCCAATTCACAAATCAAAAACCAGACAACTTCTCTACAAAAATAATGCAAAATTTATATGAAGACTTACTTAGAGTGATTTTTCCTTTAAAATAAAACGGCAAAAGCTAATTTTGAGGCTAAGGAGACAATCAGGAAGGCGAGTAAACAATCACTCCCCTGTCAATAAAACATCTCTCCAAAACTCTATGTCCAAGATATGTGACTGCACAGCAGATCAATGCCGCTCTTTGAAATGCAGGAGGGAGGTGCGATGAACCACTAGGCTCTGAGCACTTATCGCGATGTGTAATCCCATTAGACAAGTCCTTTCATCATCATCTCAGGAGAGCTCTTAGAAGAGCTGAAAGGGGAGCTACACTGCTCTGGCCGAAGCCTCATTCAATAAAGTAAGAGATAGAAGAGAGGGCACAAAAGATTTAAAGAGCTGAGAAATGATGAATGTATCGAAGAGCCGATGCTCATTTTTTGTATACAAATTAGAGTAAATTCGCAGATGCAGTGCTTGTTGTGTCAATCTGTTGTGATGACAGTGGTGTGCAATCTGCTTCAGAGATTAATTTATGGAATGGCTTTATGTTAATAAGCTTGTGGCATTGGGAGCGACTGAATGAGGGTGGTTTTGTGGGTGTGTATCAACAAGACAACAGAACAGCTCTCAACAATCTATTTAGGAATCCAGATTTCTACATCTCTGTATTGTCTAGGCTCTATTTTGAAGCTCTGCTGTGAACCGGTTTGACTACAGTGACTGAGTAAACATGATGTTTACTGGGGGAAAAAACACTTTTCACCAAAATGATGTGGTGGGAGGGGTGATTATTTAGATTTTATGAATTGCTAAACATGACACACTCTCATTCCCAAAAGCAGGCAACTGTGCTTAAACAGCAAATAAATTATTTACCCAAGTTTCTCCCTATTGTCAAAAAAAATATATGTTATACGGGTAAAAATAAATATAATCCATCACAATTACATACCTGATCAATAGCAATTGTAATAGCAAAGTCAGGGGCCAGTCAATAACCTTGGTAGTTTAACCTAAACACACTCAGTATCAACTAAATCAGTACTTCCTCCAAATAAATGTACATGAATAAATCATACATTGTCAGAATGCGCTGTTTGACTTGCCAGTGTGATACGTTGTAGGATTCAGTTGGATTGGCTGGCTCCTCTGCAGCAGGGAAGGACTGCTGATTCCAACATTTTTATGCAGCTCAGCTTGGGGTGACCTCTACCGTCCAGAGCCCCTCAGGTCCAAACAGATTCAGCAAAAGAGAGAACAGAGAGTGCTGCAGCAGAGGGGAGCAGAGAGCAGAGACAAAGCACGGGGGTCAATAGGAAATCTTCCTATAGTAGCCAACCCCTTCCCCGTTAAGATTCGTTTTCTTATCTAATCACTGCACAGGCAGAGAGCTGGGAGCGAGACCGCCAGTGTGGTAATCTCTTTCATACACAGTCAGCAGTTTTCTAAAATCTCATTAGAAAGTTTGTTGTCCACCTGCATGTCAAAATCAACATAATGCCAAAGAGAGAAATGCTGTTCTGCAACTCTATTTTATGTACTGCAAAATTATCTGTTCAGGAAGCCATTTGAACAGGGCTGACTCTTTTTTTTTTTTTAAATGAATGGAGCAAAAAATGTTTAGTTACAAATTATGTTAAATAAGTTCTACTGATATTTGTAGCCCAATGCATATCAAGGTTATAAGACATCAAGAAGACCCCTTTCCATTGTCTTCTAGGGGTGAACAAGTTTTTGCAAATCTAGCAAAACGATACATGGGATCACTGCTTTGTATCATGGCAGACCAATCCTCATCGATCAAAACCGTGAGATGAGTTTTCTGCTAAAAATATCCGGAGGATGATGTTGTGTATATATGCAATATAATGATCTGTATGTGTAGCTCTGCAACCTCACTGCATTGATAATTAAGAAGAACAGTTTGCATGTTAAATATGAGATTTGACCTTAGCTCCAACATATTTCTGTAGAAAAACAAAGGCTGCAGTTGGTTGGGTTTTTTATTTTTATTCTGACTATGTGAAACAGGCTAGTCTGCATGTTTTAATGGACAGGTTGGGGGTGGACTTGCTCTCAGAGGCATGATGACGTGGTGTGAAGTTATGCTGGAGTCTTACTCCATCTACTGGTCAAGGAGGGAATAGAAAAACACATGTACATTTTCTCTGTCCTCATTGAAAATCCGATTGTAAGAGGCCTCCTGCAAGCATGATTTGTTTCATCACAAATAGTTTGGAAGCCAATTCTGGTCCAATATTCAGCATAGACAAGCGTGATGTGGAAGCCTCCAGTGCACATACACTGAGAATGAACTTAACAGTAAAGCAGGAGGCATCTTGTGTCCAATAGTTAAACTTGTGAAAAGATATTTATATATTTACATATTGTGGAATTTTCAACAAGAATGAGTAGGTGCCATTTTAAGGATTCAATTGTGATAATTAAACTTTTTTTCTGCAAAAACCATGTCAGACACACATAAGATCATTTTTATGTGCCTTAATACTTTCTTGGAGGAGGCATTTAACGTCTGCACACTGTAGTTTCCCAACACTGTGCACAATGACATTTTGACAAAGCCATTAACTTAAGCCATAAATCTCAGAATGGCCTAGAATTACACTCCAATCACTCTATTTAAGAACACAATAGCCTCACACACTATGGCCTATAAAGTGTTATGAGTGTTTGTTGTTGATTCTGAACAGGTTTTAGAGCAGAGACAACAATTAAAGGAAGTTCAAGCTTTGTTCGGGCTATTTTCTCTCTCTCTCTCTCTCCCTCTCTCTCTTTGCCAGGATGGCTGAAGGTTGTCTACTTCTTAGTATAATACACTCAAAGATTGTGTCTAAAAATCTATCTTATACTTTTTCATCTTACTTGACAGGATTAATAGGTTTACTTGATTAATGCTGAGGTTGGATTTAAGGTTTCACTCTGGTAGTAGTTCCATAATCCAAAACTGATGGAGCAAATGGGCTGGTCCACATTAAACGCATACCAATATGACTACCCGTATCCTTCCTTTTGACTGTATTGATGACCTTGCAAATTTGGCTTGGGCTAGATTAAAAACAATGCTGAGTGTGGGATCAAGAACGAGTAACATGAAGAGCTTAATTTCTTATTCACTGTGTCCTGATTTCTCATGGGCAAAAAAAGAAAAGTTTGTGCATTGAAACATTAGCTGTGCTGCTTATCAAACTACAGTGTTTTTACTGGATCTCTCCAAACTGAGAAAGGACCAGACGACCAATGCACGCTACGTTGACCTGGCAGACACTGTGGAAAGACTGAGCTTACTAACAAAGACTCACAATCCATTTTAAAATGCACCAGAGTGGAATAATTTCTTTTGCAACATTACAACTGCAAATTAAAAACACTTACAGCATTGCCACCATCAATTCCTGCTGTGGTTTTGCCTTCAACACACATTTCAGACCCAAGTCTGTAACTGCTGGTGCAACTTATGGCAAAACTGTCATCTGTGGTATCTGTGGTGGAAGGATAAAATATGAGAGATTGAAATATTTATCATCTCGGAAAGGAACAAAACTTCTGGTGAGTGTGGTGAACTTTCCTATGGTAAAAACAGAAGTCTCACAGCGCTGGGGGTGACACTGTTTCACATTAATCAACCTGAAGGAAATGATGAAGGAGGAAGTGATTATAGCAACACCCCGTCTCCCCACCACCAGGATCTCTGTCCTGGATAGATAAGCCACTCCTGTTGCTAATTTCAAGCAGAAAAGCAGGAAATGTGACAGTGTAGTTTTCCGCTTCCATAAACAAGACGACTGCCAGAGTTAGCCGCCAGTCGGTCCTGTGTGCCTCTGGGCTGAGTCTCCCTCTGAGGGAGACAGACATACTGACAGAAAAAGTGAGCAAGGGACGGCAGAGGGAGAAAGTGAGAGAACAGGAAAGGGGGAAGCAGAAAGTGAGGAAACCCCATCAGGAGAAAAGAGAGACAGGCAAGTATTGACAGAAGAAGAGGACAAGGGAATAGAAGAGACGGGGAAAGACAGATTGAACTGGCAATCAGTCTGTCTTCTTCTCCTCTGACAGAAAAGACAAAGTCATGGCTGAGAACAACACAAATCTCTTTCTGGAAATACTTCAGTCTTTTGACGCTGGTGAGTTGTTTCTATCTTCCCTTCTCTTTGCGCTGGTTCTTTTCATGTGGTCTCTGATAGGCACTGTTTGTTCTCCCAGGAATTCAAGCTTTAATCGCCTCTGGAATAGTTACAATATGTGGTCCTGATTCCATCTGAAGATAACCTGCTCCAACAAATTAAAATATTCATAGGAAACTTTTGTGAATTTTAAAAACACTCACTCAAAATTTATAATGTACAGACATGTTTTCCTAGTTTTTTTTCCTTCCTCAGTTTTCCCAAATGTCATTTCCAGATGACTTTTGACCAGCAGTGTCACGTTTCCCAAAGTTAGAGAAGGAAAAAAAACTGCTGTGGAAATATGGGCTGGTAGCAAAGTAGGGTCAGTCTTTTTAACGCTTAACTGTATTGAAAGGAAATTGATTTGTTTTCCCTGGCAGCAGTCCAGCGGGATTTGTCGTAGCCGCTGCATTCTGTCTCCTCCCAAGCACGCTTATGTTGGCAATACAGCTTCTAAGGCAAAGAAGCAATGAGCAAAAAGCCAATGCTTTTTTGTGGGATTGAAATGCAATCAGTTTGTTGTCTTCATGAAAACTTGCTCTTGTAAACATGAAAGAGGAAAGCCTTTATTATGTTGTCAAGGGGCACCATCTTGCAAGACACTGTTGGCAATCTTCCATTTGTTGCAAACAGATGGCTTCTGTAATCTTCGTAAGGTCATAGATTCTAATTAAAATTCTTTCCATTCCTAGGGGATGATAAAAAAGACATTAATACAAAAAGTTATTGAGGAGAAAGTGCATTTGGATGTATTGCATGTACATAAATGTTTTAAAACTATCGTCCCTCAAAGTGAACCTGAAGAGTAAATAAGTTAATTGGAAGGAAGAATTAGATAGAAGCCAAGAATATGGAGGCGGTTTAAAAAGGATCCATCAAAAATACATTGAAGCACAGTTCATAAAGTATCCTTTTTGTTTCTCTCTTCACAGTCCCTCTTATCATAGCTTTCTG
Organism: Pagrus pagrus; assembly: GCF_965226575.1. NCBI lineage: Eukaryota > Metazoa > Chordata > Actinopteri > Spariformes > Sparidae > Pagrus > Pagrus pagrus. The sequence goes on from NC_140200.1 coordinate 12,585,568, forward strand.
TGTGTCCATCGGGGTGGGCCTGGTCTTAGGGGCACTTGTTTACGTGCTCTTGACCTGGATGTCCAGACGCAAAGCAGGCTCAGCCAGAATCACTCGCCGCCCTCCTCGCCAATCACGTCTGTCTTCCCGCAACCGTCCAGGCTTTAACCGCAACAGCAGCTACGACAGGCGCAGCAACAACAGTTTGGTCAGTGCTGCTTTCAGCTTTCACCGCCAGACTTCCTCCCCAGATCACTATGACCCACTGGGCCACAAATCCAGCTTCAGGGCCTCTACCTTCCACCCTCTCCTCCAGTGCAGCCAAATCGCGAGGGAGGCAGAGGAGGGGAGCCAAACCACGCTGCCTCGTACACCGACTCTGAACACGTCGACTGGATCGGCTCAAACAGCAGCCCAGCCGGCTGCCACCCCACCCAGACCAGAGTCATTTTGGGGGAACAGTGGCCTGAGGGGTTTCCATGCTACACAGACCCCACCTCCAGCTTATGAGAGCATTATTAGAGCTTATCAGGAAACATGCACCTGAGAGGAGTCAGAGCACCAGGCTGACTCGAACTAAATAAACTCAGAGTTGTAAACGGATTTACAAATGATGTTGGACTAAATCTGTATTGATTTGTAAGACTAGGTAGAGCTGGGCGGAGCAAACGCCGATGTAAAGGTCAAGTGTGTTCCCTGCTCAACAAAGTAAGACCCTGAAACAACAACCAGTTTTGTATGTTTTTGGTTTGTTAATATATATCTGGTGTTGACATAAGCATACTTGCCTTTCATCATTCAATACTGACGCAAAATATTTTTTTAAATGTGGCAATGGCTGCTTACAAACAAATTACTCCATTATTAGCAGTCTGTATTAAGTGGTGATTGACACTCACGTATGCTTGCACAGAATCTTTGTTTGATTAAGACAAGGCAAAAAACCTAAATAAAAACAGGTGACTGGGCATTTATGCTGCAAAGCAATACTTCTCATTTGTCCCTGCTGCTAATATAACTATGCAAAAAGAGACTGATTGTATGTGTGAACCCCAAACGAAGGTGAGTGTTGGTGTATATTTTATGGTAAATAAAAAAAAAAAACGTGTCATTTGACGTATTACTGCAAGACCTTGTGGAGACAGCCTTAAGTGCATTTGATGTTTCAACTGCTGCCTCAAATGTTTTTATAGAGCTGTGGTAATGTGGGTGTGTGTGGCATTCAAAGTAATTTAGTGTGTGTTTGCATGTTCAGTACGTGTGAGCGTAAGAGAGAGAGAGAGACAAAACAAAGTGGGCATTGTGAAGTTTTTGTATTTTATATTTGAATGTACTTTGCTGAACTTTTAACATAAGTTAATGCAATAAAAGCAAGAATCAAAAGCAACTGAGTTTTCCTTATAAAGGTTGTGGTCTTTGGGGTGTTTTCTATCACAAACAAAGAAGTGCCCTTATCTAGTGTAAGGCAACACAAGATATGGACGTAATAACATGAACACCATACAATACTGCAACCCAATACAGTAGTCATCCAAATAAATACTACATTAGAGAAGTTTCTTTAGTTCCTCTGTCGCCGACTGTGTCAAAAGTCAGTCATATTTTGAGATTGTGGTATTGATTTATGATGTTGCATTGTGACGCTGTTCACTGGTGGTGGCAATAAGGGAACTACCTTATAAAGTAAATACCGAACAGGATGTAATGTCAAACAACAACAACAACACATATCTCAACCAGTGAGTACGACATATATTTCTGTAAACAGTATAATCATTATAATAGTATGAGTGCAGGTGTTCTCTATTATTTGGTCCACCCCCTTCAAGCAGACATATCATTTTATATTTATATGTCCAGTCTGATCATTGTTTTCTGATGGAGGAACCTGCAGCCTACGCCACAGTAAGTTTTGCATATATATATATATATATATATATATTAAGTTCTAATAAGGCATAACACACAGTACAGGTTAAGTATATTTTTAGTTGCTAACTATTAAAAAAATAAATAAATAACTTTTGCTTTCTAGTTTTTCCTAGTGGCGGTCGATGACGTATTATTTGTGAGACATGTTTCCCTTGTGTTTATGAACACCGGGGCGCTGCAGTGATCATCAGGGTAACGTTCGTCCTTTTTAAAACTTATTTGCCGGCAGAAACGAGCAATGTCACTATCGACAATGAAAATTAACCCGAACGAAAAAGGTTAATTTAATCCGTCAGCTGCATCTCTTACAGTTTGTACGCTGGTTGTACGCTTTAGAAGTGAAACGCTAGGCTAAAGTAAGTTTGTGTTAGCTAACGGTTCATTTAGCTTGACCCGTTGTTGCAGTCTAACTGTGTTTAAGTTGACGTTAGCACTTTGACACAAGACTTACTTTAATGTCACATCAAGCTGAATGTTAGGGATAACGTTACATTGACTGACGGGTGAAGTGGCTGTCAACTAGCTGAGTTATTCAACGTTAACTCCAGCTAAGTTAGCTAACGTTAGCTAGAGGACATAGGCATGACTTGATGCCCTCACATTAGTTAGTTGACTGTATTTAGCCTACATTATAGGGACAGGTTTGTTAAATGTTCGCACTGTCGCTTGTTTGGTCATTAGAGCTCTGTAGCTGAGCAGTGACATATGTGCTTTACACCGAATTAGCTTTAGCAAAAGTGTCCTTGGCCAGCCATCTGACTCTATTAGTTTCCAGTGTGAGATTGGCTTAGGTTTGAATAAGTTGTGGTACTCTTTGGTGGTCTGATTAATTTAGCCCATTATACTGGGGGTATGCAGGCAGAGGATGTCTGCTGCAGCTCTACGTTTGATCCGCTGTCGGAGGCTGAGTACAGCTGGGCCGCCTGGAGTGAGGAAAGTGCTTCAGTGGAAACATTTAAGTAAGTTATTAGACATATTTGTCCTACATGTCACATCTTACACACCCGATTACTCAACGTACATGGATTCAACCTATATATTTCTGCGAGAACAGCTTCAAACTCTCATCTAACATGGATTCATTTTCTTCTGAAATGTAGAGAAGTTTGCTAAAGTAACAGGTGCAGTTGTCTTGGGGTAAGTTACAGATTTTAATCCTTGACTTCAATCGCCAAATTTGATTATTGCAAATTTGTCTGCGTCACAGGATTAACCATTACCCTACCTTTCTACAGGGGCTGTCTTTTTATCACTTATGAAGTGGAGGCCTTGGACAAAGCTGTGACCATTGACACTCGTGCAATTCTTCAGGAGAAGTACAAATCTTACATCTATCTGAGAGCCACTCCCTCTGATGAAAAGGAGAACCTTACTGCAGGTATTGAATGTCACCTAAACCAAAGTGGGAAATTATCATGTGACCCTTTTTCTCCCCCCTTTCAAAACGAAAAGAATATGGTTATTTTAATATTTCTTTTTAGCTTAGATGTTATTTTATGTATTGTTTTTACTTCCCAGGCCAGTTGAATGAGTGGCTTTATTTATTTCTTGTGTGAGCTCTGAGTTATTCAGAGTTTGTCATGTCCAGGTGCTCAGTGACGTCTGTTATCATTACTTCCTGTTTTTTATGTCTTCCCCTCTCTACTATCTTTCCTGCCTGCATATTTGGGTCGGTCTGTTGACAGATCTCACTTCCACTGGTCAAGGCTCTCTTATGTAATGGAAATGATCGCCTACCTTCCTATACTGAAATAAAACTTACGATCTGTTATCTTGGTCGTGTTTTTAGAGACACTGAGTTCATAGGTAACTATAGTAATTCTTTTCACACTGTGTGTCTTTTTCAGGGCTCACAACTAAAGCAAGGAGGGAACTTCATAAAGCAGCAAGGCGGTTTCTGGAAATGTCATCTAGGCTTTTTCTGCAATCACTAGATGGTAAGAGATCAAAAGTTGTCATAATATGGGACTAGTAAGGTAACACTTAACATGCACAGTGGGAAAGCACAGCACTGTGCCTCATGTTTTTGAGGTTAGAAGAAATGAATTGCTGCTTATAGAGTTAGGGGTGGTACAAATATTTATTCTCAGAAAACCACTGCCCTGTTGCTTTTGGTCAAAGGAAACACCTGCTCTGTACATGCACATCCTGTTTTGAATGTCACATAGTTTGGGCATTAATGTGTATATTGTGCAATCGGCTGTAATACACATGACTGATGTTTGGTTTCTTCACCTTATAATAACTCTGTATGAATCACTCATAAGATTATATTCCAGTAAGACTTCTAATACATTCACTTTTGACTTAAAAATTATAAGCTGCCAAATTGATGACCCAAAGTTTGAAACAACAAGGTTTGTACCTTGCTAGCTGTTTTAATAATGTGAAAGTGGTACTGTAGATACTGGTAGTTGGTAGTTAGTCACAGTAGATACAGTTTGAAAGTGCCTTTAGGAATATTTGTAACATCCTTTGTCATCTTTGTTGTGTAAACGTTCAGTTGATTAGTTTGTTCTCTGTATGTCATAGAGCACTTTAGCCATGTCGACGCAGACCCACATGAGGTGGCATTATGGGTCTTACTAAAGAGGACACAGTCAGCTAATAAAGCTCTCAGACTACAAGCTGTACAGGAACTTGCAGAAAATCACCACTGGCACGGTAAAATACACAAAAAAATCTTGAAAATCACGTCAAGTTTACAGTATATAAAAAAATGAAGTTGGGTCTGACTAATTCACACCTTTTACAATAACCCAGACTACCAGTACCAGACAGCAGCGCAGGTTATAGACCAGCGAACAGCTGTGGGCCTGGCCCGGACTCCTCAGGTAGACCTTCGATTCTTCCTGCGCACACCTGCACTGCCTGACCTGGAGGATGTAAGTATTTTACATAGATAGCTCCATATCTCTCTAACTTGCTAACCACAGGCCTTGTTTCTATACTAAACATAATTGGCTCCACATTTTTGGATTGCTGTGTATATCTTAAGAGATTTCTCAAGAAATCAGATTTTTGATACTTTGTCTTGTTGGTATTAACTACAATGTGTCCTCTATGCAGGGATTGTCAGTAGAGGATGAACTGAGGCAGCTGCTGGGGTCTCTGCCTCAGTCTGAGGTGGACAAATGTGTTCAGTACTTCACCTCACTGGCCCTCAGAGAGAGCACCCAGTCCCTAGCAGCACAAAGGGTAATTGAAACAGAAAGACGGACTCACACATGCACTTCTGCATATTGTCTTTTGGAAATTGACTACCTTGAACAGGGCACGTCAGGAGAACAATTCTACGTTTGGTAAAAAGGGTTGAATATTCAAATCCAATTTAAATCATCTTACTAACACATGTGATCTCCTATGTTGCAGGGTGGTCTGTGGTGTTTTGGAGGTAATGGGCTCCCTTATGCCCAGAGCCTCACCTCTGTTCCCTCTGAGAAGGTGGAATCCTTCTGCTTACAGGCACTGGTGCAGCACTCAAAGGTAATGATGGCCACAATGCAACTAAATAATATCTAGTCTTGGGGAAGGTTATTAAACTGATCATCATATCAGTTAAACACAACAGAGCACATTTTGTTTTAGTTCAGTTAATTCAGTGGATTCTTATGTTTCAGGGTTATAGAGACTCTTGTCAGCATTCGCGTATTTATGGAACAGTTTTTTAGTTACATGAACACTGTTTTTGGAATTACATTGTCTCCTGAACAGAAACAACTATTACCTCATTATCTCTCAGAGACTAAGTCCTGTGGATACTGTGGTTGATTTTAATTGCTTGGTAAGATGAATAAATGTTCTAAACTTACTGAAACACATCTGCAGGTCCAGAGCCACTGTGACCACATAGTTGCCAACGGGGGCTTGCAGCTCCTCCAGAGGGTTTATCAGCTTCGCAGAGACTCCCTGAAGATTCAGAGGAACATTGTTCGTATCATAGGAAATTTGGCACTCAATGAGAGCGTTCATCAGGCCATAGGCCAGTCTGGTAAGTGTGCAACTCATCTGATTATTTTATAGAGTGTTGTGGTTATGTGTAATCTTGACTGGGTGTGCCGAGGATATTATTAAAACAAGATCTACTGCCTAATTTTGCATGTGCATATGTCATCAACAGATTACAAATTCACCGTTACTTAATCATTCATATGTCAACAGCTTTTCTTATGTTACCACAGCTATCATCCGTTGGTCAACCCAGAAATGCTTTACAGTAGTCATACTTGTTCACACTTGTTTGTAAGTTTGTGCTTGTTTTCTGTTTTTAATTCTTTCCGTCCTAGATGTATTAACTGACAACTAAACAAAAGATTTATAATGGATACAATATTTTTTTCATTTATTCTGACCTATCTTCAGGCTGGGTATCTGTCCTGGCTGAGATGATGCAGTCTCCTCATGTCATGCAGGCGTCTCATGCAGCCCGTGCTCTGGCCAACCTGGATAGGGAGGCAGTGAAAGAGAAATACCAAGACGGCGTCTATATCCTTCACCCACAAGCACGTGGCAAGTAGGAGAACAATTAATTTTATTATGACATCTTTTTTTTAATACTGTATTTGTTTGTTTGTTTTATATGTAAACCAATACTTTTCTTTGCACAATGTGTTAATTTCCAGCCAGCCAATCAAAGCAGACGTGCTCTTCATCCATGGGATTCTAGGAGCAGCTTTTAAGACTTGGAGGCAGAAGGACCGTATTACGTCAGAGGAAGAGAAGGAGGCGGAAAGCGTGGACGACTACACAGAATGCTGGCCAAAGGTGAAAAATCCACCTAATCCTTCCAATTATTACTATGGACTATTGTGGATTACCATAAACTGTCCTCCATGTTTTAACTCCTACAATGAAATTAAATCTTTGGAACAACTATGGATCAGTAATCTCTCACTGTTGTTGTTTCCTCTTTTATTGACAGTCATGGTTGGCTGCTGATTGCCCAAATCTGAGAGTATTGTCAGTGGAGTATGACAGTCACCTCAGTGATTGGATGGCCAAGTGTCCCGCTGAGAATCAGAGGTGAGGAATCTGTAGTTTCTACTTGTCAGCTGGTGTTCAAGTATGAAAGATTGTATGGGGAAATTATATTTTCTCTGTTATTAGAGAGGTCTTAATATTTGTGGACAATTTATCAAAAATCATGACTAGTTAAAGGTAATTAAGATACCACTCTTAGTGTCAAATGAAATGGTTCGTTATCCCACTTTTTCCATCATTACTAGTCATCATCATGACTATTAATGACTGAACTGTTGATTCATTTTTTTACGTTGTCTCAGAAAATCTTTGGCCTACAGAAGTCGAGAGCTACTGAAGAAGTTAAAGTTGGCAGGAGTTGGAGAGAGGCCTGTGGTCTGGGTAGCCCACAGTATGGGAGGTATTTTGTCAGAATTTTCCTTCCACAAGCATGTTAGATTTTTACATAATTCCCTTTGACGCAACATAAAGGAGAAAAAAATGGCTTCCACACATATGCCTACATGTGATTTTACGTGTTAAATTTAAAACGTTGCCCTTACTTTCTATCTGTATCCTCTTCTGTTTGGCGTCTCCATCAGGATTGCTTGTGAAGAAAATGCTGCTGGATGCCTCAGAGGATCCAGATATGCATGGACTGTTAAAGAACACCAAGGGCATTATGTTCTACAGTGTTCCCCACCGTGGCACCTTTATGGCAGAGTACTCAGTAAATGTCAGATATCTCCTCTTTCCCTCTATAGAAGTCAGAGAACTATGTAAAGGTAAGTGAATAAAATGAATTCTGAGGTCCAAGACTGTTTGTGTTGCATATAAATAGTTCAATATCAACTCATCAATCATCCATGTGTTTTAAGACTCACCAGCCCTACGTAACCTGAATGAGAACTTCCTGAACATGGCCAAAGAAAAGGAAATCAAGGTGCTGAGCTTTGCAGAAACACTGCCAACAAACATTGGTCCCATGATCAAGATACTGGTGGTACCGACACAGTCAGCAAGTATGTGACACTAATGCACATGAGAAATGAAACACATCTATCTACGATGTATATCTTAAATCTATTGCATGAGGAAAAAAATGCATAAATCTTAAGAGCTACAGTATGTGTCTGTAATCTTGTTCCTACTTGGGCCTGCTCTGGTTCGGTTACAGATCTCGGCATCGGAGAGCTCATTGAGGTGGATGTAGATCATCTGAACATCTGCAAGCCAGAGAAGAAGGACTCATTTCTGTACAAGCGCAGCCTCCAGTTCATCTTGGAAGCACTTCAGAGCTACATTGGCCACTGACTGAAATATATGAACACAAACACGCTGATACAACCTTCTACTGTTTACTTGAAATGGGGAGAGCAGTGTCACCCACTTCAAACCAAATGGAAACATAACTGCCTCTCGTTGGTTAACATTTACATAAACAATCACTAATGTGATCCTAGTCAAATGAGAGAAATTAGATTTATTTACACATTGATTTCTGTGAGGTTGTTGGTTGTGATGGAAGAAATGTAGGTGCTTATTTTGTCATCCTCCTTCATTGGCACCTCTCGCTAGTAAGTCAGATGAAAAGATTACTTGAATTTTTCAGATTGTTCAGATTGTGACGTCAGGTATTCTATATTTTATTTTTCCAGTTCATCTTAGACTTACCAGCTTAACATATGGCAGATAATGCTCATATTAAATTTACTTAATGAAGCACTGACATGTGATAGGCACTCCTGCTCCCCAGTTTTTTTGACGAGAGCAATGATTTACGATTTTATTTTTTTATATTTATGTATTTTATTCTAAATACAGTATGACAGTAATATTGTCTGCCAAATGATATTCCTTCCTGAACCTTACCTCAAATGGACCTGTATTAATAATAGTTCAGATTGCATTATTTATTATTGTGCGACTAATCAAGCAAATGATTTTTAATCTCCATGCATACGTAGTACAAATTGCCACTAGCAATGTTGACCATGAATAAATGTATGAAATTGGAGGCTTTATTTGACATGTCTATGCACTGCATAATTTGTATTTCACAATGCATATCTCATTGGAAGCTTTTTACCCTTATTTTTTATGATAGTACTAAAGTGAAATGAAATTTGCACTGCCATGCTCTCAGGGGTAGCAAAACTGAATATATACACAGTTCATAATTCTAAGGTTAAGCAATATGACCATCTAAACTGATACAATATGACTCTACTGTCAGAGATGTTGCTATACACTGGTGTATATCCCTTTAAAATGTCTGAGTATATAGACTTTAGTGGGAAACCTAAATCACAGTAGTAAAATTGGATTTTAATATGATTTTTGCATTAAAGTGAAGATATTTTTAATTGTCGAACACTTAATTCAGTAGGTTGATCGAAAACAGACATTCCCAATAGGTTATTTAATTTATCAAAAGCTTCACATTAGATTTTCAAGAAATGCAACTATATACTATACCATGTCATGTAAGAAAACAGTGATACGAAATTACATAATTGTGATAGAGGATTTTATCCATATTATCCACTGCAACATTAACCTGTTTCATCATTAATGAATACAGTAAAACTGTAATGGATGGTATTAATGTGCACTAAAATATAGTTATGCAGCTTTATCCAGCTAGAGGAAAATGATAAAATCACGTACGATTCTGTATATAGTCTGTTCGTGTCACATACGCATTTTGTATCGCAGGAAATTGTCCCTTGGTGCGCACCGTACGTCATCCCACGTCTAGCTTAAAATGCTTTAAAAAGTTAGCAAAGGAAACAACTGCGGCTATCAGGTTAGTCAAAGTCCGTGTCGTCTTCGCTTGAATGTAGCAAGATATGTTAATAAATGTGGGTATCTTGTTATGTTCAGTATGTGAATATTGCAGTAGTTAGCAAAACACCCCAGGAGTTGTAATAATGTAGCTACTTGTAAATGAACGTTAGCGCTTACAAGCTAATCAGGCGAAAATCAAAAGCTAGCAGTCGTGTTTTATACGCTAACCCTACTCGCAGTTTTGTTTTATGAGGTATCGTAATCTCACGTTAGGAATTTAGTTTTACTTCAAAAGACTGAGACCCAAACCCTAACATTTCGATCTTTTGTTCATGTTCCTTGACTGTAATTTACTGTCCTGAGTTTAACTATTGCTACGTTAGCTTCTCATGTTGATGGTCAGGAAAGTGATAGGACTTTTTGTTTTCTGTGCTGCAGGTTTTGAGCATTTTTACTACAATCGACTGCTGTTCTCTGCACCTGTCATCATGGTAAACGTACACAAAGGTGTCCTTGTTGAATGGTAAGAAATGCATCATCTGCTCAGAAATCTTTTGTCTAGTAATTCTGATCAATATGCTGCAGTTACACAAATATAAAACTCATGATGAATTGGATTACTTAAGTTAATGAATTTTAAAAATTGTGCAAGATATAATGACTTATTGAGTATTTTGTCCTTGCTTCCCTTTGCTCATTGGACCAGTGATCCTGCCATGAAACAGTTCCTCCTCTACCTGGATGAAAAGATGGCCCTGGGGAAGAAGTTCATCCTCAAGGACCTTGACGACACACACGTCTTCATCCTGCAAGAAGTGGTCCAAACCCTACAGGAGAGAGTTGGCGAGTTAATGGACCAGAATTCATTCCCCGTCACGCAGAAATAACACTCGACTTTTTCACAGGATTGTCTTTTTGAACTGTTTGAGTCTTACAGTGGATATGGTTTGCAATGTTTTGACTGCAGACTAATATGGATCATATGGAGTGTTAATTTTCTTGCACTGAATGTGAAAAACCCTTTGTTAAAAAATAAAAGTGTTGGTTTAAAATATGCATGTGCTGTCTTGTCATCGACTCCATGAAGACATTTATTAAACGTTTGTTTCTTCACTGATCTCAGTAAACTCAGCCAATTTGAGTTGTTGTTTCTTCATTAAAGATGAAAGCAGTAAGAATCAGAACTTTTCACAGGGTTTGGCACTAATAGTTATCATTTCATATATTAACGGAAGTACAAAAATAGCTCTTAATGCATCTAATCTCGTGGTCATCATACTTGATTAGATAGCCATCACGTTTTTGCTGTGTTTGTGCAAACTGTGAGGAAATCTCTTGTATTTTCTTGTGTAATTAAATGATTTGCTAGCAAACCTCAAATATACAGTAACTAGGCTTGAGGAAAAAGAAAAAAACAAACATAACATTGTCAAATGAACCACGATTTAGATTAACTTAATCATCTGTATTCAATTAGTGGTACGTTATTGTGAATCTTTACAAACACGTCACCAGTATGATGTCTCTCTAACGACGAATATTAAGACGCAATACAAAAAGCGGCACAACACCTTACTTTAGGATGGTAAGTAATTTAATTTTCAACAGTGAGAGGGGGGTGCACCGTTCCTGGAGGTACTGCAATACCAGGTCGATGCGTGGAGTGGACGGAGCAAGCCCCTATTCCATCTCCCTGTTCCAAAAATCAATTTAATATATGGTCCCCGGGTAGGGGACGTATCAGATATTAAACTGATAAGAACAGATACTACACTTGATCTTAGCCAAAAGGCCGAGAAGCGATGCCACATTTCTGGCGAAGTGGGAGGGTCGTTCTCCTCACTATGACTTTCACTTACGGTTGAAAATTATTTCAATGACTACAAAACAGTGGCAACAACATGTACAAGTGTTGTTTCGTGTTTTATGACTGAACGGCACACAAAGACGCATTAGATCGCACACTTTAGTTACGGATTGTTGTCAAAGTGAATGCGGGCTAATGCTATTTCTGGTCACGTGATGAGCTGCTGCCCAATAAGCCGTCACTACGAATTACTATCTTAAATTCTTATTTTTAGCTTTAATGGCGGAAGAATTGTTCGTTTATTCGGTCAAATTATGTGACTGAGATCAAGTATAACATAATAACATCATGTCTTCGGATGAAAATCAACAAATGCATACATTTCATTTCGACAGTTACCATTTCACAAAGATATATTGAGTCATGTCTCCCTCTGGTGAGGAAAACTATGAAGGAAATACAGTGGTGTACTTTGTAAAACCTTGAAATTGGTTAGCATTTTTGCAAAATCAGTTCTCTCGTATCAACGTCTGAGGTTTTTGAATTTATTTTCGGTTATATGCCTAAAAATGTCTATGGTTACCACAAGCATAAGATATTTACACTTTTGTTCTAAGACATAAAACACACCATTAAATGTCCCGCAATTTAATTATAACGAGCTTATGTCTTAAAAACGGTGGTTGCTAACAACTAAATAAGACTACAGGCGTCATCACACCGAACAGAAATGGGTCTCAACTACAGCAGCAAACTGGCTGCTGGTTATCTGATAGTCATTATCACTGATTTGGGGCACCTGTGAAGACGTGGAGGATCTCAGTCAGTCAGACAAACAAACTTCAGAGAGAAGCAGCTCCAGGTCCCTCAATGGTTCAGTCCAAAGACGCCAATGGTCGGTGAAATGTTTTATTTATTTGCATGGTGTTTGAAATGCTGCCAATATGTTCAAGTTTATGTTTAACTGCTGTGTAAATTGGGTAAGGAACACATTGCAGCATTGACTTGCCTGATTTTGTGTTAAATGAGTTTGTGCTAGGATAATATTTCATTTTGAGTTTGGAAAATTATAAGTATAAGATACGAAAGGATAATACAAAGTTAAAAATGTTAAAATTCTGTTAAATGTTAAAACTTTACTAAACATTTGGACAATTCATGAAATTAGATTTTTCTTTATTCCATTTAAAAGGCTTAAGTGGTTAATTATTCAAAATGTTTAATTAAATGTTTGAATTCATTTAAAATTTATTATTATAATTTTATTATTATTATTTAATTAAAATGTTTGATAAAAATGTTAACTTTTGTTTCTCTGTCTTTAAAGGTTTTCAACCTAACCTAATTTACTAAACAGACCAATCAACTGACAAAGCCAAAAGGAAAATAAAAGTGATTGAGTCAGAAATTTGGGTTGTCCCTGTGTCCTGTGGAAGTTGAACTAGAGGAGGACTTGGCAGAAATCTTTAACTCACTTGCTTTTATTTTGAAAGCGCAACACAGCGTCCTGTCACCAGCCCGCCCCCTCAAGGCTCAGACTGTTCGGGAAGCCAGATTCTGCAGCTGGCGACAGGTCAGAGGTTAAGATGAAAAGACAGCAGCAACTCAGTTTAAGTGATTTCTTTCTCATGGGGAAGAAAAGAAAGAAAGGAAATGTGAGTTGGTAATAATTTTGTCCAGGAGGATAATTATATTTTCTGTCTAACGTTAGACTTGTTGATGTTGTGATTCAACAGTACTCTTGCTAGGTAAACGTTGTTACCGTTAACATTACTAGCCAACGTTGGCTGCCGAAAATATGGCGGACTTTCCAGTAACTCAACGGACAAAAGCGATTGGACACTAAAAACAGTATTTAAGATGGTTGTAAAAGAACATGATTTTTCTATTAACTTAACCCATGTAACTTGTTACACATCTCCCACATCTAGAAGGGAGTCTGTGTTCTTCGCTTGTTCTTGACATTCCCATCAGTATTTTTCTACACCTTATTCATCTCCACTGCTTTCATATTAGAGATCAGATGAAGTTCAGCTGGAAACACTGGTGAGGGTGATGCAGGGAGAGCCAGCACTGCAGAGTTGCAGGTAGGTGCTATATGAAGGGTGAGGTGATTTGTGAATAATTTGCAGTGTAGTTAATTTATGACATTTCTGTTCAAACCATTAACGGATCCGTCAGGTTTCCGATATGTATCCCCTCTCATGTTAAACTCATTCCTACGCCCCTGTAGTCTAACATTGGCTTTTAACTTCTACAGATTTAATTTAGGCTTCAAAAATCACAAAAGTGGTGTTAATCTTTGAAGATTATCTTGCTAAACAAAACTTCATCTGCTCACATGGTTTGCACGGTACTGAAGGACACATTTCAATATTGGCAATTGAGAGCCCATGAGAATCTGAGCAACTTTGTGTGGTGGTTCAAAAGATCACAGCACGGTACACTGTACTTCAGTTAATTAAACTATCGATATATATATATATATGGACAGAAATGGGACGGACAATGAGGCTGAAAGCATAAACAATGAAGAAAAAAGTTCGACTGTCTTTTAGTAAAAGTGCAGTACATTCAGTCAACACTTACAGTATATAATTTCATATTACCAATGTGGGTACTCCTTATTTACACACATACATAATAGTTTTTTGTATTGTCATAGTTTCCAACAGTGACACAGAGATCCCCATCAGTCACCGTCACTTTCATCTCGGTAGTTGCTTTGATAGGACGTCCATTCTGAAAAGGCATGTCTTCATGATCACTCCTTGTAAAAGAGAGAAAAAGTTATCAGTTAGTTTATGTAATTTCACACATTGAATACTACATGCAAAACTGTAAGGACTAAAAGTTCACAAAAGCAATTAAGTAACAAAAGCTTACTTGTATATTACTTCGTCATCTGGGGTGCATTTGCAATCTGTCCAGAGGGCAAGTGCCAGTTATTTAAAACAAGAACACTTATCATATAAGACGAAAGAATACAAGCAACTTAGTAGCTTATAACTAGTTAACTAGTTATATGGTGTGACTCTAGGCCTATATGACCGATAAATCGGATATTTGAATGCACTTAGTAGCTGCTGCTGCATTTCAGTACCTGGGAAAGAGTTCAAATAGAGAGAAAAATAACTATCCATGGGATCAGAATTATCCTAATTACTAGTAACTTTTTGTCTTCCTCTGCATGTCAGAAAGTGAGTTAAGTAACTTGAGTATCACTGCTGTAAATAACACTGGTATTCTAACCTGGTATCTGCAAATATGAAGTAGTTTTAAGGTCTTTCTCACGCATTGTTTCAAGACCCCACTGGCTGGATGTGTGAGTTAGTTAGTATGACAAACTTTGCACATTTAAGTAAGCCCCTTTTAACTGGCCTCACATTTTCTTCTACAGAGTGAAGTAAAAGAAAATGGAGTTCAAGGCAGCTTCTCATTCAGCAGGTGAGTCACAGGTGAAGGCTGGGATATTTCTGCTGCCTTCATCATTACCTTCTGGGTCCTTCATACTAAATCTAGTATTTAATAGTTTCCAGTGTGATTTAATAGTTTGTTTGTGTCATTACATTGTCAGTAAAAGACCCTTTCATATATATGTGTTTTGTTGAACCTACAAACTTACAGCTTTAGTACTTTTATCAAGGGTAGTCCCAAATCACTTTAACAGTTCAATGTTTTTCAGCTAAGAGACCTGCAACAGATCCATTGTTGCCCGTCTTGTGTTCTGGACACAAGTGTGCCACATGATAGGCAACAATGTGTTCTGAAAGCAACAAAGGAGGCCAAGGTATGCCAGTCATTTAGACCGTCCCAGATGTACAATGACAGCAGGCTGAGGGATCCAAAGACGGCTTGTGAGGAAGGTAATATCTCTGCATTAGTGTCACAGAAACACAGCCAACATATGATCCATGTAGATGTGTTTGCATCTGACCCATCCTGTGCAGCGCTGCAGGCATGCCAAGCTACTGCGGTGCACTATAACTTACATGCTTAATATTTGTAATAACCTTTCCAATGTGTAACTCTTCAGCTAAGAAGAGATGCCTCCTGATCACTGCAAATCCCAAGGAGAAGCAGTATCTCGGTCAGCTCATTGTCACATTTGGGAAGTACGGTGGCAAAAGTTTCAAGTGGCTGATCGAAAATGACGTTGGTCATCTCAAATTGTGAGTATGCATTACTAAACACAGTCAAACATTGTTGTTTTAAGTTAGTTTTAAGTTGTTTTTCTGAAATAACATGTTCTGTATTTTAGTCTCCTCGATCGCCATGTCAAGGAGAGCCGCCACCCAGACAGGAAAGGTGGAATGCAGGATGTGTGGGTGAAGGATTACCTCCTTCAGTACATCCAGTTGTTCCCTTCAGTCTCCTGCCACCTGGAGCTAAACGTCAACAGGGCCATTTATGGGCAGGGGCGCTTCAGGTCCTTCAAGTTTCAGGAAATGTGGCAGTGGTGTAGCTTTCACATGTGCCTTAAAGCTGATCCCAAAGCTGGAAGTGACTACGAACAGAGGATGGCTCAGGAGGCTTTCTGCTCCATTAGGCAGTGGCGCGTCATGAAAGAGGATGACATCTCTTCCAAGTTGCTGAAGCGCTTCAGGCAGTACATCCTAAACAAAGAAAAAGAGGTAGGTCGAGTTACGTAAAAAGCAGGGTGCAGTTTATATGACAAACCTCAAGCCTGTACTCAAACTGCACTTTACAGAAATCTCCCCAAAAAGTGGCCCCTCTAAGCAGCAACTGCCACATCCAGCTCCTCAGGGTCCAGAGGTGACGACAGCTGGGCAGATGATGTTCTGCTGGGCTGATGCACTCGCCGCTTTTGAAAGTCAAGGTATATCAGTTTATCTCCTTGGATTAATATTACTGCATGAACCTCGTTAATGCAGAATCTGTATCTAATAAAACCAGCTACAGAATAACACTGAGGAATGGTTCTACAGTTCTGTTCTTTAGCTGCTTTGACACCAATTTTTGTCCTCATGGCTGCATAAGCTGTTGTCCTGATTTCCTTTCAGGGGACACTGACCTGACCCCTACAGATGCTGCCTCCCAACTAGATTAGAGCCCTTACTGGTTGGTAGATGAAGGTATTGTCTTTGTTATTCAACCAGGTGACATGAGGGGTGGCATAAAATGTGGCAGTCTGGTCCTAATGGGCTCCCCAAAGTGGACGCTGAAAGAGGGCTCTTCCAACAGAAAATGTAATTTGAGGACGAGCACATCAACATCAAGACAAGGAAAGTCCTCAAGAATGACACAATGTGGTTTCATCCGCCTTAGTTTCCTGGAGTGGTGGTGGGAGGGGGAGTGCCCTCAGCAGACTCTTTCGCAGCCATGTGTTTTTCTCGAGACCAGTAGGTGTGTGGGGTTACAGCCTTCGCTGTCCCATGTCTGAGAGCCCTGCAAGTGCTAAGGACGCTTTTCTTTACCGCTGTGGCTACTCAAAAACTGTCGGGCAGATCTGCCACGTCTGGCTGGTACTCGATGCTGAGCCTGATGTTATGAAAACATAATACAACAGGAGCGCACACTGTAATAGGAATGAGGGAGCTTTCTTAGAAGAATGAAACTGAGGCAAAGAAAATACAAAAAAAAAAATACTTATTTACACACTTACCTTTACTTACCTTATTAATACTTACTGTAAGCCTGGTGAATACTGCTGGTATTGTGCGTCAGATTGAACATTCCTTTCCGTTTCCAGGGACTCTCAACCGTCAGTTTCAGCGACCACCACCAAAGAGGAAGCTGCCGTCACCAAAGCTGCTGAGGAAAACCTTTGTGATCGCTGCGACAGAGAACTTTGAGGACTACGACTCCACCAAGAAGGTAAATTTTGATGCAGTCTTACGAACAGCTAGTCTCGGCAAGACAAACAGTCTTATCAGCACCGATCCTCACCGCAACAGCAGGACTCCAGCCCACCTTCACGTTCATGCAGCCCCCGGCAACACCCTTTACATTCACTCCAGCTGTTCCCCAGCCGGGTATCTGTTTCACTGCCCCAACAGCTCAGCTCACCAGCAAGATCAACTCTCTACAAGAAGAAGAAAGCAGAGCGCAGTGGCGCTGGACCTCAGAGTACAGTGAGACTGTACACCTGTGTACTGTGTGGCCAATCCACTCAAGGACACAAAAATACAGGGAAAAAAACTTACAGTGGAAAGTCAAAATCATCCACATTCACAGATTTTCAAAAAGCTGTGGATGAGGCTTTGGGCCCTCAGTCACAAAGGCTGTCAGAGCCATGAAGCTGTCTGAGCAGACATTCCTAACTGTACATATTTTCTTACACACATGCACTTTGCATGTTGTACCTGTGTTTTGATTGTGTTTGTTTTTATTGCAGCTGGGTTTTTATTGTGGCTGGTATCTATGCACAGTGTAAAAAGTACCTTAAACTCATACTTAAAAGTAAAGATATCAGGCTCAAATATTAATTTGGTAAATGTAAAAGTTGCTTATATGAGTAGTACTCAAGTAAAAGTAATAACAGTGATTTTCTGGCTTTAAATGTATTCGAGTATCAAAAGTAAAAGGAAATTAAAACTGCAAGCAGTGATGAAAGGGCCCTTGCAGTCCACGCATGTCGGGGCGTGCACATTCTTCCTTTTGAAAATTTAAGAAAAATATCATTTGAGCTGTGAATGGATGCTTGCCAAAAAGTTTTATCAAAGCTTAAACAGTCTTAAAAGTAGTATTGTCAGAGTCCTCTTTTGTCATTTCAACTAAAGCAAATCCACCACAACTTCCCTAATTTCCAACAGTCACCGAAAAGTTTTCCTGCTTTCTTTCCACAGCAGAACCAAAACCAGGGCTTGTGTGAAACACAAACTTGCTCTGCCTTCCAGCAGAAAGAGTGTTGCAAACAGGAGAGAGGAGTGACAAGTCATTGCATTTATTATGAGAACAAATGGCATGCCTTTCTCCCTCCAAGCCATTGGGTACATTTCAGGTGTTTAGTAATGTACCACAACTAGATCCAATCAGAGGCGGGCCATACTATTAGGCAAACCAGGCATTTGCCTGGAGCCCCGGGCCCCATACAAGGCCCTTTGGGGCCCCCAAAATGCCCTCTTTATATTTTGTCCACATATTTATTGTTTTTATAAAAATCTCTTCACAATAGTAGCATCGGGATGTCTAATTTGATCAATTACTCATGTTTTGACAGTCTTTCTGCCAACCGTGCACCCCCCTTCAGTCTGCACTACATGGACTATTACATGTTACGCATCACGCTCATCACACTGCACGTATGCGTAAAATCCAAAACGGTAAATAGCGGTAAGAGAGAGAAGAGATAAATCGAGAGAAATGAAGCGAATATACGAAAGCAGGTCACAGAAAAAGAAGAATAGGGACCAAAAGCAGGAGTTTATTCCAAAGCTATAAAGCTTTTTTACAGGAACTGCAGTGGCAGCGGGACCGTCAGTGGAACAAGAGCAATGAGAGTTTGACCCTGTGATGCGTGAGCATCTCAGACGAATCCAAGCTAAGGAAGCCTCAGACACGTACCTGAGTAGTCGGATCCAAAATGAAGTAGTCTCACTTGTGGCCAAGTGCACAACAGATGACATTGATGGCTGGACCATCTTCAAGGACCATGTGAAAACCTTCACCGTAAAGGCACTGTCTACAACGAGGTGGGAATGTCAAATTGAAGCTGTCAAAGCTGTTCGGTATCAGTTGCCTGACATCCTAAAGGCGTTTACTGCGCTAGAGGACCATGCCAAGGAAAAAAGGGATGCATAAGTTGCCTCGTCAGCTAGAGGGATCTTCAAGGAGATGCAGACATGGCCTTTTCTGGTAAGCACCATTGTACGGTACAATGTTTTGTACCAGATCAACAAAGTCAGCAAGCTTCTGCAGAGCCCCCCAGTGTCAGTTGATACAGTCAGGAGAGAAATCACTGCAGTTACAGGCTTCTTACAGGAATTCAGAGAAATGGGATTCAACACAGTTAAACAGATGCGGTAGAGGTAGAAATGTGCTGGCCAGAGGTCCGAAAGAGAAGAGCAAAAAGACAGTCTGAATACGAAGGAGGAGAGGAAACGGTACAGCAGAAGAGATCTTCAAACAAGAAGTTTTTCTTCCTCTTGTTGATACAGCCCTGGTCACTGTCAAAGAGAGGTTTTCCCATATGGAAACATTTTTCCAGCTTTATGGATTTCTGTACTCCAAGGACCTGATGAAAAGCACAGGAGGCAGGAAAACTAGGGGAATGCTGCCACAAATTGGAGCAGGCCACAGAAGATGTTGACGCACAGGACCTGAGGCTTGAGTTAGAGGAGGCAGTTCAGTCCTTCCCCACAGACACCTCAACACCATCAGAGATGCTAAATCACATCTATAAAGGAGAACAGAGTTGACCTGTATCCAAATTTAAGTACTGCACAAGTATTGGCTCCTTCTTACTCTCCCAGTTACTGTAGCTCAGGTGAGAGAAGCTTTTCTAAACTAAAACTCATAAAAACATACCTGCGAACCACCATGACACAGGAAAGACTGTCTTCCCTTGCTGTTCTTTCAACTGAGCAGGAAATGAGAAAATCGTTAGACATGAAAGATGTCATAGCAAGATTTGCTGATGCCAAGGCTCGCAAAGTCAAGTTTTAGGAGAGATGAAGACAAAACAGAGAGACAGAGAAAGGAGAAAAAAGCCCAGAGAGATGAAGACAAACTGAGACAGAGAGAGGAGAAAAAACAAGCTCAGAGGTGAAGACAAACAGAGAGAGGAGAAAAAACAAGCTCAGAGACAGGAGAGATGAACACAAAAGCATTCAGAAATTAAAACTGCAAGCAGTGATGAACGGGCCCTTGCAATCCCACGTACGTTGGGCTGTGGCGGTGTCGGAGGGCAGAGGGCGTGCGCATCCTTCCTTTTGACAATTTAAGACAAAGATCATTTGAGCTGTGATAAGATGTTTGCCAAAATGTTTGAGCAAAGCTTAAACAGTCTTAAAAGTAGTATTGTCAGAATCCTCCACAGTTACCGAATTGTTTTCCTGCTAACAGATAACTACCTCATGTCTCATTCACCTGTAAGACAACAGCTAATATGATGATATTAAACATTAACAACAAAACATAGCTATTAGCAACACTGATAGCTGTCAAGCTAGGTTTGTTTTAGCATTCAGACATTGTGTTAGAAGTGTCTTTTGATGCTGCAAGTTATTGCTGGTTAGCTAGCTAGCTGGGTAACGTCAGCTACAAAGTGGCAACATTAGCGTTGGATGAATACACTAATGAAAAAGTACATGTTACAAGTAATATAAATATTGGTGTTGTTAGTGCTGTGTTTGAGTGATATGTAATAATTGTGAATGGGTTGTGTGTTTCTAGGGGTGGGCGATATGACAATATTAGTGAAGGATTAGAATGTGTAGACGATCTGCCAAAGTGCGGGGATCGTAGGATCGTCTAGGGCACATTCTATAAATTGTAGTTCTATGCTGATGCACCGACGCACCAAACGTATTACGTCGTCAACCTGACCGACCAATCATAGCGAATTACGGGTAGTGACGCGCTTTCTTACCCGCCTCCTTGTTTATGTGTGTAGCGGTAGCCGCATGGACAGCCATGGCAGAAAGCCAAACAGAGGAGTTGGCCGCTTTTTTAAAAAACAAAACAAAAAAAACAGCGTTTCACCATCTCGCATCTCTGCCAGTTAGCCCCTCCACCTACCGCCTCTCTCGGGTGCGGGCGAGCGGGCACGCGCACACACACACACACACGGGCGCATGGATAGGTCGCGGTAAGTGCGCTATATCGCGCTAATTGTACAGTGTTCAAATTACCGCCACCCTCCCACTCCCCTGTTGGATAGTCCGACCACTGACGGACTTATTTGACCCTTTTCAATAAGCTATTTAGCAGAGGTGGGAATTGTGGAGTCATCTCCATGCCATGTATTTGTTCTGCTCAGTCACTGAACCAGGTGCATTCACTAATTAGCTCACCTTCCTGGCTGAAGAGCTGTGCTGATTGGACTCAGCTGGTTTAGTGCATGAACAGAACAAATACGTGGCATGGAGATGACTTGATGACTCCACAATTCCCACCTCTGCTATTTAGTGTTTTGATATACTTAAATCCTGTTAAAATGACTGTGTTGAATAAAACAAACAGTAATGTCTTCATTGATATTTTACTTTCATGTTTATTGAAAGCTACCTTTTATGTTGCAAGAGTGCACTTTATCAGAGTGTTGTTGTTTACCTTTTAGTATGTTTACGTTGTTTGCACATGTTGGCAAAACTGCAACTATTTAAATTAAAATCTGTTCAGAAAGGTTCTTTGGCCTAAATTGTCCGTTTTTCTTTTTTTGATTTAAGATCGTGATAAAATCAAAATCGTGATTTTATTTTTAAAAAATCGTGATATATTTTTGCCATATCGCCCACCCCTATGTGTTTCTATAGAAAATGGCTACCTCTCCAACCAACTTTGACAAAGTGCAAGACCCTGAGCTCATGCAGCTCAGGCAGGATTTCCAACTTCTTTGTGTAAGTATTTAATGTAGCATATGGTGAGAGTGGTGTCATGTAATGTGTGTTTGTGTATGAGTTGCTGTAGTTGTGAATATTGTTAGGTAAATGTGTGTATGTTTGTGTATGTTGCAGTATTCTTGTGTAGATCCCGACGTCTCCCCACAACAGCGTTATGTCAAGTGCGTGAGCATGGGGCACCGCACCATCGCCACGATGTCCAAATACCTGAAGAGGAGCAATGCGGCCAGCCAGCAGGTCGCCTTGCTCTGCAATGTTGTCGACCAGCAGGAGGCAACCATTCAGCAGCTGCGGGCAGAACTCCAGCAGCTGACGGAGAAGCCTCTGCCTCTTCCAGCTGATAAGTATAGCTGCTGTGTCAGTCAGCAGTATAAGTATATGGAAAGTAAGTGTGGGAATAACTGAAAGACTTCGTGTAACAGAATGGTGATTGTGGCTATTTGCAGATATATATATAATATAATATATATATATATAATATAATATAATATATATATATATATATATATATATATATATATATATAAATAAATAAGTGATGCTTAAATAATAGAGGCCTGTCAGGATGGTAAGTTTTAAATGTGGTAGTTTGTGACATTTAATCCCTGCCTTTATATGTGAGTGTAATTGAAGTGTAACAACTTATTTGACTGTGTTGTTTATGTTGTTTGTTGTAGGAGCAGAAGGTGGCAGTCCTCCTGACGGCATTTAAATGTTATTTATGTTGTTGTTCATGTACTTGTTTGTGTTTTAAGTTTTTAATAAAGTTACTGTTAAGAATTTGGATGTGTGTTTGTTTACTTTTGTTTACATTTTGTATGGTGTTGAGGGTGTTTGAAATTGTCGTAAGTTTTCACACAGAAAACAATCATAATCTTACAGTATTGGAAAAAAGAAAAGTCTTCCAGATGTGTTACTGTTAGCCATTAGTAATCTTTGTGTTTGTAAAAGATGGAACTCAATTTTTGTGATGTTTGACTGTAGCATGTGAGAGGTGGTTTGTTTTGTAATCAAAAACTTATTATTGATGGAGGCAAGTAAGCATTTTTTGAAGTATAAAGTTAAGTTTATATTTCTCCTTAAAAGCTGTTTACCTTGCCTTGTTTGGTGTCATTGTTTTCAGCAAAATTTCACTTGTGTGATTTTAGACTTTTATTCATCCCACATCGGGGAAATTTACTTTGGTTTGTTTGCTAAATCAGCTACAAGCTACTAGCAGTGCCAGTCTTTAGACAATATTCATTTATTTTGATATCAAAAGTCATTTCAACTGTCACATCGCCGCACTGGTAAACAACTCCGTTTTTGTGCTGCGATTGGCGTGAGTGTATTTCAAATTTTGCTGGTCTTGTCACGCTGTGGTTTGTCGGGAGCAAATTTTCAACTTTGGTGCGTTTAGCGCCATGATTGGCTGGAGTACATTTTTGAACTTCGCGGTAGTCATAGGAGAGGTGGTTGGCTGTTAGCAGAGGTTATAAGCACGTTTGGCAGCATATGCCTTTGGTTTGTTTGCTAAATCACCTTTAAGCTACTAGCAACGCCAGTCTTTAGACAATATTCATTTAATTCGGGGTTAGAACCCCTTTAAGATTGGCCCTATGATTGGAAATGATGTGCATCAACTTTTATTAAAATATGAGCCCAGTCGGCGGCGCTGTAATTAAGGCTTGAAAATGCGTTTTCCAGAAGGCCACACCCCTCACACTGAAAGTCTGACTTGAAATTTGACGCACAAGTCCAGCTCAATGTGCTAGAACTTTTGAAAGATTGACTATCAACACCAAATTTGGTATACAGCCTCGGGGGATGAAAATACAAGTTTCTATTACAAATCAGATTGGTCAAAAAACATGGCCGCCACAGACCAATGAATTTTTGCAATGGGCGGAGCTTAGAAATGATTGGCCATAACTCCTACACCCTTTGCCCTATCATCACAAAACCTGGTGGGCAGGTTCACAATGGGACTGGGAATCTGCCTACCAAAGCATTTTGAGCTCAACCTATACGGGGCGCTATAAATGCCACACATGCGTATCTCAAAGACCATTGGATGGAATTTCACCAAATTTGGTATGCATGCTCTAGGGGCGACTATTAACTAATATCTTGACTGCCATGTTGATAGGTGAAAGTGGGCGTGGCCTGTTCGTCATTAACCATCATTGTTTGCATTTTAATAATTTACGGTGAGCCAGAAGGACCTAGAGACACGAAACTTGGTACGTCGAGTATAAATGACGTCCAAATGCTGCTCAAAACATTTGATCCCAATCTGCCAAATGGGGGCGCTATAACAGAGTGTAAACTTCGAAAGGCTCTCCCCGCCAAGCCACAGTGTCGAAGTGACAGAAGTCTCCTTTCCTCCCAAGAAACCAGATGCATGTCAAAGAAAGAGGATCAATGACGTCAAGGCTATTCCACACTCCCATTATGTAAGTTGATTAAGAACAGAACAATGTCAATTACAAAATCAATATCGAATGAGGGACGAAACCACAGCATCCTCACCTGTAATTTTAATTTCCTACAACGGTTCTCTTCTGTGGTCTCTTTCAGATGGGCGAGGTCAAAGGAAAAGTGCTGGCAGTGGGCTCTTCTCCTCAGACGATCCAACGCCGGAGAGTCGAAAGCAACATGCTTAGCATCGTCATAGCAGACGAAAGTGCACAAATTAAACTTCAGCTGTGGGACTCCCAGATTTCGGCAGTGAAGATGCACACCTCCCACGCCTTCACCAACCTGTCTGTGAGGAAGTACAAAGGACAAAAAATCCTCACCACAACAAGGAATTGCGCCATTGTGGAGATGGACACTGTCCCTGTCCCAGAGACAACTGTCCCACTCACCATAGAGAACAAGGACGCTCTTCACACAGTCAAAAGCGAAGTTGTAGCTGTCAAACTGGCCATCAACTTCAACTGCCGATCCTGTTACAAGAGGCAATCCGCTCCCTTCAACTCCAGGCAGCCCTTTCAGCGCTGTGAAGGATGCCAGCTTCTGCGCAAAAGCTCCCACTTCCTGGCCACAACCAGCGGTGTCTTGCACGTTGGGGTTGACGGGGTGGAAATGGCCTTGACTCTGAACAACTCCGTTTTGAAGTCATTTTTGGAAATGCATTGTCTGACACACTTACTGAAGGACACTGAAAGCTTGGAAATGTACTTCTTGACTTTGGAAAAAGTCAAAATCTCTTTCAACGCGTAATGTTTCATTACGAAATTGTCCCACACCAAGCAGGGTTCCACTGGCGTACCTGTTCCGCCTTCGGCTGTTTCCACCACGGCTTGCTACAGTTCCGATGAGGCTGGTTCATGGGAGAATCTGGATGAGTTCTTTAAAGGCTGAATCCCAATGTTCACCCTACTCACTACCACTAGCCCTCACTCACTACCACTACACCCTGGAAATGAAGCAACAAGGGGTAGAGCTTTGTAATCTTCCCTAGGAATTGGGACACCACTTGCTACGTCACTGCATAGTTTACGTTGGGGCACGTAAGCGACTACGTAGTTACGTTTGCACATACGTCCCACCATAACAACAAACCCGTTTTACTTACAATTTAAGATGCTAATTTGCAGGAATGATTTGATACCATGTGGTCAGTAAAGCTCAGTAACATTGAAATGTCTCTTATTGTCACAGTGATACCAGTGTTGCCAACTCCGCGACTTTGACGCTATATTTAGATTTTTCTGGTGTTATTGGAGACTTTTGTTAAAATACAAAAAGGTGTTGCTGCGTTAGTAAGTTTCTATAGTATGCTGTTACTTTAGCTAGCATAGCTGCGGTCGAGTGAGGTAGGAAGCTAATGAAGTGAGGGAGCGTGACAGAAAGCATAGATTTCTCCACACACCTCCACCCAACTCTATAACTCCACATTAGACCTCTCAATCGGAAACAGTGATGTTTAAAACACAGCAGCAATATTATGATCTCTTAAAGGGTGATATGTCACACAGAGAAGCAGGTAGAAACTGGAGGTGACCTGACAAGTAAATCCGTTATGTTACTGTAAAGGGCAATACAAATATACCAAGTGAAAATAATCTACCAAAGAATTAATGATTATTTGAATTGGAATAATAACTGAATTTAAATTAATTTAAATACTAACTTTTTTCATTTTCCTGGTCAAAAGGAATTAGCAGTTTAAAAATGGCTTATTTACTTTTCATATTTAAAATAATAAAAGATAAAATCTCTGGCAAATACAAGAGTCAATATATTTTTCTACTGTTCACATGGCAATATTTAAGAATTTATTTACAAGAGATGAAGGTTATTTTGTACTTTTTGGGTAACCATTGGTAACCATGGGTAGCCATTTTCAATCAAATTTAAAAAATGAAGATGTGTGCACTAGATTTAGCAGACAACCTACTGCCATCTGTAATCCTGATAACACAAAACACAATACACAAACAACAACAATATACAATTAATAAACAACTAATGAACTGTTCACTGTCAAGTGCATGGAAATGTTACAGAATGTGTGTTTTTGTTCTTTCTTCAGTCAAAAACTCTGGAAGAGGCCATGAAGTGGCTGATAAGCCCAGATGCCATGGAGCTGTTCCCTCAACTGAGTCTGGCTGCTGCTATAGCACTCACTGCCCCAGTTCCGACTGCAGACGTGGAGAGGCTCTTCTCAGACCTCAAGCTAGTAAGAAATTTTATATGAAAATATCATTATTCAAAGAAGGAAATTACACAAATTAAGATGCTGATTTTTAAGGTTAATCTCATTTTTAGGTGAAGACACCTCTGCGAAACAGGCTGACAGATTGCCACTTAGATGTCTGCTGCCGGGTGGCAATTGATGGCCCTCAGCCAGGAACTTCTACCATGGAGAAGTTTGTTCGGCGGTTCTACAGAAGCAATTCAGCCAGAAGAATTAAATGTTCAAAAGGGGGCTGTGAATTGTGCAAATAAAGTGTAAATTACAACTAAAGCAAATTGAGTCTGTTTTTTAGTTACCTATAGTAATGATAGTGGTCAAAATTATGTGAAATTGCACAGTTTTTGATAAAAAAAAAGCTTTTTAAAAAAATGTAAGGCCGAGGAACGCTAACCCCGCTGCTTCAGCTGCCCACCCCCCTAAAAACCCAGGGAAAACCCTGTTGTTATAGGTACTACAAAGTGAGCGTGTCTTGTTCTGGAGGGTACAATTTTAGACCGCGAAGTAGAGAGAGTAGTGTTTGTGCTGAGAGTTCAAGTCCAGTTGTAGCTTCAGGTTGTGTAGCTGAAGAAGTTATCGATATTTAAGATAATGTTATAGAACAGCAGGATAGTACTGTGTCTACGCAAGAGCAGACTTCATTTACATTTAATCCAACTAATGTTAATTCTTGTAAGTATTTGAAAAGTAAAAAAAACTTAATAAACTTAGTAACTTAGTAAAATAAAATACCAGGTAAATGATTTGCATAGGAAGAAAGTCATTGAAATAAATAAAAGGAAATATAGGGAAAATGTAGTGTATAAGCATAAACTGATTGAAATGAATAAAAGAAAATATAGGAAAAAATGTAGTACATAAGCATAAAGTTAAGGAGATGAGTCAAAGGAAATACAGGGAAAATGTACTACATAAGCATAAAGTTAAGGAGATGAGTCAAAGGAAATATAGGGAAAGTGAAGTGCACAGGCAGCATGTAAAAGCCTGACTATAAGGAAGTATCACAGAAGTCTTGAGCATTAGAAGCGTGTTATTGCAGGAAACAAATTGAAGAGGGAACAAAATAAAGAAAAGGCAGTTTGATTATGTTAGAGAACAGTTTTGGGATAAAGTTAAAGATGGGCCAGATTTTGTGTGCTGTGTATGCCACAGAGGGTTGTTTAAGAATCAGGTTTTGAAGTGTAAAAGAGATGATTATACTTAAAGGAAAGAAATAAGTTTACTTGCAGATAAATGTTTTAGTGAAGAGTATTTACATAAATGTAATGAAGACTGTGTATTGCCGTGTAAATGGTTGGATACAGCTAGAGGAGAGCTGTGGATTTGCAGCACGCGTCATTCCAAGATTAGTAAAGGTGTGGTGCCACCTGAATGTGCATTGAACAATTGGCAGTTTGTGCCATTCCACCAGAATTGGCGCGTTTGAATAGTTTAGAGCAACATTTGATTGCTTTGCATATTCCGTTTATGAAGATGCTGGCGTTGCCTAAAGGTGAGCAAAATGGAGTACATGGACCTGTAACGTGTGTTCCTGCAAATATTGTGCAGACGAGCAATTTGCTGCCACGTACGGACATGGAAGGATCTTTGTTTCCAGTTAAGTTGAAATGGAAGCTAACTTATAAAAGGACATTATGAGTATCAGTTTGTTGATAGTCACACTAAGGCAGGCTTTGCAATATTTAAAACGGACAAATGTCCATTATAAAGATGTAGAGTTTAATGAAGCGTGGATAAACCAGCTTTGTAGGGAACTGGATAGTGATTGTAATGGTGGTGGTGAAGCATCTGCAGATGTTGGGGAAGATGAGCTTCTGCATGATAGACAACATTGCATGTTCCAGGACACTTGTCTTATGCCTGTAGATATTGGTCAGGAAACACTGGATCAATATTTTGATGATATATTGAATTTGGCTCCAGCAGAAGGGAACTCTCCTGTCAGGTTGTTGTCTGATCATACAAATGAAGCAAAATGCTTCCCAGTGTTGTTTCCTAGTGGACATGGTACATATCATGATAGTAGACAGCATCGTTTGACTTTGTCGCGTTATTTTAATAACAGGATTTTACATGCTGATGGTGGATTTGCACAAAATGTTGAATACATCTTTTTTGCTCAGTACTTATCTGAGGTAGAACAGGTTGTGTCAAATGTTGCCTCCAGTGAAAGGGAAAGCTTTGTATTTAGATGATGTAGGTGTTGATTTGTGGTCTCGTTTTTTTAAGATTGCGGAATTGAAAACTATCGTTCGTCAGAAAGATCACGTATTTGCAGAGTTGTTGAACAGAGTTAGAGCTCGTTCAAAAGGTACCCCGATGTTGGATGGCGACATTGAAATATTACAACTTTGTGAAACCAGCGAAGTCAGCTCAGCCTTGCACATATTTTCCACAAATCGACAAGTAAATGAGCATAATGTACAGCAGTTGTTGAAGAGTTATGTCGAGATAGAGGCTCAGGATTATGTGAATAGTAAGAAAATAGGCAAGCTCGAGTTGATAAGCGGACATCATTCCAGAGCATACGACACGTCTGGATGAGACGCTGCTTTCAGGGAAAGATGCCCGTGTAATGCTGTTTAAAAACTTAGATGTAGCGGATGGTCTAGTTAATGGGGTGTGTGGCACTGTCACACACAGTTTATCCAGAGAATGACGGAACAAGGTTTCCTCAGACGGTGTATGTTAAATTTGATGATGATAGGGTAGGCATACAGAAGAGGAAACACTGTGCATTTGCCTCTGCAGTAGAAATTGGTTCCACGGGCATTGGACCTGAAGAGGTGGAACAGCCTGACATTCCGAAACACCTCCATTGCGAAATCCCTCCATCCCGACACACCCCACTCCGACACACCGCTGTTCCGAATCCGACTTTCAACTTACGATTACTTCCCAATATGGTTAGGGTTAAGGTCAGGGGTACCACAATAGCCTTTTCGGAATAGCGGGGTCTTTAGAAAAAATGAGAAACCACGCCATTACGATGAATGGAAGTCTATTTTCGGAACAGCGGGGTGTAACCCTGAAGAGGATAGGGTAACTAAAAAGGGTGGAATGCGTAGGCAATTTCCACTGAAGCTTGCCTGGGCTTGTACAGTACATAAAGTACAAGGCATTACAGTAGATAAAGTGGTAGTGTCGCTTGAAAGGATTTTTGCAGCTGGACAGGCGTATATAGCTTTGAGTCAAGTTAGAAATTTGTCGGGGTTGGTGATTAGGGATTTTAAGCAGAAAGCCATCTATTGTAAGGATACAATTAAAGATGCAATTGAAAACATGCCTCCCTTCATGTTCCAGAATATTACAAGGCACAAATTCAATACACAGACCTTTACTGTGTTTTTGATGAATGTGCAGAATTTGACCAAACATGTATCCGATTTGGCATTGTGTACACAGCATTTGCAGCTTAACTGCATTGCTGTTACAGAAACATGGCTGCCTGCAGTTTCCTCATTTGAAACTGTAAAGGTGGACGGTTATGCTTTTCATAATCAGCCAATGAATTTATCCTACAGTAGCAGCAACCCAATATTGACAGAAATTCAAGGCCAACAACATGGTGGAGCTGGCCTTTATAGTGCAGACAATTTGACATGTAATGTTCTCCCGGGACCAAATGTAAATTTAGAATGTTTGGTTTACCACTGCACTACATACAGCATATTGATAGCAGTAATTTATAGACCACCATCTTATCCCATGACTTTGTTTAAACTAAATTTAGGCGAATTACTTGATTGGCTGAATCCACAAAGTGACACAATTGCTGTCAGGGGAGATTTCAATGACGACATTTTGAAATCATCGTCAATCGCCAAATTTATAACAAACGAAGGGTTTGTTTAATTAGTCAAACAACCCACAACAGAAAACGGCACACTAATTGATCATGAGTATGTGAAAACAACACATTGTGATGTTGAATCATTAGTGATCGTCAGTGATCATGAGGGCATCATGTGTTCTTTTACATCTAGGACATAGAACAGTAGTTAGTGTAATAGTAGTAGTAGTTTTTTAATTAACCTTTTTTTATATTGTAGTTAATACCAATATAAAAAAAGATACCAAAAGAAGTTTTTGATAAAGTTTATATTTTAGTTATTAATATATGCATGTTTACTTTGTAGGAGTTTTGTGTAATTCTATTGTGTTTGTTCACTATAAAAAAAACAAAAAATACCAAAAAAAGAAATTGTTAGATATAAAAAGGGTTTTGTTTCCTGCATTACAAAACATTTTAAACTAAAACATGTTATTACAAACAGTATTAATAATTATAATCACTAATCTCAATTATACACATTTGGAGTTTTCTAAGTAAAACAATTTATTTAAAAAGATTTAGCTTATACATAGCACTTACTATACTGCTGTAATCGCATAATATGAATTGCTGCCAGTCATATACTGTTGCTAATGTAGGTTTTGCTTTACCTTTCATGTAGCCTCAAAAAGCAACAGGCACTGGTAATGGTACTCCTGGTTTACTGGGATGGGGTTCAATTCCCTGCCCCTCTGAAAAGTGAAGGCAGTCAAGCTCTTCTTTCGTCATTTAGCAATAAAAGTGCCATCTATTGGCCGATTTGCACCGAATTTTGCACAAACCGTCATCAGGCCATGGAACACAATTAGCAAAAGTTTTGTGGTAATGGGACTGTATTTCGTCAAGATATGGAAGACTGTCTGTTTCACCACAATGTGCAGGAAAATTGTTGTTCTATATTTTGAGCGTTTTTTGGACTATCACAATTGTTTTGATAACTTTTTGTCAGGAGGGTCCACAGATGCTGTGTGCAAAGTTTGGTGCAAGTCAGTGAAATTGCCTGGGAGGAGTTCGAAAAAGTAGTATTACTAGTTACTCTGCAAAGTATTACTAGTTACTCTGCAAAGTAACTAGTAATTTAAGTTATCAAATAAATGTAGTGGAGTAAAAATATAACAATATTTACCTCTAAAATGTAGTGGAGTAAAAGTAGAAAGTATGCGAATATGGAAATGCTCAAGTACAGTAAAAATATGTGAAAATGCAAAATTGTACTTAAGCACATACCTGAGTAAATGTACTTAGTTACATTCCATCAATCTATGATTTAGTACAGTTTGACGCAGACCCAAATAAAAATTCTGATCTAGCTGATGTTAATATGTTTTCATGGAGGGTAGCCTTTTTTTTTTTTAGCTGCTACACTGTAACTGTAGCGATAGAAACCTCCCACTACCACCAATGTGCAGCTGAGATCATGTTTGTAGTGTAACTTTGTTTCTCTTTTTAATCAACCTTTTATTCTTCGATAGCACAATGGGCTGTGATTGTATCTGCAGTGTTTTATTGTCCTAGTGGCTGGCTTTTACAGAGCTTAAATTATGGTTAAGAAGTTATGGGTGGTTTAAAATGAGAGTGATACAGGGCTATCCAGTTTGATATTGGATTAATCTTGGTTGAATTAAATGGCGCTGTTGGGCCTTGGTGGAGGTGTACACTCTACTGTGTGCCATTGTAATTATAAAGTTACATACATAATGGGGTTTATATTATATTATTTGAATTTGTTCACTCATTTCTTGCATCATCTGTCTCTTGAGTGTGATGTTTTCAGCTTGCAGTGAGAATTTCACTGATGCACCAATGTGCTCTACTATGGATGTGAGCGAAGACACATGCACTGCTTTTTTGGTATTGGTACAATTCTCTATGGTTTTACACTTTTTCATGTCACAGTCCACAATACATTTCAATCTCAAAGCACAATTAAAATCAACATGTCACCAGCAACAATACATTAGTTACATCTGTAAAACCATTCACCATAAAAACCACCATCAGGTCCATTAAAAGATGTTTACAGATAAAAAACACAGATTGTTGCTTTAAAATACATAAAACATGTTAAAACAAATTGCTCTTTCGTGGCATTAAAAGTCCATTCTGTGAATCAATGTAAGTGTATAGGACATCAGCGTATAGGTGTATAGGACATCAGTCTTTTAAAAAGGGAGGGCATTTAACAGCTCTCAAGTCTTTATTGTGCAGGAGCGGGGCGAGTCCCTATCAGAGGAACTCATCCCACTCTCCCATCAGACCCCTGGGGAGACGCTGGTGATGCTCAGAGGAGGCCCTCAACCTCTTGCTCCTTCCCACCTGCCACACCCGGAGGATCAGGCTGCTGCCTTGACCTTTGTGTGTGGCTCCGGCTCCCACTTCCGAATGAGCGCAGAGGCGATTCTTCTTGTGGCTACGTCCTAGGCCTGCCGCCGGCAGCAACGGCTGCCTGGACCGTCGCTGCAGCCATTCGGATCGTAGCCACGGGGGGATCTGCGTGCGCTTTCTTGCCAGCAGGTTTCTGGAGGTCCATATGGCATCTTTGATGGCGGCCAGGGTGAGCCAGAGCTTGGGGAATCCCTCGGTTGTCCTTTTCCTCCGGCTCACCCCGTAGAGCACTAGTTGTGCATCTAGGACCTCCCCTGCTGGCAAGTACGGGAATTGCTGGGAACCGGCCATTGCCCACAGGTCAATGGCAGCTCTACACTCCCAGAACAAGTGCCTCACCGACTCGGCGCGCCACAACCGAGTCGGGGGCAGGTGGCAGATGATGACATGCCCCAGGAGTGCATAATGGACCTGACCGGGAGGCCCTCATGAACTACCATCCAGGACAGGTTCCGTAGTCTGTTGGGGAGAGCGGGATGGTTCACATTGTGTGCCCAAAAAAAAAAAAGGGACACGGTTTGGTGTGGAAGTTAGAGGGCTGGATGGGTGAAAAGCTAAAAGTTCACGGGAGCATTCACCACGTCTACTCCATCTACCCACTGACCTAAAGTCGTCTCGTGAGGAACAATTTTTGAGATGATGTCCAGGTTCCTGCATAGTAGTGGCTATGGACAGGAATATGTTGTGCCTCATGCCAACAAACAATAGCCATGTTTCCATAAAATGTCAAGGGAATTTTAAGCAACCTTTAAGGTTCGTAGTTTCCATAAAGGGTTTTGAGCGCATGCACTGGGCTATGTAAAGTCTAATTTTATCAGAGGAGGACATGGTGTAGGCTACGTGGCTAGATCAGGCGTGGATGTGGAAGTAAACAGAGGCTAGAGGTAAACAAAGCAGGAGACAAAATGGAGAGAGGTGTTCAGGAATTACTGTCAATCGGACAAGTTGTAATTTGTGGATGAGGCCGAGGAATTGTTTGGTCTCTTCATCATTCCTCACGTGCCTCTTGCATCCAGACATGTTTTTGCAGACAATTGATCAGTCATGCGAGTTGAATGTTCGCTACGTCAGAGTTTATTCGGCAAATCTGTTTCCATCAAACATTTTGCGGATTAACTCTGATTCACAAAATACAAGAAACACCTCAAGCGAGCGTACAAACTTTTTTGCAAAGTAGAGGAAGTTTTTTTGAATTTTGACGTTTCCATAACATTTCTAATGCTATATTCTTCAAAAAATTGCTTTATGGACACAAGGCTAATAACATTGCCTAATCTTGAGAATGTCGGCATCGTTGAAAACCTGGCCTCAGAAAAAGCAGTGCACGCGTCTTCAGGGCTCGAAATTAACGATGTCCCGATGTCCCGGGGACCATAAAAATTCCTACTGGGACACAAATATATTTGGTCCGGGACAATGACGGGACAGTGAAAAAAAAAAGTCAACTAAACTTCGAAATGGGTGTTGTTTGCAAAGTCATTAAATATGAGTATCTAGACGTTACTTTGTCGTTTGAATAATTTAATAAAAAAGTGTGAGCGGCGAAACTATAGAAGGCTTACGTTCTCGCGGCACCTCACGATAGGCAGTTAGCCTGTTCGTGCAAATGCATTCTGCGTCATCCACTCTGCTGCTGGCTGCTGCTTCACTCGCGCCAATGCAGCATTCATAGAGCCAGAGCATAGACCATCATTAACGACAGGTGGTTGAATAAACATCCCCCTTATGCAAGCCCCAATACTGCCGACTCCCGAAACGAGGACATCCCAAGTCCTGGTCATGATTCATCGTCTTCCCCTGTGGTAAGTTAGTTGTCTTAACTGTCAATGTTAGCTAGTGCTCAGCGATAGCTAACGCTCACTCAAACAAAATGCTCAATTCCCTCCTCCGTATATCTTTGCATTTCCCTGAGGTTGAGGACTATAATGCAGAGCAGGCAGTTGAGAAGTGGTGGCAAAGTGGTCAGAGAACATGCCGACCCATGTTCAACGACTCTGTGTGAGACAAGAAAAAACATCTCTGCGGCGGTCAGCCGTCCTGACCGAGACTTCAGTGAACTTTCCCCCCAGAAAAACAGCATCCCTCCCCGCGAGTGAAATAGTCAGACAGCGTCCTGTTTACTGATGGCGATTATGTATTTTGTACGAAAAATGTAACTTTGTCACTTTCCAGGATGTTTGGTGGGTCAGGATCTCAATCACAACACATTATAACAGCATCCATATGATTATAAACAGTCAGCGGTAGGCCTACATGTTTAGATATAGGAGGACACCGGGAAACACCTTGAAAAAAACTCACACGTCATCATACACGTCATGATCATCGCCGGCTTTCTGTGTGAATTATACTCTGGTTCGTCTTTTGCGCCGGAGCTGCTCGGCTCTGTGTGAACAGCCAGCGGCGGAGAAACCGATAATGCGGCGTCTCTGTGTGAAAAGGGCTAGTAACTCATAGGTTACAGGGAGCACCTGAACAATGTTTTGTGTTTTTGGGTCTTGAGGTGTATGTGAGAGAGTGACACATCAGACAGAGAGGAGTGTTGTGTAGGAGGGCAGGAGTAAGCAGAGTAAATGTGAAGGGGGAGATCTGGTGGGGTGGGTGAATGAGTGAGAGCAAGATGACTGACATTCATAAATGATAACAGAAGATAAAATGATATTCCTATAGTACTACTGACTTGTAATAATAACTTGTAATTACAACTGAAAAAAGATATATTTATTAAACTGTATTATGGAACA
The DNA here is from genome assembly GCF_965226575.1 of Pagrus pagrus. Classification (NCBI taxonomy): domain Eukaryota; kingdom Metazoa; phylum Chordata; class Actinopteri; order Spariformes; family Sparidae; genus Pagrus; species Pagrus pagrus. The sequence goes on from NC_140200.1 coordinate 12,621,209, forward strand.
CAGAGACCATACAGCCATAACATATTGAATTGAAAAATAAAACTATCAGAATTCTTTAATGTTGACATAATGATAAATTAGTCTGGATATTGAGAAACAATAGAAAACATGTCTTAAAACAACTCCTTTCCCTTCTAGTCTAGGAGAGGCAACAGATCAGACTGATATTCATATGTTTGATAAAATAAGTATTTTAAACTTATATGGTGGACCATATAAATGGTGGTGTGATGGTTAAGTGTGATGGTTAAGTGACAAAAAAGGATCAAATTATATGTATTCTGCATAATGTGGGGGGCGACGACAATAATTTAAATTTGGGACACTGTTGGTTATATCCGGGACAATACAAAGTAGAATTCGGGACAGTTGTGGGACACTGAGGAAAAAAGTTAATTTCGAGCCCTGCGCGTCTTCAATCACATCCATAGTAGACCACATCGGTGCATCCCTGAAATTCTCACTGCAAGCTGAAGACAATACACCGAAGACAGATGATGCAAGAAATGAGTGAGGACTTGCTAGAAGTGAGAGACACAGTGTGTGAAACAAGCTCTGGTGGTCTCTGGTGGGGAACGGAGATAACTGCAGTATACAACCATATACTCAACATTTGACCCATAGTGGATTTTCCTAATGTTAACGCTGTTCTACACAATGTTTGCCTATTTATCCTGTGGATTGTTGGCCTTCAGATGATTTCAAAATATATTTCATTGGGAAACTCAGGAAAAAGTGAATAATAAAATATTGGCAGATTATTTTGTGACTGAGCTGTTGTGACTGTGATTTCATATTCATCAGTTTATTATTTATAGCATATTCATTTAAATGTAAGTATACATGAGCATATTGATAACATTATCACACTGTTAAATAATGGCAAAAAAAACATTTTTAATACAAAATGTTTAGCTTCAAAGGAGCTAAAGGGAACTGAAGGAGATATTGAGGAGCTTTTCAGCTGTCAGATTTTCTTTTTACATGTTATCAGGGGAGAGCGCGAACGCAGTCCCCCACTACCAGAAATTATGCAGTCGAGATTCCCACATTTGGGGAATTCGCAGGGGTCAGCACAACCGGAGTGCAATGGCTGAGCCTCGCCCTGGGTGAACCACCTTCTTGATCATGGTATCTCCCCTGCCAGGTAAGTATGAGTTGTACAGATTTGAGAGGAGGAGGTCATTCACACACATACCATGCTACCTAATGGTGCTAACAAACTATAAATGACCAAAACCAGAGGCTAAAGAAGGGTGTGTGAAGGTACAAGTATTTAATATAGAAGAAAAAGTTCCATGTTAAGGTTGACATAAAATATTTATATTATACTTGACAAATACTGGATCCATTTCCCATCATGCAATGCTGCATTACCACATCAAAAGCTAACCTCAGATCACCATCTGTATCTATCTTACCTCCAACATATGAGCAACAGCTCAACAGCAAGTTCAAGTGAGCCAAAGCTAAATAATACTGCGATCACTGGTTGTTTCATCCACATTTTAAGTTCACATGAGAGGATAAAAACACACAAATCAAATTTTTTCCCCTCACATTACAACCACTTCCTGATTCTTTGTTCCCCGCTCATGGCCAACCACTTCCTGTTTCTTTGTTCACAGCTGGTGGGCTACTGACATTCCTGCTACTGCCACCTACTGCTCTGGAGAGTGAACAACACTGGTTGTTCTGCAAAATAGGATTTTAACATACTGTATAGTAGAGTGTTAGGCAATACAATTCAACAGCACACCAAACTGCAGCCCCCGGTGTAACAAGAAAGAAAATGTACATGCATTAACTAATAAACCCTATTTGTCAGATGCCTGATTAGAAAGTTTTTTTTGCCTCAGCTAGTTCTCTGGGTTAATCCATGCTTTGACTGGGCAAAGCTAACTTACTTCCTTGCAACACACACACAAATCAACACATTCATGTAATCGATGATGTCGGTGCGTCGCCCCACTTTAAGCAACAGACTGTCTCAGATATGTCACGGAGGAAACTGAGGTCTGAGCATGCCGACACTGGATTTAGGAATTTTCTCAGCTTTGGAAGAAGAAAAAAAACAAGCAGACCTGGAACTACCTGAGTATGCACTAATCCATGATGTGACAGAAGGTGGGGAACAATTTTTGAGATGATATCCAGGTTCCTGCATAGTAGTGGCTATGGACAGGAATACGTTGTGCCTCATGCCAACAAACAATAGCCATGTTTCCATAAAATGTCAAGCAAATTTTAAGCAAACTTTGGAAGGTTCGTAGTTTTCATAAAGGGTTTTGAGTGAGTGAACTGGGCTACGTAAAGTCCAATTTCATCAGAGGAAGACATGATGTAGGCTACGTGGCTAGATCAGGTGTGGATGAGGAAGTAAACAGAGACTAGAGGTTAACAAACCAGGAGACAAAATGGAGAGAGGTCTTCAGGAATTACTTTCGATTGGGGCAAGTTGTAATTAGTGGATGAGGCCAAGGAATTGTTTGGTCACTTCATCAGTCCACATGTGCCATTTGCATACAGACATGTTTTTGCAGACAGCCTAAACAACTGATCAGTCATGCGAGCTGAATGTTCGCTACGTCAGAGTTTATTTGGCAAAACTGTTTCCATCAAACATTTTGCGCATTCACTCTGATTCGCAAAAGACAAAAACCAACTCAAGTGAGTGTACACACTTTTTTGCAAAATAGAGGAAGTTTTTTTTTATTTTGACTTTTCCATGAAATTTCTAAAGCAATATTCTTTAAAATGCGCAGGAAAAATGCTTTATGGAAACAAGGCTAATGACATTGCCTAATCTTGAGAATGTCGGCCTTGTTGAAAACCTGGCCTCAAAAGCAGTGCATGCGTCTTCACCCACATCGGTGCATCCCTGAAATTCTCGCTCTGCAAGCTGAAGACAACACACTCAAGAGACCGATAATGGAAGAAATGAGTGAGGATTTGCTAGAAGTGAGACACACAGTGTGTGAAACAAGCTCTGGTGGTCTCTGGTGGGGAACGGAGATAACTGCAGTATACAACCATATACTCAACATTTGACCCATAGTGGATTTTCCTAACGTTAACGCTGTTCTACACAATGTTTGCCTATTTATCCTGTGGATTGTTGGCCTTCAGATGATTTCAAAACAAATTTCATTGGAAAACTCAGGAAAAAGTGAATAATAAAATACTGGCAGATCATTTTGTGACTGAGCTGTTGTGACTTCATATTCACCAGTTCATGATTTACAGCATATTTATTTAAATGTAAGTATACATAAGCATTTATTGATAACATTATCACACTTTTAAATAATGGCCAGAAAATGTTTAGCCTCAAAGGAGCTAAAGGGAACTGACACAGATCTTGAGGAGCTTTTCAGCTCTCAGTTTTTCTTTTTACATGTTATCAGGGGAGAGCGCGAACGCAGTCCCCCACTACCAGAAATTATGCAGTCGAGATTCCCACATTTGGGGAATTCGCAGGGGTCAGCACAACCGGAGTGCAATGGCTGAGCCTCGCCCTGGGTGAACCACCTTCTTGATCATGGTATCTCCCCTGCCAGGTAAGTATGAGTTGTACAGATTTGAGAGGAGGGCGTCATTCACACACATACCATGCTACCTAATGGTGCTAACAAACCATAAATGACCAAAACCAGAGGCTAAACAACGGTGTGTAAAGGTACAAGTATTTAATATAGAAGAAAGAGTTCCATGTTAAGGCTGACATAAAATATTTATATTATACTTGACAAATACTGGATCCATTTCCCATCATGCAATGCTGCATTACCACATCAAAAGCTAACCTCAGTTCACCATCTGTATCTATTTTACCTCCAACATATGAGCAACAGCTCAACAGCAAGTTCAAGTGAGCCAAAGCTAAATAATACTGCGATCACTGGTTGTTTCATCCACATTTTAAGTTCACATGAGAGGATAAAAACACAAAAATCAATTTTTTTTCCCCCCTCACATTACAACCACTTCCTGATTCTTTGTTCCCCGCTCATGGCCAACCACTTCCTGTTTCTTTGTTTACGGCTGGTGGGCTACTGACATTCCTGCTACTGCCACCTACTGCTCTGGAGAGTGAACAACACTGGTTGTTCTGCAAAATAGGATTTTAACATACTGTATGGTAGAGTGTTAGGCAATACAATTCAACAGCACACCAAACTGCAGCCCCCAGTGCATCAAGAAAGAAAATATACATGCCTTGACTAATAGATCCTTTTTTTCGGATGCCTGATTAGAAAAATAATGAACCTAAAATTGCCGTGACACAGATGAATTTAGTCACTGTATGTAATGTAAACCCTTTCACTGAACTGGGGAATCAATATTTATACTTAAATCCATTTAATAATTTTAAGTTTTAAGCAAAGTATTTATTTCATCACTTGGGTAATATGTAGTTATAATCTCTGGTAAACGTATTTCTGCATCAGAGTGGGGCAAGGAAAATGATACGATAGGATTTTAACATGCTGTATAGTACAGTGCTAGGCACTACAGTTCAACAGCACCACAAACTGCAGCCCCAAACATGATAATGCAGTTGAAACAACCCTTCTCTCAAACTATTTCAATAAAAACTAATTACAATATAATATACATTAATTTTAATATGATTACAATGTTCATCAAGGGAGGATTCATCACAGGACTGCTGTATTTGACTGCATTAGTTGTAGCCAAGTGAACCTATATACTTTTTTCTCTATATGGTAGATGGACTGGCATTTCTATAGCACTTTTCCAGTCTACTGACCCCTCAAAGCACTTTACAACACTTGTCACATTCTCTCACACACACACACACACACACACACACACACACACAAACGACTACACTGAAGGCAGAGGCTGTCATGCAAGGTGCCAACCTGCTCATCAGGAGCAATTTGGGGTTCAGTATCTTTTTCAAGGATACTTCAGCGTGCAGCTGGGGTATCCAAAGCGACTAAATCATAAGTTCAATAAAGTTCACACATATAGAGCTGCTACCAATGGGGGCAATGAAGAAAGATTTAACATTAGAAAGTCAATTACAATTAACAGGAACAGGTTGCATGCCTTAGTATTGCTAATATATTAGCTCTGATGTGGACAGAAAGTAAATATGGTGCAGTCTTGACAAAGAATTCCAGGATACTTCTGCTTCAAGCGCTTGCGCATAGCAGTTGTACTGCTGTGATGAGCCATTTCCAACTTGCAGTACTTACAGAGCACCATATTGTTGGGTCTTCGCCTAAAACATTCACACACTTTAGATGATTGTGGGCAAGTTTTTTTTGCCTCAGCTAGTTCTCTGGGTTAATCCATGCTTTGACTGGGCAAAGCTAACTTACTGCCTTGCGACACACACACAAATCAATGCATTTATGTAATCAATGATGTAGGTGCGTCACCCCACTTTAAGCAACAGACTGTCTCAGATATGTCACGGGGGAAACTGAGGTCTGAGCATGTCGACACTGGATTTAGGAATTTTCTCAGCTTTGGAAGAAGAAAAAAAAACAAGCAGACCTGGAACTACCTGAGCATGCACTAATCCATGATGTGACAGAAGGTGGGGAACAATTTTTGAGATGATATCCAGGTTCCTGCATAGTAGTGGCTATGGACAGGACTACTTTGTGCCTCATGCCAACAAACAATAGCCATGTTTCCATAAAATGTCAAGCAAATTTTAAGCAAACTTTGAAAGCTTCGGAGTTCCCATAAAGGGTTTTGAGCGAACGAACTGGGCTACATAAAGTCCAATTTCATCAGAGGAAGACATGATGTAGGCTACGTGGCTGGATCAGGCGTGGATGAGGAAGTAAACAGAGACTAGAGGTTAACAAACCAGGAGACAAAATGGAGAGAGGTCTTCAGGAATTACTTTCGATTGGGGCAAGTTGTAATTAGTGGATGAGGCCAAGGAATTGTTTGGTCACTTCATCAGTCCACATGTGCCATTTGCATACAGACATGTTTTTGCAGACAGCCTAAACAACTGATCAGTCATGCGAGCTGAATGTTCGCTACGTCAGAGTTTATTTGGCAAAACTGTTTCCATCAAACATTTTGCGCATTCACTCTGATTCGCAAAAGACAAAAACCAACTCAAGTGAGTGTACACACTTTTTTGCAAAATAGAGGAAGTTTTTTTTTATTTTGACTTTTCCATGAAATTTCTAAAGCAATATTCTTTAAAATGCGCAGAAAAATGCTTTATGGAAACAAGGCTAATGACATTGCCTAATCTTGAGAATGTCGGCCTTGTTGAAAACCTGGCCTCAAAAGCAGTGCATGCGTCTTCACCCACATCGGTGCATCCCTGAAATTCTCGCTCTGCAAGCTGAAGACAACACACTCAAGAGACCGATAATGCAAGAAATGAGTGAGGATTTGCTAGAAGTGAGACACACAGTGTGTGAAACAAGCTCTGGTGGTCTCTGGTGGGGAACGGAGATAACTGCAGTATACAACCATATACTCAACATTTGACCCATAGTGGATTTTCCTAACGTTAACGCTGTTCTACACAATGTTTGCCTATTTATCCTGTGGATTGTTGGCCTTCAGATGATTTCAAAACAAATTTCATTGGAAAACTCAGGAGAAAGTGAATAATAAAATATTGGCAGATTATTTTGTGACTGAGCTGTTGTGACTTCATATTCATCAGTTCATGATTTACAGCATATTTATTGAAATGTAAGTATACATAAGCATTTATTGATAACATTATCACACTTTTGAACAATGGCCAAAAAATGTTTAGCCTCAAAGGAGCTAAAGGGAACTGAAGGAGATATTGAGGAGCTTTTCAGCTCTCAGTTTTTCTTTTTACATGTTATCAGGGGAGAGCGCGAACGCAGTCCCCCACTACCAGAAATTATGCAGTCGAGATTCCCACATTTGGGGAATTCGCAGGGGTCAGCACAACCGGAGTGCAATGGCTGAGCCTCGCCCTGGGTGAACCACCTTCTTGATCATGGTATCTCCCCTGCCAGGTAAGTATGAGTTGTACAGATTTGAGAGGAGGAGGTCATTCACACACATACCATGCTACCTAATGGTGCTAACAAACCATAAATGACCAAAACCAGAGGCTAAACAACGGTGTGTAAAGGTACAAGTATTTAATATAGAAGAAAGAGTTCCATGTTAAGGCTGACAAAAAATATTTATATTATACTTGACAAACACTGGATCCATTTCCCATCATGCAATGCTGCATTACCACATCAAAAGCTAACCTCAGATCACCAGCTGTATCTATTTTACCTCCAACATATGAGCAACAGCTCAACAGCAAGTTCAAGTGAGCCAACGCTAAATAATACTGCGATCACTGGTTGTTTCATCCACATTTTAAGTTCACATGAGAGGATAAAAACACACAAATCAATTTTTTTTCCCCCTCACATTACAACCACTTCCTGATTCTTTGTTCCCCACTCATGACCAACCACTTCCTGTTTCTTTGTTTACGGCTGGTGGGCTACTGACATTCCTGCTACTGCCACCTACTGCTCTGGAGAGTGAACAACACTGGTTGTTCTGCAAAATAGGATTTTAACATACTGTATAGTAGAGTGTTAGGCAATACAATTCAACAGCACACCAAACTGCAGCCCCCAGTGTATCAAGAAAGAAAATGCATTAACTAATAAACCCTATTTGTCAGATGCCTGATCAGAAAAATAATGAACTTCAAATTGTCGTGACACAGATGAATTTAGTCACTGTATGTCATGTAAACCCTTTCACTGAACTGGAGAATCAGTATTTATACTAAAATACTTCGTTTAAAACTTAAAATCATGAAATGGATTAATTTCATCACTTGGGTAACATGTAGTTATAATCTCTGGTAAACGTATTTCTGCATCAGAGTGGGGCAAGGAAAATGATACAATAGGATTTTAAAATGCTGTATAGTACAGTGTTAGGCACTACAATTCAACAGCACCACAAACTGCAGCCCCCAACATGAGCATCCAGTTGAAACAACCCTTCTCTCGAACTATTTCAATAAAAACTGATTACAATATAATATACATTAATTTTAATGATTACAATGTTCATCAAGGGAGGATTCATTACAGGACTGATGTATTTGACTGTATTAGTTGTAGCTAAGTGAACCTATATACTTTTTTCTCTATATGGTAGATGGACTGGCATTTCTGTAGCACTTTTCCAGTCTACTAACCCCTCAAAGCACTTTACAACACTTGTCACATTCACACACACGACTACAATGAAGGCAGAGGCTGTCATGCAAGGTGCCAACCTGCTCATCAGGAGCATTTGGGGTTCAGTATCTTGTTCAAGGATATTTCAGCGTGCAGCTGGGGTATCCAAAGCGACCTGCTATTATGGCTTATAGCAACTAAATACTAAGTTAAATAAAGTGCACACATATACAGTGTTTACAGGCTGTGAAACCACACATTAGAAAACTATGCAGATAGGATTTTCACTTTTGGGAACCAACAACCAGATTCAATGCAATCAATCTGTATGAGGGCTTTTAGTAACATGTAGAAAGGGCAGTAAATATGGCACATTTATCTTTGCAATCTCCATGACTCATTCAACAGTGCCATCATGCACACACACACACACACAGATGAAAAATATCACTGATATGCAGGCTCTTGCTCTTCATATGCCCATAGACATGACAATTTTAACAACACAGAAACACTCGTTACTAAACAAACTGTAGCAGTGATATACCAGCTACTTTCTGAAGAAATAACAAAGGACTTTAATTTTTAACAGTGAGAGGGGGGTGCACCGTTCCTGGAAGTACTGCAATACCAGGTCGATGCGTGGAGTGGACGGAGCAAGCCCCTATTCCATCTCCCTGTTCCAAAAATCAATTTAATATATGGTCCCCGGGTAGGGGACGTATCAGATATTAAACTGATAAGAACAGATACTACACTTGATCTTAGCCAAAAGGCCGAGAAGCGATGCCACATTTCTGGCGAAGTGGGAGGGTCATTCTCCTCACTATGACTTTCACCTACGGTTGTAATTTAATTTCAATAACTACAAAACAGTGGCAACAACATGTACAAGTGTTGTTTCATGTTTTACGACTTTATCGGCACACAAAGACGCATTAGATCGCACACTTTAGTTACGGATTGTTGTCAAAAGTGAATGCGGGTTAATGCTATTTCTGGTCACGTGATGAGCTACTGCCCAATGAGCCTTCACTACGAATTACTATTTTAAATGCTTATTTTTAGCTTAAATGGCGGAAGAATTGTTCGTTTATTCGGTCAAATGATTTGATTTTAACTGAGTATAACTATTTAAAACTTAATCTCGAGTGTCCGGATGAAATTAACCGTAATTCACAGAACACGGCAATTCTACGTCAACAACTGCTTCCACAACTATATATCGAGCTCTGTCTCCCTCTGGTGAGGGAAGATATGCAGGAGACCGCACGCAGGATGAAACTTACACAGTTCACAAAAATGCAATAAGCTTTGCATTGTACTGTAGTAGACATATTAAGCAATTTAAAGCCCACGCTAATCCAAGCAAACGTGTAAATTCAATCAAAATAGCAATGGAAATCCACAGTTCAGGCCCGGTGCATCAAACTAGCAGCACAAATGTTTCAACTTCCTGCATTTTTGTTTTCAAAATAAAAGTTTTAACGACAACTGCCGAGGTCCAAATTTCGAAGTTGATAGCAAAATGGCATTCGTGATTAAATGAAACTGGTACATGGGTTTAAACTGTATGAAGCTAATTATGACAATAGATATTTAACGCTGAACAACTAATTAAAAGTGATTTTGACCTTTAGCGTGAACTTCAACGTTGACGCGAACTTCAGGCCTGCATGACCTGGCGTGACGCAGCAGATATAACCTAAAAAGTCCAGAACCTCGACGTCTTACATTTAACTAGTTTTAACAATTAACGCCAATGGTACAAGATAAAGGCTAATATGGCTGGATGCTTTTCATTCGTATTAGTTACATACCATAGTAAATTTAAGGCCAAGTTAACTACGGAGTGGGCGCACCATTCGAGTGAGTTAGCTTGCTATTTAGCATTAACGCTAAAGCCACCGTCGAACTTTAGCTGAAGTTAGCATATGAGTTAGCGGTTACATAAGCAATATAAAACGGCCCTGGAGTTCATGCAGTTTTATGACAAGCAAAACTTAAAACCTTACCTTGGACATTAGATGTTCGGTCAAACGACTAAGGTGATGCTACCCCCCAAAAAAAGGTTTGTAAAAGCCGAAATTGGCATTTTGGACAGCGAGCACCAGCGACAGTGACAAGCGAGCGTGAACTAACTGCGTCATACGTTCAAGTACGTTCAACCCCTGACGTTAAATAACACGTTTTCTATCAGTATCCAGCAGGGGGAGCTGAGTGATTGTCCTGTAAAGTTTTTTGTAATGAACATGTGAGATTTATAGATCCAGATAGTTACCGTTTCGTGTAAGTTACAGTGTAAATCAATATGACATGCAGTTAAATAACAGGATTTCCTACTGCAAAGTTTCCTCGTCGAGATGTGTTTGCCCTCGTCCCGACCCCGTCCGAAATGGCCCGAAGGGAGAAGGAAGCGCGCGTTCACAAAAAGCTCGCCCCCGAGCTGTTGTGCTCGTACCACAGAGGCACTGTGGAGAGAGCTAAAGGTTCAAAAATGACTTTTTTTAGCGAGTTTTATCTGAAGATGTTGTATTGTAGAGGTGAAATCCAACTTTCATGACTGTCTAGTTATATTTTTAAACTGGGACAACAGCACATATGTTTGTGTTTTTATGTCTTTATTAACACAACCATGTGCAGCATGCTGAAGGAAAGGAACTTAAAAGACCAAAATAAGAAATTGACGACTGTGTGTTTTCTTTACAAAACTTGTATGAAAATTTTCATATTTATCATTTTTTAAAATTATTTTGATGTTTTTGTTGATGTGTTAAATATTACAAGTATACACTATTTATTTTTTGTTATTAAAGTCTTTGCTTGCTTGTCTGAGCCTCCTTTAATATTGAACAGAACAATATCTGACAGTAATACTCCAAGCTGTCAGGATGCGTTCCCCCTGCTGTAAATGGTCAAATTTAATGATATCAGCCTGAGAATCACAGGACTTATCTGTTGTGTGGAAAGAAGTCAGCAGTATGAATTTGAAAGATGTGTGAGCCTCCTTTCATATTGAACAGAGGGGGAACAGTATTTGACAGTAATATCCCAAGCTGTCAGGATGCGTTCCCCCTGCTGTAATGGTCAAATTTAATGATATCAGCCTGAAAATCACAGGACTTATCTGTTGTGGGGAAAGAAGTCAGGACTATTAATTTGAAAGATGTGTGAGCCTCCTTTCATATTGAACAGAGGGGAACAGTATCTGACAGTAATACTCCAAGCTGTCAGGATGCGTTCCCCCTGCTGTAAATGGTCAAATTTAATGATATCAGCCTGAAAATCACAGGACTTATCTGTTGTGGGGACAGAAGTCAGCAGTATGAATTTGAAAGATGTGTGAGCCTCCTTTCATATTGAACAGAGGGGGAACAGTATCTGACGGTAATCGTCCAAGCTGTCAGGATTCGTTCCCCCTGTTTAAAATGGTCAAATTTAACAATATCAGCCTGAAAATCACAGGACTTATCTGTTGTGGGGAAAGAAGTCAGCAGTATGAATTTGAAAGATGTGTGAGTCTCCTTTCATATTGAACAGAGGGGGAACAGTATCTGACAGTAATACTCCAAGCTGTCAGGATGCGTTCCCCCTGTTTTAAATGGTCAAATTTAATGATATCAGCCTGAAAATCACAGGACTTATCTCTTGTGGGGAAAGAAGTCAGCAGTATTAATTTGAAAGAGGTGTGAGCCTCCTTTCATATTGAACAGATAGAAACAGTATCTGACAGTAATAGTCCAAGCTGTCAGGATGCGTTCCCCTTGTTGTAAATGGTCAAATTTAATGATATCAGCCTGAAAATCACAGGACTTATCTGTTGTGGGGACAGAAGTCAGCAGTATGAATTTCAAAGAGGTGTGAGCCTCCTTTCATATTGAACAGAGGGGGAACAGTATCTGACAGTAATACTCCAAGCTGTCAGGATGCGTTCCCCCTGCTGTAAATGGTCAAATTTAATGATATCACCCTGAAAATCACAGGACTTATCTGTTGTGGGGACAGAAGTCAGCAGTATGAATTTCAAAGAGGTGTGAGCCTCCTTTCATATTGAACAGAGGGGGAACAGTATCTGACAGTAATACTCCAAGCTGTCAGGATGCGTTCCCCCTGCTGTAAATGGTCAAATTTAATGATATCAGCCTGAAAATCACAAAGTCACAGGACTTATCTGTTGTGGGGAAAGAAGTCGGCAGTATCAATTTGAAAGATGTGTGAGCCTCCTTTCATATTGAACAGAGAGAAACAGTATCTGACAGTAATACTCCAAGCTGTCAGGATGCGTTCCCCCTGTTTTAAATGGTCAAATTTAATGATATCAGCCTGAAAATCACAGGACTTATCTCTTGTGGGGAAAGAAGTCAGCAGTATTAATTTGAAAGATGTGTGAGCATCCTTTCATATTGAACAGAGAGAAACAGTATCTGACAGTAATACTCCAAGCTGTCAGAATGCGTTCCCCCTGCTGTAAATGGTCAAATTTAAGGATATCAGCCTGAAAATCACAGGACTTATCTGTTGTGGGGAAAGAAGTCAGGACTATGAATTTGAAAGATGCGTGAGCATCCTTTCATATTGAGGGGGAGGGGGAACAGTATCTGACAGTAATACTCCAAGCTGTCAGGATGCGTTCCCCCAGCTGTAAATGGTCAAATTTAATGATATCAGCCTGAAAATCACAGGACTTATCTGTTGTGGGGACAGAAGTCAGCAGTATGAATTTGAAAGATGTGTGAGCCTCCTTTCATATTAAACAGAGGGGGAACAGTATCTGACAGTAATAGTCCAAGCTGTCAGGATGCGTTCCCCCTGCTGTAAATGGTCAAATTTAAGGATATCAGCCTGAAAATCACAGGACTTATCTGTTGTGGGGACAGAAGTCAGCAGTATGAATTTGAAAGATGTGTGAGCCTCCTTTCATATTAAACAGAGGGGGAACAGTATCTGACAGTAATAGTCCAAGCTATCAGGATGGTTCCCCTTGTTGTAAATGGTCAAATTTAATGATATCAGCCTGAAAATCACAGGACTTATCTCTTGTGGGGACAGAAGTCAGCAGTATGAATTTGAAAGATGTGTGAGTCTCCTTTCATATTGAACAGAGGGGGAACAGTATCTGATAGTAATACTCCAAGCTGTCAGGATGCGTTCCCCCTGCTGTAAATGGTCAAATTTAATGATATCAGCCTGAAAATCACAGGACTTATCTGTTGTCGGGACAGAAGTCAGCAGTATGAATTTGAAAGATGTGTGAGCCTCCTTTCATATTGAACAGAGAGAAACAGTATCTGACAGTAATAGTCCAAGCTGTCAGGATGCGTTCCCCCTGCTGTAAATGGTCAAATTTAATGATATCAGCCTGAAAATCACAGGACTTATCTGTTGTGGGGACAGAAGTCAGGAGTATGAATTTGAAAGATGTGTGAGCCTCCTTTCATATTGAACAGAGAGAAACAGTATCTGACAGTAATACTCCAAGCTGTCAGGATGCGTTCCCCCTGTTTTAAATGGTCAAATTTAATGATATCAGCCTGAAAATCACAGGACTTATCTGTTGTGGGGACAGAAGTCAGCAGTATGAATTTCAAAGATGTGTGAGCCTCCTTTCATATTGAACAGAGGGGGAACAGTATCTGACGGTAATCGTCCAAGCTGTCAGGATTCGTTCCCCCTGTTTAAAATGGTCAAATTTAACGATATCAGCCTGAAAATCACAGGACTTATCTGTTGTGGGGAAAGAAGTCAGCAGTATGAATTTGAAAGATGTGTGAGTCTCCTTTCATATTGAACAGAGAGAAACAGTATCTGACAGTAATACTCCAAGCTGTCAGGATGCGTTCCCCCTGTTTTAAATGGTCAAATTTAATGATATCAGCCTGAAAATCACAGGACTTATCTCTTGTGGGGAAAGAAGTCAGGACTATTAATTTGAAAGATGCGTGAGCATCCTTTCATATTGAGGGGGAGGGGGAACAGTATCTGACAGTAATACTCCAAGCTGTCAGGATGCGTTCCCCCTGCTGTAAATGGTCAAATGTAATGATATCAGCCTGAAAATCACAGGACTTATCTGTTGTGGGGAAAGAAGTCAGCAGTATGAATTTGAAAGATGCGTGAGCCTCCTTTCATATTGAACAGAGAGAAACAGTATCTGACAGTAATAGTCCAAGCTGTCAGGATGCGTTCCCCCTGCTGTAAATGGTCAAATTTAATGATATAAGCCTGAAAATCACAGGACTTATCTGCTGTGGGGACAGAAGTCAGGAGTATGAATCTGAAAGATGTGTGAGCCTCCTTTCATATTAAACAGAGGGGGAACAGTATCTGACAGTAATAGTCCAAGCTGTCAGGATGCGTTCCCCCTGCTGTAATGGTCAAATTTCATTATATCATCCTGAAAATCACAGGACTTATCTGTTGTGGGGAAAGAAGTCAGCAGTATGAATTTGAAAGATGTGTGAGTCTCCTTTCATATTGAACAGAGGGGGAACAGTATCTGACAGTAATAGTCCAAGCTGTCAGGATGCGTTCCCCCTGCTGTAAATGGTCAAATTTAATGATATCAGCCTGAAAATCACAGGACTTATCTGTTGTGGGGAAAGAAGTCAGGACTATTAATTTGAAAGATGTGTGAGCCTCCTTTCATATTGAGGGGGAGGGGGAACAGTATCTGACAGTAATACTCCAAGCTGTCAGGATGCGTTCCCCCTGCTGTAAATGGTCAAATTTAATGATATCAGCCTGAAAATCACAGGACTTATCTGTTGTGGGGACAGAAGTCAGCAGTATGAATTTGAAATATGTGTAGCCTCCTTTCATATTGAACAGAGGGGGAACAGTATCTGACAGTAATACTCAAAGTTGTCAGGATGCGTTCCCCCTGCTGTAATGGTCAAATTTCATTATATCATCCTGAAAATCACAGGACTTATCTGTTGTGGGGAAAGAAGTCAGCAGTATGAATTTCAAAGATGTGTGAGCCTCCTTTCATATTGAACAGAGGGGGAACAGTATCTGGCAGCAATACTCCAAGCTGTCAGGATGCGTTCCCCTTGTTGTAAATGGTCAAATTTAATGATATCAGCCTGAAAATCACAGGACTTATCTGTTGTGGGGACAGAAGTTAGCAGTATGAATTTCAAAGATGTGTGAGCCTCCTTTCATATTGAACAGAGAGAAACAGTATCTGGCAGCAATACTCCAAGCTGTCAGGATGCGTTCCCCCTGCTGTAAATGGTCAAATTTAATGATATCAGCCTGAAAATCACAGGACTTATCTGTTGTGGGGACAGAAGTCAGGAGTATGAATTTCAAAGATGTGTGAGCCTCCTTTCATATTGAACAGAGGGGGAACAGTATCTGACAGTAATACTCCAAGCTGTCAGGATGCGTTCCCCCTGTTTTAAATGGTCAAATTTAATGATATCAGCCTGAAAATCACAGGACTTATCTGTTGTGGGGACAGAAGTCAGCAGTATGAATTTGAAAGATGTGTGAGCCTCCTTTCATATTGAACAGAGGGGGAACAGTATCTGACAGTATTAGTCCAAGCTGTCAGGATGCGTTCCCCCTGCTGTAAATGGTCAAATTTAATGATATCAGCCTGAAAATCACAGGACTTATCTGTTGTGGGGACAGAAGTCAGCAGTATGAATTTGAAAGATGTGTGAGCCTCCTTTCATATTGAACAGAGGGGGAACAGTATCTGACGGTAATCGTCCAAGCTGTCAGGATTCGTTCCCCCTGTTTAAAATGGTCAAATTTAACAATATCAGCCTGAAAATCACAGGACTTATCTGTTGTGGGGAAAGAAGTCAGCAGTATGAATTTGAAAGATGTGTGAGTCTCCTTTCATATTGAACAGAGGGGGAACAGTATCTGACAGTAATACTCCAAGCTGTCAGGATGCGTTCCCCCTGTTTTAAATGGTCAAATTTAATGATATCAGCCTGAAAATCACAGGACTTATCTCTTGTGGGGAAAGAAGTCAGCAGTATTAATTTGAAAGAGGTGTGAGCCTCCTTTCATATTGAACAGATAGAAACAGTATCTGACAGTAATAGTCCAAGCTGTCAGGATGCGTTCCCCCTGCTGTAATGGTCAAATTTAATGATATCAGCCTGAAAATCACAGGACTTATCTGTTGTGGGGAAAGAAGTCAGGACTATTAATTTGAAAGATGTGTGAGCCTCCTTTCATATTGAACAGAGGGGAACAGTATCTGACAGTAATACTCCAAGCTGTCAGGATGCGTTCCCCCTGCTGTAAATGGTCAAATTTAATGATATCAGCCTGAAAATCACAGGACTTATCTCTTGTGGGGAAAGAAGTCAGCAGTATTAATTTGAAAGAGGTGTGAGCCTCCTTTCATATTGAACAGATAGAAACAGTATCTGACAGTAATAGTCCAAGCTGTCAGGATGCGTTCCCCCTGTTTTAAATGGTCAAATTTCCTCGGTTCCTTCTCCTCAGCTCCTCAGGTATGTGGTGGAAACTGCCAGCACGTCCCATTGTTTGTAGTGAAAACAGCTTCTCCCTTGAATAAGCAAGATGTCCACCGCTATGTTGTCCGTAAAAACTAATTGTATCCATGGGATACATAAAGTTATAGACGGATAGTGTAATCTACTGAGTTAAAAGATTAAAAAACACACGACATGTACGGAGCTACTGGATAAGCGTCCTGCTCGCGACGGCGCTGGAAGTGGTGGAGCTATACTGGAGCTGGATTTTAAACTGAAGGGATGCAACCGGAAGTCATATTCCTGGGTTGGAAGTCGACATCGGAGTATTGTTGTGACTGGTTTTAGCCATGGACGAGTATCAGACAGAAGAGGAGGTAGGTTTGACACTTTGAAACTACTTCTTGATTGTATTTTTGTCACATAGAAATAACACTGACATATTACCACACAATTATATCTTGTAACTGTTGGTCCAGAAAGCAGCCATGTCGACGGGCTAGCTTAAACCTTAACGGTACTGTTTTGTTGTTTTGTGTCTCATTGAACAGACTGCGTTCGTCGTTGAAGAAGTGAGCAAAATAATCAAAGAGGTAAGCGAAACATAGTCTCAATGCCTTTCGGTTTGTCCACAAAGTTTAGGTTTTATCGGCTCTTTGCTTCCGTTAGCTAGCAACTTTGTGTTTAGCTACCCTGTGGTTGCTAAGGACACTGTAACGGTTGCTAGGCACCGTCCTTATCTTCACCCATAGAGTTTATATCATAAGTAGACTGATTATAACGTCTTCATACAGTGTTTTTCTAGTTAGATTGTATTATATGATGACTTGATTTAAAAGACATGAATTTCTGATATATATATTAGCTGTATTACAGCAAAAATTTACTGTGATATTTACTTGTACTTTTTAAATACATTTATTACTAGAAAATGAGACTCCACTACAGAAATGGCAAATAATAATTAGTAAATAAAATGTGTATGATAATAATAATAATAATAATAATTATATTAATAATAATAATAATAATAATAATAATAATAATAATAAAGCAATAATAAATAAAGAAAAACAAAAACAGTACCTAGCATGAACATTTAGGACAGCAGGGATGCTGTCACTGGTCTGGTCTTGGTATCAGGTGCATGTGTATATATTATCTATACATATATGTACATGAGAACAAATATAATTAGAGAATGTGAAGGCATTCATACAACACTGTCAATTTAAAGCTATTCGGTGTGGTCTAAATAACATCTCCGCTTTGTTTAAACTGTCTCTGTAGTCAGTAGAAGCAGCCATAGGAGGAAATGCCTACCAGCACAGCAGAGTGAACCAGTGGACGACTAATGTAGTGGAGCAGTGCCTCAGCCAGCTCAGCAAGCTTGGGAAGCCTTTCAAATATATTGGTATATGCCCTGCTGCCTCTTAACACATGAAATACTATTATTCGGATGGTTCTTGGGCTCTGAAGCTATTATAAAAAGGTGTGTGTTTTCCCCACAGTGACCTGTATCATCATGCAGAAGAATGGAGCAGGTCTGCAAACAGCTAGCACATGCTTCTGGGACAACTCTACTGATGGTAAAATAAAACACCTCTGTGCTTTTCATAGATGCAGCTTTGAAGTTGTCTACAATGTGTTGTATGACTGGTTTCACTCAAGTTATGTTTTCATCAGTAAAAATAATTGCATGACAGTTTGGAGTGTCAAGATCATCTGCTGGTTCACGATTACAGACTCTCTCTCTTTTTCTCTACACTCGGCATTTTATTTGCCAAAAGAGACAGAGCATACGGTAAACAAAGTTTGATATAGATATCACAATTATATTATTGTGAATTAATGTGGCCATGATAGGGTAGGGAAAATCTGATGTCATGACAATCCTAATGACAGTCTTGTGAATCGTTAAGTGCCCAAGTGGTAGAGATGTAAATTTTATAAGTAATGTTTTGTCTTCTGTCAGCAACTATTGGTGTGCTCTTGAGCAAGGCAGCTGTCTTAGAAATGCTTCAGTCAAGCTTGAGAGTCACCAACTCTAAACATGTAAATGTGGAGTTGTCCCAGACTTTACTCTGTATTATATCCAACAGGAAGCTGTGCAGTCAGATGGGAGAACAAGTCCATGTACTGTATCGTCAATGTTTTTGGGCTGGCCATCTGAACCGACTACATTGTTCCAGTGTGTTTGAAATGTGAAGGATTTTGTGTATTTTTCAGAACCAGCATGTTATGTTGGTTATATTTGAGTAAATGTTTTTTTTTTATTTGAAGTGCAATTGATTAAAACAATACCATGCCGTATATACTTTGCTTTATTTACACGTGACATGACAGAGTGCTACATGCACAGCTTTTATCTCATAAAGCAACAAAAATGGCAAGAACTTCAAACATATCAGGACCCACAATAACCTCATTTCACCACCGATAACAATCATATGCTACATTCAAACTGAAAGAATCAAAAATGTACATTTATGTCAAAGCATTTACACATCTGAAACTGCTGCCCATTTAGAAGAAAAAAGGTGATATAAAGACAAGGCACCATCTTGATTAGAATACA
Organism: Pagrus pagrus; assembly: GCF_965226575.1. Classification (NCBI taxonomy): domain Eukaryota; kingdom Metazoa; phylum Chordata; class Actinopteri; order Spariformes; family Sparidae; genus Pagrus; species Pagrus pagrus. The sequence continues at coordinate 12,640,444 of NC_140200.1, forward strand.
CGTTGAGATATTATTTGTAAGGAACAGGAGCAAAGTTTGTTTTGGCCATTTTAGTCCATAAGCTTCAGTTTTAGAAAACAAAGGAAAGGGCAGCATGTCTCACATTGTAGGCAATACGAGGAAAGTTACAGGAGAAAAAACAGAATATTTAAAATAATATGTTCTACATAAGGCAAAAGATATTTGGCCAATGGTTTAACTACTGTATGGATAAGAAATGCGTAACATGATAGATCAGTAGCCCATTTACATAAAGTTGTGTAAAAGTCTTGCAGTCTCATCAAAATCCATCCACCCAGATATTGAGATAATACAGTATCAAATGCCATCACTTTTCGGCAAAATAAATACAAGTCATTTCAAGTGCAATAACAAAGCTTCTATCCAGGGGAAGAATTGGTAAGAAGTGGTAATAGATCAGTGGTATCTACTCCAGTTAAGGCTCTCTGTGTATTTTTTATACATGTCTGAGGACAATTAGAGTTTGTCAACAACCAACACTGCTATGGCACTTAAATTCACCAAACATGTCAATGTTGACGAGCCACAATGTACCGTTAAGAGTGCACAGCAGTTGCAGCATAAGCGTCCTTTACTTTCTACCATCAGGACTCAGCTTTGGCCAGATATATGCATTGTCATTCATCTCAGACTGCCAGAGAGTGGAAAGGAATGGCAAGAACATCAGTGCAAGAATAGAGAAAGAACAGTGGTTCAACACAAAGCATTAAAACAAAAACATTGATTTCAATCGCAAATAAATCCCCAATTAATATTAGCACTTTCCCCGAATATTTTGAAGCGTAAAGTTGTGAAGAAATGCTGGTTATGAGAAAGAAAAATTTACAAATAGGTAAAAATTGTAATGTTACCTATGTTTTCAATGAGGCTGAAAGCATGAACAATTAAGTTGAAGTACAGTACATTCAGTCGACATGGAACTTATCCTTTTTTTAAAAATAGATTTATGTACACTTACAGTATGTCATTTTGCATTACCAATGCAAGTACTCCTTATTTACACATACACATTTATAGTGTTACAATTTGTTGCGTTTTCATAGTTTCCAACAGGGACACAGAGATCCACATCAGTCACTGTCACTCTCATCCTGGTACTTGGCAGTTGCCTTGATAGCTCGTCCATTTTGTAAAGGCATGTCCTCATAATCGCTCCTTTACAAAGACGAAGAAAATATCAGTTCACACAGTGAATACTACCTCCCAAGCGGTAAGGAATTTAGGTTCATAAAGACAATCAAGTAAACAAATGCTTACCCATATATTACTTCATCATCTGAGTCATTTAGCATGGAGAAGGCAGGATTATCCTTTAACTGGGAGTCTGTGAAATAAAACAAAAAGAGTTAGGTTGATGCATTTGTCGATTATTTACAGCATTGACACTGTACTGTATTACCTACCATAAAGGGCATTCTTGGAGGGGGAATACACAAATGCTAATGTGTACAAGTAAAAGTTGAGTAGGCCATAGAATGATAAAAATTCAGCTGGTATGTCTGGAGTTAAGGAAACATTTCTCTCAATTTAAGACATCAGCATGCAATCTCACGTGGTATATTTATGTGAAATCATGGTCAAAATGAAATATAATTCAAAAAGGATATAGTTCTGGTAATGAGTAGACAGTTCAGCAACAAAGTTGTCTTGGAGAGCCTTGGCACCAAACCTCAGGTAGAGAATGACCATGCTGGAGGAGAAAGGGCAACAGGAACATCAGAATCAAATTAAGTCAAATTTACCACAAAGGGCCATAAAAAATAATTAAAGAGTCCTATTAGTTTTTTATATTCCTTACAACTGACCTTATTACAAGGACCACAAACGTCAGCGCTGTCAAAAACCTGAGCCGGAGATCTAGTGATGGAGAACACACAGAGAGCATGTTAATGTTATCATAGTAAAAGGAATTGGTGTAAATCAAATGCAAAGAGGTGAGGCATGCTGTGATACCTGAGTATGGCATGTTCTTGAGCTCAGAACAAGCTCTGACAACCAGGAAGATCAGGTAGAGGATATAGAGGACGACTACAATCAGGAAGAAGACCTTCATGCCCTGGAGAAAAACACCGGATTTTATCCAACTGCTGAATACTAAATAGAACAACTCTGCCCAAACACCAAGTCTTGAGCTTTACCACAACCTGTACCTCTACTGGAGCCTGAGAAGAAGACGACTCCACGAGCTCATGTTTTATTTGCTTTCACGGATACATCTGGTATCCTTCCTGTTCAGACAGATTTTTATCCTTGTCCGTGTTGGGCCAATCACAACTGTTTATCTAATATGGGTCAGGTTTGATACAAAGCAACCAAGATGGCCGAAGAGGAAAGTTGGGCATCAGTCAGAATATTTTCACATCTAACATGACAAACTAATAATTCATTCTGACCGAACCAGAGTAAATAGTTGTTGAACCAAGACGGTTTTAATTGTTTCTGTCGACTTTAAATACAGTGTGTTTAAAGATGATCTGCTTGGTACAATTGCTGTTTTTGTCAATGGAGACTGGCTGCTTTAAGAAGAGCGATACGGCTGTTTCTGGTTAAACAAAAAGGATTTTACCGTTTTGCTAAAAGGTCTATCTCAGAAAGGATACTTTCTATTATGTCATCAGAAAATCTGAGCCTGTCAGTGGCGAAAAAGCACATTTAGTGGCGGGACTTTGAAATGCACAGTTGCCCTCAAGGTTTACGTTACTTTTTGTACTTTTTAGTTATTAAGATACCAAGAAGAAAGTATCTAAATATTTTCCATTGCTCAGCACCAGGTCAAAGTCTTCGTTGCACTGATTCTGACTGATTCTATCCAACGGCATTTTGGTCTTGTGTAAACTCAATGTGTAAAGTTCCATTAAAGTTCTCACCTCAAAGTTCACTATATCCACTTTATAGCTATAGGTTGGGTCTTGGAGTTCATTAACCCTGCAAGTTCAGAAAAGGAGAGTAGAATCCTTTCAGTCCTGTTGAAATTCACAGTTTGAATCCAGCTGCTAGTGGCCATTGAGGTCAGACTTACGTTTGCCATATGCCCAGTGTAACCGCCGAAAGCCACAGAAGACCCACAATGATCAGCTTAGGCAGGTAGAACGTCAGACATTTCCTCTCACCCTGTGGAAACAATACAAAACGCATGAAAAAAGATAAGCTAAAAATAAGAGGGAAACAGTAAAGTATAGGTTTAGTAGTGGACCCACCTGAACCCTGATGCCATGATAAACACAGAGCCAGAAGAGTAGCAGGGCACACAAGAACAGAGCCTGGAAGAAAGCATCTAACGTCCCTGGAAACCAGCTGTTCACCAGGAATGACAACGGGAAGAATGGATCTGAACAGAAAAAAAGAAACCAAACACATTAAGCAACGCACCTGACCTTCTTTAAATTGGAAAGGATACATAATATCTGCAGTTAACATTTGGCTGTGAATATAACGGTGCATCTGTAATGGCAAAAAAGGTGACTTAACGTGCTTTAACCTGATGGGGAAATTAAGGATAAAAGGACATGAGGAGAGGTCACTGAAGCTCACCATTGTAGAGTAGAAGCAAAGGGAGCAGGATGGACATCCACTTCTGTTCTATGCCCCAATCCCTCATAGAAAACTTCCTCAGTGAGTGTGCAAACATACACTAGAACATCGAAAGAAAAAACGTTAGTCCTACATTTGGTAAAAGTCAGTTTTAAGTCTCTGAATTACACATGTTATCTTTTGTTCAACTGGTCAGCTTGGACCACGTAAATGGAGACCAAATCATGACCAAGACCAGAGTGTATCGACAAGACTTTGAGGGGTTGAGACCCGAACCAAGACCAAGACCAGACCAGTGCCAGAGCAACACTAACATGACTCAAAATGTGAAACATGCAAACCATAGGCTCTCCTACAAAACATTATGAAGGAATGGATGATTCATAAGTTATTCAATACAGTGATATCCCTGCAGCTGTGGTCTTGAAATAATATCCAGAGTCCTCTTTTTGTGAGACAGAGACAAGACCAAAGAAAAATGTGGTTGATTCTGAGACAAGACCAAGACCACCTTTCTCAAGTACTACAATACTAATATGCAGACATACAATGCTTTTATAATTAAAACATTCACTGGGCAAAATAAGAAAACTACTCTGTCCAATGTGTGTATAATTAAAATATTCATCTTATTAGCCTTTCATATCAGCAGAAATGTTCATTTCAGGCAGATGCCGACATTTCATTTTAAGGTGTTTATCGGCCGATACAGATGACGTGCTGATATTATCGTGCAAACCTAGTAAAAAGTCATCTGTCCTCTTACCGTCACCATAAAGGTCAGCACCACAAAGACAAACCGGAACCAGATCTCCACTTGCGAGAAGGTGGGATTGTAAGTTTTCCACTGAGGAGAAATTTAAATAAGAGAACAAAAGGGAGAGAATCAAAAAGCGTTAAGAGGCTGTGACGGACCTGTGAGCTCAAAAATCTAATGCAACAACAAAAACACAATCATCATAGTTTAATTTATGAGCTGAAAAAGACTCCTGCCAGTGTTCTTCACTTACCACAAACTTGACTTTGATTTCATACGTGATATTTTCAAGGCCTTTGAAGCTGACCATGACCTGGTACCGGGTGTAGTTCAGATAGCCCAGATGGAGCACAATGATCTCATCACATATCTGTAAGGAGAGACAAAAAACGCTGTCTGTTGAACTGCTCTGAGGATGTCAACATCTGTCCATCTAACATGATGATCAAATCAGATCCTGCACTCATCATTAATGACATTTCATAAACTCACACTGCTGCCTGACTAAATGATAATGAACGCATACCATCAGAGAGAAATATTTGCTGATTGACACTTACAGTCCCACAGTGTAGCATTCGTGATCTCTTGTGCCCTTGGTTAATCTGCATCACACTGGCATCCTGCATCACTCCCTTCAGCTCAACATTGATCTCAAAAGGCTGCTGGAAGCCGCCCACTGACGCACACAGCAGTAAAAACATGTTGTTATTAGCCAGAGACACTTATATTTTCAAAATTATAGAAAGCTATTTGAGGTGTGTCATAGAGACGCCCTAAACATTCAACCTTTATGTTTGTAGGTCAGTCTGTGGTCTTACTATTAATGTGTTCAGCCTGCATCACACAGGTGAGCCATAGCTGCTGGTTGTAGGTGGTGAGGGGGGGAGAATCTAGGTTGAAAGGCCCAGTCTGAAAACATACAGTGAATTACGTGATTAATTTGCTAATCAATATAAGAAACACAAAATGTTATTCAAGGAAGAGCTTCTCTTAAACCCAACATACATCAAATTAAAAGTGCAAGGGTAAGGGTGGGAATTGCAGGGTGAAGATCAACATCATACTAACAAACACGAATAACAAAACACTCTTTATATATATATATATATATATATATATATATATATATATATATATATATACATATATATATATATATAGTACACTAGTAGTGTATCTGCAACTGTTACACCATTCCATCAACATTCATTTCTTTGCATTCTTGCCGAAGCGAAGTGACTGCATTCATTAAAAATGTCTGATGTGCACTGCTTGCCATTACAACAACGCACACCTTTTCATCTTACCTTAACTGAGAAGTTTTTGACAAGTAGTTGATCGCCATTGTGCTCTTGCTCAGAAATAATCTTCGGACCTACAGAAATAAAGAAAACATAATAATTACATTGCTTTTTCACATGGCAATACCCCAAAAGACCTCAAAATGTAATAGTCAACTGATATAACATGGATATCTGCAAACAAGAGGACTGACTTAAACTTTATTTGACGTCTTGCTGAAAATGAAATCTATCTTATCGACAAAAATGAATCTATTTAGACAGTATGCACCTTGTGAAGTGAAGCTTTTCTAAGAAAAAGATTCCTATGCCAAGGGAGAAAAATGTGCAGCCATATAAACTGAAGAAATCAAGTTAAAGGGGCACGATCTAGTTTTGGAGAAGAAATTCAAACTTTCAAACAATATTAATGAGGTAATAATACAAACTCAGATATATTGATTTTTTCCATAACTGAATAAACAAGCTGTTCTCAGAGGAAAATTAGGTCCCCAGAAAACTGTTTGACCTAGAAAGGTGGCAGGGTCCGCCAAATATAAACAAAGTAAAACAGTATTAAATTGTGTTATCCTTTAAGGACAGTTTTTTCTTTATTCAACTTATTCAGTCATGGAAACAAAGTGTGTTTGTTTATTAGTTTGTTTAAGCAGTCAATGAAGATCTTTCTCTTCTGATTCACATTTCTTCCCCACAACTACACAGTGCACCATTAATGCTGTCACAACATATACAAATGCTTTCATGTTACCAAAGTTAAAAAGATGCAGATCAGCAGTATTAATTTGGAGAATCCAGGAAGGAGCAGAGAAGTGGCAAAACCAGGTCACATTTTAAAGTATTCTGCTTTCAGAGCTTGATAACAGCAGGTGATGCAATGAAGCAGTGACTCACTTCATCTGTATCTCAGAACCCTTATGTCTGTTCACTAAAATGACTTCTGACCAACACCCAGCTAAGGTAAATGTTAAAGAAACGTTTATCAGCCCTACCTGCGATCCCAATGAAGACTGTGAGGGCAAAGCAGATCAGGAACAACACGAAGACCAGGACGAAATGCCTTTTCGACAAGGTGTAGAGCCGCATGGGGGCCAATCTGTCACAAGGAGACATTTATCAGAGATAACTAACACATACTAATCACTAAAGCCACAACTAGAGAGTGAGAGAAACAACCCGACTCGAATAATGTTTGTTTTGTGCTTAACGCTGTAGCCCTACAGCCTGCGTTTCAGGTACGGATATGTCAACACTGCTAGCTTTCATGCTAGTTTATGCTAGCAGTAACAGATGGCAGGGAATGCACAGTGGCTTTAACACTTATCCTCACATTTAAACATCAGAAACACTTCTCGGGTGTGTCCGCTGACTAAATATCACACTTACAGCTCCATTTCTTTCGGGTTTCAGTCTCGGTGCCGAGAAAAAACGTTAAAATTTCGCAGTGAGTCGACATCCGTGTATCAACATCAGCCTGCGACAACTGGAATGCAACGTCACCGAACCGTGACGCCAACGGGCAGGAAGGGAACGTGAAAGGGAAAGGGCGCTTGTTGGAGTGCGTAGGGGACAAAGTAGGATTCCCTACGTCCTTTCGCGTCCTTTTTTTGGAAATACGTGCTTGTTTAGGCTGTGAAACCCTCCAGCCTAAACAATTTATGTTTCAGTATTAAACATGAGGTGGATATGTTTTAATCGTGAGTAAGATATTTATTTTATTCAGCCAAAAACGAGAAGGTAGAGACTATTTGAACCTCTGAACGTCGCGCATGCGTACCACGACTTTTAATTTCTAATGAGCTAAACGTTTTTTAAGTTAATTTCTTCCAATTTTCACAAGATTTAGACTTTAAAACAGAAATTAGGTGTTTTAATTCCATTTAATGGAAATACAATACTAAACTAGAGAAGGCAAGTCCTGAAGAACTTGCGGTTGTGAATGCACCCTGTTGAGAAGCTAACGCCAAATGCGGATTGCTGGTGTTGAAAACTTTGAATAATGTCCAGAATATATGAAATATGCGGAATATTTTAAGGTTTTTGAAGAGCTGACGCCAAATGCGGATTGCCGGCATTGAAAACTTTGAATAATGTCCAGAATATATGAAATATGTTAAATATTTAAAGGTTTTTGAAGAGCTGACGCCAAATGCGGATTGCCAGCTTTGAAAACTTTGAATAATGTCCAGAATATCTAAAAACTGTGAAATAATTTAGGGTTTGTTGAAAAGCTAAGGCCAAACTGAATTGGTGGCTTGAATTTATTTGAAGTCTCGTCTGAAGACAATGAAGCTTCCTAATAGTTGGGTGAGAATGAAGGATTAAAAATAGAATATAAGCTGTGAGCCAAACAGGAGTATGAAGAGATGTTACAGTGAGAATGGATCAAATACTCTGAATGGGACTGAAACGTTAAATAAATGTCAATGTGTCAGTGATTGGGAACATTTCAATATTTAGATGGAGATTCTGGCTTGAATGAATGAAAAGATAATAGTTAAATATAGTTGAAATGTTGGGAAATATACTCTGTAATACACTGTGTGTAGTAAACTGACTCATTGATAAATCTGTCTCTCTATCTCGGTTGCCACAGTGACGGTAACCAGGGTGGTCGCGGCAACGGACTGTGGGAGTTGATTTAATAGTGATTTCTGCTGAGGTTCACCTCACATTAACATGCTTCTCCCTCCAAAACAGTAACTGCTATCACTCAAATAATGATATGGTCGAAACTATGAGAGTCTTGTCAACATTTTGTGAAATTTTTGTGTGTGTGTGGTCAAAAATGTGTCTTCTGGAGCAGTTCAGAAAAGTGGATGTGTTTGCCTGCCTCCAGATTTTTTTCCTATCAATTACATGGGACTTGATGCGGCAGTTGGTCGGTGTTGCTTTCAGTTAAACGCCCACTGAGCCAAGAGTTTTTGTCCGATTGGCTCCAGAGAACCACTCTAGCGACCGGCACGAATTTTCCTACAAGCTGATGTGGTTATTTTTCTGCTGGAGTGAAAATTGTGGATGCAAGCGCGAGTTGAAGACGAGATTTTCTGAATTTTTTTTAGGTGCTCCCCACTCTGTCAGTTGGCTCCTCCACTCTGGCTCTCAACATTCCACCCCATACACACCAATGCAAAAATCTGAAACTGCCTGAAAAGTTACCGATGTTTGAACTGCGACTGTGCAAAAAGTATGAATGCTGTGAGAAAGATGAATACAGGCTTGAATGTAGACACATAGTTGAATATTTCAAAGTTTGAATGGAGTTTCTATCTGGAAGTGTGAATGATTAGCTGAGCTTTGAAAATGCTTGAAAAAGTGTGATCCACCCAATACACACCAATGCAAAAATCTGAAACGTTACCGATGTTTGAACTGCGACTGTGCAAAAAGTATGAATGCTGTGAGAAAGATGAATACAGGCTTGAATGTAGACAAATAGTGGAATATTTCAGAGTTTGAATGGAGTTTCTATCTTGAAGTGTGAATGACTAGATGAGTTTTGAAAATGCTTGAAAAAGTGTGAAATTTGAGATTTTTTGAACATTCCGTAATCTGCTTGAATGGGAAAAAATGGCCGGAAAACGCTGAATATCTCGGAAATTATGAATGATATGAATGAGAAAAATAGACGCGGTCGATTCCCAATTGAGATGAATATTTTGGTTTTTGAATGGAGTGAATACGTTGAAAAATGTTGAAGGAGTTAAGGGCCAAACTTTCTGACCCGGAAGATATAATAATAAAAATAAAAAAAATAAAAATAAAGAATTCCGTGCGTAGAAGAACATATGTTGTGAATGCCTCCTGCATTCACAACCAATTATCTTCCACAAGACAACACTTGTTGCCTTTAAAAGCAATCGAGAGGCCCCTAAAATGTGGTACTAACTCAAATTTTAGTACGTGTGGGGAGAATGTAAAGTATTATAGTCTGCACTATTTTTCCCTTTTCCACCCATGTTATGAAGCTTTTTACCCTATAGTCTGCCATCATCTGAAATATAAAGCCACGAAATATAATGCAGTAAACGTATAATTCCACGTAAATACCTGCAATGAACACCTTTCGTTTGCATCTGCCATCTTAACACAACATGCCCATAACACATAACTGTTCTGCATTACAGTGCAAATGTATATATTATAATTTATATATATATATATATATATATATATATATATATATATATATATATATATTATAATTATAATTCACAGCGTACAGCGCCAAAATAGCCATGTTATATAACGCAGCTGAAAATGGATGTGCCATTGTGTTGGTAGGTAAACAGGAGAGCCACCTGTAAAAACGATCATCTCGGTAAGGTGTCAGGTCCTCCTTCAGCTCGTTGTAGGCCTCCTGTATCTTCCTACAGAAGTACTTCAGCTCGCTGTACAGAGGGTTTTCCAAGCCGGACGAGTAGTCGTTGTCCATTATCCCACCGAGCCGTCTGACGGCTGAAAATGGCGATGGGGAAACAGCCCGCGGTCTTTAGAGAGCAGCACAATGATCCGTCCGTATTGTCACGTCGCTTGATCGAAAGTGCAGCCGAAGCTGTTTTGTTTGTGTCGGTTCAAAGAAAGAGGGGGAAAAAAGCCGTAAAAAAAAAACCGAAGAGGGGGCGGAAGCGCATACCCATCACACGGGAGGAGGGTCACGTGATCAGAGTTCAGCACCACGGACAGAGACAGACGGCTGCCTCTGATCACAGCAGGGACACCGCGGAGCTGCTCAAACGTCAGGGAGCTGCAGACTAGTCTTCAATCCATCAACCAGGAGATGACTGCATTTAAACAGCGTTTTCACAGTCCAGTTGGGGTGTGGGGAATGAAGAGTCATACTTGTTAAAAATTATGTATTTTGAAAGCATTAAACTTCCACCTGTGCTTCAACATGTGCTGTTTGAGACACTAGACCCACTCTATAATTTTAAGGGTAGTTGAACTTTACTTGAGTATGCTTTTTGCTACTTAAACCACATTTTAAAAGCAAATACTGTGCTTTTTACTCCACTTTATTTGCTAACACACATCACCAGAGTAACTCTGAACTGATGCTAACTGTATTCTGTTTATACAGCCATGACTGTAGCCACTGTTAGCTTGTTAGCTCATTTAGGTGTGCAGTTAGCTAGGCTACAGGTTGGTGTTGGTGTTTACACTGCTAGCACAGGAGCTTTGGACCAATGGAGAGAGAGAGAATGTTTTTCAGAGCTGGGGCTAGCTGGTTAGCATGCTAACTCAAGTAGATATCGCTGCAACAAAATGCGGAAATCTTTGACGTAGCATCAAAAATGTTACTTCTTCACATTCTGTTCATGATTTTAGTTCATTTTTGAATGTTTTAAACTAAAATTCTTACATAATGCCCCTTTAAATTAATTTATTTTATAGGCAATCTGATACAAAGAAACCCCACTGACTCTCAAAATCAGAAAAATGTTGCGCCTAAATGTTGTACATACCTGAAATACCTACACATGTATAATTCACTTTTACTTGTACTTTCAATACTTAGGTATATTTATTGCCAGAAAACTACTTTTGATACTTAAGTATATTTGATATCAGAAACTTTAAGACTTTTGCTCAAGTACTATTTGCATGGGTGACTTTCACTTTTACCAAAGTAATATTCTAACACAACATCTTTACTTTTACTCTAGTATGATGTTTGGGTACTTTTTACAAACTCTAGTCCAATAGCTGGCTAGATTTAAACAATGGCAACTTTAAATACAACAATACTGGATATAATTTGGAGACAAGACACAGCATTTTTTTTTTCTGAAACAATGACGTTTTATTCAAAAGATGCGTGACATATACAATTATAAAATAATTTACATGGCATGCCTTACTATCCATTCACTATAAACGTTCAGTCACCAAATCGGAGTCAGATTCTTTTCAAGTGTTTTTGTCATTTAAGTCTACATCTAGAAATACAAAGCACATAATCTTTTCTAAAGAAAAGCCAAATCCTACAATATCTACAACAGGTCATCTCATGAAATCAGTTTAAAGTGAATCCTTAACCTAAGTCCATAGGCAATTCTCAACATGAACTCAGTGGCTTACACTTGTGAACTTATGTGAACGATGTGTGTATGTGTGTGTGTATGTGTAAGAAGCCATGATCACACACCTTTAAAGATAATAGATTAAACACTGATGGGATTGGTAGACTGCACAGTTGAATACAGACACACCTTGACTTAACAGTTACACTCTACATAACTAGTCTACCGACTACACTAAACTGGGCACTTACTCATTCACATCTTTTCCATCCAATGCAAACTTCACAAAACACAGAAAATTTGCCCGTTCCCGACCCTCCCGACCCAACCCCCACCTTCCCATCTCACAATATGGGCTACACTTGAAACAATTTTTTTTTTCTTTTTATCAACACAAAGAAATGTTCAGAAAAGTCCACAATATACAGTATGTATAGATACTATATCTCCTTTAGGAAATAATCTCATAAATAAAACGTACAGATCAGCAACTGAGATGCTGAACTAAAAGAACGGTATCAAACTGTGGTCAAAAGTGATGACAAAGAATTTTTTCCCCAAGAAAATATTGCACAACTAACACAAAAAGATGGATATTTTCTTTATGACATGCTCATGTTCTTTTCATTTTTTTAAACGATCAGTAGAGACTTTTATTTGAAAATCTTTTTCCCTACAACACTCCCCCTCTGACAGACATGCATCTCGTGATGTGGAAAGATCACACTAAAGAATGTAATAATCTCATCAATTCAGAGACTAAAACAGAGCTAGAAATGAAGTTACACTTCCCTCTAGGCCCATTTTTTAACTATAAATTTAAGCAAATGCGTATTTTGGCACAAACGTTAGAGGTGACCCTTATCACACCTGCCTAATGCTATTAAGCCTAAATATTACTGCCCTTTTTTACTGACTTTGGCGACCATCTTATACAAATAAAACCTATTGCAGATATTTGCAATGTGTCTAATAATTAGCTCCACCAAGGAGGTCATGTTTCCACCTTTGTCCGTTTTTTAGCAAGATTACACAAAAACTACTGAATGGATTCCCACCAAATTGAGATGGAGGATGGACCTTGGCCCAGAATAGATCCCATTAATATTTGGTGTGGATCCAGGAATTTTTTTTTTTCTCACTTTCTTTAGCATCGCAAGACAGGGCGTTTATAGACATTTTCATTAATTTCTCATGACATAATGCATGGATCTTGATGAAATAAATCAGGTGTATTTAGGTGGTTGGTATCTATGAGTGAGTACAATTTGATGCAGATAAAGGGGACTGTTGGGCCTTGGCAGAGGTATGCGCTCTACTGACAGTCATTCTAATTTGGCCCTGCTCTGTGTCTTCAGTTTAACACAAGCCTGACTGCCTGAAAGAAAAAAAAAATTAGCTGTTCAGATTTCAGTGTCAGATTTCAATAGCTTCATCCTTCATTGGAGTTCTGACTTCAAAGATTCAGTGACAATGATTTCAGCTTAACTGTTTACTTTTTGTGGTTGTAGCTGTTGAGCTAAACAGTACTACAGCTTCACTCCACACCTGATATTACACTTAAAACACAGTGGAGACAGGTGTAAACACATCTGTCAAAGTCACCCACGTCTCTTTACAACATTTACATATGACTGATATGTATTTACATGACTTCTGAAGAGAGTATGAAATGGCATAGGTGAAATATACAAAAATATTTCCTGTACCTTTGCTTACATGTTTAGTGTGGTCTTTAAGAGCAGGGACAGCTCCCCCATCTTCCAACTACACACTCACTTCACAGAAGTGACAGCAGGTGACGAATCACTTCATGCCAGAGTTGTTCAATCCAGGCATTAGCGACTTATTTTGAGCCCGTGTCACCATATGTAGATATTTCACTAAGTACAGGATATGTCAGTCAAAGCTATTCTGCACACCCCTCCCGACTACACAGCAATATTCAAATTCAGCCATCAGTCTCCCAAATAAAGCAGGTAAGTTGAAAACCATGTTGACAGGGTATGAAGATTGTATATCACAAACAATGACAATAATGTTAAAATTCATATTTGAATAGATAAACAACAAAATTTACATATAAATTAATCCATGTAGCAGGGTTAACATTTCTTCTTCCTTCAAAGTCCCAGGAAACCATGTGGAAAAGACTGCAGTTCACCTCATCTATATTTACTCCTCGACAATCCAAAGTTTTTAACAGTGACACACCTTTCACAACAGTGAAACGTGTGAACTCTTAGTAGTGCTCCTAAGTGATGCATATATCTAAGCCTCAGTTCCAGCAAAGATAGATTGAGATAGTAACAAAAGGAATGGCAGAGAGCGAACACAAAAAGACCCTCCTACCCTCCACCATGTTGAGTCATTTAATAAAACCCTAAAAGCAAAAGCAGTATAATAAAGTGGTAACTGTTTCACTGAAGTTTTGTACAGCAATGGATTTCAGTGCCCAGTAGTACCTGTGCGCTCTGGGAGAAAAATGACTTTTATCTCCAGAGTGTGGTTTTCAAGTATTACTGCTGCTTCTTTTGAAAACTGCACCTCGACAATTCCTCTTCTCTCACTTTACCGATCGTTTATCATGTCTACAAGCTTCTTCTAGCTAAAGCAGCATTTATTTGCATGATGATTACCAAAGCTCAGCTCTTTGGCCCTACATGCATTGCAAGGTGCCGCTGACTACCAAACGGAGCAAATCTGAGGGCATCCTTGGAAAATGCAGCCAATGCTTATTGCACCAACTCTAGTGGCAGCATTGTGTAGTGCAGCGTGATTGTATCTCTCTCCCTCTCTCTCTCTCTCTCTCTCTCTCTATGACCAGGGCTGATTTTAGTCTTCTCTCCAAAATCAAAGTTTACTAATCTCAAATGAAACAACTGTGCCCCTTCAACAGATTGCATTTAAATCCCAGATATAACTCAGGGTAAGTAGGGAGGGGACATCTCATTTGAGGCGTTGGGTAACATTGGCTAAAGCCACAGCAAAGGCCTGCACAGCAGAGAAGGGATACTGGAAGTCCAGGATGTAGGCATTGCCATCGATCCTGCCGAACTGCATCACCTGTGAAGAAAAACAAACAAAAACAAAAAAGTTAATACAGACTGTAGCCAAGACGGTACCATCCTTAACATCATGTCCTAGTGCCCACAATATTTGAGTACTGTAGTAATCACTTTAATATGAGGGGACCATGCAGTGAGTATTATGTCCTCTTACCTGTCTGCCCTCCAGTTCAATCTGAAAGTTCTTGGCAGACTCCTGTGTGACACGCCCACCAAAGTCCAGCTGGTAGACCTGCGTGGCTTCATTCCACAGTGGCTGCTTGTTTGCCATGACATAGACAAACCCCTGGCTGCCCAGCCCTCGGTCCTCCTTCTCGTTGGCCTTTCGACACTTGATCTCGTCCAGTTCACTGGCAGCCCTCAGGTTCCTCTTACTCTTCCAGCCCTTCTTACCGCTCTGGCACTGATTGAGCAGCTCATCCCCGCTGATGAACAGCTCTGGCTCACTTTCTGAACTGTCTTGGAACTCACTGTTGGCAGTGGCCTTACTCAGCTTCTTGGCCTTCAACTGCTGCTCTTTCTGTCCCTTCAGCTTTTTCTTGTCCCTTCCTCCCAGCCGCGGACTGGAGATGAGTGAATTGAAATCACCCAAAGCTCTGCCCTCTTTTTTCGACTTGCTCCCTTCAGCCAAAGGTGGCACATTCGTCTCCTCAGCACGCCCATCAACCCGCTTGCGATTCTTCTTGCTAAACTTCTCAGACCGCTGTGGCACTGGGCTCTCAGTCAGGGAGAGCACCTCCTGAAAACCTTCTCCAGCCTCCCCCATAGCTTCTTGTAATCCTACATGGCTCTGCAGCTCTGCTGGTGGTGGTGGAGGTGGTGGTGGAGGAGGCGGAGGAGGAGGCGAGAGGGCATTTTTGTCTATTGCCATGTGGGAGGCTTTGGGTGGTAGTGGCACTGCAGGACTGGGCATAGGTGGGCAAGAGTTATACGTACCCCAAGGAGTGTGAAGGGCAATGGGGGGAATGGGAAGCCCGGCACAAGCACTTCCCCCTGGATACATGGGAGGGAGAGGGCAGCAGGCCAGGTTTGCCAGATTTGCAGGGTAACCTGGTGGTAAGACAAGGGTTGCATCTTGCTGTGAGAAGGGTACTGGCGCCACCATCTCCTTTGGGGAGGAGCAGGGGCGTGGGGAACTTGGGATGGGCTGGAGCTGGGCTCCAGGATAGGCAGTTGCTGGAGGGTACTGGAGAGAGATTTGGTAGCCTGCAGCTGCTGCAGCAGCCTGAAATGATGCAGCACTGGGGCTGGTGGGGGACTTTGGAGAAAGAACAAAAGGCAGCCTGGACACATCCAAGTGCTGAGCTGGGCTAAGAATAAGTGGGGGTGGTTTGTGGGGTCCAGGGAGGCCAGTGGGATTCAGCGTTGCTGTCCGTTCCTGAGGAACCCACACTTCCTCAGTGGCAGCTGGGTCCCACTGATAGGGAGGTGGGCGTTTCACAACCAGCCCTGATGCATCATTTCCTCCTAGCGCCAGATGCCTCAGTGACTGGTTCAGTGTTTCATCCTCAGTAAACGCTGAATTAACATAATCAGCCCTGTCTCTGTTTCCTCCTCCTGTTGCATTACCAGATCCTTCAAGAGCGCTCAGCAGGTTGTAAGAGGACTGGGAGGCCAAAGGAGTAGTGCTGTTGGAATGAACGATAACTGTGCTGTGTGGGGCCCCAGTCCCTGGAGGGAAATCCTGCCTGATAATAGTTCCTCCTGCTATTCCATTAGCGCTCCCTGGGGCAGTGCCTCCAATACTGGATCCACTGCTACACTGACTACAGGTGTATAAGGCTGTTGGCACCCTCTGCTGGAACGACGCTGCTAGTGCACTACTGTTTTTAGCCTTAGGAGGCAGTGGTCTGGGTGGTTCCAGCATTTGGGAAACTTTGAGAGCGGCCTCTCGGCTATTTCTCCTGAGAGTGGCATGGATGAGACTGCTGTCAATCCTCTGTCCAGGGTTCCTGCCAACAGCAATGTTCTGATTGGCTGGGTCTGGGTATGGGGGCGGGTCTCCACTAGGTATGGAATAGCGAGGTGCAGTGAGTCTGTTGAGAGTGGCAGAGGTGTAGGGCAGCTGGATCTTCTTGTCAGCTGAGGAGGAGGAGGATGAGGAAGAGGTGACCCTGAGAGTGGCAGAGCTGCCAGGTCCCTGGAGTGTATAGACATTCTGATTGCAGACAAGGCGTGTTCGAGGGCGACATACTTCCTCCACATTCCCACTGCTGTCAAATGTCGTTATCCTCTCATATCCCAGTGGTGTGGGATACTGCGCTTGTTGCTGACCTGAAGGATAAAGTGGGAACTCTCCCTTCTTCATACAAAGGTCACCAGGGGGAGGAGTCCCACTGGTGCCTCCTCCTGTTCCAGCTGCAGCACTGGAGGCTGCACTAGAGGCTGATGCTGAGGCGGCGGCTGCTGCTGCAGCAGCCACAGCAGCAGCAACTGTTCCGGGGTAGGGGGGCGGAGGGTTCATCTTGCTGAGCTCTAGAGGGGCACTGAACACCACTGTATCACCCTCAGCCAGCTGTGGAGTTGACCGAGTGGTTTTGATTTTCAGTAGGTGCTCGTGTTCGCCCCCCACTGCTCTCTCAACCACTAAATCAGCAGGTGGATGAGGGATCTGAATCTGCAGTGTTCCCGGCTGGAGCTGGTGCACAGCTGCACCTGAAGTCTGTCCTGATGACATGGAGGGAACAGGGATTTGAATTTGTAGCTGCTGCTGAAGTTGATGGTGGTGCTGTTGTTGTTGCATCTGATGCTGATGCTGCTGCTGCTGCGACTGCTGTTGATGAATTTGCTGCTGTTGCTGCAGGTGCTGTTGAATCTGTTGATGCTGCTGCTGTAGTTGATGCTGCTGCTGTAGTTGATGCTGCTGCTGTATGTGCTGTTGGAGCTGATGTTGATGCTGCTGCTGCTGTATGTGTTGGAGCTGCTGCTGAATGTGCTGCTGCTGAAGCTGCTGCTGCTGCTGTTGTAAATGTTGGTGCTGGAGCATCTGCTGCTGCTGTTGGAGTTGCTGCTGCTGCTGCTGAAGCTGTTGTTGGTGGTGCTGAATTTGTTGTTGGTGTTGCAGTTGTTGTTGTTGGTGGTGGTGCTGTTGCTGCTGCTGCTGCTGCTGTTGTTGTTGTTGTTGTTGTTGTTGTTGTTGTTGTTGTTGTTGTTGATGGTGACTTTGTTGTTGTTGCTGTTGTTGTGAAGGATGATGAGAAGGTGGAGGTCCCACCATTAGGCGACCCATTTCTAGTCCCCCAAAGATGACTTGACCAGGACTGGAGTACCTGGAGGGGACCGTGTACTGGGCTGTCAGGATGGTGTCCTGGCTTTGGTCTGACCCACCGGCAGCAGCCCCAGCAGGGTTTGCTGTGGGATTTGTTAGGACATCCAGCTGAACATTTTGATTGGCTAGTAGTGACTGGACTAAACCAATGCTTTGGGCAGGGGACATGGCCTGGGCGGGGCTGTGGATGGGAGCAATAGGGATGTTGACAGTGCAGGGCGGGTTGTCGTCAGAGCCACCAGCAGGGCCCGTGACAGGCAGGTCATCTTCATCTTCACTGAAGACATTTGGGCTAAAAACAGGCAGGTTGATATAGTCCATGGAGATCTTGCGCACCTCTGGCAGGTAGATGGTCATCTGTCGGGGCTGCAGGTGGAGGAGGCTTGTCTTGTAGATGACTGAGGGAAGAGGAACAGGGTAGGAATGAGGAATTTATTTATTCATTGAGGGCTTAACGCTAAAGGCTAAGTTGTTGATTGGTTACCTGCACCAAGATTGGTTGGCAAGAATGTGGCCAGCCCAACAATCTTGAACTTTGTTCCCCAGATATTGGATGTGACCTGAGCAAGGTAATTTTGCTGCGAGACATGAACAAAGAGAATAATATTAATCACCAAGGAATCATAAGAAAAAAACAACAGAAAAAAATAAAAGAAATGTGATGTCAAAAATCTTTGACAAAGAGGGACTCTTCCAGAAAACCTGACCACCTGTCATTAGTCTGATTGGAAAGCTCTAGTGAATTTATTAGTTCTGTTGTATTTCTATACCACTTTTCAATATCATACATATCAAATAAACAAAGGTTTAAAAGAAAAAAAGATCAATGTGTTAGCTTATCATCAGAAATAACGTTGCCCACACCCCTGAACACACGACTGACCTAACCCATCCATCAAACAACAGTGAAGCTAGGGCATGAACCCTCACAGCCTTCAAACCCTCCAACACTGCCAAGTGTGTTCACTTTAATTATTATTTTTACTAAGCACCGCTGACCCAAAGAAATTCCTAAAAAATTATGAATTAGCTTTGAATAATTGGACTTTTACCTGAGTGATGTCATCAAGAGGAAATTCCCTCCGTGTTAGACTGGGGGACCCAATCGAGGGTTTACGTATAGGTAACCGTGGTGACCTGGAGATCTCTTGTGTAGCACGGGACAGTTTGGGTGATTTCCTGGGATCAATGTTGATCCTGTTGGTAAAGGGACAAACTAAGTCTCTACAGAGAAGGTAGCAAATAAAAGAAGAAGGTTTAGGCATGCATTGAACCAAAAGCAACCAAAGAACATTTCATTAGAATTAGAAACATATGCCAAGGGTTAATGTAAGAAGGAAGGTTAAGGGACTACAGGGATGTCACAGTAATTATGAAATTAATTCCAGCGATACAATGAAGAATAGGAGTAAATTATAATGCAGTGTATTTGGCAGAAATATTAATCAATTCATTTTAATTTGTCTGAGACATTCGAATGCATGCTTTGGTTCTTTGCCGCCACAGATGCATCTAAACTAACACTGAATAATTGGGAGAAATTGAATGTTTAAAAATGAAACTAAATTTGCAAAAAAAGGTTTCTTGCTTTAGATTAATTACGCAATATGTAAACTAAACCACCTTCACTTGATTTATCTAATATTGTGTGGAGAAAACCAAACAGCTGCTTGTCCATTTCACATGGACCGTTGACTGCTGATGGGACCAAGTGTCACACACTTAAAACATGAAATATTAGTAAAAGAGGTAATAATGCTGCTTTAGACACTGGTCAGATATCTGGTTACCTGGGCAGTTTGGGGGATTTGCTGCCTCTGGATATCTTTGGAGATTTCTTGCCAACCCAGTCATCACTCAGCTCAATGTCACTGGAGTCGGAGCAGTTACAGCTGTCAATCATTGCAGATATCAGACTGTTGCCGTATATTTCATCTGTTGAGAGAAAATAAAAAGGAGGATGGAAAGAGTGAAGTCAATTTTAATAAAATGGATTGTAAATGTGTAGTTCTTGAGATAAACTTTAAAAATAAACACAGCTTATATGTGGTATTTTTTGTTCTGTTATTTACAATGATGTGGGAAACCCCGGCAACCTTGATGTTCAACATAACAATTTAATTCTAGTTAAGATGTTTATAATCCTGCTGTTTCAAAGGGTTGAAACTTTTGAGCGAAATCAAAGAAAAATTTAAGATACACCACAGGAAATATAGTTTTAACAACCTCAAGGCAAAACCTTCGTAATTTTTTTTACAAAAAAGATGGCTGCTGCAATGTTGCATTGTTTCTACGGATAAGCATCTAGACCCATTCAATCCAAACCATTGTCTCAGTGGTTTAAATTCTGGTCTTTTTCATTATGCATGTGGAGTCTTTGAACCACTGCTGCTCCAGTTTAGGTCAAGCTAATTTATTTGATGGACATTAAAGTGTGGATGGGCTGGAACCATTTCATGGCTGGCTCCATTTATCACTGTGTGGGGAGGGTGCGGGTTGATTTATGAGGAACCCAGGGGCCATCACAGCCCCCATTAAGCAGCTTTTAATTAACATGGGCCCAGTCTGCCTTATGTGACTAAAACATACTCGCTCTCTGAGTGCCAGCTCGAGAAACTCAAATAACTGGAAAAGTACTGTGCCAGACAAATACATTTAGCAGCTCCATTGGAATCTTTACAAACAGTAAACCATATGTATGTTATGATTAAAACAGTCATTTGTTTATTTTACAGCCATCCAAAATCCAGGTCAGTTACACACAGGGCAGTAAAAGCACACTGAAAGAATTACGAGTTACAAATCAGAGCTGCAACAATAGATTGATTAGTTGTCAACTATTAAATAAATCGTCGACCATTCTGATAATTGATTAACTGGTTTAAGTGATAGTCTAAAAAAAAAAAAATAAAGTCAAAATTCTCTGATTCAAGCTTCTTAAATGTGAAGATTTTCTGGTTTCTTTACTCCTCGATGACAGATCAAAACATTTGAGGATTCCATCTTTAGCTTTGTGAAACACTGACTGACATTTTCACTGTTTTCTGACATTCTAGAGACCAAACATCTAATCAGTTAATCGAAAAATTATCAATTATAGATTAATCGACAATGAAAATCATCGTTAGTTGAAGCCCTATTATGAACCAGAATCCACTGTATTGTTATCAAAATTAAAATGTATTTAAATGGAAATAATAACAAAAATAAGGTTTCAAAAACATGTACATGTTGTATTGCCAATATGAAGAAGGCTAAGTTTTACCTGTTTTCCCATCTGTCTTGGGGTCCATGATGACAAACTCTGGACGCAGTTTACTTATTCGTCGGCCTTTGAGGATCGGCACCAGACCTCCTAGGTACTCCAGGTACAGAGTGTAGCAAGGCCCCCCAACCTCAGGGTTGTCCTCCGTACGCTTCATGGTACAGTGCAGACGCTCATTTCCAGCTGTTGGGTAGCTCACAAAATCACGCATGTTGTTGGGATCTGGGATGGGAGGCTGAAAGACAAAACATGAGGGTGTAGTGTAGTTCAAAAATCATGTCACGGCTAACATAAAGTACATTTCCAAGAGGCGCTTCACATTTATTTTTATGGTTTTAATAGATCTAGCAACTCTTGTCCCATGTTACCTTGATGGTGGGGACGAAAGCAGTGGTGACGTAAGAACAGAGGCGGGAAGGCATGGTGAGCTTGGCAACATCTTTTTCCTCCTTCACTGCTGTGGCGATGCCTTGCTGGCAGAGGAGCTGCAGGTTGGCAACGCGGTGCTCCACCCGCACAACGTAGAGCGCTGGGCCACAGGCCAAGAACAGACGAGAGTCACGGTGACCCCAGCACAGCGTGGTGATGGGGCGCTGCAGGGTAATGGAGATGACACATTAGATAGAGGATAGGACTGTTTTGTCACTTTTACCACATACTACTCTACATCCTTTCAAAAGATTCTGCATGAAAATGAATGTTAAGGTTTCTGACTGTTGTGCCACAGTCATATTCAAAACATTTTTTGGAAGGTCTGACACAGTTTAACATATTTAATGCTAGAAAGTACAAACAACTGGTGGTTGATCTATTTCAACTGACGGACAGGGTTAGTCTATTCCAAAGACAATTTCATATAAACAAGTTTCAAAACATGGAAACATGTAACCTCAGCTTGAACTGTTAAATTGTATGGGGGAATTTACCATTTCACCTATTTTCAGTCATTGTTATATTGTCAAGAAAAGAAGTATACAGGACCTTAGGACATTAATTACCATGAGACCCTTTAATCAATCACCTACCAACACCTACCCTGTATATAAATGACATGACTTCTATTTTCCTGCATGCTCTGATGTAGGCAACTAGGCCTAGAATAAATTGGTGAAATTGGATTTGGATTTGGATTCGTGTGTGTGCTACCTTTGTACCTTTGGGTTTTCAGCAGTTGGAATATATGACTTTGGTTTGCACCACAAAATAAAATCACCGGAAACGTGTATCCTTTCAAATGAAATACAATTGATATAATTCTTTCTAAATTGTCCTAAATCTAGGATAACTAAACATACACATGGTAGACAACAGTGTAAACAGCAGCAGTAGAGTTTATATCTATAAACAACATTTTATATTTCTAAGTATCACTTTATAAAGAGCCTAATTGAGGTATTTTTCCTTAGAGACAGCCACTTGGCAGGATTTCCTACAACTAGTGACGTCTTAGGTCTCCAAATAAATATTGAGGGAAAGTCCAATCATTCAGGAAGGGAAAAAAATACAATAAATGCAAGTTTAAGTACACAAACTATAAACACATGACATTATTGGGCCCTGTTAAAGTTGCTCACCTGTGCTGGCGTGTCCAGTGTGTAGATGTGTTCACCCCGAACGTTGTAGAACTTGACAATGGCGTTCCTGGTGGGGGGAGGACAGGAGGGGTCAGGGGAGAGGAGGGTCCTCTCCATCCCTGCCACTGCAAGGAGGTCCCCCTGTGAGCACCACTGGACCACCACATCTATAGCACAAGTCACAAGAGAGAACATGGCAGTAATGTTATATGAATTAAAATAGCAGCCGATTTTGACAAAATATAGAAAACACAAAATTCCATGACATATGATTTGTAAATAGGTATAAACAGGTGATTGAGATAAGCAATAAAACAAGGAAAGAGACAAAGTTGGTCACCCACACACCTTTCAGACCGGTACGGATGAGGGTGGGAGAGAGGTCATCGTAGTTGTTCATCAGACTGATGTCTCCAGAGGTGAAGCTGACTGTCAGCAGTGGTTTCTGGCTGTGCACTGAGAAGAGACAAAGGACAACACAAACAAATAAGACAGGCAGTGTGACCCCTAGATTCCACCGGGACCGGTCGCCAGAGCTGATCACGGCCGTTCTAGTAAACGCTCATATTTCAACCAGCAGAGCCACGGCACGCCTCAACAGCGACCCAGTAGCAGCTCTCCGCTCTGGTACGCGGAGAATACGCGTTGAATCTATTTTGACGGAGGTGGACCGCAGTCGCGTCAAGCTGAACAAAGCAGATCATGTGGGGCAGGAAGTCACACACAGGATCAGCATAGTGCATCCGGTCAATTTTCAAAATAAAACACCCTGTACTGTTTCGGGATCATGTTTCACTTCACTACATCGACATTTCTTCATAGAAGGATTTAAGTACGTAGCCTACTCACCCATGGTAGAAGCACAAAAATCAAGGAGAACATGATGAAATAAGCAAAACTCAGGAGGTCTACTGTATCAGCCAGCAGCACGCTCCGCTTCTCTAAGACTCTCAGTGGAATATGAGGTCGCGCGGAGGATGGCGCAAAATAGCGTCGCACACATAACGTCATAGACATGCGCTCGATGGACACCAGGGGTGAGGGTGAAGCAATGATGTGAGAGACCGTTTAAAGGACATGGTATCAACTGCAAACTGTTGAGCTATGAACCAAATTATAACTCCAATGTTTCAACATTTAAGGAATTTGGTAGTGGATGTCAATCAATGTCCGACCAGGGATGGCCTTTGATGGCCATATTCTTGTCCTTTCCAATAAGTCAAGAAATGACGTGTCATTCCAGCAACCTAAAGAGGATGAGATGAGTGGGTCATTAAAGACTATACTTTCTCATTCGTAACACTGCGTTTACTGTAGATAGTTGGGGGCACTAATGAGAGCGGCAACGACAAGATCCACTTCTTTGGCAGCTGTAACTCATTTTTCAGTGGGTTTCCACTGTGTCCTATTCAAGAGAACACATAATTGCCCCAACACACTCAGCACATCTCATTGCTGCATTTTTAGCTGCAAATAAGTGGCATTCTCAGTCAAGCCGCTATAAATAAAACACCCTCAGACAACTACCCATACATTTTCCATTAAAACATCCTTGAGTCCGTCCTTTCCCAGAGTCCTGTAATGACCCAAATACCAACACATATTAAATATCCACCTCTTCTTCTGACTTTCAGGCCCCAACAGGTACTTCTTCCCTATAGTAACCAGCTAAGAATGCGTGTTGCATTAAAACAGATATATGATGCTACTGTGAAAGCCATGTGTTGTGCTGTGCAGTGCAGTGATAATGGGTCATCATCATATATCATGACAGAGAGATCTGGCAGAAAGGGGAAGAGGCGGCCTGGTGTCTCGGTCAGGTTGTCGACTTGAGAGATAATTTCTATCGGGGCCAATCAATTACTATTGACCAGTTTAATTAGTGAGTTAGAGCATAATCAGTGTTCCAGCTAAGGCAAGCACTTTTCAGCTTAACCACTTGGCCCACAGTGAAGGGAGGGGGAAAAAATAGCACAGCAGGAGGAGGACAGACCCTCACCAATACAGCCTTAGCAACTGGGACTAATTAAGCTCAGGAGAAAAGGAGGCAAAAAGACAGAACAGGAACCAATAAAAATGAGGCCGTTACGTGGGCTGGTGTACACAGTGAAAGAAGCAGCAGGGTGGAAAAGCTAACTACTTCTCTTGTGTGACTGTTCATGTCTCAGTGCACCAGATGCACACTGGCTAGCTATGCACTGTCAATGGACAGTGAACTCACCAGATATGCTCTCAGGCTCACTGTTGACTGCTCTTGATTACTACCATTGTATATATCTGTAGGCTGTCGGCACAGGAAAAGCTGAAGTGGCTTGAATCATTAGAGGATTAACGAAATTTTGTCTTGCAGCTGTTTGGGCCAGGGTTTTTTTTCCTTAATTTTTTTCCATAAGCTGTAGACTCGATAGCATGTAGTCAACTGTGGCATCACGCTCAAGCCCATTTTTACAATATGCTCAATAGGCTGTGACTGTCCATGTGCTGCGAGTGTGCTGCACATAAAGAGTTTAGTGACGTACACTCTTATACTGCGACAGATGCTGCTGTTATGACAACAGCTACTGCACCATTAAGAGCACACAGGCGGTCCAGCGGCAACGTCAGCCCGATGTCAGGAGAGAGCCCTTTCACTATGCTCCACCTTCACATTCTGTCATCCATCTTTCACTTCAGGCCCCAAGCCACTGTTCATTTGGTCACACTCTTTTTGTTTTAATGGTCTCTCCCTCAACGTCTACACAACTGGCAGAAGTGTGTTCTTTCATTTTCTGGAGGCATTTTTTCATCAGAAGTCTTATTACGTAGATATGTTTGGTTTTAGTGAAGTTTCTCCATGCATCTCCCATAGAGCGGTCACCACAGTCTGGCAACAGCAAGGATTCAGTGACGTAAAAGACCCTTCCTTCTTTTTTAAGTTCCCTGAAGAGAGGTAGGAAAGGGGTCATTGCCCTCCCATTCTCCGGCCCTGGCCCACATTCGCTTTAAGTTGCGGATCACTGTAACCTAGTTCCAATCATTCCACTCCATTTTACTGAAGCTGGCTTTTTTTTCTGTCCATCTCTGTCCGTGTAGTTGAGCTCAAAATGAAGACAGAGTACTGAGTACTTTAAATACATTAAATAATAATAATAAGTACATTAAATAATGTACATTAAATAAAGTAGTAATCACTATTAAGTAGTCATGGGTCAGAAAGTGAACATGTTCGTGAGTGTTCTGGCTGGTGTAATCCCATCTCAGGATGGTCTCTAGTTTTGTTTGCATTTAAATTTTAGAGGTCTGGCTGCTCATATTATCTACAAGCTTCTTGATCTGTTATAGTGTTTGTTAAATTAAGAAACCTGCAGTTGGTGTTTGGTGCCTCATTCAAGAACATGCCAAGTGTGATCTTATTTGGAATAAAAATACACCCTGGACTACTATACAGGGCAAAGCAGGTATCTCAAGATAGACAATGCAATACATAAGATAATGCAAAAGCAGAGGGTGTTAATGGCCGGCTCCAAGTGCAGCTCAGACGCACACGGCTGAGCATGTTTTGTGATCTGATCCACTGTTAATTTATCAATTACAATTTCTCTCTTTTTCCATCTCATTCGTAGATAATATGATCTGCATATTTAACTAATGACTTCACAGAGGACGCAGGCACAATTGATGTCCACCTGTACCCAGAGCTAAAATATTCATGAGAATACCAAGGGGACTCAGGAAACTAATGATAATATAGTGCAGACCTACCAGCCATAACTTGTGTTCCCACCTGGTGCCCCCAGTTGGAAATCTTTCCCCTTTTCAATTGGACTAAGAGCATGATGAAGAATTGATGGAGCAGTAAAAGATGGAGTTAGAAGCTCACAGATGGTCCAACATCTGCTTTCTTCTGCAAGGTAGTACCTACGGATAAACAGCTGGACTAATCTACATCTGCACTATACTGCCTACAGGCATGACTCCTTACTAGATAAACCTTCATTGTACTCCATTTCTACATCATGTCTACACTGGACATGGTTCAATTGTGAGCCTGAAGAAGCCATGAGGAGCTGTCTTTTCAAATTGAACCCTGAGCAGGTACCTTGCGGTGGGGAGTAGTCGTCAGAGTCTGTGTCGCTCTCACTGCTGTCCTCCACCAGGAAACTGGGATAGTTCCAGGACATGCTGACGATGCCATCCGACTCATGCAGCAGAATGTGGGCCAGCATGCGCCCATGGCAGTCCATCACTATCACTTGTCCATCTGCAGTACCAAACAACACCTAGAAAGATACAGGAAAATGTTATCAGGGAGAAGAGGAGGGAGAAAGAAAAAGCTGACAGAAACTTGACTTTAACACAAAGGCAGAAGAACAAAGAAAAGGCAGGCACACTACGATATAGAAAAGGAGATGACAGATAGAGAGCAACAGAAATGCATATCACAAGGAAAACATCTTAAAGAAGTAGACATAAATGGGATGAAAGCGATGAACAAAGACAGAGACGCATATACAATCTGAAAGTTTGATGATGTCCAACCCGAGCTGACAATCTAACAGTGTGAAAGCAAAAACATAGCCTAACAAAACCACAACGCATTCAAGACAGAGGATGCTTGCTGTCACTCACAGATGATCTCCCTAAGGGCCTGTCTCTGCCTTCTGAATGACAAGCCCACATACTAAAAGTGGCAAATGAAAACCTCAAACTTCTACATCCATCAGCATTCAAAGGCTGGTGCAGTGCTAGGCGGAAAATTGTACTCATCACAATTCTGTGGTGTGTGTGCGTGCGTGCGTCTGTGCGTTACCTGCTGGTCATCGGGCGTCCAGATACCACAGGTGATCTGGCTTTCCAGGTTGATCTCGGAGGACCAGTGTCTCTGCCCGCTGACTGATCCCACCAGGACAAAGCCATCACGGTAGGAGATAAGAGCTTGTGTGCCATCATGGGACCAGGTAAAGTCACTTACCTACAGGGCAACAGATACATCATGTAAACATCTAATGACAGGATGCTAATTTATTAAAGCAGCCTAAAGCCTCGCATGTTGATTTTGTAATGCAGAGCTGAAACAATTACTTGATTTATCAATAAGCTGATTAACATAAGATTAATCCATTTTCAAAATAGTTGCCAATTAGGCCATTAGTCACTTTTCAAGCTAAAATGGCAAACTTCCTCTCATTTCAAATGAATGTTTTTCTTTGTCATACGTGACAGAAAATAGATTATATTTTGGTTTTGGACTGCTGATTAGACAATACAATTTAATGAAGCCACCTTGGGGTATTATAATAGGCATGACCATAAATTTCAGGTATTTTATAGACAAAATGATTAAGTATCACACTAATCATTAACTGTATCCCTATAGTAAACATTATAAAATGCAACATCTGCCCAATTACCAGCAAGAATGAGACACTGGTCTTAATTAACAATGTTCAAGTGTTTTAGGTACAGGGTATGCTCACTAGCAGGAGTCTAATGATGGCAAAGTCATTTCAAAACACAGCCTCTAGGGGCCAGTAGTGAGACATTAACACTTGCACACTTGTCAATTCAAACACAGCCTCTTGTACTGTTGATGGCAAATGAGTCTGCCTCAGCTATAATGATGCTCTGCTAATGTCAGTATAACTTAATACGCTTGTACTTGAAATAAAACCTTAACCTTGAGGGAAAAGAGCAGAGGCACTTTTAGTTTTTAAATGTATAGACAATATGTTTAAAGAGAGAGGCTATTGTTTACTGTTTAGATAGTCATCTGCTCACTAAATTGATCACAAAAGATAAGATGCCGTCAGGATGCGTCAGACTCATCAGATGACATTGATTGACGGATAAGGTCTGCTCATTGTACGCTTGCTTTGGAGTTATTATTCAAATCAGCGTGTGCAATTTTAGGGAGATGTTCGAGACAAATGGCTCAGACAGTCACAATATGGTGGAAATGTGCAAGAAAAACTCTCCATACAGGTTCATGGTGTTTCTACCAGCTACTCATACACACTCCATTATTTCTGAGAATGTTTTTTTCAACTTCTGTGTCATGTAAAAAGTGATATCACAAAAGTAAAAATACAGTTCAGTTTCTGATTTAATTTGTGTGATGTATTTTACCTGCGCTCCACGGTCATTGACCAGCTCCACAGACCATCGACCCTCATACTGGATCCAAACAAAGATCCCTCCATCTGTATCACAGGTGGCCAGTTTCTGAAAGGGCTCATTCCACCGCACCAAGACCACCTTAAAGACAGAGGAATGGAAATAAAAGGAAGAAGGGGATGATTAGAGAGGCTGTCCTACATCCTTATGAGCACCAGTGTGTGACCCTGACTGTATTTTCAGTTAAATATGCAAATTAACTCGGTACAGATTGCTAAATTCTTTGAATGCCAAATTACACACAACACAGTGGCCTTCCCGTGACACAGCTTTGTCTCCTTAACTACAACAGATAACATGAGATGATCAAAAACACAGTGCCTTGGTCAGAGTGACCTTTATCAAGACTCTGAGCTCTTTGCCTGCACATTCACAGCAAGTTGCTCTTCACTGGAGCATTGGCTGAAATGCCTAAAACGCACAAAGTAAAATCCAAGATCCAACATTTCGATGAACTAAATTTAGCATCGAGCCAGATGAAAATACATCACAAAGTGGGTTAACCTCATTTTGAAAAACTCACAAAGGAGCTGCTAATATCCTATATATTACAGACAATAAGATTTAATTATTCCATCTCTTATCAGAGTGTTGTACAGCCATACCACACTTCTCTTCGATGGACATTTCCAGAGTGTTCTGTATGTTTTAATGCAAAAGGTTCCCATTTTAATCTTACAGAAAGTATTTATTTTTTCCGAATCTGAATGTCTGAATTTCTGAAGAGACACTGATGCATGAACACCCCTACAGAAAACAGTATCTTTTGGTTTAAAGATCGAACACAGAGTAAACTGTACAGCCTCTTATAACAGTGCCTCATAGATAAACGCTTTCTGCATTTACCCAGAGGTCAGTGGTTACAGAGATGGATCATGATTACCCTTACAAAACTAGATGCAGAGGAAGGTGTGGATCACTGACAGAGAGCAGTATAGATCAAACTATTCAGTGTCATCCATCTTAAAAGATCTCCATCAAGCCCCCTCCTCTGTCTGTGTCTCTATCTGTCTGGTCTTCTGTAGCGTGACTCAGCCTTTTCCCAGAGGAATAATCCTAAGCAGGGAGCAGCTCTGCTCTCGTCAAGTGAAGCACGTGGGCTATACACGCTCAAACACACACAACACAGGGCTGGTTTTAGCGGGGCTTACGCTCTCTGAGTGCAAGTCCAACAGATCAGTGGCTGAAAGTTGGATAAGCCAGCCAGTCTTTTCCTGTTTTTTCCCAAACAACATCATCCTTTCCACATGGTCCAGTACAACAGGTGTCATTAAAGTACACAGTTCTTGCTCCAGCAATATACGCTACAACATCCTCTTACGTCAATGCCACTTGATTGTGACAGCTACATTTACAAATCCATTTCAATATCACCTGTTTTAGAACAAGAGATGATTTTGTACGTACATAGTAACGCACAAACTTTAAAAGCACAGTGGTAGAAAACTGTTTTTTGAAACACATATCTTGCTTGTCAGTGGGATTTATTTCAGTTCCCTATAGAGTTGTAATGTTGAGGCCTCCACCTCACCTCAAATAAAGAGTGCCTCTGCCACAATCATAAAAAAAAAATCCAATTCAATATAACACCATTGGGTTGTTTAAACTCTCGGAGAAATATGTATCAGGAGCTATATCAGACAGTAAAAAGCTACATAAGTTTAGCTCAGCAGGTGAATGATTGAGTGATCACATCGTATTTTCGCCAACATTGTGCTGTGGTTCTCAGAGTTTTTATAAGCTTGGGAGAGGAGGAGACAAAAAGCTTATAAAATTCCCAATCGGTATAATGGGTGGGGAAAAATAAAAGATAAAAACAACATTACAGGTCAGATGTCAAGTTAGTTTAATAACCACCAGAAATTTGAGGTAGCTTTTGTTAAAGTTGGTATATCTTATAAGGTTACAGTATTTACCAGTGTTTCCCTAGGTCGGTGGAGGACTGCGTGTTTGGGATGGTTTTTTTTCCCCATTCTATGTTTTTCAATGAAAAATAACCAATTTTCACATCATTTTGGACCGTTATTATATCTGTGCACAAATGATGGAAAAGCTAATGCAGATAGTACATTAACAACCTACAAAAGCTTGACAATAAAACTTGCAAAAGAAGTCCACTTGGGACTAACTAGAACCATTCGATCTGCGAAAAATAATGTTGTTAGTTTTGATACTTTGCACATTGATTTTACATTTATTCGGCTTAGTTGGTGGTGATGCTGCCCAAATTGGCTTGGGAGCTGTGCCTAAGCTGGAAATTGGTCGGTAAAAACCCTGTAAACTAAGCAATTTTTAGTCTGCTGTAGGCGGGAAATGCTCCTATAAATAAAGCCCAAACAGGAGTAAAACAGAATCACTTGAAAATTTTCCAGCAGGAGATATTTCTATGCAATTACAGCACCAGTGCTGTGGTAACTGCTGTCACCAATCAAGTTTATTTTGCAGGTTTCCTCAACAATTCCTTATTTTCCTTGTGTATTGTTAACTGTCTGAAGTGATAAAAGACAGGGTTATCCCAGGTAAACTCACACAAAAATGTTTATATGAACACACCATGTTCAGCCCTCCAGCACAATGACTGTACAGTAGGATTCATTGCTCTCCTGACCCTGCCAGCGTAGCAATAAGGTGTCCCGTGAGCCAGATTTACCGTGTTTTCACTCCCACTCCCAGTGGTATAAATCCTTACGTTACTCTTTAGGTGTGTCTTAGCAGGAAAGGGGACACAACGAGACCAGGCCTGTTGCAGGTCTGCACCTAAGGTCTCTATGTCATCCTGATTGATTTAACCATATTCACACACCATTAAAAACAGCCCGCCATCTATCATTCAGATACAGCAGTCACCTGATGCAGCACTGCTCACTTGGCGCAAAGCTGACAAAGCTTCTGCAGCAGTATTGTCAAAGATAACAAATTTCCATGCTCAAGGATCTCATTGGGGGAATACAACTCTGTCTTGTTGCTCCACTGGTGCACTGTCTGCAACCTCTGGTGAGAAAAATGGATTTTCCGGATGGTATTATACAACCTAATTCAGCTCCAGCCAGTGCAGAAATGAGGCTTTAGATTAAGTAGGAGTTCCAGTTTGCATTATTCTAACATCATTCTTACACTGTACAGAGAAGGGCCAAAAGAAAAACAACAAAAAAGAAATTAGCATAGTGTTAACACATGCTGTGTCTTGCAAGCGTGCACACTTATCTGCAGCCTCATAGAGGTGAGAATAATCTGTGTATGTGTAAATTTAGCTCAGTCTGGAGATTAGTGTGAGCTGGTCAGGCATCCCGCGAGGGGGACAGCTGAGCACCTCGCTGTGACGCGGCGATCTGGGAGATCAGACATCACATGGAGACAGACAGGATAAGAGTGAGAAGCCACAGGACAGCAGAGGGCTGGAGGGATCATTGATAAGGAAGCCACGTGCACATATGCATACACATACAGACTTGATAAAATCTTCATTAATTAGCATGTGCTGCATGGTCAAAGACATGAAGTGACAAACTGAATCACTATGCAGTTGGCGATTTGTGCATACATGTTCAAAGACAAAAAAGTACCTAAAATTAACATTTTAAAAATTAGAGAGTTGTAGGACAACTGCAACATGGCTGAAGAAGTCTACAGCCACGTGTTTCCAGGCTTGTTTTCATCTCATTCAAACAAATGCCTGGTAAGAGGAGAGGAGACTCCCCGTTTCCGATCCCTTTAATTCGGTCTTTTGGCCAGTGCACCGCCATTGACAACTTCTGCCTGGGTGGTTGGCATCGTCTTCACTCCTGCAGTCAATGCCTTGCTGTTGTCATTGCAGCTCTGGCCTCTTGCTGGGACTTAGAGACTGGGAGCTAAGCTGACCCCAGCAACTTATCTGAGAAGACCAAATCAAATCAGGGGACAGCTTTAGGTTGCATTGGAGTCAGCAGAAGTGAGAGGACACTGTGACAGTGCAGTGTCACTGTGGTGCAGTCGTGAGCACATGGGTCCCTGGCAACACAGGCCCCTGGCGCCAAGGACTTTCTTTTTGCAAGAAGGCTATGAATAAGCAGGCTGAACTGGTAGACATTAACTCAGTGTTTCAAGTGCAGCTGAAGATCAATTCTTGCTTTATTCAAGTATTAAATAAAGCAAGAGTTTAAATAAGATTTGAAACAAAGCTCATAGTTGCAACAATAATTTTGTTTTAAGCTCAGTTCAGTTTGATATTAAATGGGCCACATGGGGAATTTCATATACATACAAAACAAAAAATTAAAAGAAAACCTCATAAGATTAGAGAAAGTAACATATAATGGGTATAATAAAAAGAAAAAGCAATTGTTGGTGGTAAGTGAGATGGGTAGACGCTCCCCTTTCCCTCTACGCTCTCCCTTGACTCTGGGTCTGACATGATATTAACTCAGACACAAAACTCAATTAAAGAAAAGCGCTGCGCTGTGCTGATACAAAAGCAAGGAAGCCAGAATGGGCAAAGCAGGGCCGGAGTGATTAGCAGCATGACAGAAAGGGCAATGGGACGAGACCTTTGGCGGGGGTAGAATCTGAAATGTTTACGAGTAGAGCAAGCATGTGATAAAACCTTAATCAATATCAATATCTGACAATAGCATTTACATTGGTTATTACTTGGTGTGAGGCAAAGCTCGACAAATAGCAAGTGGCTGCAAGCAAAGGGACAGCGGAAAGTCACACCTGACTTTAAATTAGATTCAATTCCAAAAAGATTAAGTGATATATTTATGCTAAAAGCTACAACATTAGTATTTTACTACTTATATTAAAATTTTATGTGACCCAACAACTAAGAGGTGTGGTTGCTCAGGCTTTAATGTATGCCACTTTGTACTGCTCACATTGTCAACATGTACATGGATATTTCTTAAAATTTAGCTTTTCTACATCTATTGGCCTATTGTACAGACCTAAATAGCATTTAAAGTCACTGAAAATGGGCCTTTTAGAAAACTCCTGCCAGGGGTGGATATTCAGAAACTTGGTTTTTCAAAAAACGAAGATTTTTTTAAATGATGATGCAGACAACCACGTTCAATTCCTGATTGTTTTATCATCAGTTACGACATGTCCTACCCTGATTCCCTCGACAACCAGCGGTTAAATTTGACATGGGTAACGAATTACTGTTACTGATGTTGCTGACCTTGCTGTCTATGCTAGCAGCTGTTGTGCAGTTAAAACAGCCCTACATGGAGCGCCACTTTTAATGAAGCTACCTGCTTCCAGACGCTTAATGTCATGATGCTTTTAATGATACTGATAACAGCAATATGATTTTCCAGGCTGCCCCTGAGTTGTAATAGGAGATTTTGGGAAAGAATTGTGACATGCATAAATAAATTTGTAGCATCACAAGGCAACTCGACTAATAACTTGTCATCAGTTTGTTATGTTGAAATTAACAGTTTTTGCCATTCCTTAGATGCATTTCTGGGCTGTAAAAATCTAACAAAATATGAATGCAATGTGTTGAGATTAATCAAACTGACAAGTATAAACATGTGTCAGTTTGTGTTAGGCAAATACTGAACCTATCTGAAACATTGAGAGCATTGAAAGAGGCACAGAGTACAAAAAGACATGCAAAGAAGAGCAATCTAGTGCTTAAATTTTTTGTCTTCACATCCGTTTGTTGTGTAGGCTGGAATGAGAAGCTTTTATCCTGCAAATAGCACAACTCTAAAACAATGTGCACCCAAGTGTGCAGATATGTCTGTCTGATCCAACAAACATTGCTCATCACAAAAAGAACCTGCACTGTACAGGCCACACTGTCCCTCTTGGAAAATTTCTAGCAAGCAGAAAAGTACACCTGAATCTGAGGAAGCAGGGGACCTGAGTGTTATGCAACATGTCCTCTCCAAGGATGGATTAGCACACTAAAGCCATCTCCACTAAGCACATTTGGTGAGACCATTTTAATGCAGTGAATGGGTCTTGTAATCTTCAATCCTGAGCAGGGCTTCTAATGCCAAGAGGTCAGATAAGAGGAGAGAAAAATAAGGAACTTAAGAGGAAGACGTGTAGAGGCACGGGTGAGGAGATCATGACAGAATGAAGAGGGGGATGGAGAGCTTTGGTTCAGAGGAAGGAAAGACAATATAATACGACCGGGGACAACAGATTAGTGTCTGGACACACGTGGTGATGGAAGCTGAGGTAGGTGACACTGAGGCAGAAATGCAGCATGGCCCATTAAAAGTGATGACTTTACTCCAACTTTCTTCAGCTTGTATTGCAGGAAAAAATTATGCAGCACTCTGCCTGTCTTGTAATCCATTATTATGGTCCCCATTAAGTCATCCAGTATCTCTTCCTCAATTGTTGCCTATTTAAAAGTGCTGTGCAGGTCTAAGATCAGTGCTGGTTCTTGCACAAACCCTCTATCAGAGCTATTAAATGATTTATTTATAAGGCTTCAGCAGGAAACCACTTTTGACGCACAAAAACGTCACACAGCACAAGCAAAAAAAATATCAGACAGAAGAACATGGTGGTGGGGTTATCTGAGAAAGAGATTCATTCCCTCTGATCTATCAGTATCAGCATTAGTAGACGAGTGCACAGAACCCATGAAGTTTGAAAGTCAAGAAGTTTTCAGAGGCCTGAAACAAGAGGCAAACAAAAACCACTCAAGTGATTTTAACAGGATCCAAAACCTTGAGTTTTACTTACAAGTTGGAGTTTTAATCACACTAATTGGCACAACTGAAACTCCTGTAGAGAGAACTTAAATGTTCGGTTCTATATTTGTGTCAAATAAACAGGCACTAAGCATCACCGCTATACTAGTACCCAAACAAGAACATATGATCAGACATAAATCAGTATGAGCAGATGAACATGTAGGCCACAGAAGCACAAAGAAGCTGCAATGTCAGTTCAACCTACATGGTGAAGTGGTAAACACGAGCTTGGTGTCCTGGGGTCACCCGTCTCTGTTGGATTAGGGCCTCAGACATTTGTCCCTGTGTGCCTTAACGAAGAGCCTGGATCTGGCCTCAAAGGGAAAACCAACAGTTGTGAATCCACCCATAACACTCATGGGACTGTTAGGTGTGTATAAACTGGGTGTATCTGATTTGCCGTGTTGATGTTGTTCCTAGAACATCATAATTAATGTTGCACCAGGTTAGGAAAATCAGCAACAGCAAGTTGTCATGGCTGTGTGGTTTAAGTAAAGGGCCTTTACTTGTACTCCATTTGGAACATACTATTATACTGTTCGCTTAATATTTTTACAACAATTATTATTAGTATTTTCCGTGTCTTTCCAGTTTTTGTCACTGTTTGGTTAGGCTTAGGAAAATATTGTTTGGCTTCCTATACACCCTCTCACAACTGTAAACAAGTGTCTTAAAGGATAACTTCTCCCATGGGCTTATTTCCCTGAGTCCAGAGCTATGGCATAACAAAAACATGAGTTATGAGTTGCAGTAATGGTCCTGGAGCAACAATATTTATGATGTTCCAGGACAACACCAACAAGACAATACCAGATTGCGCGTTTGAACTGTTCCAGCAGTCCAAATTTCTCATCCTTTCAGCTACAATAATTCGTAAACACAATGACATTGGCTGAGGACTATCAGGATGCATATTTTCAGTAAACAAAGTGAAAACACCCTCCCTTGAGACTACTACTTTCCCTCACAGCGCCCATGCTCAAAAAATAGCAGTTGTGCTGTACTTTCTGACTGCGAACAACCTTCTATAGCAAACATACACTGACAGACAAAAGATGTTGCAGCAATAAGAAATCACAAG
This sequence comes from Pagrus pagrus, assembly GCF_965226575.1. Classification (NCBI taxonomy): domain Eukaryota; kingdom Metazoa; phylum Chordata; class Actinopteri; order Spariformes; family Sparidae; genus Pagrus; species Pagrus pagrus. Next base: position 12,677,187 of record NC_140200.1, read on the forward strand.
AGGATATTTTCACTGGAAATAAAAGCACTTCCCTCACATAGTAAAGCATATATGTATGATTCGATTGTAAGACAAATATCACAGCTAGCAGTTGACAGGATTCTGACAGACAATTTGCCCAAAACCTGTGCTGCAGCAGCCAACATTTCCTTGTCAACATGTAGACAGTCACTGTCAAGCCATTCAAGGACGTTCAGCTCTCATGGAAAATGAATGGACTCCCAGTGACTAGCTGCTCAGTCAGTTCAGCATCTGAGCGCACTGTAATGGAAAAAAAGCACCTGATTGTCAAAAGAGGTGTTGATCTATTCTGATGCACGTCCCAGAGGGGTTACTCCGCATCATCACAAGTATAGTCAAATAAAAAGACGCAAAACTCATTGCTTTCATCTATTTTCAATTTGATTTAAGTGAGGTGCAACTGACAAGCCTCCTGCTAAAGTTCAGCAGCTCTGTTTGAATAACGATATAAAAATAGTATCAGGACACTGAAAGGCAGATTTTCTTTCAATACAACATTTTTTTAACTTGTCTGCTTGATTTATTTTTAGTCTAAAAAGACTGTTACTCAGGAAACATATTTGTCATGGTCATGGTGTGAGAAAACATTTCTTTCAGAACAAAACAGATTTAACATCAGTCATATCAACTCAATGATCAATCAGCTAGAATCAGTTTGAAACAGACACTAACAAAGTAGTCATGTTAAATCAACAAGATTAGTACAGAAATGATAAGTCGATTAACAGAAAACTAATCAGCACTTATTGATTGATCGTTTCAGTCATTTTTTTAAGTCACTTGCTCCAGCTACTCTAATGTATCGATTTGTTGCTTTTCTATGTTTTACGTCATTGTAAACTGAATATCTGTGGGTTCTGGACTGCTGGTTGGATAAAAACACTACGTTAAGATGCTCATATCATTTTAATGAGCAATCTGACATGACATTTAAAAAACTAAGTGATTAACTAAGTATTTCACCGATGGAAAGATGGTCCTTGCATTAAATTGGGCTGTCTCTGCAGTAGGAAGAAATAAACATCTTTAAATTGGTGCTTGATGACTGGAAAAAACATAGGAAAGGGGCTGTGGTATTCTACGGTAGCCCTAAAGGGCCATGCATTCATACATTTTATTTCCTCTGTTTTCCCGTGATAACGAGTTAATTTCATTTGTTTTCTCGAGATCTCGAGTTATTATCTCGAAATAACAATTGCCATTTTCCCGAGATAACGGGATAATTTTCTCGAGATAACGAAACTTTGTTTATTATCTGTAATAGCAAGGCATAATGCTATTTCAGCCTGTGTCAGGCCTTAATTGAAAAGATGTGTGACGCGGTGATCGATATGCTCCTGCTCCTCCCTCTGACATTGCTACACTGAATGATGTTTCCTGCAATGATGTAATATACTACACTATCGTTTTGTTTTCTGAAGATTTCAAATTAATTATATCTTTATCTCGGGAAAACGGCAGTTGTTATTTCGAGATAATAACTCGAGATCTCGAGAAAACAAATGAAATTAACTCGTTATCACGGGAAAACAGAGGAAATAAAATGTATGAATGCATGGCCCTTTAGGGCTTCCGTAGTATTCCCTTTTGCTCAAAGAGCAGAAAACTGACTACATACACTCCCACTGCTGGGTGACATACTACAAGTTGGGTGGTATTTGGTTTTGGCTTGGCCTCAGTTTTGAAAAAGTAAGGCAGTATAGTGACAGAATCTTGGTTTGTAGTTAATCAGCACTGCCCAGTTTTACATTTCATCGAAGTTTGGTAAGGTAACACTCAATGCAAGTGATCCAAACTCTCAACCAGACTAAACTCTGTGTTCACGAATGCACGCATACTACATGCTGAGATGCAATATGTAGTTGATAAAACAGCTCTAAAATCTGATAGATGACGCATTTTGTGTCATCTGTCAGATTTTTGCCATCAAAAAGTTTGGGGCTCTAGATGCAGGCAAAATGTAGAGACGTCTAACACTGTTCATTTGCCTATACTACCAACATTGTTGTGATACAAAGCTGGTTAAAAATCTGCAAACTTCCTGTTTAAGCAACAAGGAACAAAATGAATCTGCAAGCTAATTGATAAATGAATATCATTAGTAGCTGCAGCCGTGAGTAAGACTGATATTTTGATAGGACCATAATAAAGCAATAGAATTAATGTTGATATAGTGTAGCATAATAAAAACAAATCAAAATTGTGTTTATAGAAATGAAATATGATAGCATTATGCTGACTTGACAGTGTGCAATATGGGTTTGAGCATTTGTGCTTAGCAACCAAGCTCCATGAAAAACACAAAGCCGAGAATACAAAGTAGTTCACTCGTGACACAGAATGGAAAAAGATGGTTGCTGGAGACAGAACAAAAGGAGCGTGGCCCCACACACACACACACCTTGCTCCCTTTGAAGCTATTACCTTGTAATTATCCCTCACCCTGGCTGAAGGGGAATTAGACACAGAGATGAGGACGAACCATCATCAGAGATGTACTACAGGCCTTGAAACTTCAAAACCTTTTGATTATCGGAAGATCATGAGAGCCTTTAGATGAAAATAGGTGCTAGTGAAGGACAACAGCTGAGCTTCACCAAAACAAAAGATGTTTTTGTCCAAAATATTTGTAGTGCCCTGAGTGCCAACCTTTTCTATCATATGCTGGACTCAAGTGTAAATAAACCCCTTATCCAAGCAGAGGCAGTGCAACACTCTACCCGTCTACCCTCTTCTTCACAGATGTCTGACAGCTTAATATCTGCCCTTACTTTACTACATTGCCCGTATTGGGCCAAGTCCAAAAGACACATCAGTTCAGACGCTCGCTTACATTAAAATGATCACAGGACACTCTGGTCTATACATCAACAGGAATAATGGCCAAACTTAAGGATGCTGGCGTGAGTATTGATCTTGGCAGGCAGGACTGGACTCCTACAGGATGAGTTCATGTTGCATTTTTGTGTGTGTGTGAGCTCATTCATATTATGAATTGAGCCAATTCATGTGAAAGGACACTCGTCACCAACGATGACAATTGCTCAATGACGGTGCTGACGTTTTAAAAAGGACAGGACTGTCAGAGGACATGACTTCTTTTACAGCTGAGCACGCAGCTTATGACGACACGGAAAGGTTACCCAAATGTATTGACATAGCCCTTTCAAAAATTTAATTAAATAATGAAATAATTTTGCCTTAAGGAGAGTTTTTGCCTCTTCCAAAACATATTCTAACACCTGGACAGGACTGGAGAATATAAACCAAGCTGTGCCTTATTTCCTTGGTGTTGGACTGTATACTGCAAACAGCATTCTCTCCTCTCCTCAACAGAACTGGGATGGAAAATGATGCAAGTGAGGGAACAGATCAGTCATAACTTGACAGAATTCATTAGTGGTGTGATTTCCACCACTGTCAAAATCCCCAAATTATGCATACGGTGGATGAGTGATGGATTTCGCATTTCGCAAAGCCTTTATTTATTGCTTTATATCAAATCTAGAGTCGAAGTGGAGAGGACATTACTACTTTCATCACTGGTGCTGGGGTGAGGTCAGAGGACAGTGTGGAAATGTGCAGCTGCACCTGCGTTTAATGTGAAAAGCATCTTGAAAGATGCCAAAAAATGTTTTTAAATAAATCAACCAAATATTTTTGTGCTCCAGCGCACAATGCTCAAATCACCAAACATCTTTGTTTGATGATTTGAGCAAGATAGTCAAAAACATTTGGTGAGTAAAGCACAGATTATTGGGTGAGAGCTGTGCAATGTTTTTTTTAAATTTTGGTAGACTCAAAGGAGAATGGCAACCAAACTTCAAAAGATATAAAATAGGGCAGCAGGATTTTGGAAAAAAACAACATTGCAATATTTTGGGGTTTTTTTGCAACATAAATTGCGACATGAAAAATTACAGGGAATTTCACCAGATAACCTCAATAACTCTATTTGGAAATGCATAATTATTCTCGAATGATTCCGATTTCATAGGAGTTTTTCACGAGTTTTGCTTTTGTATCAAGCTGCAAAAGAGTTGTAGCATGATGTGTTTGAGTTGATTTACCTTACTTGTCATTCCACATTCTGCATGTGACTTCCGCACATGCACACATTGCAATGTCGATGCTGAAACGATATATTGTGCAGCCCTATATTAAACATCACACCTTTGGGAATTAATGGAATGACAGCTGTTGCAACTGCAACACTTAATATGGCTCTTAAATTAAAAATAAATAAAGCAAACACCACTACTATACAAGTTCCATCACGATTGATACGAGTAACTTTAATACACAAAAGAAATTTGTCATTATGAATTTTCTGCCTACTGGATGAAGTCAAATTCACAAATGAAAAAGTGGGTAAGTAACAGTTATATAGGTTTAACCTCTTCCACACGGCATGCACCAACACAACAAAATGGAAATTTCAGAACTTGGACCACATTCAAGTGGGCACAGTTAAATGACATTTCTGCTGCGCTTCAGTCACTCTCTGTGGGGATTCATCCACTCTCCCCTCCGCTGCCTTATGGAATGCTGACACAGCACCTTGCTCCATCTGACCAACAGCTACACCCACTAAAGGAGAAAACGCAACCTGTGTGCAATCTCCACCGCCATGTACTGATGGGAATATTCATATACATGGCCGGCAATCGGCTCCGATATTACTCTGCTGACGTTTTCAATAACAAAATAAATGTGCTCAGTGAGTGCACTGATGGTGGGAAACTTTGGAGGGTAAAACAATGGTGAGAGATAAGAGCAATGCCTGAGAGTGGAGTACTGATATGCTTTGACGAAGAACAGCAAGGAGATCTATTGCAGAGTGTTTAAAACATGAGCAAATAACCATATACAGCTCTTACTTCCAAAAATGTATTCCATCGATTAGTCCTCCTGCTCCTCTTTTTCTAGTTAAAACACTAAAATCACATGCAGTAGAAAAACTTAAAAACACCCGCTCCAAGTAAGTTCAAAGACCAGCAGCTTCAAGGAAACTGTTCTGCCCCTGACCTGCAGCTTGGAAAAATAAAGTGAAAAGAAAACTACTGAGCCTGTAGTCTTCACTCATACATTTGTAAACCAGAGCACACTATTAATAAAAAAATATGAGTTGCAGTCATTTGCATTCCCCTGCATTAGAGCTCAACCAATACTGTTTTTTGGGGGACAATGTCAATACAGATATTAGAATATTAATATATGGGCCGATATTCTTATATAGACAGAATATACATACGTAAACACACATTTTTTGCAATGATCCCTCAAATGTGACATACGTAACAGAAGCAGGATATTTTTCACATTGTCGGAAATTACATTATTGTACTACAACAGTAAACTTTGAAGGGAATTTAATAATTTTGCATTACGCCCTATAAAAAAAAAAAAAGAAAAGAAAATGATGTAGGTGCATATCAGACGACACATACGCTGATACTGATATGTCGCTAGGGCTCTACCCTGCACCTCACATGAAAAGGATTGAGGTTTGAGCAGCCTGTTTGAAGGGGATAAATGGGATCAATAATCTATCATCACAGGTATAAATGTAGAGAAACTGATGTTGTATTTCTTTACAGTATAGAGGATGATTAATTAGAAGAGAGGTGGATAACTAGAAGAGGTGTGGAAATTTCTCGATTACAAAATCACAGACATGGAAGATTCTGCATCGATGCAGAGAGAGCATAATCGAGAGCCTGCAGCTTATGTCGATTGTTGATTGTCTGGCCTCAGCTGGACAATAAAATTACGTCGCGACGTTGCGCCCAATCTTTAAATGGGGGGCAGACATTAGGCCAATGTTACTCATGTAGGAGGTATATCGGAGGGGGGCAGAGATCAATGGCGAATGATAAAAAAGACTCAGTATTTTTAAAAACAGACATCTCGGGGCACATGTCGAATTTTATGAACTTGCTGGGAAGCACAAACTGGACGAGACCCACGTTAGCCATTTTCACCTGAAGCTAACGTCTGCACCCATACATAATAACTGTTACAGCAAGCCCAGCTATTCAGCCAAGATCTGAAGAGGCGCTGTCAACTTTGCCATCCAACTCTGAGAAAGGTATGTGCAGCAGAGTCAATAAATGCCTCATCTTAAAGCCGCCATGCGAAAACAATATTATTGTAGGTTACAACACATCGTGGAAGGCACTGCAATTGTAAATGTTTTGTTTATGTACTGAAAAGATGCAGCTTTTTATCTTGTAGACTGCTGTAGTCTGACTATTGGAAGGACTTTCTGAATAAAAGGGGAATTTAAAATGATGAAAAAGTAGTCATGTGCAGATCTATGAGGATGCCATACACCGAGATGCATCGCGAATCGTTTTTCATTTAAATCTTTGACAGCTGAATCATAATCGCATCGTGAGGCCGGTTAAGATTCACACTTCCAATGACTCGATGTGTAAAACAACAATTGTGAGAAATTCTGCTTTTGCTTAATCAATAATCCTAAACTACTTCTGGGGAGTCAGGAATAACAGCTACAGTTAAAGGACAGTCAGATAACACTGAGTTGGGGGCATCACTTAAAATAGACATGTATGAAATATTTAGACTGAAATAAATAATGATCAAGATGCCATATTGAAACTTTTACAATGACTTGTACTAAGATTAGAAAAGCATTTTTACTAGAGTAGGGAAGATCTAACGTGCATTTTCCCATTAATCCCCTCTTACCTCGCTGTTGTGTCCTCTGAGATTAAAGTTCACTCTCTGCGGGGTTGGCCGGTCCCGTCTACAGTGGCTGGACGTGAACGTGACCCCGACAACTCCTCGCCCGTTCCCGGTAGCGAGCCAACCCTCCTCGTAGTAGCGCTTCCTGCACACCGGCTTCTCCTTCTCGCTCTTGGGCACCCGGCCCTTCCAAGACAGGCACAGGATGTTCGAGTCGCTGCAGAGGACCGGGCCATGCTCCACGGCGGCGAACATCCCCGCGGATCTCTGCACCCCCCGTGGATAAAATAAAAACTACCCAGAGGGAGGTCGGGGCGTCTTCTTCGGAGGGGTCGGTGTCGTTATGAGCGCCTCTCCTCCGCTGAGGTTACTGGTTCGGTGTCGGGTGTGAGACAGCGACAACGGTGCATAGTACTTTTGTTTTCTCTGCTATCTCGGCGATTTGTAATACTGATTAAAAGTTGATCCGTGAAAACGTCTCCAAAAGCACAAATGAGGTCACAAAGCTGTGGACTTTAGCATCGCTGGAGTGAAGATATCACACTACAAAAGGCACTCATTCAGGTCATTTTGATGCGTTTGATCACCTTGTTGATGCTGTTTCGATGACAAAGGCAACAGATGAGGAAATTATTTAGAAATCCATCACTGTGGCAGAATCCAAACTCATATCAGCTGATGACCAAACATCCACATGAAAAAGAAAAAAAAAGGAAAATCTTTATCTTGTAAACTCAGCCATCCCAGTGCCTCCAGTTGGTAAGGTTTCTGTCCAGTTCAGTGTGTCATCTCTGGGTTCCGCGTCCTCCTCATACGACCCCGGCCGTGTGTGTGAGAGGAGGAGCAGGGACTCCTCTCCATCAGCTGTCAGCCCGCAGGAGAGCCGCTTCTCCCGGTAACGTCATCACGTCAGCCTGTCTGCCTGTAACACCCGCCTCGGGGATCCCATGGATGACTGCTGGATACAGAAAATGGGATGTTTTTTTTAATCACGCTGACGAATAAACAACCGTGTTATTAAAGCAAATGCGGTTTTAAATCGTCCTCCAAGCTAAACGATATCACGGTACAGAAAACACTCACCTGCCGCCCACAGCCGTTAATTTAAATATTAATGCGCTCGCCTAAAATAACCCCTCACTTACCGCCACTTATCACTTCATTCGAGGACTATCCTGCTTAGCGGAAGGATATTTAACTAATTGCTGAATTATTTAGGAGACCATGTATCATTTTTAGCTCGTGTTTTATAATGCTACACTCGTGTACCAAAGCGGCCTCTCGCGGCTAAACGATTAAATAAACAGTAAATGAGGTAAAGAACAAAACAATGCGATTAAAAAAAGACGAGAAAAAAGAAAATTAGACTGTTATAATGACAAAAAAGCCAAAGAGGTGCGACGGACAAGACGGACAGACCAGTGGGCAGTTAACGTAGCGTCACGTTAAGAATCGTGATGCTATCTGCCAATAAAAGTGACACCCGATTGACAACTGTTGTATAGGAATATTTAGATGTCATTATGAGGAATTATAGTATCCAATAAAGTATGGACAAGCTTCACCCCAAGAGCACCCCATTTATAAAACACCAAAAGAAACACACCAGAAATGCTAGTCTAACGTAACGCTCAGGTAGAGAAAGAGCCAGTCATAGTAACGCTACTAACCTACACTCATTTTACTGCTGAAGCCCGTGAGATGATGCCAAAATAGCCCAAAAACACCCATCACCGTGGGCTACCATCTAGCCACAGCTAGCTAGACCCTGGATGTTGGATCGAGACAGAGAGCTCCGTGGGCTCCGATGAAAACATGTCAGCAGCGGGATTAATCTTTCCTCTTGATTCATCTCCTCTGTCCAGTTAATTCACGATAATCTAACCAGGAATGCGGCTAACGTCCCCTCCACGAACGAGCCAGTGGGAGCTAACCGGCTAAGCGAACAGCTAGCTAGCTGAACCTGAGCCACCATCAGCGGAGACTGGCTGCGTCCATCCGCCGCTGGCACTCGTCGCTAACAGGCTATGGCTAGCACGTTAGCTCTCTGTTTATGCTAACGGATTTTTTTTATACTAGCATGTAGCTCTTCGAATTAACCGCAGTTCGTTGGCGTAGAGGACAAAGTGGCAGAATAATATCAGACCTGTTGTCTACAAAGCCGGAGAACATCAGTGAGCAGTGAAGCGCTTACCTCGGCTCAGTACCGCTGCTGCTTCCTCTGCCTGCAGCCTGCTTCTGGACACTGCCAGGGCCCGACTCGAGAGCTGAGTCACGTGACAGGCACGTGATCACACCAATTAAATGATCGCAGTTCACATCAGTAGCTGGAGTGTTTTAACTTTAATCTTATCTTCTTTCAAACGAGGATGAAGCGATGTGTTTCATCTGCAAACTAATCAGTTGTTATTACTGGTCTGCCACAAAAATAGTAAGCAGTGCTGGAAGAAATATCCAGATCCAAGTAAAAGTATCAACAGGCTGCATCAATGTATATATCTCCAATTAGTCTTACATGAGGAAAAATATATATGTATTAGTAACATTTACTTCAAAAAGCATAAGATTGGGAAATAATAAGTGTTGTCAAAAGTTGTTTTTTCCAAATATATTGAATGATGGAGTGATACAATATCTTTGAATTGTGTATGTGTGCAATGAAAATTAACCTTTTCACACAAAACATTCTCAAGGAAATTAAAATAATCCTTCTTTGTGAAAAATACAACCAATTGAAATATCTTAAACATATTTCAGAAGATAATGGCGCTAATGCAGCACCAAATAACTTCTAGAAGTAACAGAAATATATTAATCCTACGCTACACACAATCATAATTTTTTTGCAAAAATGTTTTTTTCTTTAAATAGTGAAGGTATTAATTTGATATTAATATATTGTAATAATTTCCTTATTGTAAAACATCTATTTAAATCAATACATGTTGCAAATTATCCTTACGGTTTTTTGAATGTTCAGGCAATATTTCAACCCAATTCAACGAAAAATAAGCAATTGGTGACTGTTAGAATAAACATACAAAGAATCACTATAATGATGCAATGTAGGAGTATAGAGGTAGAATTACTTTTTTTTTTTTTAAAACAGAAGTCTTTACATTGACTTTTTCAGGAAAATCCTTGACCTCAACTATGAGGTCCTAGCTACATTTAATGACACAAAATTTTAATTCTGTATCAGTGAAGGTTGAGCTAATGATACAGTTAGACTGGTGGGTCACCTAATCCACGACATGATGGATGCAGAGAAAACAAAGCACACACTGGTGATTATTGGAATGGAGGAAGGACTAAATAAAACAAAACAAACTTCAACATATTCAATGAAACTTTTAATATGTAGCTTAAAGGGGCAATATCAACCACCTGTTGAATTCATCCTCAAAACAGACAGCATATCGGCAGAGTAACCACTAACTGCTGCAAACTTTAGCTAGTTAGCTCAGTTAGCCATGCAGCTAGCAGTCCAAACTGGGAAAGCGGGGTAATTTTGGTGTTTACACTACTAGCACGTGAGCTTTAAAACAAAGCAGGTTGGGGCTAGCTGGTTAGCATGATAACTTCAGTGTATTTCTTTTCAATGCAATACATAGACCTCATAATGTCAGAGCTGTACAACCTAAACACATTCAGACATTCTGCTGATGGTTTTATTTCATTTTTTTTAAGGTTTTCAACTCAAATTCTTACACATTGCACCTTTAATACCCTGAAATGTCTTTTGCAAAGCTGTAAAAACTGAAGTGAAAATTTGTATCTCAATCTTCAAGCCTCATATAGACATTTTTTGCTCTCTTTTTTTATCTAATATTTACTTGGTTTGATGTCTGCATTGGATAGGCTACCTGATATACCTGTTTTCTCTGTCATTGTTGTAAATTACATTCTCTATATGACTTGGGTTATTTGCCCACAATTATATAAAAGCTATCTATGTATATACATATGTACATTTTAAAAATCTGTTTATAATAATGAGGGTGCCAGTAGCTCCTCCAGATGTGGTTGTAGCACCCAGTTGCCACAGTGGTAGTTCACCCTCCAGGACACAGGGGGGCAGCACTGTCGAGGTACTTTAACTTCTGTCCCACCTTCTTCATAAACATGGCTGCTCCCATGGCTCTCAGGCGAGAATTATGTTCTCTGGCAAGGATATTTCGTGGATTCTCACGCTTGGTACGGTATCTAAAGTGTTTGTTTTGAACATTATCTGTGAACTATTCACCAACGTGACAGTTCAGTTCATGAGAAGTAAACATTAAGACTCAGTTTTTGGTCAGAGACGACAGTTGCAGCATGGTGGTGGTCAGACAGTAAATGTCATCTGTAAATATCTATTTATGTGTTTTTATCCACAGGGGCCGAGAGCTTCGGCCGCATGTTCAGCTCACAGTAAATGTAATATAATCAGGTAAGCTGTAGTTTTTCTTATTCTATTCTATTTTTCTATTAGTTTACTAATATCGGTAAAAGAAACACCAGTCTATCGTGACTTTTAAGCTTTTCTACAGTAATCAACCAGGCAGCAGTTATCATTACAACCTTTTAATTCCAGAGGAGTAAATTAAATCTACTTGTTTCCTCTTTTAAATTGTCAGACATTGTGGAAGCAATGCAGCACATGTTGTTTACCATTAGTAAAACATGTAAATGTACCTATATGAGGCATAAATCCATTTTTTAAACCACATTTTTGACTGTAGTATACTGCTTTGTAATGTGTTATACAGTAAGTGCAAAGAAAATCAAACCTAAATGGTATATTATAATGGGAAATAAATCAATAAAGACAAAAAAAATCCCACAGTTATGTATTCAAAAGTGAAAATTCGTTCAATATGTTTTTGTTTGTTTTATTTTACTGGCTCTTACACATGCATAACATGTATGAATGTAATCATTAAATGTAAATTGGGGTTCAAAAACTGTCAGCAACACTGAGCCAAGAGAAATTTCACTCAATTTGCAGAGTGTATGTGGCTCTATCTCTAAATAAGTTAAAACATCTGAAAAAGTCTGTTGCACTTCCAACATTTTACATATATTCAAGACTCAAAACAGGATTGAGTGTCAAGCCAAAAGCATACTAACTACTGTATAAGCAGCTATCTCAAAGTAAAGTTAAAGAATCATTTGTGCTAAATTTTTATTTTAAAAAGACGTGTTAATACGTAAGAAATTATTCACCGTTCTGTCTCTGCAGGTCCCATCTCCCACTGACATCCAGCACTTTCTTCCACACAGCAACAGCGCTCCCATCAACACCTTCATCAGTGAGTCATCACTACACTACACTACACTTCTTTATTCATCTGTTTCTTTCACCGAAGACTTTTTATAGTAGTTGAGTAATAAAGGGATACATTAGACTTGTGCACATTTTCTTGTTTCTTTGCAGATCACCGTCACAGAAGAGCCTGATGTGCTGTATCAGAAGGTGTCATTGATGGTCAAAGGTCACGACAAGGCCGTGTTGGACAGCTATGAACTATTTACCACCATGGCAGCTAAAGAACTGGGTATCACCATCAGCAACATGTGAGTACTAATGCAGTCAATCTGCCACAAAAGACTGCTATCCATTATATCTTTGTCACTGACATCGTTTTGATTCTCCTCTTCCTCTGCCACAGCTCTGAACCTCGCCAGGACATGGAGAGGTTAACACTCCTGAAGTCGGTTCACATCTTTAAAAAACACAGGGTTCAGTATGAGATGAGGACACACTTCCGATGTATTGAGGTGATGAGCCTATGTTTGTTCAAGTAAAAAGTATTTAGGTTCCTTCTAATTGATCAGGCTTTATTGCACTGGGAACTTTGTGCTGTCCTTGCAACTTACAATCAACCCGTTAGTAGCCCATTTGTTTTAAAACAATGTTATTTACACCCCACAGTGATTTGTGATGAGGTCAATAGTCTCCTCTCTTGTTTTGTAGCTGGCTCATATAACAGGCAGCACAGCACAGGTTTACCTTGAATACATCCAGAGGAACCTCCCTGAAGGTGTAGCCATGGAGGTGACAAAGGTAAGTTACTTCAGAATCAGTTGTACACCAGCTACGCTCCCACCTGCTCAGTCTAATTGTGCAAATGGCCTGAAATAATGCTTTTATTTTCACCCCTTTTATTTGTTTTCGCAGACTGCCATAGAGAAGATTCCAGATCACATCCTTGAACCCATGTGGAAGGACCACCCCATTGATGACAAGCCCAGCCAGTGAATTCAGTGATGAGCAGCAGATATTTGGTTGTCATGGACTCATGAAGTGCTCAACATAAAGATTTCAGCAATATCATAAACAGAGTTGAACATCACAGAAAAAGGCCATATATCGAACTTAGTCATTATTTCAACATGTAACTTGTTTTCATTGTCTTTTCTGAGGCAACAATGTGGAGTTAGCTGTATGTTTTTTTTTTCCCAATAAAATAAATCGAGAATTTAATGTCAACTGAACTCACCTTTTTTGTGCTGTTATTTCACCAGAATTGCAATTCTACTTTTACATTAATATTACAAAGTTTTGTTAAAGGGGCACTGTGTAGTTTTGGAGAAGACATTTCCAACGTAATTTTTAAATTTGCAATATTAAAGGTAAAGGTAATAATACGAACAGAAATGTTAATCTTTTCCATAACCTCTTTTCCATTCACCTTTAAACTGTCATTATTCTGTATAAACATATATAATCTGTAGGAAATAATACCAACACACAAGTGATTTTCTTTGTGTTTATTGAATAGTCAGTGCACAAAAATCCTTGAAGGCGAAAAAAAATAAATGAATAAATCACAGAGCAAACATTCATCCTCAATCTAATTTCCTGTTCATAGACCCTATATATTTATCATAGGACATTAGTATTCAGGACTCACCCCTCCTTTTCCTATATCAAACTGAGCTGTCATACAGAGGGTGACTATACATACCTGAAAATATATGTATAATTTACTTAAACTAGTGCTTTTGATACTGAGGTAGAGATCATATGAGATACCGTAATTAATTCACATAAGCACTATTCATAAGGGTGACTTTTCACTTTTAACAAGGTAATAGTTTTACATTACATTTTATGACTTTTGAGTACCTTTTACAACCCTTCATATGAGACCAAAACAAGTCAAATTAGAGAGGTGTTGTCGTGCTTCAGCCCCAGTCTTGAACGGTTATCAGATATCACTATGCTTGCCATGTTTCAGACCCTGAAGCTTCAAAACTTTTATTGGTACAAATAAAAAGAAAGCCCCGAAGCCTCATAAGGCTTCATCCATCTACCACTAACAATACTATACTTTAACTTTATTATTCACACCTGTAATTTTCCTACTGATTCCAAATGATTTCCTGACACTTATCAGTGCAATAATATTGATTTATAAACTGTCTTGTGCTGTATACCCCTCGCTCCTTACTCTCTGTTCTTTCACAGTACACATGTACTTCCACGACAGTTGAGCGCAAATCTTCTGAACTACATTTTCTTCATTTTAAGCCATTAATGATAAAAAAAGATAAGTACCATAGTCCTCTGTGTCTCACCGTCTTCAGCTTCCATCCTGAAAGAGAGAATCTCCAGGCATCAGTGAGGGGGGGAGGATTTGGGCATAAGACACAAGAGGAGGCTCACCTTTTCCAGTTTTCAAGCGAAGAGCCGGACCTCCAATGTCACGCCGCTGGTGAAGGAGGGGAGAGATGTGAGGGAGGGCCTGGGTTCCTGGGGCCCGGGAGGTTAACTGTACTGTGTGCCCCCCTTCAGGAGACAACAACAGTCAGTCTGTTATAATCAACCAAAGGGAGAAACAAGAAGGGACTGCAGAGACTGAAGAGGCAGCAAAATGTACTGAGAGTGCTGAAGAGATGGAAAGAGACAGACAGAGTGGGGGGGGGGGAGAGCCAACACCTGTCTGTGGCTAATTTGTGAAACAGACTAGCTATGATGAAGTTCTGCAGCCATACTGGAGCTATCTGCAGATAATTAAATGCTCTTTCATCTACAATAATAATGCCAAATCATTGTTTGTGCCAGCAGTTCATACAATACAGAGAAACAATAATAAATGCCTCTTCGACATTCAGAAGGCCTAAATTAGCTTGCAAAATCTTAAGAGCTACAATCTTGTGTGATTGGTGTCCACTTTATTCAGTTTCCCATGAGATAGTGCCATTATTGTGTATCACGGCACTTTGCAAATTAATTTATTTAATAATCTGTTACTACAGTTTTCTATTAAAAGGGACAATAACTTAATATGCTATAACTACAGGCATGGCAACAAACATTTATTTTTAGTTAAAATATTTAAGTATAAGAATTAATGATAGAAAGAACAGAAAGAAAGTCCCTTTGTTGCCTTTAAAGTCAAATTAAATATCTTATTATAAACAGCAAGAAAACATGAAAGTCCTTGGTCATATCGGAGTGTTTATCCTTTGCAGATGATGTCCTCCTTTTAGACATGCTACCACTGAATTTTATCTGTGACATGACATCTGGTCAAAAGCATTTCAGTGCCTTTCAAGTGGAGCGGTTGGTGGTGTCCTCCAGAGAAATTTAAATGGTGAGAAAAATAGTTATGTACTTGAGTGACTGAAATTCAAGTTCTAAGCTATTTAACCTGCAATTCATGGATTACTTTTCCTATAGGCATCCTTCAAAGAGCCAAGAGAAATGATTCTTTAAGGGCTCTCGGTCCTCCACACTCATCCAAAAACTTCTATATAATATGTACATTATCTTCACAGTGGTCTTTACATGGACCAAATGTTCTCTTTCTAATATCAAACACTGTTACTGTGCCACTGTGTGCAGTATTAGATTGGCATTGCAATTCATTCTCTTCCAAATATTACATAATTGCTGTAAATTGTAATGACAACTCTCAGACTTGTTTGTGAATAAACCAAAAAAAGGAGAAGTTGAGTTTATTTTTACTTTTATTTTTTTTCTCCACGACTACTTCATATGTCTTGACGATTTTCATAAAACACATTCACAGGTTCACAAAAGTTATGTTAATTACAGTGAATAAAGTGTTTATAACAATTCAAAGAACTGAACACAGTAAAGAGTTAACCTTAACTGAAGTAAATAATAATGGAATTTGCTTTCATTTATAAAAAAGCTACTAGATATCTCTTTCAATAAACTATAAACTATTCATTTAATGC
The DNA here is from genome assembly GCF_965226575.1 of Pagrus pagrus. NCBI lineage: Eukaryota > Metazoa > Chordata > Actinopteri > Spariformes > Sparidae > Pagrus > Pagrus pagrus. The sequence continues at coordinate 12,693,114 of NC_140200.1, forward strand.
CTTTTACTTTGTGTCTTTACACAATAGACTGATAAAGACAAACATGAATGTTTCAAACAGCAATACTCATAACTTAAAAGAGCTGCACATTAATGATATAATATATAAAAATTAAATACTCATGAATACTTGACAAGTGGAATATTGTCTTTTCTCTTGAAAACTGTGTAAGTGTTCAACAATATTTGCTGCACTGCTTGGTGAGGTTATAATACAGTAATGTTTTCCATGTAACAAAAGGAAAGGTTAGGGAGGTCTAAGGTGTACTAAGCTAGTAACAGTGGTGCTTGAGGGCTGTTGCGCACTCTTATATTAATTGTTCCCCACCTTCAAATATGCAGTGTCACCCATTTTTTAATTCTTTATTAATGATCAGAAACATTTCTTAAGGCTCACAGGGTGACTATAACAAGAACCACAGAACATTTAATGAACTTTGACATGAATTTTCCTCGCTTCGAGAACAGCGACTTGGTTTTAACAGCTTTTTCTCAACAACGTCAAATAGTTCCTACAGTACCAACAGTATTTCATTAACAAAAAGGTAACAGAATGCGAGGATGCCTTTACATTGTTAAAAACTGTGAGGCATTTCTGTGTCCTCGGTTGTCATTAGTCTTTTTCACATTATTTCTTTGCCAGTAGACAATATCAATAACCAGACATTTGGCCACAGACTTTGTATAACACATAAGTGAGGGGCATTTAATTTACTGCACCACTTTAGGCCCCTTCTACATTAACAGCTGCTTGGTTATTGTTTTTTAGGGCAGGCTGTGTTAAAAGCGTCGGCCACCAGGGGGCCCTGGCCACCTCTGGCCTCTGCCAGGTGGGGGGTGAGGCGGAGGAGAGACCGGTCCATTGTGGTAGCTGTGTAAAAGGATAAAATCACACATTGGATTCTTGGCTTTGGCCAATAGGTGGCACACTCTGATAAGAGCACCCATCTGAACTATTCCAATCAGGGTCCTCATCCCCTCTCAGTTACTGTGCAGTTACTGGAATGGCAAAATACATCGTAATGTCTTTTCATTATTTCATGCACTATTTAAAAGTATGCTTTCAAATAGTTGAGCAGTAAGTATGTTTTTTATTTATTTATAAGTAACATTGACTCAACATTAGTAAGACAAACTTTGGGCAAACACTTATATTATCTCATCTATTTGATAGACAAACTGAGAAGGAAATGTGATAATTAGAGGAAGTTAAAGTGAAGCTATAATGAGGCTTAAAAGAAAAGGGACAGAAAGGACTGTGCATTGTGTCACAACCCTCAGTCTTTTGGCTTGCAGTGTAATATAACTAGTGTGAGCATGTCTCAAATGCTTACCAGAATTATTTTTAAATCTATTTAGGTGTCTTAAAAAGCGTGCAAGTAAAGTGCCGAGAATTGTGACTTGCAAAGCTTGAGCAAGATATTAAAATTCGAAAAGCTCTTACCCTCTCGGGCCGCGGGGGTGGAAGTGGCGTGGAGGTCCAGGGGGCAGCATGCCACGGCCTCGAGGGTGTGGTGGACGCCCTCTGAAACCAGGATAACCTGGAGGAGGAGGCGGAGGGGGTCCGTGCCTACAGACAGGGAAAGGCATTGCACCGATACAAGACATTTGTGTGCATTTTCAGTTAAATGAAAACACACACCTACTCATTAAAGGCTTGTGATTTACAAAATAATTTGCTACAGAAATAAATGGCTCAAATGTACAGGTATTTGATCCCCACACAAAAGACTCTACCTTTTAGAACAGAGGTTCTTGAACTCAGGAGGATCATTCTTAAATCAAACAACCATGTATCCGGTCTTTCTGGTTACCCTGAGTGTCTGCACACAATATTGTGTGTCTTTGTGTGAGTTGCTTACCTATGCATGGGTGGGAAGGGGCCTCTGAGGTGCATGGGAGGTGGTGGGGGAGGAGGAGGAGGAGGGCCCATGCCCATTGGTCCACCCCTACCTCGATGACCTCTTACGTCTGGGTAAGGTCGCATCCTCCTCATTCCTCTGCGAGGGAAGTGCAGTATACCCATAAAAGCTAAACATTTTCATTTAAAATGCACACACATCTTATCAAACACACATCAAGGGCAGTTGTTTAACTTTGGATTTAACTCCCCTACAAAAAAAAGAAAAACAGAGCAAAACATTTATACTTAACATCATGCGTTTCAAATGTCAGTACCTCATGGGTGCAAATCCATTCATGGGTCCATCTTTTGGTCGTCCCCTCCCATGTCCAGGTGGACCAAACACTTTCATCATGCCCCGCCCACCACGCATGCCACCTCGATTCATCCGACCCCCTCGACCACGACCTTTAAACCCACGGCCCCTGAGGAAGAGAAAAAAATAATATGAGAAACGCTAGCTAGGTTTGAATGGACAATATTGAAATCAGTACAAATCAAAGAAGACTTCGGGTGAAATGTTTACATGTGATGGGGTGGAGTTTTCTAAGAATTTGTATAAAAACAAACTTTTAGCAGTCGACCAGTTCACCTTAAAAGCTGCCATCTTTGGTAAGTGAAGAAACGTACGTTAGCATGGGACAATTATTATTTTGATCGTTTTTAAACTACCCCTCTGCAACCGATTGAAATTTCATTCGGTTTGGGCCTGTTTAATTTGATTGAGATGTTTATCTGGAGCATTTTTATTCTGTCTGGCCTGTTAAACCAAGTACAATCAGAATATGAGGCTCCACGTAAGGGCAGTTACTGCCACTTAACCACTAGACTAAGTTCAATCATGTATAGCTGTAATAGTCAACTCTGTACATTGATGAAACCCAAAAGAAGTGAGGAAAGATTCCCTTCAATACCCAGAAATGACACAATGCAACGCAAATATATATACTCCAGTTTTCAGCAGGGCATGTTTTGGCCTTCCATTAGCATGCAGTTTAACAAACCATAAATACAGTACTAATAAATAAATGCAGTATTAGGCAGTAAACTTTAAGACTGACCGAGCTTTGTTGTCCATTGTGGGTTTCTCAGATTCATCCTTGGAAGGTTTTGAAGTTTCTGTCATCTTTTCTTCTGTGTCTGCGTCCATCTGAAAGGATGCAGGTCAAGATTAATATGCAGCCCTATGTTACAATGGAAATGTTATATTTCCTGTACACATACTATTTGCAACACCTGCCTTGACATAAAAAGATTTCTACATGCATTTTGCTTCCACATACAAAATATATCATTCATACTGCAGAAAGAGAAAAAAATATAGGGCATTTTGCCATTTTAAAAATGAATTCATGCAGAAATAAAGTGCAAGTTCCCTGCAGTTATGAGGTAATCAAGCATGATGTTAACAAATGGGAGCTTAATTCCCAAAGATTCATCCGATATGTAGAAAAACACATTTGCAGGCACAACTGATGAATCACTCTTTGATGTTGTAGGAGGTAATTTTTTTATTATCACTGATGAACAACATATTTAGGCATTTCTACAATGTGACACAAGGCTGTCAAAATTTTACTCAGCAGATCGTGGAAACATTAAACCTCAGCGTTGCATTCATTGCATCGCTCTGTCACTGGGTGTGATGGACTGTGCATGCCTCATATTGAAACAGGTGACATATTCGCAAGTTAGGCACGGACAACTGCAAGTCAGAGCTCGACAGTGAGGAAATTAATAGTCCCTGGATAACAGCTGTTAGACTGCATCGCAGCATCTGCGACACTGATAGATAGACTGACGACTTAAGTGATATATAGTAGGGGAAAGGTAAGGGGGGGTGGACACTAAGCACGAACCTGCCACTCAACATACTTGGGGAATGTGAGATGACTTACAAAATTTGTCCTGAGGGAGCAACCGTCCCAGAAAGCCGCTGCTGAAACTTGTTTTACTTGCAGTGTGTCTGATACTTTTGCTGAAAAGCCAGCAATTCACATGAGCTTAAGATTAGGCATGCAGGGTATGGATACCAATAACTATCTGCTTCTCATGGCTAGTTTAAAATACACAAATGTGAAATTCCTAAACTGTAGTAACTGTGTGGTCTTTTACTGGTTTTAAAGACTGCATTAAAGTCAAGTGATGTCATTTTCTAAACCTACCAGACTGTTATACTTGTTTTAATAGTTGTCTTTACCCACGTCATCATTATCCCCCCTTCACTGATGATTTTTGATCAGAAATCTAATTGGGTTTGTATTTCTGTAAAATGTTGTGATATTTGATTTTGTTGTGCTTTTGAGAAGATTTCAAAAGGTTCAGGTATACATCGTATATCCTGAGTGTGTAGATGCTGCGCTTGTTAAGCCAACTAAATCAATTTGGCTACATATTATTGGCTCTAATTTTACCAGTACCGATAAATAACCAAATTATATAAATGTTCCAATATCAGGCCAATAATATCAGGGTTTGAGAAATTTTTTAGCATCTTTATAGTAATTTTAAATGTATGCAGTATCTAAATTAAAAGTTGATATACTTTCTCTTAACTATGTGTACACTCAGTTGCCAGTTTATAAGGTGCAGCTAGCTAAAATATATGGAAAAGCCCTTCAATTCATCCTGCCTCAATAAAATTCAAATGATCCAGTTTTAGTTATGGTCTGTCTGGTGGTGAACTGTACCTCTATACATTTAGATCCACTTGGACAAATAGATAGACTCCTCTACTTGCATATATTACTGTATGTTGTAGAGATAACAATAACGCGAGACTTTGTGGAGCAGCAGCTTGAAATGCATAATGACAATGGGAAGAAACATGACACCATTAAACTGTAACCACGTCATGGAGGACTGTCGCGTACACATACATTATCAGTGTTATTTTAAAGGTGCGTTGAGCGTCACGGAAACATTTTTATCCTGATCCTGATCCTGAGAGGCGGTTGGAGCTGTGTCACTTTAATTATTAAGCTGGAGGCTCCTGTGCAACAAATACACGACAAGCCTCTGATAATACTGTCAGTGGTTTATACACTGGTGAGTTTTAAGAGCTAATGTTTAAGTAACCCGGCTAAATTATGATGCAGAGCACCAGCAGGGCCGTGTCTAACTCCTGGGTTTACATCCAGTGCAGCTTTGATTTGCAGGATGTTTTCTCCCAAACAAGTTGCTTCATTTAACTCGTCTTCACGCAGGCATTCGACATTTGGATAACCAGTTTTCTTTTTCAAAACACGAAACAGAAAAGCCGAATAACAAATGTGTATTTTATCATTAGTCATGTACGAGAGGGGCGTTCCTGTGATTTTGCAAACGCGTTGGCCAAAAGAAAATGGATGACTTACTTTTGTTGCTGATGCAAGCGAGGAGGTAGATTCTAAAAGTAATATAATTTTCCTATTTGCTAAGAAAAATAAAAAATATATTAGAAAAATAAAAAATGTACAAAATTTCCGACAGCTTCTGTGGCTCCTTCGTGTTTTGAAATGGCGGCTTCGTCAGACTAGCCCACATCCCAGGTTGGGATTTCTTTGTGAGGGACACATTATGTGAAAGTCAACGCCCACCCCGGAGGAATCCTGGCGTCTGATTGGCTACATGTAGTTCTGATCCCGCCTACGTTCGCTAGTTTGACATTCTGATTGGATGAATGGGTTGACGTGCGTTCTGCTTGTACTGCTCACCCTGAAGATAGGTCATTAATTAAATGGGCCACAAGTTCAACATACAACGCTGATTTATTGAAGATGGTTGAGTAGAAAACATGTGTGTGAATAAAACCTGCATCTGACATAATAGATTTATGTAAACATGTTACACACGCCTGATGTAGCCTATTTTATATGTAAAATAAAAAAACACATGAAGAGTTGGATAGACAACTGGACTCATTTACAAAAAACAAAAGGACTAATTATTTAATAGCTTTCAGACACAACAAAACCTTAAAATAACACGCATCTATTTAAGTCCTAAAATATACCAGTAAACAAAGTACACGAGGTTAAAAACAGTATCAACCTGTTTCTGTTAACGCAAACAGGAATATTGGAGTCTGCATCAGTAAAGCTGTATTTCATACCCATCAAGATATCATCAGCGAAAAATATACATATCAACAAAAAGCACACTCAATTTTCCAAACACTGAATTCATAATTCAAACACAGGCAGCCTCATATACAAAAATAATTGCCAAATGCCCGAAAAACAATATTTACATCAAGGGAAGGGCTGAAAAACAGAAGGAAAAACATAAAAATGAAATGTAATCATTAAGTTATCTTTAAGATATTGCATGTAAAACTAACTCCATCAAATGTCCAGATGAGAGTTAACCTGATGCGTAAAAGTGGTCCATGCACGTCCGTTACGCGCGGCTCAGGATGTCTGAGAGCTTGTTGATGTATTCAATAGTGTATTTGAGGGTTTGTATCTTGGTCAGGGGTTGTCCTCTCTTGCTGTAGTCCGGCGGCAGGTAGTCACGGAGCTGGTGCAAAGCCTCCGCAAGACTCCTCATCCGCATCTTCTCCCTCTCGCTGGCCTTCACGCGCCTTTTGGTGGACATCTTGGGCTTGCTCATCCTCTGCGATGCCGGAGTCGCCCTGCGTCCCGAGAAGCCGACGGACAGATCGCTGATGTCCTGGTGCCGGCTGGAGAAGCACATCTCCGGTGAAGAGCAGCTGGAGTCCATGGAGGATTCCGGTGAGGCGGACTGAAGCGAGTCCTGATCCTCTCCGAGGCTACTCCACTCAGACAGTATTCTCGATGTGACAGCTTCCAGGTTCATGTTAGAAATATCCCGAGACTTCCAGACGTCCATGTAGCGAGGATGACATCAGGCAGATTCTGTGAGGGGGATTTTGCCAAAGCGTTTTTATACAGAAGCAGATCTCCGGAGGTTTATGGGTTCACAGCTCAGGCGAAAAAAAAAAAAAGTTCAAAGAAAACCTCAAGTGCCAAAATGCGACCTTCCCGAAGGACGTCGTTCGTTATCACTGGGGTGTGAATAAGGCTAAATAGACGGATAATGTGATGGAAAGAAAAATAATTAGATTCCTTTTGTGGGGAATTACTCTTTAAAGTCTGCACGACGACAATTATCAGTTTGATGTGATTTGTCTAATGAAGGAATGAGAGGATGCTGTTTCACCTGAGAGCTTCACACCTCTCTGGCAAGTCAGGCCTGCATGTGTCTTCAGTCTGGAAGTTTATAGTCAAGTCAGCATTATTTTTTGACTTGGAGCCTCACGGAGCCACATTGCTTGAAATATATATATGAATATATGGTTCAGAATCAGCAAGAGGTAGTTTGTAAGTCAAGTCTTCTTGAACTGCATCTTAAAATCTTATTGCTACCTGGAGGAATGCTTCTGGTTTCTAATGCAGGTTTTCCAGTTTGACAAGCCATCCGTCAACTGTAAAATATCCTTCACAAGAAAATGACACAGGACACAACTTGTTTTGAAAGACAAGTTGATTTGCACTGGAAAACAATCAAGGAACGAGGAAGGGGAAAAAAAGAAGAAAAAATAAGACCTAGTCTAGGACTGAGTTGTTATTTGGGCAGAGGATGCAGCTGTCACCAAGCTCCTGCCAGACCTTTCATGTCTGCAAAAGGTGTCTAAGGCCTCACTCATGATCAAGGGGGCCAACACTGGCAGGTTGTAAAACCAATAGCTCAGCGTCCCCCTCAGCTGCAGTGGCTGCCTCTCTCTTAAGTGACATGTAGCTTGTCAAACAGCAGTGGGAGAAAACAAGCTCACATGCTGCTTCTAAATGGCGTTTAATGCTGAAAACTGTGCTAATCCACAACCTTCAACCCTGATTTACATAAACTGTTCCTTTCAGGATCAGAGCAACAGGTTTTGGCAAAGCAACAAAACATTCTTGAGGAACTTATTTATTACAATTTCATGTTTCGGTTCAAGCTTTTCAATGTCACGACATCTAATGACACAACTTTAATAAAAATCAATATTGTTCTTTGAATTCTGCTGAAAAATTCACTCCTCTCACTTATTAAATACTTCAAACTTCAATTTTCTTGATTAACGGGGCACTATGTAGTTTTGCAGAAGAAATTCAAACTCAGAATTAAAAGAATTTCAATATTAATGAGGTAATAGCACAAACATAGAAGTATTTATTTTTTACATAACTGAATAAACAAGCTGTTCTCAGAGGAAAATAAGGTCCACAGAACACTGTTAGAGGCTTAAAAGGTGGCAGGGTCCGCCAAATATAAAATGAAATTGTGTTGTCCTTTAAGGTCAGTTTATTTGTTTATTTATTGTTTATTCAGTCATGGAAATGAAGAAAATGCTTGAAAAATGACTTAAAGATAAAATATGTAACATTTCTGCATTAAAATGTCAAAATCTACTCGATCTTTATTGTATATTTTGTTGAGCTGTGTACTTACAATCCCAAATATTTCAAACAATATTCAAACCAGGAGAAATCCTAATTCTGTGTGTAACGGAGCATTTCATTTGTTCGTTCTGGAAGAGAGTCTGAGAGTGAGGAGGGAGGCACAACATGAATAATATAGTTTTTAAAACCAAATTGAGAACGTATATGCAGGTTTTCTAAACACGGACAAACTCACTAAAAATAAATTATTGACTCGTTTCAGTGCCAGGAGACGAGTTCGTCCTGGTTTGTTTTTTTCTTTGTGTGTCATATTCGTCATCACAATTACGCCATAAAAACAGAACAGTGAAAAGCAGCAGAACATATATTTGCATCGTCAGACTACATAAAAAAAAAGACATTAAACTTTATTTAAAAGTCTTATAGCATTCTGATATAGACAAATTGTTTGTTTCTGTGGCTGAAAAGGAAAGCTGCCAAAGAGTGAGACATCATGCTTCTCTCTCATCTCTGTTGTGAGTTGCACATGCGTAATACCGATCAGCTGACAACAGTGGTTACTTTCTGAATATCTTTTACATCGCACCTCTTTCAAACTCAGTGCTGAGGATGGATGGAAAAGTATGAACAAACTAGTCCAGTGTGCAAGGGGTAGAACATTTTGAAACATCACCTCGTCTTTGAACACTTCTACCCGAGTCATGTCACAACATTTTTTTGGTTTTTAAACAATGAAGACAGCAGCTTCCATGATGCCACACTACTTAAGTCTTTCGTTTTGTTTTAATTGAGACCCCAAGCGGCATAAATAAAAATAATTATAGATTCATTCTCTGTCACTTGACTAATCCAGTAATTGGTGCAGCTCTACTGTAATAAGCTAATAAATGAGAAATTGAGTAAAGATTTTTAAGGTTTAGAGTAATCTTTCATATTCAACATAAAATAGCTTACATGTTCTTGTGCATCGTCCTGTAATGATGCTGCTCACTTTAGGAATTTCAGTCTCAGCCTCTCTGCCAGTGGCAGCGGACTCTCACCACAGATCACTGAGTCATCACTATCTAACACAGTGACAGGTGACGCTGGAGTCTGAAGGAACACATCGTCACTCGCATCAGCTGGTGAGACAGTCTGGCTTTTAGTTGATGCAGGCATGCTGTTCGTCTCAATATCTACATTGCAATTCTGAGATTTTAGTCGTGATAACTGGACTGGAGCCATTTTCGCTGTTGGTTTGGTTGAAACAGGTTTCAGGGGGAAGTCTGAAAGGGAGCCCTTGATCTTGTTTACTGGCTTGAGCTTCGCCTTTCTTTGCGCTCCAAGCTGCTGGTTCTCTGCATCGCTCTCCTCGCTGGATGAGCCCACGCTCTTACACACACTCTTCTTGGTGGTGTGTGACACGTTTTTGTCACTTCGATCTGGGCCAGAGTGGCACGTCTGTGGTGGGCCAGCCGCTGAGGGAATGGCTTTTCTGACAAATTTATATTTCTGTGGAGGCTTTTGGGAGCCGTTACATTTGTCCTTTGTCTTATTTTGAGTTTGTAGTGCAGGCCTCAGCTGCTGCTCTGAACTGTGAGTGTCTGTTTTATTTGTTGCACACTGCCTTCTGTCAGTGAGTGGTTCTTTGTTGTTAACAGCAGATTCCTTTCCTGACAACTTGCTGCCAATCCGTCCACTTGGTTTTGAGTTATGAGAAGAAGTGTGTTTGAGAGGGGCTAACTCATAGTTTAGTAGTTTTGAGACCATGTCAGTGGGGATCTCCATCTGGTCAACAGCTTTATCTGTGTTCCTCATGAGCACCCTGTCCCTAAGAGAAAGCTCTGGAGCAGATCTGGAGTCTCCTTCTTTGACGTCACATGAGGTTTTCAGCTTGGTGTTTTCGCCCGCCGTTTCCCTGGCCCCACTGTCTGTGCTCAGCTTGTGCTCAGTGCTGTGGTTTGTGGCTGATGGAGAGGATGTGAAGGACAAAGCCTCCCAGTCGATATCACTTAGGTGTAGAGCGTCGATAACAGCAGAGACAGACGGTGAAGCAGCAGCCTCTGGTTCTGCTTGAGACTGAGGCGTATTCGGGCAATCACCCAAACTGCCGTTGTCTTCCTTCGTCTTCCGCTGCTGTTTATTGTTCACTGGAGTGTCCAGGAGCACCACTTCTGGTTCCTCTGTGCTGGTAGGGAGTACAGTTTGTGATTGAGCGTTAGAGGAACTCTGAAGGGTCATCTGAGCCAAGAGGTCTGAAATACCATCTGAGATCAGATCAGCCGGCTTCTCCTTTTGACTCTTTGGCTTCCTCTCTGTAAAGAAGATTGAGACTGAATGTCAGAGAACGCTTTAATGACTACTTTGAACATGTTCACTGAAAAGTTAGCAATCTCAGTGGTTTCCCTACACATTAGGAAGTGAAGCTCTACAGCAGTTGTGGCTGGGGAGGGGGGAGCAAAGTACAACCTGCATAAAGTGACAGCGAAGCCTGTGAGACAGACACCTCTCTGCTGCATCAAAGCTTTTGGTGTGAACTAGTTGAGCTGCCAAACTCTACATTTTCAGGTGTCAGAGCGGCTGTAATAGACAGCCTTGAAAAACAAGTCAAAAGCTCCAGGTGCCTTTGATCAGGACGCCCTTGTCAGCGGCACAGTGAGTGTGGGAAGTTTTGGAGCTTATCAAGTCTGTGGGAGGGCTCACATTTTTTGTTTGCTACATTGTTAACTTCATTAAAAAATGAGTTTATTGAAAGTGAATATTACAAATTATCGTCTTACTTTTGGTCTTTTTCTCTTCAGCCAGAGCTTTGTCTCTCAGGTAGCTTTCCACCAGCTCTGGGAAGGCCACACGGAAGAGAGACTCTTCCTCCACCGTCCTCACCTCACCTTGATCCTGTGAAGGCCGATCCTCAGGAAACACATAATGTTCTGCAAAAACCCCAAACATCAAGGTCAGGTCCATATCGGTCTCAACAATTCTCTCATTTATCTTATTTAGGACAAAATGTTTTTTGTTTTTTTTTCCTTTACTGATACAAAAATTGCGGTAAAGCATCACTGGAAGGCATTTTGGAGAAATGCAGCCTAGAAAATTAAAATAAACATCAGAAGTGTTTTTAATAAATCCATCAAAGTGTGCTTTAGCCTGAAGCAACAGCATCAAATGTCTTTTGTCAGACCAACAGCACAAAAACACAAAAATATTACATTTACTATAATGTTAGTAAAGGGAAATCAGCAAACCCTCACATGTAACAACCTGGAACTCTCAAATGTTCATCATCGTCATCTCTGCTTGATAAAATGACCTAAATGATTGACTGATAATCACAATAGTTGCAAATGAATGTTGATCGACTAATTAATGAAGAATGAACATTTTGTAGCTGCTGTACTTTCCCAATGGCACTATTTGCAGATGCTCCTCTGAACAAACGCAGACAAGAATGTATAAATACTATACACAAATACAGGACATTTTATTCTAAATGCAAGTATCATAGCCTTTTAACTCATAAATGCAATAATTGCTTTTCAACCACTTTCTTGTTACAGGGATTTTGGAATACATACACACTTTAGCGTGAGATTAAGTTTACAGTAACATTCATTAAACTGCATGATACAATATAACAAATGAGGAACCGCATTCTGAATTAGTTGATTGAGACTTTCTCAGGCTGCTCACGTCGGGCCGGCTTGTTAGTGAAGTGGACTTTGATATGACAGATTTCCCAGCCTGGGGAGGAAGCCAGTTTAGCACCTAGTGGCTGTTGTGACTGATCTGTCACCTCTGAACCCCACCTCACAGCAAGTCACTAACAGACAACCCGGTGACGAGCACCCTGCACCCCCAACCTCTGCTTACTGCAGCAGTCGTGTCACTCAACCCAGAAGATGTTTTCTTAAACATCGCTTTTTCCTCTGACTGCAGGAAAACAGAGGATTACAGAAAATATTGAAGTGAACAGCATCCTGTGTTGGTTTAAACTGACCTGGTGTGCTCCAGATGATTTCGAAGCAAGCGACGGCATTCCTCACCCTCGGTTTCAGTATTCTTTGGGAGTAAAACGTGTTGATAATCAAAAATAAGCTTTTATTACAACAAAGTTACTGAAGAGACACTTTTTAGTTGCTAAAAGTTGAAATTGAACTTGGCGGGCTACCTGAGGGGCTTGATTTGGGAACACATTTCCCTTCCATACTTCCTGTTCATCAACTCTGCGTAGGTCATCAAGACTAAAACCTTTTCACTGGTGTAGTGCTTCGGCCACTCCATCTTATCATAGGCAAATTTCTAGAAAACAAAACCATCTTTTAGATGCAACTCACTGAAGAAATAACTTATCAAAGATGTCATTTAAATCAAGCCATTACCTGAATCAACAACATATTTGGCTGCCTCCTTTTGAAATGTGACACAGGCTTATCCTTGGAAATCAGGAACTCAGTAATGATCTGCAAAATTTTATTTAAATATTAAAAACCATATACTTTAGATGAAACAATAAGCACATGAAAACAGCTGTACCTCTGTGAAGGGGAACTGTTGACTTGCAAGTGTTTTCCTAAAAAAAGAGAGAAAGAAAACACTTAAAAAAGTGAAATCGACACAATACTCGACTTTTAAAGCCAATTTAACTGATCAAATGTTTTTATTTAAAATTTTCAATAGGTGGTGTGGTAATGTCATCATTGTGAATAAGTTTGGCCACAAGTCATCAAGTGAAAATTTTATATTGTGACAGCCTTAATTGATAGATTTACTACAGTCTTGGTCTTCTTTTTGATTAGTTGTCTTTATGCTCTTGCTTTCTCATGCCGTTAAACTTTCGATTTTCATTTCCTGCATTTACATCTACCGTTTTTGTGAAGAAAAAAAAAATTAATCTAGGGTTAATTTCCATCAGGTCACATACTTTCTGATGTTTGCCTCAAAAGACAAGGCCTGGCGTGTCTGTTCATAGCAGTGCCAGTCACAGGGACACTGGTAATCAAAGTCCTGAGGCTGACAGAAATGTTTGCTGTCGCACAGCACACAGCCGCTGCGTTCATGTGCCTTTGCTGAACCTGAAAAAAGGGAGGAGATGAATCAGAGTAAATATCTGATGAAACTTATGTCTCATGCTTTTTTTACACATGGCAGAGGAGGTTGTTAAGCTTTGTATATTCGTTTGTATAAACTGATTTCTATCTTTTTTTTAAATAGGAGAAGTAGGTAAAAAGCCAAGCCAAACAACCAACCTTAAAATCTAACACATTACTACGACTCAGGTGTTAAATCAGAGGCTTATTCCGACTAATCCATCTCTCACATACGTGTATGTTTTAACATCGCAGGTTAAATCCTCTCGGGACACCCCTCCCCTCCCCTTTGCTTGCCACCTCTTATCAGGATCAGCCAAAGGGTCAGAGTTCAAGGCAGGGCACCACTTACCAGGATGTCGACATACGTGGCAGTGAGCGACCTTCTTTACGACTCCCTCAGACACACCTGCATTCTCCTCCTTCCACTTGATGAACCTGAGCCGATTAGCAAGAGGTTACAAGTGCACAACCACAGCACAGAAAAGAAAAAAAATGCTTATCTGCAATCAAAATGCAAGAAAGATGAGTGTGTGTTACCTACCTCTGCAGAAGTGTTTGTCCTTTAATCATCTGAATGAGCCTCAGAGCTTGCTCTCTACCAACACCAGGTATGCCCTTGTGGAAGAAAGCCAATGTACAGTTAACATCCTGTAAATCATTCATATCAGTGATTTTAATGCACAAATTTCAGATTAAGGTGCCCTTCTTACTTTAGGAATATAATCACAGCCCAGGAAGATGGCCAAACCGACAAGATTCTCTCTGGAAAGACGTAACTCTGTTTCTACCCTGGAGGTCCTGTAACAGTCCACCTGAGGGTCCTGGACGGGAAAGAGAGGAGCAATATGCTATATTTTTTGATCTGGTGGAATTGAGCATACGTACATGGAAGCAGTGATGATGTCACTGTGTGTTGTAGTTGTTTGTGTTTATGTTGAAAAGCATAATAACATTTTGTAATAATAATATGCTGTTTACTTTTTAGTTAATAACCTGACTAGTGATTTGACCTACAAATATTGACAGTTATTTTGTCTAAAACTAGATTCAACATCCTAAACTCACAAGCAAAATTGAATAAGTTGCTCTTTTTAAAATACATAAAGTACTGCAAAACAAAAAACAGTACATAACAGCAAGTATACCTAATTCAGTACTATAGCTTCTAGTTTTCAGGAGGCAATTTAGAGCAAAAACATAGACTAAAGAATTTCATTTAGGAAACGATATGGTAAGAAAAATACTATTGCAATATTTTTAAAAGCTATTATGAATGATAATTTTTGCATAACAATTTTCACTTTTGCTGAGAAAAGCAATTTTAAAATATGATGATGTGACATTTGTTGGGGGACTGTTCCAAACAAACATGTTTGGGCCAGGGCATCTGTGTTGGCTTCTGTTATTTGGATATAGCCCTTTGCCATGTTTTGAATTAAGTAATATTTTGATTAACTGTGCAGCCTGACTGGAAATCAAATGGGAACACTCCTGGAAAAAATGCAGCTCTGACGGGTGTCCAGATGTTACTTTGGTACTCTGGAGAAAGTTTAATCGAAATCACAGGCATATTTTTAGTCCTTATAAGTAACAGTTTGAACTGAAGAAGCCTTTCAAGTGAGCGGTCAAGCATCTTCTATCAAACACCAGCCCTGAGATTTGGGTTCAGCCCTCTCCACATGTTGTACATTGTTGATTAGATGAACTTTCCCAACATACTTTGCTGTTCATGTTGAAGTTCCTGTAGACAGTCCGGGCTCCATACAAGAAAGCGTCTCCATCATTAGTGATGCAGCCGTCCACCAGGCCCTGTGAGTCCAGGTAGGCGCACATGGCCTCAGCCTCCCCAGCAGCTGTCACCCATGGCACACCAAGATAGTCCAACATCTCTGCACACTACAGAGGACAGGAGTGCTTAAAAACAACATGCATGTGACTGACTGACTTTGGTGACAGATGCAGGAGAGTGGAGGACCAACCAACCTCTCTTAGCACAGCGTTAAAGCGCCCTCTGCTGGTGTTTTTTGTGGACTTCGCGGCAGGAGCCTTTTTGAATCCTCCATATCTTGTTTCTGTCCTCTTGCTCATGGTTTCCGCTTTGAGTTTAGGGGCTTCTCCTTCCATCACAAAGACGAGCTTCACCCCCATGAGCGTCAGGGATGACATCCTGAAAAACAAATTCCTGGACACAAAAGGACATCGCTTTTAAGTGATGGTTGTCCAGCAGAAGTTACGGTTCTAAAGATTAGAACTGAAGCTAACTAAGCTAGCTGATAAGTGACAATTACCTCAGGTGGGGTTTGGTTACTCTCCCCATCATTGCCTGGACGTGCTGGGCCTCGCACACCCATAAGCTCAGGTCAACTGCCAGCGTCTTTCCGCTCAAACTGTACAGCGGCACCGACTCACGAACCGGCTCGACGATAGACCACAAATCGTGAACACCCATAACTACCCCAAAAATGGGTTTTAACCGATTTAACTTGAGGGAAACGCGCAGAAAACGTCAATGCTACTCAACACAACACAGAACAACGAGCCGGAGATTTCAAACGGTGGCGCCGCTGGGCCACGTTCCAATTCGTTGAAGGACTCCTTACTACGCTACCTTGTTGCGGTATAAACTGTTGCAAAGTTGTAAAAGAAAATAAATTCGACCTTTGAGTTGAATTTAAGTCATCAATAAGCGTTCTGTCTCGTAATTTTGCTAGTCAATCTGTCAAGTATCATGATTATAAAAGAACAAGGTGGAATAGAAGGATACGGTGTCGCGGAGTTGATCGAAGCCAAATGGACGTCATATAAAAGCGCCTCCTTAAGCTTGTTGCCATGGATACGAGGCTCATGTTTATGGACTGAGGGCTTTTTACTTTATTTTATTTTTCCACTTTCTTTCTCCACTGATTTTCTTTTTAACCATGGACTTAAAAATGCACCTAGAAATTGTAGGTTTAATTAAAGATCCCAACTTTCATGTTGCCAAATGTGTTGCCGAGGTAAACCGTTCATTTCTGTCTTTTGTTTCATGTATTTGACACGTTTTCACCGGGATGTTAACACTTTTGACTATGCACAACAGGGACTAAAACAGAAGTTTCCTGAGGCATTCGTGGATCCAAAAATTCAACCGCTACTCGAATTTGACTGGCACACCTACCTGTGTAACAAGAAAAGGGTAAGTCATCAGATTATACTTGTTTTGAAATCCTCCAGCTGTCCTGGAAATTATTTATTATCAAACCTTCTTTTCATGTATGAATAGAGAGCTGTGATGCGATCTGAGGCTCTGCACAGTGTTTTATATTCTCCACCAGTGTTGGAAGGAGATTCATCATAGAAAAGGCAGTGAGACTGCAAAGTTATAGCCTCTTAAAGGCCCTTCACACCCATGTTTTCACAATCATTGGTGCTGAGCAGACTTTTGCTGGGCGCTATGCTTTCAAACACACACTCTTTTTGTACAAAAAAAAGAGCAATAAAGGTATAGATATATAATTTGTGATATCCTTGCAACTTAATTCAACAAACTATTGGGGCAGAACATGGATGTCAATCAAACAAATGCCCACACAGTATTGAGCAGTGGTCTTATCAGGCAAAATAAATAAAAACAAGTATAAGCAGTAAAAGTAGAAAAGTACAACTAAAGTATCAAGTAAAATACTCATTAGGAAGCCGAATGGAGCATGGTAAGATTATGCTACTCCCAGTTATGTTATTATATTATAGTTATGAAATTATTAAGGATGTATTTCTGTGTATAGCACAGAAGCATTCAAACGTAAGTAGTTGAAGTACGGATACATTTAATTAACTTGTAACTTGTATTTCATAAATTATCATGTTTTTTATTAGTATTATTTTAATCTGTTAAAATAATTTGTGAGTAAACCTTTCAAATGAACACAGTCGGGTAAAGAGTACGATATTTGCCTCTTAGATTCAATACAGTAAAAGCGTAAAGTAACATAAAAGTAAGTACAAGAACATCTAATAAACAGTACTTTGATCAATATACTTACTTTCAAATGTTGTTCTACATTGACTTGCTCATTTGAAATGACTTGTGAAATTTCAGCAGGTGAATGATATGGCAAATAATAATAATAATAATAATGATAATAATAATAATAAACATTATTGATATAGCACCTTTTTAAGACACAGATACAAAGGGCTTTACATTAAAACAGCTGAATAAACACAAAGCGACAAAAAATTGGCAAGCTAAAAGCCATGACAATGAAACAGAAAGAGAGTAACACAGAATGTTGTGAAGCCAAAAAAAAAACTTGATTTAAAAGACAAAACTGAGTCTGCAGCATCTACACAGCAAAATACGACTGTAGTTTGATGTGATGGTTATTCTGAAATGCTGAATCACAAAACATTTGTCGTCCAACTCGTCCAATGTTGTGATTCAAGGAGCTGCGTGGCGAAGTGTGGCAGTACTCCAGCAGCCTGATGTGCTTTCTGAACGGCATCCTCCTCGGTAATGAGAAAGATCTCGCCAGCTGGGCCAAGAGTCAGTGGAGCTTCACTTTCACTCGGCCGGAGGCTTTCTACATGGCTCTAACTGAGGACTACTATGCCAAACACCTCCAGAAAACTGGGGCAAGTCACAGTCACATAAATAACAATTATAGGTTAAACATATGGATGTAGGGGAAGTTAATTTTCTGCTTGTGGTGGGTATCATACTACATAGTCATAACGTATTTAGAACATAATTGGATTATCAATTACATGCAACTTTTTACTTTTTTGAAATGAATGTCTAGGAAGCTTTTAGTTAAAGTGATCAGTGGCTCTTCTAGCTGAATATTAATCTGTAAAATATGGCATTTATTAAATTTATTATCCTTGAACGTCTCTCTGTCTTGTCATTATAGCATCAGTTTGTCTTCATGGACATTGACATAGCAGGCGAGGCAGCAGGGAGGTTATTGTTTGAGGTGAGGAAACTCTGACACATGAAGAACAAATTCATGTTTTTCTACTTTTCTACCTTATAGAAATGATTTAAATTGCTGATATAAGAAAAGCATGTAAACAAGACACATTGTTCTCCCTTTCCTCAGCTGTTCTCAGATGTTTGTCCAAAGACGTCAAAGAACTTCGAGGCACTGTGCTCAGGCGAGCAAGGTCTGTCGCAGAGCGGCCTCCCACTTTGCTACAAGGGCTCTGTGTTTCATCGCGTGGTGCCCGACGGCTGGGTGCAAGGTGGAGGTATGTCACTAGTCCACAGTAGCATTTATTTGGTTTTCACATACAAATAAAAACAGTGCAGTTAATTCTAAATACATCTCCACATGGGACACATACATGCTACTTGTGAAGATGGGAAATGTATGAATAAATGATCAATGTAGGGATTTGAAACTAGCTACAGTACATCTGGGAATGGGTTATGGTTGAGGGTTGAGGGTTGAGGTTGGATTACAGTTGAATGAAATCATTTTTTGAGCGTATCTGACTCATCTTTTTCCAGTAAGTGAAATAAGCAGTGGACATCTCGAACTTCCTCCACAGTTACTTCCACATAACTGTCTACTAACTGTTAAGCCCAGTGCTTCTTCAGATTATGAAATCACCCTGAGTAATCAACACATTATTGTGAAATTAAGCAAGAGAATTAAATATACTGTGGTCTACTTGCATTGTATCTGTCGTCTTTCAATTTTTCAGATATTTCTCCAAAAAGAAAAGGTGATGGAGGGGAGTCAATCTATGGACCAACTTTTGAAGGTATGACACATATAAACAGTCCAAGACATCGACAGTATTACCACAAGATTGCACTCTGCATGCTCTGTATATTAGTGAAATGTACTTCTCCTGTCTGTAACATATGTACCTTCTCCTTTTAGATGAGAGCTTTGCCGTGTCCCACTCTAAACGGGGCACTCTAGGAATGGCCAATAAGGGTCCCCACAGCAATGGATCCCAGTTCTACATCACCCTGCAGCCAACACGCTGGATGGACAGGACCTACGTGGCCTTTGGGTTTGTATCACTAATTCCAGTTCCCAATTCTGCATAATCTCATTTTTCTTATACAGTTTTGCTCAAACCTAATGTTTTTGTTTTCCTTTCTAGTCAAGTGGTTGAGGGTGTCGACGTCCTCAGGAGATTAGAAGAGGCGCCGACTTGCAATGAAAGACCAAAATATGAATGTAAAGTTACAGATTGTGGAGTGTTTCAGATTTAATGTCTTTCCCAATATTTCTTCAATGTTTTTTATGTAATAAAATAATCACAAGGTTTATGAAGTAATTTTCTCATGGTTAATTATCTTGTAATCTCGGGGGAAATATGTGCTAATGACACAAATAACTTGTGATCTTGAGAAAACAAATAAAATTTCACTTGTTAAAATGATAAAAATAATATCATTGACCGATGACCATTTAGGGCTTCCATATGTTTTTAATGAGCATGACTCAGATAGAAAAAAAAATTATGCCTTTGCAAGGGTTTCCACATCAATTAAGATGTATGTTAGAGATATATTATTATACTCTTGTATTGGTTTCTTTGTATTTTTTGTTTCAAGTTACATGTTATGAGACATTTGATAAATTAATAATGTCTACATTTAGTTTCAAAATGATTTAAGTAAGGTTTAATTGCATATTTATTTATTTATTGAGACATTTAGTTATTATATTTTCTTTGTTGGATTTGTGGGCTCAGTCCTCCATATTTACAAAGAGGATAGAAAAACCTGCACCTGTATATGTTTTGACGTCACATAGAAATAGCCTGTTAATCAGACTGAAATGCCATTTTACGTCACTTTAATAATTTATTTTTTTATGAACAAATTGGAGTTGATACAGAGGAAACACAGGAAGCTCCTGATATAATTTCTCTTTGTGATTTTATGTCAAGCGCTAACCAAGTTGAATGGTGCTTCGGGGGGGCCATCGTACATTTGTGCCCTGGGGCCCTCTAGCGACTCAATCCGGCCATGCTAAATGATGAGAGGTTATTTTTAGCGTATTAATATTCAGTGTGTCTCGTCACAGGTGCACTACCTTTTCCTATCAGGTGTTTTTTTTTTTTTAGCTTCGTCACAGGTGTCTCGACCGAGCAGACGGGAAACCCAGCACTTTGTGAAAGACAATTCAGAAGAAGCCTCTGTCTTTCTTGCGTTTGACGTCCCCGCAGCTCACGCACACTTGGGTTTTTCTCACCCCTCCCAGTGAAAAGTGCCACATGACCTGTCAAATAGGAAGTGAGGAGCCACCGAGCAGCAACAGCAGCATCGACCAGACGCGCAAGACGGGAGGAAGCCGTGAAGTCGTTCTCGACGTTTCTCCGCAGATACTATTTCACCGTCGAGCAGATTGGAGCAATAAGTTGTCCGCAGCCATGTACTTGAAGGTGGTGTTTCTCGCTGTAGTTGTAGCTGCGTTTGGCGCAGCAGCCGCAACAGACTCAGGTAAGTTTGCGACCTCCCGTTGCCGAGCTAGCGGCTAGCTAACCTACAGCCTGCCGTGTACCTCCTCAGTTAGCTCGGTCAAGACACCCCCAGTTAGCTGGTTTTTAATCTGTCTGTACGCGTCTGTTTTTGGTCAGTTTCGTGTCTCACGTCTTAGTTTGATAGCTGTCACTCGTTTTTGTTTGTGTTTACGAACAATAAATGTTCAGAATATCCTTTTGGCAACTTGTCAGTGTCACGTCCACGCTGGCCAGTGCGACTCAAGTTGTCAGCTAGCTAAACGCTTTAGCCTGCTAGCGAGCTATGTGACCTGAAATTAAATCAGAAATGTGTGACTGTAATATCTCTGTCCTAATGTGACTTACGAGAGGTGTAAGCAGGAACAGGACTGGTCTGTCTGATCCAGTTGATCAGGTACCAGAGACCAGATCAGCTTGTTATGCAACACCCTCCTTTGCCTCTCTGTTGTGTCACATTTTAAGATTCATAACATTGTAATGCCCTGCTTTGCCTGTATGTACTCACTTATTTGACATCGTTAGACCCTTTTTTAGCTGCACCATTTTACAGCAAACATCTGCGGAGCTACAGTTTCATTTTCAGTCACATGCAGGAAGTTACTATTATTAAAAACTGCCATGACTAAATCTGAGTTATCGCTTCTTTTGCAGATGGATGTCCTGGCCATGAGACATGTGATGGATGTGGAGCCCTTGTGGACTGCCAGTGGCTTAATTGCTCATGTGAGTATCTGTCCTAAATGTGTGGCAGGTTGTGGAGCGCGATGCACAGATTGGTCTTTGTGTGTCCTAAATTGTCCAGACAGCTGAACCGATGGGACACATGATGCCTGGGTATGGAGAGAATGTATGGCAGTGGATGCTGACTTTTAGATGATGTCATACCTTAATCGTAATCATCTGGCAACACTAACGTAACACTCTGGATCTGGACTGGTTCGTGCCTTAGATTGCATCGACTCTGTAGTATTACTCACCACAGTGAATTTGCTGTATAGGACTGATGAAGCCAGGAATCAAAGCTTTGAAGTGAATGTCCACACTTTCCTTCTGATCGGGGTTTTGCGGCCGTTTGTCCACATCTCTGTATCAGCATTCTGTAATTTCATTACGTTAATGGGAATATCTGTCTTAACAACTTGAGTTCTCCAAATATGAGCAATGTCCCTGACTTCTGCACTACAGAGGAAATGTGGAGAAATGTGCTGCAATTGTGTTTTTCAACCTAATTTGGAAATCTGCTGGTTGTGATTAGAAATGTGCATCACTCAGTAAAAAGGAGTTTCCAGAACAGAACTGCATGACTGATTGCTTCCTGAGTTGACCAATGGCTTCCCATTCACCGCAGTCGTGTTTTTTGTCGTTTAGAAGAAGAGCTGGTTGTTTTCGTGTTTTTATCGGTGACAGGAAATGAGGTTACAGTTTTATGGGTAAAGCACAGATCAGTCGGCACAATCTTGTATCTGAAAATCGCAGGTTTGTCACACAGTTTGAAAGCACACTTCTGGCTAAATGTTTATGAGGTAGAGGCAACAGTAACCCTCTGGCCAAAAACTGAACCTTGAAAAAAAAAGAAATCCTCATGAGTAATGTGATTATTGACCATATCACCCTCGAGGGCCCTACTCCAAAGCTGGCCTGAGTTCAGTATGTGCAGTGAGGCACACGCAGGTCTCTAGTGATTGTGAAGAAGATGAACAGGAGAGGAAGCGAGGGGATGTGTGGCAGGAAGCCTGCAATATCCTCACAGAAGGAAGGAGGGGATAAAGGCACGAGTGAGAGGAAAGAGTGTGCAGATAGGATGGAAGATAAGTTTCATTTGCCTTGTTGCTCTCATAATATATGTGCCTCGGGCGCAGTTCAGATCGAGTGTATAGTGTGATCTCTGTGGTCTTACATTTCAGTTGTTATTAGGCTCTGGGAATGGAAGATACGGTATCTTGTGTGTAATCTGAACCCTGTTACTCGCTGGACTAGCAATCAGAGCTGCAACGATTACTCAATAGTCATTACTCACCAACTATATCGATAATTGATTCATCTGTGTGAATAATTTTTAAGAGAGAAAATCTAAATGTGAGTAGTTTCTGGTTTGTTTACTCCTCTATGACAGTTACAGAACATCTTTGGGTTGTGGACAAAACACCTGAGGACGTCATCTTGTGCTTTGGAAAACACTGATAGACATTTTTCACCATTTTATTGAGAAAACAATTAACAGATTAATCTAAAATGATTATAAGTTTTAGTTGCAGCTCTATCTAGCATTTACAAAATCAGCAAGCATTGCTTCACTTTAGTAGGACAGGCACAGGTGTGTTACCTCTCAAGGGAACTGACCTGTTTGACAACTTAAGCAATGAGAAGCTTTGACTGTCTAGGAGAGGCTGTGTAGAGATTTAGTGATCCCACACCCTCTGTCTGCTTTGTCTTTGAATGTTAAATGGCCCTGTAGTGATACATTTCTTAATGATTTATTAACTGGTTGAAAAGGAGAGGTGGGATGACAGTTGTTTAACTCTCTTCGTTAAGCAGTAGGAGACAATATCATTCCCCGAGGGAGAAACACATGCAGGTTTACAATTACACTAAGTGCACAACTGCACATGAGGAAATAACAACCCTCCACCCACACTAAAAAACTCAATATTAAGAATATGAAGATCTGTTCTCTGATTGAGTTTGTAGTAATTTTGCTTTTGTTTAGTTTGGAGAATTTCTTCCAAAAAAAATTACTCAAACTGTTTAATCGATTATCTAAATAGTTGATAACTAATCAATTAACCATTGCGGTTCTAATTCTTTCCCCATATCATGTGACGTTAGTGTAAACAAGGTAATGACTCATAGCTAACGGCTTCAGGGAGGTCTGGCTGTTTTTTATCTTGTTCTTGTTGGAAAAAGTGTCTCTTCTACCCTGACTTCTGACACCAGAACAAACAACTTACATCAGCCTGCTACAGTACACGACATAATGGGAAAGCACTACCGTGCTTAACAGTACTGACTGTTTAATCGCATACCAACTACGCCAGGAGCTACAACCTTTCACAAACTCAAGAATGGATCACCTATTTGGTATGAAATCAGCAAAAACCAGAAAGGTCAGCTCTGGCCGGTTGAGAAAGCATAACCACACTGCTGCAGCAAGCTAACGCCTACCACATTGTCATTACCAGATTTATCTTCGGTTTAGGGATTTTGTGTAAACAAGGCTTTGGCGTCAGAGGCACATTTCCCTGCAGCCCAGTGTTTAAATGCTCAAAAACTTTACACGTGTACATGCAAGCTCTGAAGGGCCCAAAAGAACAGGTTGTAGTCTGTGACAAAGCTTGTTGAGAAGTCTTAACCAAGAGGTTGTTTCTGTTGCTTTCATTCACGCCTCTGGCTTGAAGAAGCTCTGGATAAAGCTTGTGGTGCTGATTATGTCACTGTCTTGAAAAAGAGTGAGAGTCAGTCCTAATGTTCACAGCTGCCTGCGAGATAACAGCCCTCTGGCCTGCTGGAGAGTGTAAAAACCCTCCTCCCACATGGTCCGACATACGTGGATTGTGGTGTCAGATCGCACAAAGAGTGTGAGAAATAAGCTGCCAACACTTCAGAAATGATTTTCACTTAGATATAACTACATCACAGTTAGAAAGGCAGTGAGTCATTAAGTTTCCAGCTTTAGAGAGTCTTACTTTCTGCATTTTAAAATGTATGACGCAACTTATTTTTTGTGCTCATGTTGCTTCCTGATTCATCGTGTAATGTAGCAGGATAGACATTAATAAAACTGAGGGAGAATGCACAGTGACCTCGATAGACACCTGACAGAAAAGCTACCAAACACCACAAAACCCTGGCTTTAATAACAACCACGTAATTGAATCATTCTCAAGTCCGGGCTCCACAAACTAATAATTAGGACAGCCATTTGCTAGTTGCTTGCACTGAAGGCTAGCGCACAGAGATGCATAACCTGATACAAGGACCACAAAATACATCCCTGTGAGCTGTGGAAAATGCATCACAGACCCGTTGTGACTCATTTTTGACCCTATTTGGAGAAAGCCAAAATATGCTTCCAACAATGTCTGCAGCCAGTTAAAGTTGTTTTATCTGTAAATTATGAGGAGCCATCTGAGAGGAGTCATAAGGTCCTGTTTCTGTGGATTATACTGTATTATGACGAACAAGGAAGGTGTAGGAAGGCATTTTACAGCCCCAGGTGCACTACATTGAGCTGACGTTGTTCCCTTTATGATGTTCCTGTATTCCCAGAAGGTAATGACGTCATATGCTCATAGTAACAGATTCTCGAGCGATTCTTATCAACACCCACAAAGAGGTCAGCGGCCATTAACGGCCTTCCCTGTCACTATATGTCACCATTATTGAAGCCTTGTTGGAAATGCACGCTCCACTTGAGAAGTTAAGTTTCTCGACCTGTAAAACAGCATTCCAGATGACTAAGACAAGTATAGGCGAAGTGACCATTCTGGATATTTGTATACCATCACTACTAATTACTGTATTCATGTCCAGTAAGTTTCAAGTTGGATCCAAATAAATCAAAGAATATTTCAGCTGCTGTCATGAAATAAGTGAGGGTTTTAGTTTGTAACATGTATGAAAGTTGTGAAAATGCCCATTATAGTTTCCCAAAGACAATGGTGTGTCTTTGCCAGATAAAAAGCAATTAGAAAAATGATCCAAAACTCAAAATATCAAGACGCATGAACTTTTAGGGGGGGATTTTTGCGTAATAGAATTAGTCATTTGGTCAATCCTTTATCAGAATAGTTGCAGATTAATCGCCTGTCGGTCTATAAATCAACCAATCATGTCAGGTGTATTACATACGCAATACATTATTAATTATCAAAACTTGACCCACATTCAAAAAAGTATGAAACAAATATACCCAATATATCAAATCATTTCCTGTACATATCTGGCCAACAGTGCTGAACAACAGCAGTAGAGTGAATATCGTCTAACTGGGTGTGAAAAGAATCTATAGTCACAAGGTGCTGTCAGTTGTGACTCATGGTTTCCTCACTGACGCAGGCAGAGATTAACCATTGAAAAGACACACAACACAAATTAATTTCTTTGTTTGTTGTTTAACTTGTTTAACATCATCTTGCTGTAGTTGATAATGTCCGTGAATTAGTAAAGCAATATTTGTGAGGCAACTAAAACTTCACTGCTATGCCACGTGTGTATCTTGACTTCTTGGCAAGTATTTTGGACAGGCAAGACTTCGTGGTGGGGTTAAAGTCCCTCTCTGTATCTGTAAATTAGTAATCCAACTTTACAATTACGAGAATACACCTAGACGATCAAACTGTGACTCAGCAAGCTGAACATAAAAAACAAATAGAGCAGTGGTAGAATGAAACTATGTAAATTTACACAAGTACAATTTTATGGTACTTAAAGGTACTTAGTGGTTAAAGGTATACTGTACTATATTTCAGAGGGATATGCATTTATTTGGCATTTTTATCCAAATTATTATTAAACTATCAAACTGTGTATACAGTTTATTACATGATAACACATTAGTAATATAATCCTGTAGTAACACTCACAGGGACCCTTCTGTTGCTCTGCACTTTTATTCAAGTAACACAACTTAAAGGAGTATTGTTGTATTGCTACTTTTACCACAGTACATGGTCTGAATAATCATTAAGTTCCTTGTTTTGTTTTTTTCTCAGTGAGCTATAAATGAATGATGTGTGCAGTCATGATCTTATGTTGATAGACGAAGTGCTGATGCAGTGAAAATTAAAATCAAAACAGGTTTCAGTCATGCTCAAATTCAAAAAACAAGTGTCATTTGATGGGGGCAGCAGGATGAAAAGAGCGCCATCCTCCAAACAGCAGGATGTGGGCTTGTGTGAGCAGCAGCTCTGACCTTCCTGTGGCGGAGATAAGAAAAGAGAATTGCCCCACTGCATATCATGTTGCTTAACTATTTGTGTGCACAAAAAAAAGAGAGAGAGATCATCAGATGCAGCCGTGTGATACGCAGAGTTTTGCACATGCACAGCATGATGTTGGTGATTACTTGACGACTTCTTGGTGAATTCAGTGATTCAGTGATAACTATTACTCAGTCGTCAGATCAAAATAACTCTGGATTGAGCTAAAATGAATGAAATGAAGTGCTTTTGCTCTGGTTAACATACAACACAGAATCTTGCTAAACTTAATTCATATGAAGTATAATCATGTGTTTAATTCATGATTCTTTTGTCTCTTTCAGCAACTGTTGGCTGTCACAACATGACTCTCATGGCAGAAAACAGCACCTGCATCAATGTTAGCTGCTCCGGTAAGTCTAGTGGTTCAAAATATCAGACTGGTAATTAACATTTTTTATTAACATTTTTTATTAACATATTCTTCTAATTCTGCAGATTCTGTTTGGGTCTAGTTATGCTTTAACTAAGGTGTCGGTTAATAATCAGTCTCAGCACTTTGGCTCTGTCTCCCATCTGTTGTCTGTGTCCAGAAGTCTTGGCTAGATGTAAAGCATAATTTTCACCTGCCTAAGGGAAATCACAATCACAAAAAAAAAAACCCCAAAAAACTTTCTTGTTGTGTGGTGTCTCTTGCTTTCCTCCTTTCATCTTGTCTTGGTGTTGGTTCCCTGTCCAGTTGGCCCCAGTCCAACCCCAGCTACTACTCCCTCTGTGACTGCTCCCCCTCCCACTACAGCCGCCCCTGTTGTCACCACTGCCTCTAACAGCACAGGTAATCTGTCCTCTGCTACTTTCTGCTGTAGTCTGTGTTGTCCAGTATATAAGGTTTCGTATAAGGTGAGGAATTTAGTGAAATCAAACCCTCTTTCTGATAATACTTATTGTCTGCCATTTTTGAGCTATAGTATTTACTTCTGTAACTGCCTCTCTATATAGTAGTTCTCACTATTAGTGGCGGGTTCCACCATTCCCTGGATTGAGATTGCCTTCGTATGCACAAGGGATTCACAGGAAACGATGCAGCATGTATCCAGTGTTAATGTTTTAATTTCATCTCAATGATAATAGCCTCATTGTTTACATCTTATCAGAGCTGTATTGGGTTACTGCTTCAGCTGCTAGATTAAAAGACTCCAGGCCCAATCACATTAAGATTTGTTGCTACAGGCATGGTTGCTTTAAAAATACCTTGGAAAAATATGCCAAGCAGAAACAACATGGTGCACCTTTCAGGTAAAAAAGGAGCTTACGCCTGGTGTGAAACAGGATGGTAGTCACAGGAAAAGTAAGCTGGTTATAGTCACATCTTGTAGGTGCAAGGTTATAAAGAGCACCTGCTCACTTCCTCCATGCTGCAGAAGTTTAATAAAGACATTTCAATCCTCATCAGGTCAAGACAGTCTGACCTGATGAGGATTCAAGTGTGATTGAAAGGTTGTCTTAAATAAACTTCTGTGGCGTGGAGTAATTGCGTAAAGTGTTACCGTCATTCCAAGTAGTCGTCACAGGAAACACAATGTAATTGTCATCACTATTCATACTAACTGTGATTTTTTAAAATCAAAAATGTGGCTAAAAAACAAGACAGCAGTCATTTTCAGCAGTTTTCGTCAGTTTTTTACTTTTGGAAAGGGAGTAATGGAACGGGGGAGCAGCCACAGTGAGCTGTTAGATGAAGAGTTAAAGACAGCAGGCATGGACACAAACTTTATTGTTCCCTGCTGTTGTGTGGAAAACTACTCGCCTGCCGGTAAGAGTGAAATCAGATCGGTTGCCATTATTATTTTCAGTGAGCACAGAGAATTCACCAATGAATGTGAAAGCAGCCCTCTAGTGTCAAACTCTGCACATACATCATTCTACACAGTGAAGCTCAAACACCCAGCTGTAGGAATAAGAACAAAAACAAATTTTTGTCTTTAAGAATGAAAATTAAACAGCTTAAATACCTTTTAAGTCAAATGGTTCATAGGCTAATGGATGTGTTCTTACTGTGACCCTAAGGAAATGCAACCGTTATTCCCACTGTTGCCCCCACTCCGAGTGGTAACGTTTCCACCGCCACGGCTCCATCCTCTACCACAAGTAAGTGGCAGAGTCTGACATTGTGATAAAGCAGGACCGTTTTTAAATCTGTCTTGTTATGTACATAAACAAGAATAACTCCAATGTCTGCATTTTCCCTTGCCTTGTCTTTTATCACAGCTGGAACAAGTGCAAGTACCACACCAGTTTCCCCCTCTCCTGACCCTCACAAGAACACCTTCGACGCTGCGAGCTTCATCGGTGGGATAGTGCTGGTGCTGGGCCTGCAGGCAGTGATCTTCTTCCTCTACAAATTCTGCAAGTCCAAGGACCGCAACTACCACACCCTTTGAAGCAGCCACACTTTTTGAACCACAGCACTCGACCTATCCCCACCAACTAGAACCTTCCAGAGAAGACTCCCCACTCGGCACGCACTCCTCACGACGGACTCAAACAGTGTTTTCAAGCAGGTTTTCTAGATCTTTGATGTTTGTGCCATTTGCGGTTTAGCTCTGCCATCTGTATTGAGTCACTAATGCAGACCTGTATGTATGATAGTTCACATCACAGTAACTTGAACTCACTCACAGATCTCCAGTGATATGACATTCAAGCCTTGAGTTTGAGGATTACATCATCTGGTTGCTACTCCCACCTCCTGCCATTAGTCATTCTGCAAAGACCATTTCCAGCAAATTGTGGGGGGTTGGTGTGATTTACCAGCCCTTTCCTTCTGATTTGTCAATTAAATACACCACATGAGACTTAAAGAATTACTCATGTATACAAAGAAGCTTTTTTGGGAGTAGTGCAGCTGCAAACTGGAAGTATTTACATCATATTTTTTGGTCTCGATTTGGAAACACTGTTTGAGTTCACAGCTATTCTTAAACGTGACGACTGCAATGATTCAGTATTGCTTTTAGCCTATTGAATCGTGGGCAGGTTCCTTCTCCCCCGTGCAGCTCTATCGTGTATATGCGTTCAAAGATTATGTAAAAGAGGCGGGGTTAATTAGAGTACGAGGGAATAAAAGCAACACCCAATCATCTCATGTCAGACCCAAACAATAGTGATCCCTCTCTGGTCTTATTTTGGGTGTCTCCCTTGGTATTTAGGAGTGCTGTTCATGTTCTGCTGTTGCCATCCCTGGGGAAGTCTTTCACCCAATACTAGTTATAAAAAATCTCAAAAACCAACTGCCAGTAGAGCAGCTCAATGCAATAAATCATGTATCAAGCTCATCTCCCATCCTTGAATCTTAAAACATACCCACTCCATTTGCTAACGTTGAGCTGGCCCTAGTCACAAGGGCCTGTGGGTCAAAATGACAGATTGTAGATTATTTTCAGAAATATGAATAATTCATTCGTTTTATTAATGTAGATAATATAGAAAATGGAGAGATAAAGAAAACGGAATGCACCTTCTTGATGTGGACAGTGATCGCAGTGAAGTGCCTTTAATGTCCAGTATGACTTAAAGAGAGAGACGGAAGAGGATTTTCTTTCGATTGAGGCCCGAGTGTTATCGTTAGTTTATGTTTCTAAAAAGGAAACGGTATCGCGGTGCTGATATTGGTGAGAACAGTAGTATCCCAGCTGGACTGAAGAGCCTTTTATTGTCAGAGAATACAGTAGATAGTTGTCACTCGAGGGCCTTAATCAGTCAAGGTTGAAGTTTTTTCCCTATACGTTGAGGACTATATTCAGTGCATGAAATGGTCTTCTGTTCTTTGTGAATGAATAATTTAAAGGTGCTCTTCCTTTTGTAGCACCCAATACTGCTCCTGAATTTCTTCCAACCTAAGTATTTATGTTTCTGAACTCGGTTGTAAACTGTGTTGGATTTTGAAACATGAAAAAAATGAGGTAGCAGGAAATTTTGGACCGCTGTTGGATGCTATAAATCTGGGAGTGTACCTGAAGGAAAAGGCAAAAAATATTGTTTAAAGGTGCAATATGTAAGAATAAGCTCCTGTTGAGTTTGTACGCCAAACAAATGGAAGGCAGAATGCTGCCAAGTGGAGCTGCAGTTAGCTAGTTAGCTCAGTTAGTGTGCTAGCAGTCCAGACTGGTAGCTTGGAGCAATGTGAGCGTGTTGTTATAGCACAGGAGCCTTGGACCGCTGGAAGGAGGAGGTTTTCGGGGCCCAGAATGGAGGGTAACCCCAAAACATAACTTGAGAAATGTTATTCTTCACCATCCGTTAATATTTTTTTGTTATTTTTTGATTGTATTTTTAATCAAAAATTCTTACATATTGCACCTTTTTTAAAATCATGAGTATTGGAGCGAGTGCATTGAGGTAAAAATGTTGGACTGTTTGAGTGCTGGTTTGGTTAATTAAATGAGCATTGCACATCTGATTTCTGACGTTGCCATGTAAACGAGAGGATTGTGAATGAAGTGCAGAACTGCAACAACAAGTGGCCGTGCTAGAGCTCATGTGAATTTCTCTAATTAGCTTGCTGCTAACTGTGTGATTTCCCCCCTTTTTTCCCTCCTGTACATAGCCATGTCCTGTTTTTGTTTATCTTTGCGGTTTCAACTTGAGGAAAGGCTAAATGAAGGAGTGTTTATCAGTACATTTTTGCTCGTAGCGGCTTGTCAGTGTCGAGAATGTTTTGTTAAATGCCTTTTGTTTTTCTTTATTGCATGCTGGATGCTTGGAGTTGTGATTTTTCCTCCCACTGCATACGCTCTTATTAAGGATTTAGACCCACTTAAAAACCACTTGATTATTTTTGATTAGCTCATATGCTAGCTGAAAGAATGCCTTGAAACAAGTGTGCATTAAGCCAAAGTCCTCAGTTTTTGGCATGGAAATTGAGCATTGCACTGACAAGCTTTGTTTTGTAACTTTTGTCTTTGTAAATGTTTCATGATTCAGCCAAAAAAAATCAGAAGCTTGTATAAATACTCAGTCTTGAATAGTATTAGATCATGGATGACTAGTCACCTTGTTTTGTATGACCACGAACAGTAAGAAATACATGAGTGCAGATTTTTGTTTTGGCTTTCATGATTTGACATTTGATGACATGTTTTCTGCTGCTCACCATCAACACGCCTTTTAACCTAGTCACCTGGTGGCATTAGGCTACAGCCCAAAGACCCCAACTATGGCGAGTAGGCTACAGAGTTTTGCCTTAGCTGCACCCATTTGTGCATTTCTCTGCATGTGGAGAGCCATCGCCCCTAAATTTAGAGAAATATTTCAGTTTGATTCACAGTTGTTGTATGCCATGCTGCGTAACCACTGAGTCCAGTCTGCTTTCCGCATGGTAGCTGCATTCCTTAAGAACACGGCATCACATGTTGGCGTCGCGGTGTGTCCAAACACCTCTGGTATCCATGGATGCCAATAGATGTCCATTGTGTTGCCTCTCTGCAGCTTCCCTCTACAAGTTTCTAACTCAGTCTGTGCACCTTTTAAGGAAAAGTGCCTTATTCAGTTCAATATCCATATATATAGTTGTAGTTTGTAAAAAAAATAATATGCCACACCTATTAAACATCAATGGGACTCAGCACTTTCAGACCCCTGTGAAGTGGTTTTCTGTGTTGTATTCTGCTTAAATGTCTGTTCTGTCACGCTCAGCCTTAACTTCTTGATCAAATCCACACAGCATTTGCTAGTGACAAGTTGTCCGGACTGCTTTTGCATTTGTTAGATGTGTCATTTACTTAATGTCTGGCATTTCAGTAGCATTTAAAAGGTAACTCCACCAATTTTACACATTAAAGTGTGTTCACAGGTGTTGAAGATTGCTGCCTCATATGTGTGAAAACGGTAGTATGAAGCCTTTTGTGGCTCTAGAGGAAGCTGCATGTAATCTCTAAATTGCCTTCAGTGATATCACTCAGTGACTAAGTTGAATTACGGGTAATGTAGCCCCTGAGTGACACCACTGGAGGCAATTTATCAGATTACATGCAGCTTCCTCTGGAGCCGCAAAAGGCTTTATACTGCTTTTTTGTGCAGTAGTACTTCCCAAGACCTGTAAACACTTTAATGTATAAAATTGTGAGTTAAGTCCCTACATTCTAACCAATCACACACTAGAATTGTAGGTGTTTAAATGCTACTAAAATGGCTATAACCAGATAATGAATGTGATTAGTTTTCAGCTAGATGAAGCCTGCTTGTAGCCCGGACAACTTCTCACCAGCCTTCTATAATAAATAACTTACCGGCAATGTTGTAACCACAGCCACAGACCTTTATTCTTCTCTGTTGCAACATTTCCTCCCTAATGCAAATTGTCACACGATAACTTGATGTTCACCTGGGTTGTAATTTTCAATTGTTGCATTGAATGACCTGTTTTCTGTCCACTAGTATTTTAAATTCAATCCAAATTTTCTCAATCATGGAGGGCTCTCCTATCTGTTTTCAGCCTCGCGGTGTTCAATTACAAGAGCGATGAGTAAAGAGCTTTGTTGAATCCTCCTTTGCCTTGTTGCTTTATTGCTATGTGCACACTGCAGTGCCATATCTTCTACCTTAGGTGTTAGAGCCCAACAATCTTGTAGGTACGATTTCTTTGGCTTTGCACCCACACAGCCATAAGTAGACATTTGCAGGTGCCACAATGCCCCTTTGAAATGTTTTGTGCTTATTTTGTGCCCTTTCTTTTCTTCTCAAACCTTTTATTTTGTGCCTTGTTTTTTCTAGTGTCGCCTTTAGTTTCACAATGTAAAACCAATAAAGTTTGAATATTGTTAAACAAATCACTGTTTCACCCTCATTTGACAACAGTGTCAACTTTCCTGAAGTGGGTCATTTACATGATAAATCACAAGTGGGACGATGATACACAGCCAGGTCTCAGTGCGTGGCTCCATGGTTACAATTGAGCGGCTGGTTGCCCGGACAACAAAAGAGATCGAGTTCAGGCTTTGCTTTGTCTCGCCCTCTGTGTGTGCAGCTAATGCAAGGTCAACAAGTTCTGTTGAATAGGAGAAATTGACAGCAAAGCAGGATCGAACAGTTTAATCAAATCATATTTTGAGTGTGTAGACATTGAGATATCTAAAATTCAGCATTCTCTACCTGGATTTGGCAATAAATGTTTTTCTAGGTGCCTCCTACGGAAAGAACCAGGCCAGACATTTCCAGGCTTTATGCTAAGCGAAGCTAACTGGCTGCTTGCTGTAGCTTCATATTTATCTCGCCCAGATGTCATTCGTTTGATAAACTAACGGTCTCTGTAAGTGACTGAGGGCTGTTGTTTTACTGCACTGTCAGATGTACCTGCTCCTCTGTCTAAATGTGTTGGTCAATATTCTTCGAGTCTATCGGGAAAAGCACCAACATAATTTAGAGACATAATCACATTTCTTATTTCACATGCATTTCTGATGTAATATATGCTGGATTTAACCCACTTATCAATACCCTCCATCTCCCTTTTCTATCTGATAATCTAAAAAAGAGTCCCAGCCTTGAGTTTGGGACCTGATATAAATCTTAAGAGATGATTAGATAACTGAAAGGATAATAAGGAAAACATAATAACCTAAATGCCCACAAGGCTGAGGGGACACAAATCAGTTGGGCTGCACAATAAATTAAAATATAGTTGAAATCACAAAATGGCTAAGTGCAATATCCAAATATCCAAATCACAAGGAGCTGCATTTTTTCATGAAGGTTACATTTAATGAAGTACTGTAGTGCTGCAGCAATGTCCTGGCTTACAGAACTCGTTGCTTGGCTAAGACCCAAACAAATGTCACATCATTTTAATATATATATTTATTTATTTTTTGTTAAAATGATTATTTTGATACTAAAATGATCACTCCCACTAATCGTGAATCATAAATTGGATATGATTTTTTTACCATATCATGCAGCCTTATTTTTTAAGGGGTCCCTTGCCCACAAGGTTGAGAACACGGCTGTAAATGATAAAAAAAGAGAGTGCTTTTTGGTGGCCCACTTTTGGCTTACACAAACTCATAGCCCTGCGCTGTATGGTCACAGCTTTTCTTGAAGTCTACATACATTATCTTGTACATAATAAAGTTTAATGAGTGGGCTAACGCTTGAATTGTGCTCATCTAACTGGGTGATGATAACCACTGTACACATCATTTGTTGCATTATCTTGATTTTTTACATTATATTTGCTATTAATTCTTTCTTTGTTGTGTGATAAAAATGCTCTTTAAATATATGATACCTAATTATTTATTATTTTTCACTGTCTGAGCGCAGCACGCAGAGCTACACTTTGTGAAGGAAGTCACTTAATTAAGGGAACCTGGCATCCTACCGTTTTGGATCTGAGCAATACAACAGGTGTTTGCTTTTGGCCCACGGCCTACAGTTGGTTTCTAGGCCTTGTGAGGGAAAAAGTTTTTGGCACCCCTGATCTTAATGTTTACTACTTTCTGTCTATGATAGCAATCAACAAAGTACATCAATAACAAAGGCATTATTTACTGTCAAATACCACTAACAGTCTGAAGGTGTCATTGACAGCTAAAACCAAAGAAACCACCACTCTCTCAAAAACAACCCGTTTGTTTTTCGCTGTGTTGTGCTCCTGACAGGACGCACGCAGTTTCCAAGGTCACAGCAAGGTTCTGCTTATGCAGCAAAAACGGTTCTTTCTAAAGGAAATGTCAGTGTGCACGCTCAAGTATCATGGTCCGTTCACTTGACTACATTCTTGGATAAGGTGTGTGCGTACAAGATGTGTTTGTGCAGAGCAGATTGTTATTCTTCCAGTGGCCCAGTCCCCAGCTGGTACGGTTTCCCAGAACCAAAGAGAGTTTCAGGAGTTTTTTGGACAACCGCACCACATTTTCTCTCTTGTGTGCCCGTTAAAAAACAATCTGCAACCCTGCACTTAGTACAGTGTGTGCTGTTATTGGACAGAGATAGAGAAGCTTGTGCTACTCAAGCACATCTCTATGAGTTTTGGATAGTCTGTTACTTTTAAGTAACCAGGACTTTCACTGACTTTGCTCCATGTAAACCTGATTATAGTCAAATGTAATCCTTTTATTATTTGACTGTTACACTGTAGATATATGTTCATAGGATAACGGACTAGTAGCTGTTTATAGGCAATCCTTTCACACACCCACAACAAAATGCCGTACACAGACTCATATCTCCTCAGTCCTCCTACATACAAGCTCTCTGAGCACACCACTGCTATTCAACCCCACACAAAAAGATGGGTGTGCAGTCACAAGGTATCAGAGCTGCAGGGTCATCATGGAGATGTATGTGGGCATGGAGGGGTCTAACCAGATTGCTGTGTCCAGTCATGCTCTGTAATCTAATATGGAAGCACAGAGAAACAATGCATCAGGTTTAGTGTCTCTCATACAACAGCTCAGGCAATTTAGCCATGCAGTGAACTCCCGAGTCATGCCAAGAATACCAGGACCGAGCTAGATAATGAACTGAAAAGGCTAACAATCAGCTGTTTTCTTCCCCCATGACCTGGGACGTTGGATGGGCCAGTTAGGGATGTTTTAATTCAACAATCTGTGGCTTAAAACTCAGTGTACAGCTGGTGGTTTAGGGGGTGACTTGAAGTTAGCTTTATAGTCAAAAATGCTTCTTACTAATCAAAAATGTGACTTGATAAGATGACAGAAAAGTTGACTAAGGCCCGATAATGAGGAGATAATGCAGGAATGTTATGAGGCAGCTTCACATGTGGTTAATCATCCCATAAAAGGTGGTTGAGTCAAATAAACAAGAGAGCACGGAATAAAAAACCCTCAGCCACGCAAGAAATGTCTGACCAGCCTGCAATTAAGATGAGTAATAGCTATCATAGTTGAATTTAAGAGAATTGAGATGTTTTGACTGTGCGCTATAGCAAAATCCTGTGTCAAAATGTAGTTCCTTCCACTTTTGCACAGCGATAAAAAACCACATCCGTTTGTCCTGTGGTCAGGGCTACATTTACTCAGCTGTCCAGCCAGCTGCTGTAGCTGAGTTCACAAAGCAGTCAGTCCATCTCAATTATAGACTGTTCAAGACAGTAGTAGCTTGATGCTGCACACAACATATGATAGGTCTTATTATTATACATGCTGCTGTATGGTGTGTCAGGGGTCAAAGCCTTCACATTTGCAAAATAGACATAAGCTTAGCACTGCCACCTAGTGGCTCTCACTATGAAGTCCAAACAGTGGTGCAGAGTTTGAGAGAAACATTTGTGTTGGCAGCAGTAAAATGTGAACAAAAACATTATAGAGAATACGTTTATTAAATGTTTTAAATATTAAAAATAGATTACTCCAGCTTCATTTGAGACTACAGGCCCTCTACCTATGAAGGAAACTGTATGTGCAAAATTTAATTGCTTAATAGGTTTGATGCGTAACACAATCAATCACTTATCCCCTCTTTTCATTTGTGACTAAAAATGTACAAGAGGCCATTCGAAGAGAAGGGAAAACAGGCTGCAAAGAACAGAGGGGAGTCTTGTTTTCCAACCAGCTGTAGTATCAAAAGCCCATACACAGAAAGGTCTTTCAGAGAATCTCATGTTTCCCAGGAGAGGTCGTCTTGTTTCAGACTGTTTCTGAACTTCTGTGTTTCTCTGAGAAGCTGCAGGTTGTTTTGAGTGGTCCAGCCTTTCTTTGCTTTACACTTAGCCTTAACAGGAGAAGGAACAGGGGGCTTGATCAACTTATTGGCTGTGTGTTCCTCAGCAGTAGGCTGGTTCTGGGTAAGTTTATGGACCTGTGCAGGAACGAAAGACAGGAAACATGAGTGACCAACACTATCTACACAAATAGGGATAATGCCTTTGGATTTTACTGAGTGGTGGTCTACATACCGTCCGCTGGTGTTTGCGGAGCTTAGTGATCTGAGCTCCCTTCTCCTCCATCCTGGCGACCAACCTCTCTAGTTCTCTCTGCAGATCCTGCCTCTGCTCTCGATCTTGGGTTGCATCTATCTGACCCACCAACTCCTGATGCTCACTGAGAAGAAAAATAAATACATTTAACAACATTACTGAAAGTGTGAAAGTTAAACAAAAATACTGAAAAAAGCTTACTCACAAGCTCATTTGTCCGAGCTCGTCCTGCAGAGCCAACAGCAGGTCAGACAGCGAGCCCAGTGACCGATCTTCTTGTTCGAGCTCCCTGTCAGGTTTGTGAGAGCTGGAAGGTGGAGAAAAGTCCTTTTGGAGGCTTTTCCTGGCTCCACAAGCAGATTTGTGCAGAGCACTCATTCGTTCACACAGCTGAGGCTGATGGTGCTTCATCATGTGAAGGATACTTTGTACATTGGCGTGGACTGAGTGGCTTGGGCTTGTCGACTGTGACAGGTAGGAGATCAAAATAAGTCAAGAAAAGGAAACAATAATATGTGTTTTTTAGGGTAGGTGCAGCTGAGCATCATAACTGACTTACTGTTCCTGCAACAAAGGGCATTTTGTTGTGCCTTAAGCTGCTTGGTGATGCCAGCTCATTCTGTCTGGAGGTTTTCTGAGGTAGAAGACAGCCGTTATTAAGACCATGTGCAAACACGTGTTTTTCTCATTAACTAACTACAGGCAGTTAATTAGCTTTGTCAGTAAGAAAGGTACCTTGGTGGTCTTTGTTTTCTTCTTTAGCTTGATCTCTTCAGAAGTTAGCACAGACAAACGAAGGTTGATGTCCAGCTCTCTCTGCAGCTGTGGACATAAAAATATCATGGTTAAAATCAGAACAAACTCACTTCTTTTTTCTGTTTCCTTTTCAAAATTCTGTGCTAGCATTTTACCACTATTAGGGAGTGAATTCAATGCAACTCCAAACCCACTAGGGAACATTTAATAGGAAGTAAAAGTAATCTTGATATAAAACAAAAAAATATATAAATAAAATTGCATTTATTGTAAAATATCTGCATGTAGATAAAGTGAAAATGTAGATTCTTGTCTCAATGTTACTTCAGAGAGCTAAGTGCTTGTGAACTTACCATGTCTGCTTTCTCCTGCACAAGCTGGCGTTCATGCTCCTCTTTCAGTAAATTTTGCTCCAAAATAGAGAGCTTCGCCTGAAAGGATAATGAGATTGAAATGATGATTTTATCATTGAGCTTGTGATGATCATTAGTGTTGAGACCATCAATTGGAAAGCCGTGAATTACCTCTGCCAGAGCTTGGGTCCTGCTCAATTTGAGACACTCCGATTCAAGTTTCTCCAACTTCTCCCGCTGAGATTGGCTGTTTGAGCTGCTTGGCCGCTGGTTCTGCAGTGAAGCCTAGTGGGGAGGTAAACAGAGATTATACTGCATGGTGGCTTAGCAACATTGATTTATGCCATTTACAGAAATGCAAGGAAGTAATGGAACACAGATGGGGAAGGAAGTTAGGATATAAATATCACTTGTTAGCCTTTTGTGAACAATTTTATTTAGAAGATATTAAACACTTTTTTCCAAAGTACAGGTTCTCTGTATCACATTAGCTTTATAGAATCTACTTGTAGAGAAATGTTTAACGAATTTTGTTTCTCTCAGTCTGAAGCGTTTTGAACTACCTGATCCTCCATGAGAGCGTTCTTCTCCTTCTTAGCGTTTTCAACCATCTTCCTCATATAGTCCAGCTGCTTCTCAAGAACCTTACACCGAGCCTCTGCAGACTGCAGCTTTGAGTCGATCTCTGTTAGCATTAATACAGACACAACTATTGCAAAACATCTACCGAAAAAAACTTTTCATAATGCCTGAGAAAACAGCAGTGGCCTCTCCCTTTACAGCCTCCATCACTTACCTTTCCTTTCAGAGTTATCTGTCTCAGGCAGGCTGGCTGCTGTTTGACTTGGCAGCGTGTAAGATGCTGTGAGCTGCTGATGGTTCCGAGCATCATGGAAGAACTGCTTGTAGCTCTTCTCCGCTTGCTTCCTTTCCAGTTCCAACTGCCTTATTTTCTGCTGGAGGGTCTTCAGTGCATCAACAACAGCTGAAAAACAGAGAAGCATACCTGGTCATTGTAGCAGGAGGTCGTCATAACAAAAACAGTGTATGAGATAAAAAGCTTGCGTCATACCTCTGCTGTCAACATTATGTTTGGATTGAGATTCCCGAGGACTGTTCATCTGTGCGTCCATGCTGATGGATGATTGTGCAGGGAACTCCAGCTGTCTTGGTTTTGCTATTATCTGGTCTGGAGGCTGGTAATAGCTACCGATGTAACTATTTTTGGAGGGTGAGTCTAAAATCTAAAGACAAGAAGAGGTTGCAGTTACAACAAATTATTTATTTTTCGTAGGGGTAAACTGATTATCCACCCTGGCTGATTATCAGGGCCGATAAAAAATCCTTTTTCTGCCTCCGATGATTTTGTTTCAAAGGTGATTGAATGTCTTGGCCCTTTACCCTCCTCAATTAATCCTACTCTCCGCAATGTGGGTGTTTTTATGGGTCAGAATATGACTCATGACCAACATGTTAACAGTTTGGTTCGTTCTTGCTTTAATCAGCTGAGAAACATTGTCAAACTCAGGCCCACTGTCCCAAGACCTCAGATGGAAATGATCATTCATGCATTTACTTCTTCACGACTTGATTACTGCAGCTCAGTTTCCACCTATCTAAGCAAATGCTGCGGCCAAACTTTTGGCCAAGGTCACTGAAAGATCTCATGTATCACCAATCCTTTTGTCTTTACACTGGTTGCCCATACAATTGAGAATTTACTCCAAGATCCTGGTAATCACATTTAGAGCCCTGCATGGTGAGGCACCAACCTACAAACAAGAGTTCCTAATGCCCTATAACACAAGTAGGACTCTGAGGTCCACTGACCTGGGTGTGTTAACTGTTCCTGCACCAGGCTGAAGACAAAAGGAGACTGTGCTTTTGAAGTAGTAGCTCCTACACTCTCCAACCCTCTTTCACTGATCTTACGTAATGTGGACACAGTTGACACATTTAAAAAGCAGCTAAAGATGCATTCATTGAAACTTGCTTTTGATTAATGTATCTACTTTTTTATATTGCTATGTTTCGCCCCTAGCTTGCTGACGGACTGTATTGAGCCGTTTCTTTGTTTGTGTTTGTTGTGAAGCACTTAGTGACGTTCTTCTCTTGAAAGGTGCTATATAAATGCACGTATAATTATTATCATCATTATTATTATTATTATTATTTAAGTTGCTTTTGGTTAACTAACCTTAGGCACTGCACTTTCCCCCAGTGCACCAGTTTTCTGCAAAACAAGAGGGCTGTGCGAACAAGCCCAGTTACGCTCCTAATAGCTTCAGGAATGTAACACTGCTAACGTAACGCAAACAATAACACACCGATATATTTACAGATAACGTCCAAGTAAGTTGTTGTCTTAACATAAAGCAGCGACGACATTCCTCGCTTATGTTAAAGCTATATAAATGTAAAAAAAAACAACAACAAAAGAAAAGCCTCTTCTTACAACCTAGCAGCTAGCAACAAGTTAGCAAAAGTAAACAATGCTGGAGCTAATGTGTTAGCCGCATTCGCAGCTAACGGCCTAGCAGCGAGTATTACCTGGTCGTAATGAGTCTCCATTTTGTAACACAGAAGATAATACTCGTTTCAAACAATCATATGCGTCTATAATATATTCTCAGACTGATTGTGTTCGTTGTAAATAATTCAATATTGCTGACTGACTCCTTCGTGCAACTCAGTTGTCCTGTCACCGTGAGGAAGTCCGGACATTTTAAATTTCCCTCCTCTTTGCCGCTCTCGTCACAGAGGTTCCGCCTGCGCACTGTTCCCTCCTCCACCTCCCCAGTCTGCAGTGTGCAAGACCTTTCAGTGTAATTTAAGAGAAAAACCTACGTTTTATAAAGGTTTGATGACAGAGATACCATTCAACATAATTTAGGTCAAAGGAAAAAAGTTAACTTAATTAGAATCTAATTTCATCTCCCCCTTCTGCTTCCCTCTAAAAACAATCAATCATATTTGACCAGGCTGTAGATTTCAGCTAAATACAATTTAAATGTTCAAATATTAAAAATGAATCAACCAGATTACATGATCAAAGATATTTCAATTTGAAGTTTTATGTTCAAGTACAAACATACATGTTGGTAAGTTGGCTACTTCTCATCAAGATATTTGTTATGTGAGCTAGTGATCTTTTTTACATGAAGTGCTGTAAATGCTCGTTGTGTGTATAATACAACTACCCTTTCAGAAAATCTAAACTAATCTTTAATCAATCCAAACTCTAAACCTTGAAAAGCTTTTGGCAGAAATAAAAAAGGGTTTTTAGGATTACAAAGGTTCCCAAGTCCTGCATGGTGCTTTTATGAATCAGAAGTAAAATTACATTTTACTTTTTCATTAAAGTTTGATTAAAGTAATCACAATGAAAAATATTAATTCCCTCACACTGATGTGGCGCTGTTTTGTTAAAAAAGGGTATTTAATAATAATAATAATAATAATAATAATGCAGAGGTTAAAAAAATGTGTGCAGGAATTACAATTTTTCATTTGAATTGATTTTGGGAGGATTCTTATCACATTATTATATGTCATTTTTCTCTAACCACACACACAGACACACACAGACACACATACACACACCCAGAATACTGAGAACATGACCTCAGTGGCTTTGATTAACACCGGTTATTTAAGAAATAGCCTCGTATGGCCTGCAAAATCGGAAGCTGGAGTACAACGTGTGGAGACATGCAGTCTTTCAACTAAATAAAGCACTTTTCGGATCTCTGAAGCTATTTTCTGATAGCACAGTGTGTTTAGCCTGTAGATCAATCACCAGTAAACATTTGCACAGCAGCAGTATGCAAATAGCCTGCTGCAGCAAAAGGCGACGTGCTCACAGTGTGGCAGGTGTGCAGCACTGAGATACAGTTTTTATTAGGGACAAAACATTTGTCTCTAACATCAGAATCCAACTGTAACTTATTTCAGTCAACGCTGACATGGATATTTATGTGCTCACGTTGTTTAACTGGCATTGTTAAACGGTTTAATGTGTAGCTTGGAAGTTACATTCAAACGAGGTTAAGTATGAAACAACAAGTGGAAATGTAGGCTACACCTCCTTCTCCCTCTCCTCTGTCCGTCTTTCAGTTATTTCTGATAAACAAGAGCGGGGGGGGGCTGCTGCCGACGAAACGGATGACGGGAGATGTAGTTCTTCAAAGCTAACCTCCATAACACACAACGCGCGAAGAGAACTCAACTCCCAGAAAACCTTCCCCCGGGAGCTTGGCAACCAGCCTCCCACCAATCATTTGTCAGATCCCACACGGTAACGGCCTCGAATGCCCACGACCTCCTGTCATTGGTCAAAGCGTTCTGCCAATCAAACGTTTACCCTCAAG
Organism: Pagrus pagrus; assembly: GCF_965226575.1. Lineage (NCBI taxonomy): Eukaryota > Metazoa > Chordata > Actinopteri > Spariformes > Sparidae > Pagrus > Pagrus pagrus. The sequence goes on from NC_140200.1 coordinate 12,736,271, forward strand.
TTGTTCCCTCCTCTTCGGTTTTACCCTGGGACTAACGTTACTGGTCAGTGCTGTGTCAAGGCGTCCCGGAGCAGAAGACCTGCGCCCAAAGAATGTGGATAAAGTGAGTATTTGAGAATGACACTTTCTGTGTAATGTCCACAGCGAAAGGTTTGTCTGTAGGGGATTTTGTTTTCGCCGCAGGTCTTTTGTACTTTACTGGTGTCTTTGTTAACGGGCAGCTTGAAAAGCTTTGCCACGAAAAGCAAGGCAGGGAGAGATTGAATGGACCTTTACTAACTGACAAGTTGCGTATTTGCACGTTTCCAACCATGATATGTCAAACTTTTAAAGAAAAAGACATTAACCGCAAACCAACGTCGGTTAATATGATTTACAAAGGCAGCAGGAGGGAATAACACTTTAACTGGCAGATTATGATGGCTTGTAAACATCAGTAAATAGTCTGCACTTTAACCAGGCTTTTTTTTTTTTCATTGGGAGTTGTAACAGACCAAATGTCAGCAGGATTTAGATAATTTGTCAGTCATATTTTACATATTTTAATATCTTATCATTAAATGAAACTCTTAAAATCGTTTTTTAAATAATGGACCAAGATTAGTGTCGGTCGATCTGATGAAATATACCTTTTGATCATTTAAATTTGTCAACCATCGCAGAATTTTATAGACTGTTTATACCATGGTGATCAATGTGATGTCAGTGTTAGGTCATTTTGAGAAGTAGGGAAGTGTGCAAATTAAGGCTCAACCATATGGGAAAAAAATGGATATTGTTATATGATGATAACAATACAATCAAGGATGATTATGTTGCATTAAAAATATTTTTGCTGGGGTCAGCTCTCTTACATCAGGAGATTTTTAGTAGGGCTGGTCAATGTATCAATGTTATATCGTGACATGAGACTATATCGTCTTGGATTTGGATATTATAATGTCCTGATATGGCATAAGTGTTGTCCTCTCCTGGTTTTTAAAGGCCACGGTACAGTAAAGTGATGTCATTATCTTCTTATACTTGCCTTTACCCACTTTGTCAATACATCCACATCACTGATAATTATTGATCACAAATCTCATCCTGTTAATATTTTGTAAAAGTATCTGCTACAAAAAGTATCTGCTACAATATTGATGTTGAGCTATTTTGGTTGAAAAAATATCACAGTATTTAATTTGGTCGCCCAGTCGTAGCATTAATGAGAGCTTTTGAGGAAATATCAAGAGATATATTGTGTATCGCTATACAGGCGACAAATATTGTGATATTATTTTAAGGCCATTTTCCCACAGCCCTAATATGTCGACTTCTCTGTAGCACATCATTGCTGCATTTATAAACAGGCCTTTATAAGAAAAACTGCAGCTCCTGTGATTTGAATATTGCACTTTGCCCTTTTGCAAATCAATCCGAGAAGGACTTAAATTAGAGTTTAATAACTATTTCCATCTTGATTTTGAGAGAAAAATCGAATTTGTCACAATGACAAAGACAATGACAATGTTGAAATATTAACACGTACATACATAGAGAATTTATCCACATTGATCTTGCTTGCTTTTACTGATCGGACATCTTACAGTGGAAAAATAATCCATGTAAACTCCCTGGTGAACAAACTATGTAATGGCAATTTGCAGCAAATTGCAGTAAACCCATTTTTGTACATCAGTTTCTTGTTATTTATTGTCTAAAATATGTGTTGATGCTAATATATATAGATTTATACGCAGTTTGACATGGAATGTTATATTAGATGCATTAGAATAACATTAAATCATTGTTAGAGGTTGTTTTGATGCTGTGATGTAAACATGGACTGTCATTTGTTGTGTAGCCTTTTTTAAGACAGCACAAACGTTAGATCAAAAGATGGAAGTGCAGGAACAGGAGTCTCTGGCGAGATGGGACGGGCTGGGCAGCCGGGATGCCGTCTCCAGAAACGAAGCCATGGAGAACATCTGCCAGGTGGTCATGAGGAAAGTGGAGGCCATCAAGCCAATACCATTACCGGCCCCGTTATCCCCGGTCCCACTCACCAGTGACCTGAATGACATCTTGGCTCACATCCTCATGCTCACCAAACGGTGTCCCTTTGAAGACGTCAGGGAAGGATGCATCCGGCTTCTACAATCCATCCAGGTAGGAGATTCATACGGCTTATAACAAGACCCCGGTGAGCTTTGTGCTCTGTGTTGCATTAATCTGCACCAGGCTGTCACTGGTCTTCCCATACCAGTGCTTATGGTATTGTTCTGCTGCCATCTGCTCCCCTCCTCACCTCTTCATAAGCATTGCAAACATTGTGGTTGAGTCAGAACGGCGTCAAGAGCCAATGCATGTTTTGTCAAGTGGATTACATTCAGTGACACGATGAGACACCATGAACTCATTAACACTTAAATACTGCAAGGGCCAAAGCCAACCCAGCATGAATGCACACACAATGAGGCACACGTCAGAAACATGTTTTACTGGTAGACAGAAAAAATACAGATCTTCACAGAAAATTAGACAACATGCACATTTGCACACTTGACACATGATGCAAGTTTGACCTGCAAAAAACAAAACTGTTGCTGTAATAACTTATTAGTCAGATAATAAGCTAATTTAACCTATGATCACATTGTTAAGGTTTTTAAAAGGCTGCAAATACAGAAATGTCTCTAATGTATTTTCTATATATGACAAATTTCACATCTCGAGACTTTTTACATTCTGATTTTAAGGGTTTAGCTGATGGTCTAAATGTCTTACAATTATTATAACAGAGGAAAAAATTAAGAAGAAATCCCTTAATCACTTTAATTACAAGCAATCAGTTGGAAGCAGTTTAACAGTTGTAATTGTCAATATAGATTGCCATGATTGTCATACAACATATAACATATTGCCTCTAAAGTACACTTCATGGCTTTTATTATATATATTTTATTTGCACAATTTGCTCAAAGGATTGTGTTCACCCGCACACAGTGAGTTTAACAAGCAATAAAAACTTCTACACTGCACTTATGTGGGTATTTTCAGAGAGCGAAGACATGTTTACTGAAAATACTCAGTAACGCCCTCCATCATCAACATCGGGCCATTATGACAGCCAACATTTCATTTTTTTCAGCTTATCTTATTAAACACAATCAAAATGTTCCTTCACTTCTGTTGGTAGTTTACTTGTCTTTTTTTTTTTTTTTGCACAATGCTGTTAAAGTGTGATAGTGCACAGGCCTGTTGTTAATTAAATGAAAATGGGTGTAATATTGCGTGGTCTTTCTCAACCATCTGCTCACATAAACATCACATCTTTCTACCGGTTAAAATCCATCCTAGTGTGATCAGTATGCCATGCAGTTTTTGTTGTTATTGCAGATGTGGTGGAGCATAATTTGGATTCAGGTCACAGCATGTACCTGAATCTGATTTTGTTTTCATGTTGTTGTCAATTCTGTCTGAGCCAGCCTTATTTTCTGATCCCTACTTACACCAATAAAATCGTTAAGAAGTGGGCAGGAATAAAATTAATGGATATTCATGGCTATGTTATTCAATAATTAAGGCTGGTGCGGAAGCACTTTGAATTTATTATATTTTGTCATTGTTTACTTGCAGAGGACAAAATATCAGCTTTATCCCAGCTTTAACGCTGTTTTAGCTGTGGCCTTTTCCACCTAATGAGTCCTTTAATAACAAACAAAACTAAGCCCGATGCATTTTGATGGCATGACGTGTCGTTCATTCCGACAAAAATCGACTGTTTGGCAGCTGTATTAATTCCTGTTTGTGCGGAAGTGTTTTTGGAAGATGGAGGAGAGAGGCAGAGAGAGATGAGAGAGGGAGAAAGCTGCTTTGTGGATTTAGCAGTGCACCACAGTACACACCGTCTGGTATTTTTGAATTATGCTAAGCTGCATTTCCCGTGGGCTTGCCAAAAGGTGCATTTATGAGCCCAATGTGGCAGCTCATGTCGTTCTGGTCCTGGGTTGAAGAATCCCTTGACCAAAACACACACACACACACACACACACACACATACACACTGTAAACACTCAGACACTTCACCTTTCTCACATTTTCAGTGATGGAAGCGGGTAAGGGAGGGGGGCTCAGGCTCAGACAGACCTCTAATTCCAGCAGATCCGCTGATTAAAGACAAAATCTTTGAAAGCACAGACAGTCCTTTCCTCATGACAACCCCCTCTCTTCTGGAAGAGGAAAGCCTTCTGCTTGGTAAGAATAATGTCCTCTAATACCCTCATGCATTGCTTAAAATTTGGCGTGGAACAATTTCTTGGCGCCCTGTTGTGCACATCCAGAGTATATTAATGTACAATTTATCAACCGTGAAGGTAAATCCAATAATGATTTTAGAGAGAAGAAATAGGACCTCGTCGGCGGGTACAGTAGGTTGTGAACAAAATTCCAAATTTCCAAATGTAGATGAGTTTTAATATAAAAAGCCTTTAATGAAATGTGTGTACATTAAAATGAAATAAATGCTAAAGCGTATTGGCACTCTTTAACACATTTTGGGAAATATATATATATTCCTGGGATCTGGGGCACCCAAACCTTTTCTTGTTTTCCCAACTTGATGTTGGGCCACCAGCCAAAAGCAGGCACCTACTGTATTGTATTATTGATATCCAAATTCATACTTAGATCCCAAGTTCCCTTAATTGACTGAATTCCTGCACACAGTCACTCTGTCAGCCATGCTCAGACTACAAAAAAATATTAATAATAAAGGGTATAACATCTATGTAAAGAGCATTTTACCTTGAATAAACAGTGATGATATTACAGTTTTTATATCAATTCTGGTGGGCCATCAAGACTTTTCTTTGGACAGAACCAGGCTAGCTGTTTCTTCCCTTTTCCAGTCTTTGTGCTAAGCTAACAGGCTGCAGGCTGTACCCTTTAATTAATGGACAGATAAACTTTTAGAGTGGCAGTGATCTTTCAGTCTAACTGTGAGTGTGCTGATACATGTTAGTAAATGCCTAGACATGGATATTTTATGCTGCACGCAAAACACAGATACACTTTTTCTCCTGGTAGCATTCTTTTCCCAGATCCAGTAATAGTTGAGGAACCCAAATGATAAAATCGAGATCCAGAAACATCTCTGATCGAAGGCCTGAGACTAATACCCCTCTCTGGTGCTAACAGTTGCCTCACTCGCCGTTTTTGTGCAATCTGAGTCGTTGCTTGTTTTTCGAGGCGCTCTGTGAATGTGTGGAACAAGCTGTGATCACAGTTAAAGGAATGGGCTCCAATGTTTGCTATGTTATGCTGCCCCCAGTATTGCTGAGTCCCAGGGGTTAAGGGTTACGGGGTCGTGGCTGAAAATAGGGTTCTATATGTGCTTGGGGAGGGGTTGAGTTTCCATAAGCCGTCCTTGTGTTGGGGTCCACTACGGTGAAATACATAGGTCAAAATCACTTATGCAGTCTTGCCAGTACGGACAACATATGCACACACCGTCAGAAGCTCATCCTGGGGCTTGTCAAGGCGGTTGACCTCTCTGAACTTTATTGATCCAATGCACATATAGGAACACTGGATAACGATGAGTGAAGACAAACGTAGCCACCCCCATGTGCTCATACACACATATCAAGAGAGACAATAGCAAGTGTTTGTTCTGAGTCTATGAAAGGGGTGGGCAGACTCCATCGTCCTGCTCGCTCTCCGGTCACCATGTTCCCTCGCTGGATGAAAGGAGTCCAGTCTTGGGCGGCTGGACAGAGACAGAGAGGGGTTTCTTTGTGTTATGTAATTACAGCATTGTGTTAGCCCTCTCGCCTAACTTGAATTAAGAGCTACTCTCAGAAGATCAACCTGTTCTTGTGATGCAGGCTGGCGCTGCTTAGATCCCAGAGAATTTGTCCACATGTTCAGTTTACAGGGATGAAATGATGTTGTAGAGAACGTACAGTGAATACCAAATGGACTTAGTGTCTCTTTGAATTTGATCCAGTCCAGTCCTGTGTGCATATCCAACTGGCATTGCAGTCCAATCATTTTAAGTCTGACTTTTTTGCCTCTTACTTTCATTAGAAAATCGCAGAATAAAATATAATAAAATACACTGGAGAACTTCAGCATCTTACTTTGTTAGTATTGCGGCTTGTTCCACAAATTTCCTAATGCACAATTCAGCATTGTACACAAGTGCATAGCCCCACTTTGTGCCTCTCGTGTATTATCATTCGAGTCACAGAGCTGAGCATCTGTTTTCTGAAAGAGAAATCCCTGGCAGTCTTTCAAAAACCCAGAAGGGTGTTTGACAACATTTACTGCAGTTTGAATGTATTTCCAGAGTCATCAGTGCCTCCTTTGTACACAAGTATGAAAAATATGCAGTGTCCTGGGCTGTGACAAAGATTTTTTTAATCAGTTTCTCAAGTTGTGACTGTTTTTGTTGATGTTTGATCAATTTGTATGATGTGAACCAAAAAATGATCTATGTAAATGTTGTTGATGAAGGTTCTCAGTCATCCAGGTCATGGTAAATCTATGTTAATGTTATTTTCCAGTAATTTATATTTTCAAATTTAATAGCACATTTAGAACTGCAACGATTATTAGACTAATCGATTAGTTGCTGACTTTTAGATTATACATCAACTATTTTGATTTGGTTTGAGTAATTTTTTTTACTTTAAAAGTAAAAAGTTGAAGTTCTCCAATTCCCGCTTCTTAAATATGAATATTTTCTGGTTTCTTTCCCCATTTATAACAGTTAACTGGATATCTTTGGGTTGAGGACAAAGTTAGACATTTTATGTCGTCATCCTAGACTCTGGAAACAATGATAACAACAACAATGATTCAGTTATTCGAGCAAATAAACAACAGATTAATTGACGATGAAAATAACTGATTACAGCTCTAAACACCTTTATATTTTCCAGCCTCTCATTCTACAAAATGAGCATACGTCTCGTTTTGGATTTGGCAATGGAGTTGCATTTTTGAAAATGAGTTAGAAATCTTTTTCCCTCTGCAGCAGACAGAATATTTATTGACCCAGATCCCCACTTCCACTGCTTAGAAGAGACCAGATATGAATGTTTTAGAGATTTTTATAAACCATTAATGTTGTCATTGAAGCAAAACCTTTGGAGTAGACTTTAGCCCACCTGTTTCCCTCAGAGGAAGGCAAAGGCTGTGGATGCTTCAAGATGCTGCTCCTCATTTCTTACACATACTTATTTAGCTAATTATGGACATTTAGGATGACTCAGCAGCCTCTGTAATAAACACTTGTGTGTGATTAATTAAGTAAAATGGCTTCCTGGATCTGGCCTCCTCCCAGAATAACCCAGAACACATTTCTGTCCCCTTGTGGATAGCTGTCTGCAGGATGTTGGAGATGACATCAGATATTGATCACATTGCTTTTTCAGGATTGATTTATTCATGGCAAGTGCACATTGTCTCTGTTGTACAGGTTTTAAAGGACGTGCACTACCTTGTGTGCTGTGATTTAATTCTTAAAGATGTTGTTGCATGATATGTGACTGATGGTCGATTAAGTTTGTTCTCGAAAAGCCTGTTGTCTGTACTCTTGTCTCAAAGGTGGCATTCTTGTGTTGAGGCTGTATAAACAAACTTGACTTGTCAACCTTGACAGACAGCATTGTGGGCAGATGCAATATTGCTTTTCTGAGAAGACAGAATCAAAGTCCACTTGCAGACTGTGGCTTTAGTTCAGAGAACAGTTAAAGTTTTTGACAGGATGTTCTCTCCTTTTTATATGCTTTTGTGCATGAATGTGAGTGTATATGTGCCTGTATGTGTCTGTGTGTTTGAGTGCATGCCTCCAGTCCTCTCCGGGCTACCTCTGCTTACACAGTAAATAGAGTGAGGACCCATGGTGCGAGGGCCCTGTGGTCTGTGCAGATCTGCTGGATTACAGGCGATCTCTGCTTGAACCAGGTCAGACAAATTGCATATCGAGGGGGGAGAGAATGCAGCAGCAGCAGCAGGCAGTGACCTTTGGCACAGTAACTGTACAGTGAAGTACTCCATGGGTATGAAGGAAGTGATAGAGGAATAAAGCTGTGGATTTACAGCTGTTAGCCAGCTGGGCAGAGTGATGATCGGACAGTGTCGATAGGAGCACTGGCAGTGTGTCTGGGGGATGTTCAATCTCACTAAGATACACAAAGCTTTATGTTGCAATCAAATTGTGGCCACTTAAGGCTTTAATACAGTCCTTAAAGGCTCTTATCATATCGATTGTTTTCGGCCCCGGTGATGCTGATACTGGTGAAGATAGCTGCACAATGTTGTAGCTAGGGCTGCTTAATTTCATTATTCATCAATTAACAGATGAAAATTTAGAAAAATGCTCATCACAATTTCCCAAAGCACAAAAGTGACGTCTTCAAATTGTTTTTTTTTTGTCCAACCAACAGTCCAAAACCAAAAGATCATAAATGACAGAATAAAGAGGCAAATGCTTCCATTTGTTGTCCTTTCGTGGCTTAATTTGATAGCACAGACGAAGAGCGCCAGGAAGCAGGTTGGAATTGATGCAGCAAGATCATAGCCTCTGTACATGGGGTGCATGCTCTGGGGCGCCCCAGCAAATCATAACATTTAAAGACCTGGAACCAGCAAATGTTCATTCAGTCGACTAATAGATTGAGCAATTAATATTTGCAGCGCTGGTTGTAGCTCTTCTTTGATGCAACAAAGTGTGAATCAAACTGTGGTTACAGCTTCTCAACTGTGAGGATTTCCTACTTTTCTCTGTTTGGTATCATGTGAATGGACTATCTTTGGGTTTGGGACTGTTGTCCACACAACAAAAACATCTGAGACATTAACCTGGACTGTTGGAGTCCCCACATATCACCACTATATTTATATGGAGGTGAAACACAAACAGGGAACTCTATCTGTCTGTGCATCTGTTATATAGATTAAGCGAATGTTGTTCATCGCAAATGGAAATAACCTGTACAAGAAGCTTCGCATTTATACAGTATCTTGACTCTCCAGCAATGTGTGTTCTGCCAGGATATTAGAGAGCATTTCTAACATGGCAGGAAAGCACATTAACACACAAGCTCCCACTTTGATCCTACAACACAGACAGACCCCCACCTTCCACTGCAGACTCGGGAAGACTAGAGGAAGGGGGGTGCATGTGGGAAGTGTGCAACTAGGTCACTGTCAATCCTGTTGTAAGCCTGAATAAATGATAAAAACCCCACAAATTCCCACTATTTTGTGATTAATACACATGCAAAAAATCTCTGAAAACATTAAAAGAAAAAGAAGAATCTTAACGTCATAATGGCTGTCATACTAAAACACGAAAAAGCTGTATTATCCTGGCACAGAGGGAGAGAGATGGGCTCGCGTTGGGCACCGGTTTTTGCAGAGCCTAAGCAGTCGTCATGGTACCAGTGGCATGAGGTGCGATGATGGGGTGGGTTGGTCGACATCGTTACTCGGGGTCGGGGGTGCTGGCTTGTCTGCGATTATTTCTGGCCTTGCTATTCAGGAATTGAGAGAGAGAAAGAGGGGAGGGAGGTGCAAGAGTGGGATAGAAAGTGGAAAAGAGACTTGATATCTGGGCACTGTAGGTCGAGCAAGAGATGGAGGGGAAAGTAACAGTGACTGAATGGATCATGTCATCGTAGGAGAGGTGAAGGGGTGAAAACGATGTAGGAGGTGGAACAAACACCGTCTTTCTCTGTATTCAGTCAGACACCTCCAGTGGAAAACTACCAGCACCCCGAGCATGTGAGCCCCGCTCTCCAGAGTCTGGCTCAAAATCTGAGTAATTTCTCAATGCTCGGCACTAAACGTGTAATAGCTTTAAATGTCTATAAATCAGACTAAAGCCACAAGCTCATATCCGTGCTATCCACCCAGACTTGCATTTGTCTCTTGATCAAGCATACATTACAAGGCTCAGCTTGTCTCACCCACACACCCCAGGACTGTGAAGAAGGTGGGGGGGAGGTGGGTTCGGACAGAGGTGGCGAGGCGGTGGACAACAGGAACAAAGTACTGCAGCAGGAGGTGGGAAAGAAATAACAAACTCTTTGAAGAAGAGAAACACACACAGAACATGTACATGAATAAAAGAGCTGTCAGTTCAGTGTGTGAAATAATAACAGCCATATTCTCCTGCTCAGCATGCAGGATTTACTGTGTTGCTCCTATCAAGAGATTTAAAAACAGAGATAGGGTGATCACATGGTGGTGTTAAATAAACAAAACTCTCTCTGTCTCTCTCTCTCTCTCCCTCTCATCGCCATAATGTGATATTTATAACTTGCATATGGAATTAAAGCTCACAAATAATTCATAAAGTAAAGCCTCCGGCTGCTTCCTTTCTTTTCTCAGCATGTCTCTCACAAGATGTGTTAGCTCTCCAATATTGCCAGTAGGAACTTAAAGCTTGTGTAACTGCAGCAGCCATAAGTCATTCAGGGTAAAAGCCTAAATGTCAAAGAAATCATGTTGGTTCAGCAGTTTAACACCTACCCAGAACAGATTTATGCACCGGGGGAACTTCAAGGGTCTTTTAGCTCAGTTGACCCCTTTTCATAGAAGAAATTAAGACTCCTCAAAACATGAAAAGCACAGGGGTGAATAATAAAAGAACTGATGGCTGGGTTTCATTCAGATACTCCACTTCAAGGAAGACATGTGACTTTGAAGTAAATCAAATTAAATCAAGTCACAGTTTATTATTTTATTTGTATTTTTTTAAGGCGAGTTAGGTCCCATGTCAAGTCATCTTTTAATAGATGCTTAACTGATACTTGATTTGGGCCGATACCAATATTAGGAAGGGTAAAACTCCAGTATAGATATAGCATCCAATATTCACACATTTTTTTAAATGCTCCCTCAAATGTCATTAGCAAAACATTGAAAATATTGAATAGAGGCAGGATATTTTACGGTTTAACAATAAACTTTATTGTCTGTTTATTGGCTGGCTTGAAATTGAATAATTATAGATTATCCTAAGAATCTTTTTTTCTGCATTATAATCTTAAAAAAAAAAAAAAATGTTTTCAACAACAATTTACTTGTATACTGATATGTCTGTGTTAGGACAACAGTGGCCAGCTCTTAATATCAACCAGGCTCTGGTTTGATAATATATATATAAAAAACCTTTTCTCTTAATTTCCTCTAGTTCAAAAACTCTTTAACTTTCAAGTCCAGTCTCAAGTCATTTATTTTCTGTCTAGTTAAATTGCAAGTCATCAAAACAGTGACTTGAGTGGATTCGAATCAGCACCCCTGGAATTGTGCCTGTTGGCTTACTGACATGGTTTACTTGGACGCTAATGGAATGAAGCCATCATCACTGTTATTCATTTTACCTGTGCTTTTCCTGCATTGACATCTCAAAATGTCTGTAGCAAGTCATCATCCTGTAACAAAGGCTTTTTTTTCACAGCAGACACTTTGACATGACACTGTAACAACCACAGATGTAAATAATAAAATAAAAGATGGCTGAATTCCATTTAGCTGCTTCAGTATCAGAGTTTACGGGTACAGGTTCATAGAAATGAGCCATTGTTAATGGTATTAGTGGCACCTGTGCTCAAAGGCCAAATGTCTGCTGTGGAAAACGCCTTTTACGTCCTCTTACTGTTCAGCTGCCATAATACACATTAGAGAAGAGATGAGTTGATAAAAATGTTAATAATGCTGATCTGAATAACCTTCAATTATTATCGCGCACGCACAGGATAAACCTCTACGAGAGCAGAGTTTTTGCTCAGATTCCAGCTCTACACACTTCTGCCTTCTGTTTTGGTTGTGGCAACACATTATACAACCTAATTATTCGTAAGTATACCCTGGCTATTAGGAACAGAGCAGCAAAGGGGGTTGGTGATCTTTTTTATTTATTTTTTTTTTCACCCTTAATTTTGTCTGTCAGGCTAAATGGACCCCCTCCTACCAAATTGGTGGAGGTTGCTGTATGTAGCCTAGAAAAGGAAGACTACAGGGAGTAGAGATTAAAAAAGTAACTCCACTTCTTCTGCATTGCAGGTGAAAAAACAATGTTATATTTTTATTTTCAGTTAATATTCTTCTTAAAACACTGCAATTAAATATCAATCAAAGACGGTAGTAAAGGAAGCAGCTGTATAAACTGAATGAAGTATACAAAACATGACAAAACACATCCCTTATATACTGTATTTCTGTAGGCTTTTGATATCCTGAGCGAGTATTCAAACAGCAACACACAAACACACACACACACACACACACACACACACACACACAATCCAGCAACATAAATCATATAAAAGTGGCTGCGTATTGCCCGATTGGCCTCATACACTCAGCCCCTGGTCTCTCGGACGCTCTCATCTATCGACTTGTATGCCATCTGTTTAGGATTAATTTGATTGAATTCATAAATTAATGATGAAGCTTATTGTCCAGTGGATCCAGTATTTGAAAAAAAAAATCAATAAATGCCTTTTATCCTCCACCCTCTTACTCTTTAATGCTCCGCCTTTTACTTGATGAAACAGAACGGCCCTTTGAGTGGTTTCATCACTCATGCTGCATATCAGAGGCGCTGAAACAGCCGTGGTACACAGGTGTGGACACAGGAGGGCGCTCTATGCCCATCTTTAGCCTGGTGTTGCTCTCCTCTCAAGTTGCTGGATGGGAATTTTCCATGCACTGGGCTGAATGCATGCAATGCTGCGCATGATTCTAATTTTTTCCTTTTGCCCAGGTCACTGGGCGTTCATCCAGTGTGTGTGCTCGTGTATGTGTGTGTGTCTGTGTGTGACTTTTGTGTGTGTTCAAGTGTGTTGATCTGTCTTCCTTTTTGAGTGTGAGTGTGTGTGTTTACATGTCTTGAGAGATTTATAGCAGTGAGCATGCAGGATTTAGAGGCATCTGCGGATCAGGTCACAAAGCATGAATAGCTCGGTGGCTGCGGTCCAGGCCTCAGTCTGAGGTAGCCCCTATTAGGATACAAACCACACAGGCTCAACACCAGGCTTAACCAGCTGCAGTACACAAACAAAATATTAGGGACACTCGCTCCTGCTCAGATCAGGACGGATTTGTAACCACTGAGATGGATCAATCAATTGATTGTTGAGTCATTTATTAAGCAAACATACCAAACATTCACTGGTTCTACCCTGCTTTTTTCTGTAGTATGTTTATCAAGGAAAACTGCATATCTTTTGTTTTTGGGCCATTGATTGGACAAAATAAGCATTTTGAAGGTCTTAGCTTTTGGTCTGGGAAACTGTGAGGAGCATATTTTTATTGCTTTGATATTTTATAGACCAAATTTAAAACAAAAAATGTTAACAGATTAGATTTTTGATACTCGAAACGACACAGATGTAAGGGTTTTGAGAGTTTTACAAAATGTAAAAATCAAGATGTATTTAGTAGAGCTGCAACGATTAACTATTAATCGCCAACCATTTTGTTGATTCTATTTTCTTTACTCCTCTATGTGAACAAAACAAGACATTTGAGGACGCCATCTTGGACTTTGGGAAACACTGATCTACACACTTCACCATTTTCTTATATTTTCCAAACCAAACAACTGATGGACAATGAAAATAATCGGTAATGACAACCCTAGATGCATCTTTCTCTGCCAATGCATTTGTCTTCTCCGTGACTTAAAAGGGACCTAACTGCTTTTAGTCTTGAAGTCAAAACATTAAACATGCAGCAGGACACACACAGTGCTCACAAGGTCTTGCTCACCTCTGTGCATCTCATCCAGTCTTTCAAAGACCCCACACTTAGGGACATGAACTTCGCTGTGTCAGCAGCACCTGATGGATCGTTTCCCATTGCAGGCATTGTGTGGTGCTGCTCACCGAGTGGTGTTGCTTCAAGCTTTGCCCCAGTGCCGTGTTGGCTTAGGCCTGGCTATGGTGTTGTTACAGCGTGTGTGGTATTGTTTCAGGCCTAGTGTGGAGTGGTGGAGGGTATTGTCCTCTCTTCTCGGGGGTATTGTCCCAGCCTGATGTATGTGTGCTTGTTTATGTTATAGGCCAGTTTGTCAGGACGGCGACAGTTTCACGCTACGGGACCTCCTCGTTCCCACAGTCGTTCACCTCTGACCTCTTTTGCTCCAAAGCCAGGGTGAAGTGTGTGTGTGTGTGTGTGTGTGTGTGTGTGTGTGTGTGTGTGTGTGTGTGTGTATGTGTGTGTGTGTGTGTGTGTGTGTGTGTGTGTGTATGTAGGTGTGTGTGTGTGTGTGTGTGTTTGTGGTAGACACGGTGGGAGAGAGTGTGTGTCTGTGTGTGTGTGTGTGTGTGTGTGTGTGTGTGTGTGTATGTGTGTGTGTGTGTGTGTGTGTGTGTTTGTGGTAGACACGGTGGGAGAGAGTGTGTGTCTGTGTGTGTCTGTGTGTGTGATTGACATGCACTGTTTGTTAAAGCTGCACGAGTGGGATTGCTTCACAGTGTTTACTTAGGGTAGGGAAACACACTCCTTCACATTGACCTGTGTGTCTGCCCTAAATCTGGACATGCACCCTCTTGTTGGAAGTTACTTGGTGTCATATCTCACACACACACACACACACACACACACACACACACACACACACACGCGTGCGGCAGAAAGTAAGTGGAGAAGAAAATATACACTTCAATAAAGTCATAGTTCATACTTGTGTCACTCAAACATGAACTGAAACAAGAATAGCACCACATACACTTTACAACCACGACAAATATTTTCATTATCAAAAATTCAAATGGCATATTCTGACCTATGACGATAACAGCTATTAATTTATTTATATTTGCACACTCAACTTAATGGTATTTATGGTTGCAGGTTGCAGCCAGCTGTCGCTAAGCCTCTGGTTTTGTAAGTGTAACCAGATACTGTACCAAAATACTTCGGATGATATCGATCCAGCACACAGACCACCCAAATGCTTTAATTGCTGGTGATAAATTAACATCCTGCAGTTGACTGAGAGAAGGATGTGGCTGGATGATAGTGACAAAATATTTGACTGAATAAATGAAAATGATAATTCTCAAGAAATGTTTTACTAATGTGGACATGGTGACCAAACAGGTAGAGTTACTCAAATCTCATTTGTGTTCAACAGTTAAATAAGCAAAAACTTAAACAAAATACTTTTGGAATAAAACTATGAAAGCTGTCACCTGAATCTGCAGCTCCCCTCACCTTTACAAAGCTTAGCTGAGTTTTAGCTCGTTGTTTAGCCTTCCAGCACGTAACTCTCAAAGCTTTCATAGCATCTTCCTAGGCTAAAGCTTGACACAGAATAATCGACTAGACGATTAACACAACCGCTAGTTGACACTGTGCATTGTAGTAGAGTAAATGTTTATTTGAGTTTTTATCATAGTATCATAGTAGGCTATTCAGAGCCTTTGAGATTGTCTTCTAATGAAATGCATAACTCTAGCTGTTGGTAAACACATATGTGTTTGAGGGATTGTTTTCCAACTCATGCCATGTTAAATAAACAGAATTTGAGGTATTCAGAGAAGGAAAGACTCCCTCTGACTCTGCAACGAAGCAGTTGCGCAACTGCTATCAGTGCTAGTAATACTGCTGTGTTGATGACTCGATTAACTCTTTACTGGTTCTATTTGAGACCTTTTAGATGAGACTTGATTATTGTTATATGATGAAAAAATATGATAAATCCTCTGTACACAACCTGTTCAGCACAACATATTGGAGCGTTCAGCAGCTAAAGAGGCAGATATTTGCCTCAGAAGTTGGTAGAGACCAAAAACAGAGCTATAAAGAGAGTAGTTATTGGACATGTTGACCTGAAACCCAACTGCAAATGAATGATAAAGTTGCTGTGTAACTGCTGGATGATTAAATAAGCAACTGTTTAAAGGTCACTATATCCACTTTAAAGTTGATGTCATTGCTGTGTCTACAACTTGTTTTTCGCTGCCTCCAAGTGAACAAAGTCAGCTGTTGCATGTTTAACTGTTACAGTAGCCTTTAAGACACATTTTAGCTGCTCCATGATAAAACAGTAGCCAAAGATCCCTCATGATATGTGGTTTAGCACAATTATAAGTATATTACATCAGTATAATGTCACCCCGCAGTAGACACAGCCAAAAACTGTGTGTGAAAGTCGATGTTGACAAAGTGACGAGCTGTTAGAAATGCTAATAGGATTGCTTCACAAATGATCCAAAAATACGCCTGTGTGTTAAAGATGATAATCTCTAATTGGGGGATGAATGCAGCCTGTTGGCATGTTTTTAACACTCTGCCTCTCCTATATGTGTGTGTGTGTTTGTCACACTTGTCTATATCTTCCTCTCTGTGTGTTTCCGTTGGCCGGCCTGTCTGTCTGTGGTAAGTGAAACATGAAGGTATGTGTGTGTGTTTGTATTCACTTTGAGACCAGGGTGGCTGTGTCTGTGTTGATTTGGTCACTTCAGTGTCTCGTGTCAAACTAAAAGAAGACTCACGTGTCAAAGAGGAAATGCTGATGTTCCCTTTTTTTGTGTTTAACAGTTGAACGGTTTTTAAAGTTCATGACTGAATAAAGAACGGAAACTTCAGCTCAGAGGTGCAAAGCAAGTGCGCAGACTTGTTTACCCTCCAAACTCTCACACACTTGTACTACATGTCCCAACACGGTAATTTGAAGGAGATACAGTTACATCATGTTGTCACCCACCTTGTGGGTTTATTAGACCCCCAGGTTTGGCCACCCACTTGACTTGACGCACACAAATGTGCACATACAGACACACATTCCCCCTTCACTAAGCACTCCTGGAATGTTATGATAGCACATTACCCAACAGCTCCACACTTTAAAAGCATATTCTGTCAGTATAGTACATGTAAGCATTTTTGACATACTTTACTGACTTGTTTTGCAGGAATCTGATAGGATAATAAGCTGGTCACTGTACACATCATGTAACTTGGAAAGTAGTTGTGTGGGCCCCTGTCAGCTGAGCACATCTTATCATATCTTGTAGGGGAAAAAAATCTGTGTTTTGTTGTTTGCACCAAAAATAGAGGTTGTCCCTTTCTTTTAAAATACTCCAGATTTTGCTTTCACCGCATTTATAGTGATTAAAACTTGCATCATTATTTATTATGTGAAGTGGACATCTCATATGTTCTTCAATCGACACAAAGAAGCTTGCTTTATGGTTACCTGCATTTGATCAAATATGTTGTGATTTTAACTTAGAGGCATACATACGAAATGCAACTAAAATATGTTTTAGGTAGAACAATGCAAAATTCAGGTTGAAAATCAGCTGGCTGGACTGACAATGCTTTGCTCTCAGAAGAGCCACAAGGTGTGGTTAAGCTCCTCTAACTCCAGTGAACCCGATCTTTCCATCAGGCCTTCTTTTTCATCTAGAGATATAAATAAAATGTCCATGCATTAGCACAAATATGTGTTTAAACCTTAATTTTAGTCAGTGAGTTTAAATGTGATTGCATTTTTTGTCTAACTCTTTAATTCTGTTTTGATATGATTTCTTAAATGACATTTCCTTTTAGGAATCTATTTCCTCAAGTTTACTGTAATTTGTAATCATGGTTTTATCTTTATGACTATAACACTGGTATTGAGAACAGGGTGACTGTGTCAAGTCACTGAACTGCTGGCCACTCAATTTCTTTATCTGTCATTTCTGAAGTCTATGTAGAGCACTTTAAAACTGTAAACACTGAGTCAGTGGTACCTGACAGGAAATACGGAATAGATTGTGTAACCTTAATCTCTGACAGTTTAAAATAACGCATATTTGAAAGTTGTATGATGTAGTCACTTTAAACTAACAATCTCGATCAGTTTTTGTCTGTTGGTCGTTTTCCTCCTTGATTCCTGTTTAAGTGTAATGAAGATGAAGTTCATATCAGTGTCAGACCTTTATTGGACCATAGAAACACTCATGCTCATTGATTTGATGGGTGGAGCTGCATATTGCACCTGTTGCTACGCTAACATTGAATGTGTTAATACATATATGCAATCCTCTGTGTTTACTTAATAGGTTGTTTCATAACATGTTTTCTTACCTGCAGAAAATGTAGGAATCATTAAGGCAGAAAGCCGGATAAGGCAGTGGTTCTCCAAATTGACTCCCAAGAGTCATTGAGAGTTCAGCAGTGGGTCTCCAGCAAAACAGGAACTCTTGACTGTAATTCAGAAGAAATTAACCCAATTACAGGATGATTAAAATTAACTGCTGCACGCATTGGTCAACAACAGAGACCAGGGTGGACTTTTATGAGGGTTAATCTTAAAATGTATGAGGGTCTGTGGCACTGTAGAAGTCTGTTTGGGGGACCAGTTAACAAACCTTTATGTTACCTTTCAGGTTCTTATACATCAGATAATGCACAACAGTACACAAAGCCTTCACCGGAGCATTTCAACAAGGGCGTATAGGCTTACTGTGAGCTTGCACTATGTCTCCGTTAATGGTGATTAAAAGTAAGAATGAGCCCCTCGTTGAAAATACCAAGTATAATCTCTGAGGCCAAAGAGCGCATTAGACAGAGATCTAAATAAGTAGAAATATTTGGAAACAATGCAATCCATTGTTTAATAGTAGGAGAGAGAAAACGAGAGGTTGGAGTGGAGGTTGGTGAATGAATGCTGAAAAGACAGGAAAAGAAATGAGGTGGAGGGAAAAAGAAGATATGTTGGGCTGCAAAAACAAATCTTAGAGGAAAAACAAGGCTCTTGTTGAGGGAAGTGTAGGGAAGAAAAATCCACTACTGGATTTTCTTTTTTTTTCTTTTAGTGAGCTTAGAAAGTTCAAGAATAGTAGGGGCCATGCTTGGCTAAACTCTTGAGAGAACAGAAGTATCTAGGCCATTGGGAGATCGATGGCGAGAGAGACAAAAACAACTTCTCCATCTGGTTCCTGAATAGTCTTTGCTGGCAGGCTGCCACGCCTTTTCTGTCCCTCTGTAGGTTTCTAGTCATGTTGCAGTAAACATTCGGAGGCCCTTAGGAAACCAGCATGTAAAGGTTGGCAGCTCACCAACACAAAATATACACAAACCCTCGAGTCACTCAGTCAGCTCATTTTTTCCCCCTCTTTTTCACCACTGGGGATAAAAACCTGGTAAATATCTCTAAGCCCTGAACTAATATCAGCTTTCCTCAAACATCAGACAATAATCTCAGACATGGAGAGTCCATATCTGCTGTAAGAGAGACCGGTCCCCTCGTGACCCACATGAGCTTATTCGGACAAGAGCTCCCTTCAGGATATCAATCAGCAACATGCCCTCGGACGCTCATTGGCTTGTTGTAAGGGAGTGTCAGGGGCCCTTTAGCTCACTTCTCGTCACTTGACGTCAGGAACGGAGGCTGGGAAGGAAGGAACTCTATAAGGACCCTCTGTCATAAATGATACACAGTACAGGGCATGTGATGTCAGGAGAGAAAGCAAACAAGTGATATAACTTATGTTACACTTTTTCTCAGTGCTGATGAACAAGGAATCAATTAACAAGTCAAGTAATTGCCACATTAGTCTGAAGCAGCAGCAGATTTTTATCTTAAAATCAAGCAGACTAAGATTCATTGAGGTTAAATGCTGCGGCTGCCCTCTGAAGTTGATGAGCTGAGTCGGCTGGTGTGTAAATAACCCAATTCTTCCCATTCTTTACATAACACTGAGTGTACAAGTAATCAAATGTGTCAACACAGAAACAATGTTCCCCCCTCAGCGGCTGTTTTGCCCATCTGTCCTATTTTTTGTCAGTTCTGTGCATTTGCTTATCTTTGTCTGGATGCTTTGCCTATTTTTCTTTGCAGTCACATCGTTCTCTTTGTTTGCCCTTTATAGCTTGTGTTCTCTGCTAGAAATACTGAGCCAGTTTCTGTCTGGTGTGTCACATGTGCGTCTACATGCACGTATTTTTAATGTCTTCTTCTAATTTGGTGGAGCAGGATGTGTTGTTGAAATTGTTTTTAGTCAACTCGTGCGTATTAGCTGTTGATTTTAAGAATTTATTAAAAAGCTGTGGCTCCAAACGAAGGACCTGCAGTTTACTGTAGGTTTAATCCTGAAATGATTAGTTGTTGATTATCTGAGGTTGTTCTGTTGGTCAAAATAAAACAAGCCATTTGAGAAGGTAAACTTGGGGTCTTTTTTTTAAAGCATAGAGTTTTAACATGTTGATATTAGTTTGTTAATATGTATGTTAATTTGATTACAGTGTAATTTTTCAACATGAACAACAAACTATTTTATATAGTTGAGTGTGGAGGAGGAGGAGCCTCGCTGCCTGAGGAAAGAAGCTGCTCGGTAGTCAGCTGGTATGAAAACAGGAATATCGTCTATATTGCTCAAATATAAATATTGACATAAAATGTACAGCATCAGTCAGGCTTTAGTTGATCATCTCATTAAAATGAAAAATTAATAATTTGTTGCAGCCCTAGCAGGGCTCAAGCTTCAAGGTGCTGATCCTTTATGGTTGATGAGTCTGCTGACAAGCTGCTTTCAACACAGACAATCCGCTCCGGTGAAATTTGGCCTACCAGCAAAAACT
The DNA here is from genome assembly GCF_965226575.1 of Pagrus pagrus. Classification (NCBI taxonomy): domain Eukaryota; kingdom Metazoa; phylum Chordata; class Actinopteri; order Spariformes; family Sparidae; genus Pagrus; species Pagrus pagrus. The sequence continues at coordinate 12,756,851 of NC_140200.1, forward strand.
CTAAAACTTTTTCCTCTTTTGTGGTTCAGAGCTTGTTTTGACTGTAGTAGCAACTTAGCCGGTTTTTCCTCACATAGGAATATGGGTCAGCAGGCCTTGGTTATGTATATATAAGTGTATATATGGGTGAAGAAGGAAAAAAGATCAGTGGGTGTTGTTAAACCAAGGGACCTCTGTAAAATACCACGAGTGTCCGTGTGTTTCCTAACACAGGTGTGTGAAGGTAACCATCCAGCTGAGATGTTCGTCCAAACATGCTGTCATCACTCGCTTGTCTTGAAAGTTTTCCCTCGCCATACACGTGAGAAAAATAAAAAGTAAAAACAGATACTGAAGCCGGATCTTCAAGCTCTCTTGCTTTCACGCCTGACTTGATGTCGTCCTTTGCAGTTGCCACACAGAGATACTGCTGATATCACTCTGAGCGGTTAAACTTCTCTTGATAAGGGCCCTATTTGTTCAAGATTTTTCTCTTAAGACGTTGCAGGTTAGCAGTTGCAAACAACACTCTGGTTGCTTCATTGTGCAATACCAGCCCTGTTGCATAAATTTGGCTATAGGAGGGAAAGAAGGGGAGGGAGAGTGAGAAAAACAAGTCGTGAATGTTTTCCTTCTGCCTGCTGAAAGCCTGAAGTGCTTTTTTAATCTCTTGTGCTTCTTGGAAATGCAAAAAAGCTTCCAGATTCTAAAACTACCTGTACTTTTGAGAACTGAGATCTTTTGCAGATATTCTTGGAAAAACGAGAACTACTTAAGCCAAATTGAGCTTCAATTTTGTGCTGATGTTGATATGGGAAGTGTGAAATTATCTGTGTTTGTTGACTGGTTTGACAGGTGTTATGTTTGTACTGTGCAGACAGTCTCCCCTATTGCCATCTCCCCACACCCTCTGACCAGATATAACTAGCAACTGTGGGCTGTGTGTGTGTGTGTGTGTGTGTGTGTGTGTGTGTCTGTGTGTGTGTGTGTGGAAGGGACAGAGGATGTGAATGATGTTTATGTGTAAGAAACAAAGTCTGGTCTGTGTGTGTTTGAGGGAGGGAGAGGGAGGGAGAGAGATAGTTAGAGATAAAGAGCATGTGAATGTTCTTGGGTGAAACAAAGTGAGTGTATGTGTGTGTGTGTGTGTGTGTGTGTGTGTGTGTGTGTGTGTGTGTGTGTGTGTGCACTATGCACACACACACTTGTGAATTTGGGATTAGCCCCCACCTAATTGTTGGCAAGCACTCAAAGCTTATTAATGCCTGACCTGACCTCCTCTTTATTCCCTCCATCCATCACTGTGAAGACAGAAAAAACAGAGAGAGAGAGAGGGAGAGCAGCAAAACAACAACTGCCGTTAACAGAAGGAGAGACGGCTGCTCCCATCGGCTGCTGTGATTGGCTCAGATGCACAACTAGAGAGGGAGGCTATTGGCTGAGAGGGGACACACCTCTAGAATCTGTTTATGTGCAGCAAGAAAGCAGAGGGGAGGGGATGGAGGTGGTTGGAGGAAGGGGATATCAGGGTTGCGGTGTGATTGAGATGGGGATGTTGGGGGTGGTGGTGGAGTTTGATTGTGCAGAAAACAGAAGGGAAGAGCTTTGGGGCAGGGGGGGAGGGCGTACATGTACAATCTGGAAAACAGCCATTGGAGCCTGTTCAAAAACTTCTAGGAAACTAGGATGTTTGTTTGCTTCTCTCCTCTGGGCGTGTTTGTGCTGAGTGCCGTTAAAATCCAGACCAGGCAAAGCTAATTTAGTCAGCAGCATTTGTGCCAACACTTTCTGAGAAATGTTGACCAATAACTGAATGAGCGCTTTGTTGTGATGGAGTAAAATGTCTACAACGTTATCTCTGGTAATCACACCAACATGTTTCTGCGGTGAGGCCTGCCCTCGCTTGCTACAAAGAAAGGACCTTATCATCCACAGCAGCTTAGTCACTCGTGTTGTTCATATTTGACATACATAGTTGCCATCTCATGGGTGAGGAAGTATGCGTGCCATTCATCATATATGACATACAGCGTGTGACGAAGAGCCTGCGAGGAGCGTAAAGGATTAGTTAAAGCATACCAGACAGCTACAGTATGTGGCTCTGTGTCAGGAGAAATGTTGTTCTCTAATCACTGATGCCCAGGAGGAAGGAGGAGCTCAGGATGTTTGTGTCTCAGTTTCGATGTACAAAAAGCTCTGTACATTTCTTGGAGCTGAAAGGTTGGTCATTGTGTCAATACAAGTGCTCACAGGTTTACCGGTCTTTTTACCTGTGCTTTTCAAGAAAGCGAAGAAAATATATAATCAGAGCTAATATTTTGTTTAAGTTGTATGAGTGATGACAATTGACTGTGAATAGATAAGATGGACGGCGCTTCTCCTCTTCCTCTTCCTGTACAGAAAAGAAGCCAATATATCACAAATGCGTCATTTGGAGCCAGAGTCTGTACAGTTGTGACCGTGGTTTAGAGCCGTGGTATTGACATCCCAGCCATACAGCCGCTCGACTCAGCAGGGCTCAGCTGCTAATCAAAACGTCAAATAAACAAACGTCCGCGTTAAATAATCCACTAAAAATAAAAAACTCAAAGGTGCAACATGTAAGAATTGGACACCTGTTGAATTCATACTTGTACAAATAGAGGGCAGCATATTAACAGAGTAACTGCTACTTGCTGCTAACTGTCAGCTGCTGTTGGCTGGTTAGCTCAGTTAGCGGTGCAGCTAGCGGCACAGAATGGGAGTTTGGAGCACAGGGAGGAGGAGGTTGTTTAGGGCCTGGATGGGGGACCCAGCAGGGAATGCTTTTTTAAATTATTGAAAGTTGAAAAAGTGGATTCAACCCTCACTCAAGTTTTTTTTTTTTTTTCTTTTAATTGTCTGTCCAGCAGTCCAAAAGCTCAAGCCAGGAATATTTGGCATATTTGTTTGATAACTGATTTAAATCATCATTATTCTGTTCAGGCCGAAAATATTTATCATAGTTATCAAGGAATTTTGTATTCGCTCTGGAATAGAGCATACCAGAGCTAATAACAATGCACACACATTTACTCCACACACACGAGTACAGTCGGGGCATGCACTGTGGGCTATGAAGATTACCGCCCTTTGACCACAGTTCCCAGGGCTGACTGAGGTCAAAGGTAGATGTCATAGTTCCAATACAGGTATGTTTGAACAGTGCTTGCTGCAGTGTGTGTGTGTGTGTGTGTGTGTGTGTGTGAGTGTGTGTGTATATACATATATATATATATACTGTATGTGAAGTGAGTTTAAAAACAAGGTCAAGGCCAGAGGATTGTGTTAGTTATGAAAGCTGAGCACATGGCAGTGCCATCCTTTCCTTGTTTACCATCTCACCATGTGTGTGTGTGTATTTGAGGAAGAGTGTCTGGGTGTGCTTAGAGGCATTTGTGACCCCTGGGCTGGCGTGAGGAAAAGGCTAGGGTTACTAAAAGGTTACTTGCGTACATAGACTCCTCTGAGCATCATGTGACAAAAGCAGGGGGGCGTCCAGGAAACAGGACTAACAAAATGCATGTTGTTGCATCACCAGACCTCCTTTTCTCCCACCACGGCCCTCTTCTCATGTCACATTTGTTTGTCTTCACTCTTCAGGTTGATGTATTTCTATCATCTGCTCTCTTGTTGATGTTCAGGCTGGCAGACCAGAGCTCTCCCTGTTCACCTGCTCTCTGCACAAACAAAGCAAGCGTTAGACAGAAAGAGAGGAAGGACATGCTGATATTTAGAATAAACAGCCTACTGATTAGGCTTGAGCTGCAGTAATGGGCACTAATGGTTTTGAGCATGCAAGCTATTTGGTGGGTTAAGCTTATGGTATGTCAGTGTATTTGTATGGTATGTCAGTGTATTTGTGTGCTAGCAGCCCACCTGTAGTTACAGCAAAGCTTTGCATTCTTGCCACTGTTTTAATTTGTAGTAAAACAGAAGTAGACAGAAGCACTTCTCATTTTTAGCTGGTCACTGTTGATTTTGGCAGTGGAAATGATAACTGTCTTTATTAGCTGTAGCCAGTTTAATTAATTAATTAATTCCATTATTTGGATTGAAACTATGTCTTTGGATGATTTTTAATGTTTCTGGCTCACTTGTAGGAAAATGAGAGTCCTGCGAAGAGGGTAAGCACGCAACGGCTACCTATATGCGATATGATATATCTGCACTGTAATGATGGGAAAAAAATGAAGCTATAGTGTTGGTCTTGTACTGCAGTGTAGAGCTACGTCTTGTCTCAGCTTCTGAAATCACAAAATCGTGAAAATAAGTTTAAGAAAACTAGGAAACACCGTGTCAGAGCCAATTTCATGACATTGAAGAGATTGTCCTCTCGTATCAGATCAGGCAGTGTGGTGCAACCAGGGCAAAAGAGGTTAAAAACACAGTCACTCTTACAGTAATTATCCAACTAGCAGTTTCTCCATGTATTTCCAGTGTTCATCGGTGTGACAGTTTTGATCATTGATACATTATCACATCGATACATTGATACATAAGCAAAAAGTGAGATTTGTGCTATATTGTTCTCATTGTCAGACAACGTGTTTCACTCTAATGAAATAATGAACTGTACCGAGAATGAGGACTAACCGATGAGTTCCCTAAATCCACAACAAAGCATGACAAAACTGGCACCTTAAACTCTGCTATAGCAGCATCCTGGACTGTATCCCATGCAGCAAACGTCACAGTCCGTAAGTTACTTGTAGCCCCACAAAACGACGTAGATAACTATTGTTATGCTACCTCTTGGCTGGAAGCAACCTAAGGACACATCTGTTGGTTGTCGCTTACATTAGAGTACAAAAACATGCTGTTTAATCCTTTCGTTACACTGTAATTCTTTAAAGACACCACCTTCCAAACGTGTTTACTTAGAAGCGCTCGTGTTGCTGCTCATGCTCACTGATTCAGCATGTTGACAAAACTCCAAAGCCTGATAGACCTGCCGTACCAAGTAACCGTTGCAAAGCTATGATTGGAAAACAACTGCTGAGAGTAGAGGTTCAGTGAAAGGCCAGTTTACAATGAATAACTAAAATGTGACCTTGCTCTCAAGTTTAATTGTAGTTTCATGGTTACATGGTCAAGTCACATCTGAGATATTGCACAACACACACGACACAAAGGCAAGTAAAAAAAATGATGTGTGTGTGTGTGTGTGTGGGTGGGTGGCAGTGCACCTGTTATATACATTATATTTGATCAACCGCCCATCACCCCCTGCAGGAAACTGCTGAAGGCTGTATCGCTGAGAGCTACATGTTCAGGCATGTCGTGCTAAGTTATTGTGTAGCTCCATGTGTTTACTTTATTCTCATGGCAACAAATTCAGGATAAGCAAATGATTTTAAAAGCAATTGGCCTTGCAGATCAGGTTGTAGTTTTACGACCACCAGGTACCTGCAGATGCACAAACATAAATCATCTGCTGAACATATTTTGTCATGTTGAACATACACAGTCTCAGATTTTAATGTGGGCACAGAAAGTAAGTGAACATTCCTACTGTCTGTACTGGATGTTCTTCCTGTCTCTGGGTCAGTTTACTCAGAGTTGAAAGGTTGCAGCACTTAGCAGAATGGCGCCGACATAAGTCACAGTTATACATCCATCCATAAAAGTGTGTATGTAAACAGACACGGAGCTGTACACTTGTGTAAGCTAACTGGCAAGCCATTCATGAAGCTGTCGTGCAGCAAGCTTGTGTGAAATGTGCAGTTTTTGGGCCAAATCGCTCCCATATGTGTGTGCCTGTGAGTGTGTGATGGAAAAAGCTATTTAAGTCTCAGCAATCATGTGTGAGTGTGTACAACATGGGGTGCATGGACAGTGTATTTGTGCATGCGTGTGAGGAGATTTGTGTGTACTGTATGAGGTCTGTGGTCTGTGTGGTGTCTTTTGCCTGGAGTCCACAGTCCTTACTGGTTCAAACTAGTTCATCCGTCATTGTGGGGTATATGGCTGTGGCCTCGCCGCACAAAGCCTCTTGTAATAACAGAGGGGTGATGGTTGGTGAGGTGAGGTGCTGCGATTGGGCAGATTTGCACAAACCAGTCTGGTGCCAAACTCACCACCGGTGCTCTTTCCAGTGTCACCACTTCACAGAGTGCACAGAGGGCGAAGCAGGGGGTATACAAAACTGTGAACTAGTGGTCAGACAACACAAATACACAGAAGCGATATGAGAAGGAGAGAAGAAGAAGAAGACAGTTCTGTAGATTGATTTAAAGAGGAAGATTGATGCTGAAAACGCTGCGAGGGAAAGTTTGCGTGTCTTCCACAGGAAGTGAGGCTCAGAGTGTGCTACCCAACACAGGAAGTAGAAAGAGTGGGTAGGAGGTCGTTTTAGCCCACAGGGGGAAGTTCCTCCAAGGTTTTAACAGCTGTGTGTGATATCTAGTGTAGCGTACAGTTACATGATAGGTGTCGAGTCGAATGCTAGAATTTCACACAGATTGTCAGTACATGCTACAAATGGCAAGTCAGTCCCTCAGGTTATGGTTACACCAAGCCTTAGTGGGTAAAGAATAGTGGCATTCAGCTGTAAAGGCTATGAATGCCTGTATGCTTCAAACAAACTGTAATCCTACGATTAATCATTCAATTGTCAACTATTACATTTTAATGATTCTGTTTTGTCACCAACAATTGGTTTTAATTGTTTTTCTGTTAAAAAAAGGTCAAAATGATCTGATTTCAGCTTCTTAAATGTGAACATTGTCTGGTTTCTTTCCTTCTCTATGAGAGTAACCTGATTATCTGTGGGTTGTGGACAAACCAAGACATTTGCAGATGTCATTTTGGGCTTTAGAAACACTGATTGAAATATTTCACCATTTCGTAGACCAAACAACTAATCAGTTAATCGAAAAAAAACCAATAATAATCATTGATCTGGATGGCCACGCTAGCAAAAAGTCACACTAGCACAAATCCGAATCTCTCTAAAAGAACTAACTGGTTTGAGACACTGTTAGATAATCTGACAAGCACGTTGTTTGAAACCTACTGAGGCCTTTACTCTTCAGGCTTTGAAAACGGCTGGATGATGTCCTTCTAGCCTGCATTGCGGGTGTGATGTTCAAAATATAAGGATGTTTGTCAGGCATATGGATGTTTAATGGGAGATGCTATCAAGTTGCTATCAAGGAAGTGAGGCGTCAGTTGTTCTTGACTCATACTAGTCTCTTCAAATCAGGGTATTTCAGTCTCTGTTGCTTTAACTTGACTTCTTTTATATGAATCTATCTTTTGCAAGTCCCCCAACTTCATGTTCTGTAAGTGCAATATTTAATTGATTGATTGAATATCACTTTAAGGGGCACCCAATAACACCTGAAAATGAGGTTCCTCATGTAAGCGCCCAACTGTACATGAAACTGATCTAAAATCTTTCATGTTAAAATGGTAGTAGACACCTTTTTGCTGTAACGTATAATTATGAGGTAAATGTTGATTAGACAATGTAATGGTTGTAAAATAACATCACCATCGGCATTTAGATAGGCTCCCTATAAACTTTGTTTTCACTTTGCAACTTTCTGTGCCACGGGGCATGAAGTCTCCTGGGAAAATGAAGGCTGTCTGGCGATCCAGTCGGTTTGGTATAATTACAATCTGCTTTCATGTGTCCATTATCAGCTGAATGAATTAATATACTCGTGTTTTGTCCTGTGTTGTGAGGAAAGCAGTTCACTTGTCAAAAATGCCACTTAGAAACACTAAGCACTGAAAAGTTGTCTGTTTCCACTTTAAGTAAATTAATTTTAACATCTCATAGGAAGCATTTGCTTTGCTCGAAAAATCAAGCTTGACGCATTTTTGGTCGGCAACGTGCAGTTTGGCCTGACTTCAGCTATTTCATCATGTGTTTCTACAAACGACGAACACTAAAAATCATTGTGGCTAAGTTTTTTTTGCTTATGTAAATCTACAGGGGTTAGAGCATTGGTTTTACTTCTTACTTCCAAGAACTTGTTTTCTTGGGACTGGGCATTTGGGAATAAATAAACCACATGAAACAATTAGTTTATATGTGCTTTTCTATTATTGTTTAGACCAAAGAAAACTATAAATGTGCTCCAGAAGCTTGTGGTGGCAGACATGGAGACATTTTGCTTTCTGGGGATAGGACCACTTGGTAAATGGGATGGACCTGTGATGAAGCCCTCGCTGACAGACTATGACAAGAGATAATAACTGTGATTCTTTGCTGAATGTCCCAAATGATCAATTATTATCTCTAAATGTCTCAGTATCTCTCTCTCTCAGATCTCGGATATTTTAATATCTTATTTCACACATCAATATTATGTTCTTACTGTGTTACTTTAACTCTTACTTCGTTTTCATACCCAGCTCTTCCTCTCCCCCACAGATACTTCTTTTCTCTCTATCTCTCTCACACACACACACACTCACTGACAGTGACTAAGGTCGGCTTGTTATTGTAGGCAGCTGGCGGAGGGCTTTCCTGTCCAAACAGCCCAAACGCTGAGGTGGCAGAGCTGTGAGGGACAGAGAGAGAGACACACACAGAGTAGAGAGAATAGGCCGAGTGGGGTGACCATAAGCTAATCCTCGGGCTGGGCCGGGGGATGGGGGTGGGTGGGAGTTTGGGTGGTGGAGCAGGAAATGGGGGGCATGGGAGATGGGCGAAGGCCAACAAGTTCTTCCTCTCTCACCCCGAATGGCTGATATGGTTGGAGCTGCACATTCACACGCATACATGAGGTTGGATCCACAGTCACGTGCTAAGACTTGAACACATAAATACACGCTTGCTGTGAGTTACTTTACAGCACGAGGCCAAACCTGAGCCGCTTCACCACCCGCTGAGTTAGTCAAAGGAGAGTCACCTCTGAACTTCATCCTCATACCTTTTCTCTCTTGTTGACAAGCGCCAGGAGCTGAAGGCTCTTTTTTTTTGAGTCACAGGACTGTCTAAAACACTCTAAATCACTTTTATTTACTCGGACGAGATCATCAGGATTGTAGACTTAATCAAAGATTAGTGTCTTGTGATTTAAACGTTCATAAAATTCCAAAAGGCCACACCACAATTAAACGAAAGTCAAAAATTTTAATCAGGCCCCAGGTAATATTAGATGATGAGTCATCCAACTCCAAGTCCAACTTCCTGCTGCCAGACACTGTAAGTTCTCTTCTGAGTGTTGAATGAGCCAAAAACTATTTTAAAAAGTGTTAGTGGTGAAGTTTCATCTTTGCCAGTACTTTGTGAAATGCCAAATATTATAATAGTAAAGTTTAGTGTCGTCTCTTTATACATTTTTCATGATATGCGTGTTGTATTGAGCTGAAAACAGTTGGTAGATTGATCAATAACAAAAGTAGAGGTAATTGTTAGTTGCAGCCCCAATGAAGAAGATTTGAAGCTGAATTACCTTTAATTATTGTTGTTAAATGCTAGCCAGAAAACAGCTGGATTTGATGCATGTTTTCTGAGGGGATTAACTTTTGTAAAATATGTCCTGTGGTTGTTTTTGACATCTTGCAAAAATTTGGCCCGGAGGCTGTGATCATAAAAATGATTTGTTACCCCTGTAATAGCAAGATTTTGCAAGATTTTCCTGCTGACCATTACACAGGCTTGGAACAATCAGTCCAATGGGTGGTTTAGTTAAAACTTGGCGTTGAACTGTCGAGAATCTGTTGAGAAATTGGAAACCAGCTGTTTTCTCCTGATATGAAATACCAGTAAATGCCTTGCTGTTAGTAATTATACATGTTGAGCCTGTTAGCTGTAAAAACCCAAAAAGCAAAACTCTGTCCAACCCAAGTCAGTTCCAGAGACTGACTTTTAATTTTGTGTTTGCGCAAGGTGTTTCCTTGTGGAGTTAATAAACTTGATGCCATCCAGTTAGTATAAATTTGTTTTATGATCCAAATGTTTAGCAGTGTGAAGTCAACACTAAAACTGTTAATGTTTGTTACAAATAACAGCTGTCAGTTAAGATGTTTTGAAACCCTGAGTATTACGTCAGTATTATAGATGCCAGTAGACATAATAAGCTGTATTTCCAGGGTAAATGACCTGAGGTGCAACCTGCTGAGAGTCATGTGACCCCCCCTCAGCACCACCACCACCACTACCACCACCTCAGCCCCTCAGTGTTATGTAACCCTCGGGGTAAGAGTGACGGCTGCAGGGGGTTTATTTCCGTACTGTGACGCTCCTGTGTGACATTCTGCACCGGCCGAAACTGATCCGTCCTCTAGTTTATGTTTTTGCATTTCCTCGTACACACACATTTGGGGCAGGAAAACACATGCATGCACAGTGAAGAGTCGTGAAAACACACTGGACACTGATATTAAAGTGGGAACAACTAAAAAAACACAGAGAAAGGAAAAGGGAAGGGAAGAGTGGAGCCGCCCAGGAGAAGCACTGGGCAGTGGGAACTGTGTGCCTTCTCTTTTCCTTTCTCTGTGTTTTTTTCGTATTAGCAGATGGATCTGCTTTCGTCGTGGGTTTTATTCCTTATCATAAGGAAGAGAAGAGGGAGAGAGGAAGAGATAGTCTGAGGGATGGAGGAAGAATGAGCAGACAGGGAGTTTGGGAGATGGCCGAGGTGACTCGTGAGACAATACTGGGAATTAGAGGAGAAAAAAAACGTGCACGCATTCGGAGATGCTGAATAGACAATGAAAAGACAGAGCTGGAGAGTGGGAGTGGTTGTTTTGGCAGATAGCCCATGCAGCTGCTTTAGACAAGGCCCCTACGCAGCAAAGATCAGGAAAATATTAGCCACACACTTTCTCTCTCTCGCACACACACACACACATGCGTGTCATTTTAAAGACCGTCACCTTTTGGCATCGGCCGCTTGTTTTTGTCTTCTTTGCTCTCGAAGTGGTTTTCGAACACTGATTTAAATCAATCTCAGAGTTTAGAAGCTGCTGCTGTCACAATTTGATGATGTAATAAAATGGATGCTGTTAAGTTATTGAGGAGTAAACAGACCCCTGGAAACTTTTGCAGTGGTCTTCAAATACAAATGCCCTCATTACAATTCTGTCTTTTAGTTTTTGTTTTTCCTCCTGCAGCAAGTGTTTAATGGCTTAAGCTTAAGAAATGGCTTAGGATATATATTATGTGCGCATGCTTATAGATAATAAGGTTCATTAAAGTTGTTAAAAGTTTGTGTGGAAAAAGCTACTGCATGAAAAGTGTCCAAAAGTGCAATTGAAGGTGGGCTGAAATTTTTTTAAAACTTTGGCCTTTATAGAGAGGAATGAGACTCGATAGTAGCTAAAATATGGGGATAATGGCAAGAATTTTTGTCTTGCACTCAGTTTTATGCATATAAAGTGAGGGAAGTAAAACTAAAGTTTGAGGAAGAAGTTTAAACCCTGCTTACTTTCTCACTTACTGCACAGCTGACTAAATGCTGTGTGAAGTATGAATATCAGATTGTTGGTTTGGAAACTTTACAGAAATGGTCGCTCACAACGCCTCAGTTCGGCTGTTGGAAGGAGGACAGCAACTGCTTTGGTTGGATACCGACCATTGACTGTGTGGACGGAGCTTCCAGGTCTGAAAATGAAAGCCAATGCAAAAGCTATCTCTAATGGCCAGCAGGGGTGGCACTGGTTTCAAAACAAATTCCGGTTGTATGTAAGCTTATGAGAAAATGATCCTACTTCTGAGTTGAATTATTGCCTCAGTAAACAGTTTTCTGATGAATTTATGGTCTTAATCTTTACTTTAAGTCTTCGTTAACATAGCGGCTGGAGGCCACCACTGCTGGTTCTGAGATTCTCTCCAACCAGAAATGTCCTACAATGCTGTCTTTTGATACTGGTTTGACATGAAACTCATAACACAAGGTCCACTTTCTGGCCTTTCCTGGTCCTTTCAGGGGCATCTCACTGTCTTCATCAGAGGAGGGAGTTTGTCCTTTTTTTGTGTTTTGCTTTTATTCAGTAATGATAGTAGAGGAAAGGGGTGGTGACTTTCGACAATGCAGCAGTTTTTCACACTTTAAACGATAACAAGTGGACCTTGTGTTGAGATTATTTTGTCAAACTGCTATTTACAAGGTTAAGAATGGACTTTCACGCTCAAAATAAGATATTTCTGTTTTTTAGTTGCCAATGTTGCACAAAAACATCTACTTTTCTTCGCTCTGTGTAACATCCATTATATTTATGATGACACGGTGACAAGAGCTACATGGCCGAGAACAAATTTGTTATAAAAAGCCAGTAAAAGAGCCTGTACTTAACCTTCTTTTGACATAATTTGACGCATTTTGGCAATTTAACGCAGTTTATAAACAAGCTAAGAGTTGTTACTGTCTAAAAACCTGAAGTTTCAGAGCTATTGCATAACTAAACGAGTGCGCATCCATCAGATAGACACCTCCAGCTCCCTTTGCTCAGCAACTCCAGCAAATTTGACACAAAGGTGTTGAAACACTCCTGCTGCTATCCAGAATTAATGAGCCACATGTTAAGGTGTTTGTTTGTTTGTGTGTGATGAAACTCGCTCATTATTACTGACTGTGCAGCGCAGCAGGGACTCCAGGTGACAGTTAAGTGACACACACACACACACACACGTGTTCACATATAGCGGTGCACAAAGGCACACGTTCACACACACACACACACACAGACCAGGCCTTGTCCTGAGGGGACACAATGTTCTGTTGACCCTGGCTCCTGAGGACAGCGGAGGAATATAGGGAGCAACTATGGTGACATGTCCATTAACATGCCTGTGAGAAACAGCACCGCGCCTAGACCCCAGGCAACCTTTCTGTGACTCTGCTTATTAACTGTGTGTATGTGCGTGCGTTCTCTGTCAACATGCATTGTACGCCTGCAGGTTATTGTGGAGGATCTCTATGCAGCTGTGTGTTGTCTGTCTGTTGAATTATCAGTAGTTACCTTGTAGTATATATAATATAATAAATAATGGCCAATATATGTAATCGTGACTCAAATATATTAACTGTCTTCACTGTTAACAGACTATACTAACAGATAAATGGACTAAATAGATGAGTCAAGGTAAAAAGAAAGTGGGTGTCAATCTTTTTGGCATCATTTGGCTCTTTTGTTGAATGTTGCACCGTATTGGCCCAATTTGAGATGACTCACCCTTTTTCAACACCTGTTCCTGTTGAAACACTTTCAGACCAGTCCTACTTGGAAAGTTTCCCCAATAGCTGTTGGTCCAGGGATAAGTTGAAGATTATCCTTGAAGCCTTGTCTTTTGTACAGCAAAATAAATCCCAACATTGTGTAGCTTTACTTCTCAGGAATTTATTCTGTCCGTGGCAGCAGAACAAGTTACATCATCCATCAGAAACTGTAGGTTAGAGTGGACTAACTAAGCACTTTTTAACTGACTAACACACTGTACACTAAAGTCCCTGACACACCAAACTGACATCAAACTAGTTGCATCAAAGGCCGACTGTTGTCCCGCCTCACATCACCTGTGTCTCAGCCAAGAAGCTGCATTTGAATGCAAAGACTACAACCTTGTATTATTTTACACCACTCTCGCTAATATAGCTGCTTCTAATTGAGAGAATGACACTGGCACAGAGTAGAAAAATCAGGAGAAACCACACTAAATGGGTGAAATCATGGATAATACAGCAACTTGTGCCCATCTCTGATTGTCGTTAAATTCTTTGTGGTGATTAACTAATTAATCATTAATCATTAACATCCCAAGTCTATTGTTCTGCCAATATGATCATTTATTGAAGACCTAGGAGTTGTTGTTGTTGATGAACATCATATGTATGCCTTTTTAGATGCATCACAGTGAAAAAATAACTTTCCTCTTCTGAGTTACTTTGTTTTTCAAAAAATTTCTCTTATCTGTCTCTCAATTATTAGATCAACTCACTCAGACTTAGATTATTTATGCCTCGCTAATCTTAACCGACCATCTAATGGAAATGATGAACTGGAACACTAATGAAAGACACAGCGGCAAGTTCACCTTTCTATTAAGGCACTTTATAAATTCATGTCATGGTCAGTGTTCAAGTTCATAACCATGAAGCTGTAGCTCTCTGACTGTGTGTGTGTGTGTGTGTGTGTGTGTGTGTGTCCTGTCAGAGTCCTCTTTTCCTGGCTGTTTCCTGTTCAGATCCAGGGGTGTGTTCCACTTCCTTCCTGCGCTGCCACAATCTTTGGTCAGGCTTCCTTCATGTCTTCCAGCTTTATGAAATCTACTGTGTATGACTGTGTATGTTGGCGTGTGTCCCTGTGCAGAAGAGAGTGTGTGAAACGTGTGCACATGCAGGTGCTGTTGAGGATGGCACACAGAAAATGGGACACGAGACTTCTCTGCTGTGTTTTGATGCGACCTTCGCTTTGCACGCAGAAACTATCGCCTGACACCTCTGAGGTCAGAGACAGATAAGGAAAGACATGAAGTAACTTTCCCACACGGTGATGTCATAGCTTGTGAAAATCCTGTCACACACCAGCTTTTGTGTCTGCTCACTTTGAACGTTTATCAATCTCTATCATTCTTTTGCTCTGCCCCCTCTTTGATCAACCCCGACTGACCAGACTTTGTCCTGCGTCACCGATACTGAGCAAGAGGTTACGGGACCAACGCTGCTGCCTTAGACTCTCACAAACGGAGCCAGACAAAAAAAAAGCAAAAGCGAAAAAAAATCTTGACTCTTGTTTTTGTGGTTAGCACTTCTCCATCATTGATGAAAAGGCAGTTTTCTTGCAACACTGTGGAATGTTTTTGCTTCCTGTCTGGGTGCTGTTGTTTTGACCCTTGAAGACCTTATTGGCTGCTTGTTGTGCTGGTATTACACCAGTTAAGGCGTATTTTGATGTTTTGTAATTTGGGATAAAGAGAGAGAGCCTGTTCTTATGAACTGCATGTATAAAAGTAAAATTTGGGGATGCAAAAAAATTGTTCATTTAAAAACATTATTCATTTAATATTGACATATTGTCACCTTTTAAAAGTATAATATGTTACATTTCAACTTTAAAATGTCTGAAAATGACTAGACCTTCGTTATATATTTGGCTGAGTTGTGTACTTACATCATCCCAAATGTTAAAACCTTCCGAAAACTTTGGATGGTACATCAGCGAGTGAGGAAGGAAGTTGGTGAATTTGACTATATGTGACTTAAACTTTAACACATTACCTACGTGAGCATATCCGACTCTCAGTACAGCTGGATTTCTAGATGACCTATTAATGAAATGGCCAAAACAAAAGCTGTGTCTAGTGAGTCCGAGGCCGGAGATAACAATCGGTTCTCAAGTGTGCGTCTTGTCCAAACAATCAAAAGTTAATAAAAAAAAATAATTAAGCCAGTGGAAAAATACAATAAAATATGCCAGTGCTGTTTCTAACTCATGATTGGGTTGGCAGCCTACAGCCTGCCTCGGAAGACGCTCTCTGCCCGCCCTCTCTTCCCGTCGTGTTGAGACACAAACAGTGAACTCGGACGCAGCGGCCCACTGCACAGCATGTCTGTCGCAGCATACCAAAGGGGATGGCTCAGATTGCACACAAACAGAGATCATGTTTGAGAGATTGAGACGCTTTGCGCCAGATTTAGCTAGCCTGCCATCGAATTCCATCAGCAGTTTCATTTTGAACGCAGGGAAACTGTATCTGACAGACACATTTTCAGCTGTCAGGAAGCGTTTCACCCTGATATAATGGGCAAATGTTGGCATAGCTGGCCAGAAATCACAGGACTTACCTGTTGTGATGACATTAGAGCGCACTGAGTAAATCAGTAATCTGTATTTGATCCTAACTCAAACACACAGTTATAAACCGGAGAGGCCTGAGGACACAATGGCAGGATCTCACACCTGATTTTGACTCTGACAACCCTCTCGTTACCAGCTGTCATTTTGCAAGATTTTTGTGCCATCTGGTCAGGGATTTGAACCTAATCAGCTTCTATTATTCGTGGTTTACCAACCGCCCAAGTTGCCACTGTCTTGTGTCTGGTTGTCAATTTCTACTTCCTGCTCACCTGTGTTCCCAGTGTTCTGTTTCCCTCCTGTGTTCCTGTGCTCCTCCCCAGCTTGATGTTCCCCCCACACCTATCTCACGACAGCCTGGTTAGCATTGCCCTGTTCCCAGTGTCTCTCCACCTGCACTTCATCCCCTTGTTAGTTTAGTTTGTATTTAAGCCTGCTTTGTTCCCTCACTCTTTGTTGGTTTGTCTGTTCTCGTCAGTCATGTTCTGGTTTGTCCTCAGTTTTCAGTATTACCTTGGTATTTTTTCTTTGCCTGCCTTTCGTTGCCAGTGTTTGTTGCCAGCCTTTTTATTATTCATACTTTTGGATTTGGGATTTTTTGGACAATCGGCTCAATAAAGCTTGCCTTTTAGTGTAGTAGTGTACAGTGGGCTTTTTCGTCATTGAGGGTGGACATTTTTATTCAAGTTGGGTGCTGACAAAAAGGTGTAGTACATTGGCAGACGGGATCGGGCTCAGAATTTTAAAGTTCTGGTCAGTGTCTCTGTATCTTGACCCTCTGGAAGCTTCTCTGGCCTGTCTGAGGTCATGAGACTGTTTCCATGTGTGTATGTGGCTGCCATAGAAACCATCTATCTGATGGGAGGACCTGTCCCCTATCTCGCCCACTCTTGTGAAGCACTTTGGGAACTATGCTCTTCAACACACTCCCAGACACACACAATCACAAAGAGATAGTCGGTAAATTTAGGGCACGACTGATGTCTAACATGCCAGAGCTGACCGAGCAGCAGCAGTTCCTTTAAGGTTCGCTCTTTAAGTTCATCATTTGTCTCAAAATGGAAAAACCAGAGCGTAAAAACCAGACACCAGAGGCGAAACAAAACAGGAAGAAATCAGGAGCACGTCTAAAAGCAGATGCTGTGAGAGCAAAAACAGAAATACAATTATCATGTGCCTCTAAGAAGCAGACAAACTATGCCACCCTTGGCTGCTGCTGGAGGTATTTTAATACATATGTGTTTTAAATAACACTCCTTCCATGACAGTGTCAGTCTAGTCCCAGAGACAGTCTGACTTTTGGACATATAATGAGATGACAGGCCCTTGCTGCACCCAGACACCCTCTCCAAATTATCACGCTAGAAAAGTGCTGATTGCATCAACACTCCTAATCAAACACCTCATTCGCACCTCGCAACCCAAACTTTGTCCCTAAATATCTCACCCACTGCTTGTCTCTCTCATTTTCTCTCAAACAAAACAACTTGCACAACCCCACTTCAGAGCAAACGCTCTCCTACACAGCCCACAAAACACCAAACAATCCTCCCAAAGAAAGGCCTCAGTCTAGCTTTAAAGAGGAATCTGTCTTCAGAGAGAAAAGCACTTTTCAAGAAGCCAGTGTTTTTCAGCTTTCACAGAAAAACATATTTGCCTCAGTTGTTACCCTGCTGTATAATCATTTCAGCTGTAGGAGTGTCAGCGGGGGGAGATGCCTGGTTGTAACTCAGACGATACGATAAGGAAAAAATGGTGTCAAACCACAATTGCGAGGAAGACAAAATGGTGCAAAAAGCTTTGAAATTGACCGGAAAGCTGCCAGTGCGGTGACCTTATTGAGCTGGGGAAGGACTGTTTTGAAAGTCCTGAGACTTGAGGGCCTACTGTAACTGGGCTGTCTTTGCGGCAGGGGGGCTGCAGAGGGGTTATGGGAGGGGGTCCTGTTTTCCATGTGCGCTGTTCGCACTCACAGTGTTCCTCTTCGGGCAGGCTGTCAGTATGTGGAACAGTCGTGAAGGGCCTTGGCTTTGGGCTTTCTGTTTTTTTTTCTTCACAGCGCTGATGAATTTGCTGGGGTTTGAGCCGTAGCATCTGTTGCTTTGAGGGGGCCTGCTATTTATCAAACTGAAGCTGAGTCTGCTGGGAGCCCAAAGGGAAAGAAACATGGCTCACTATATAGGTTAAACCCCCCCCTCCCCTCTTTCTCCTTTTCTCTCTCCCTCTCTCTTTTTACCAGAGCCGTGTTTGTGCGAAGGGAATAACAAGGAGGGGGTAGAGGGAGGATACTAAAGGACTGAGGGGGGTTAGGAAGGAAAACAAGAAAGATTGGATGTGGCTTACAGTATTTTATATGACTCCCTCTAGCACCGTAGTTAAATCTTTAAAAACCTCAACCTCTCCACGCAAGAACTTGGCACCCGCTGTTGTTTTTTGAAACTCAGTCGAGTCCTGAAATGCACATTAGCCTCCAGCTTTTCAGGAATCCGCCAGTACGTTCTTAGAAAGATTGGAAGGAGGGGAGGGGGGGAGATGAGAGTGAGGTTGTATTCGAGGCACCTTGAAGCAATCAAAAACTGTTGTGTTATTTGTTTTCGTGTACTTTAGTAAACTAACAGGCCCTCAGAATTACATGAGACATGTCACGTCACGCACCTACTACACCAATTTAACCATCTGCTTACATACACGGTCACACAAACACAAGCAGACATGACCCAAGTGGCTTCTCGCTGAGATGACTGACGTGTCAGCCGGCCCTCAGGCGTGCTGCGAATCCTGCTTCGACCACATTCTTCTGAACTGTCCCATTGACAAAAACAACGATCAGGGAGGATTGCTTCGAGGCAATCATGAAAGGCAACGGGGGAAACACATTGACAATGAGGAGGAGCGGGAACAGGAGGAGGGAGGTGGAAGATGAATAGCAATAGAGAGAGAAGGGTGTTGATTGACAGACTAGAGGAAAACAGCTTGATTGAGCAGACAGAAAAACAGGAGTGGGTTAGGTGAGCAGAGAACGAGGTTACAGATCTAATCCATGTATGTAAACATACATGTACAGTATTTCCCTAACACGTAATGACCCACTTACACTTCCGCCGATCACCTTTCTCTGCTCCTCCTTCTATCTCTCCCTCGTCCTACTTTCCCTGTTGCTCTGCCACTTTCTCTTCCCTTTTGCTTTTTCTCTGACCTCTCTCCCTCTTCCTTCAACTCTCCCCTCTTTCATACCTCCACTGTGATGTAACTCTCTCTAAAAACATGTTTTCCTGACTCGGCTGTGCACACAGAGGCTCCATTCATACAAAGTTGTTTTCTGTGCTTTACATCTTTTTTTACACAAGAGCACAAATACCTCACGTCTCTCCTGCATATGTCTGCCATCGGCCTGCTGCAGCCAGTGAGTCCTTTATTTATGTAAGGCGACTCTTGTTATGGGTTTAGCTACCCCAAAACATGCCCGCCTGACACGCTACAGAAAGTAAAGGAGAAAAATGCAGGCCTGTTGTTTTTTCCTCCATTTACATGAGCTAAGATGAGCATAGAATATAAACAGCGCCTTACAGTGCACACGCAGCAGGCTGCAGGCTGTTCCTCCTTTCTCTCTCCCTATTGAGCACACACACTTGTGTATACACACACCAACGCATGCTCTGCAATCAAAACTTTCACGCTGAGAGGCAGCAACTGGTCAACAGGATATGAAACCTTCCTCTCTGCTTTTTTTCCTTTTTCTTCTTCATGTAAGAACTGACCTTTCCCCTACTTTTCCCCTTTTCTTCACTAAAGCTCGCTCTCTGCCTCTCGTGTGAGCATTTTTGCCGTGTTTGTGGTTCAACCAGGTTTGTTTGGTTGACTTTGCGAGGCCGTGGCATTCATTTCAAACAGCACTGAAAGCAATACCCTCCCTTGGGCAAACTGTGCGTTTTCGCTCAGTACATCTTGGTCCAGGAGACTTTCCATTTCTGCGCCGTAACTCCGTGCAGACTCGCAGATAATCAGTGTCCAGCTCATTTGCTTTATGGGTTATGGCTGAGTCATTCCCATGTACTCGGTGAAAGGTGTTCGCTCGGAGACGGAGACCACTCTGCTGGGCCTCACCCCTCACCCCCTCCCTCCGTTCCTCCTTGCTGGTGTTAGTGGAAGGGAAGATGACCATCTGCTGCCCCAGTTGCCCAGTGACTGGACAACAGCCTTCCCTTATGGCACAGTTCCACTGTCCATTGTCTGCTTGAGACTCTGAGTGTGTGTGTGCGTGTGTGCAAGCTAGTGCACTGCACTTAACGTGTGTGAGAGGGATTGTGTGCTTGCCTTTTATGTGTGAGTGTTGAAGTTTGTCCTAATCTGTCTTTGTGTGTGTGCTTCTGTGAGGTTAATGTCTGTGTGTCTACCTCAAGGAGAGCCAAGTATTGTGTGAAGCTTTCCTGTGGGAGTCCCGTAGAGAACGCACCCTCACCCAGCAGGACGGTCCTCTGGTGCGGTGTGTGTGAGCTGACATACAGTCGGGTTAGTGGAGGGTCATAGATTTAGAAGGCTACGGGCCAAAACTTTGCACCGGTGCATCAAGAGAATAGATTTCCTCACCAGACGTGTGTACACGATCTCACACAGGCAGACACTATTGTTATGGATGACACCGGCTCATCATTAGCCATCGTGAACAAGCCGGGAAAACTAGTGTGTAGAAGGTTAGTGGGACAGGTCAAATCTGTAACGAAAACAAACGTTTTAAACAACTAACACATTCATACCTGAAGAGTCCTTAACTGTCTTGTTCAGGTGGTGAATCATATTTGTATTGATTTAAACGTGTAGTTTTTTAAGAATATTAGTTATAAACATTAAAAAATGAATGGAAAATATCAAAAAGAATGTGAAGAAACAACAGTTCTGATGTTATCTTAGAGACACCTACATACTGTATAGTGTTGCAGAGATATGTACAGAGGTTAGCATGCTAACCATCTAGCCAGGGCCTGAAAACCTCTTTCTACCAGTGGCCCAAACACCAACTGTTGCAAGATAGTCTGGTTAGATGCATGGCTTACTGAGCTAACAAGCGTTCAGTAGCTACAGTCATGGATGGATAAACAATACAGTCAGCAGCAGTTAGCAGTTACTCCAATGATATGCTGCCCCTATTTGTTTGGAGTATGAATTCATTCAGTAAGCCATTTCTTAAATGTATACTTAATTCATGTGCCCATTAATAAAGTCTATGCTTAATCACAGGTTCTTAGTCCATAGGGTTGAAACTTCAGCCTAAAGAGTCGGCTATGTCATTGAGATGGCTAGCCTAGCCTAGCATAAAGACTGGAAGCAGGGGGAAACAGCTAGCCGGTCTCCATCCGAAGGGAGTTGTTTTTACATTTCTGTGTATACAGATTGAACAAACAAGATAAAATATAATAGTGAGGATTAGAGTGGCTAGTAGGCAGATTTCCTTTTACCTTTGGACACAGTCAGGCTTGCTGTTTTCATCCTGCTTCCAGTATTTATGCTAAACTAATGTAATCACCTCATAGCTCTCTAGCCTCTTGAGAATGGTATCAATCTTCTGAGCTAACTCCCGGCAGGAAAAGTGAGTGAGGAGAAGTGAAAATCCTTAGAGGACGAATGAGCTTCCCTCAAAATATGAAGTGGTCATAGTTAGTGTCTTTGTTTTAAAATGTTGGTAACATCTTTGTTACAAAGCAGTTATTGTTATTGTGTTTCTGCAATGGACGTCACAGAGTGATATGTGTTCAAGTGTGTCCAGTCATGTAACACTTTGTTATGACGTCTGTACTTCTTGTACTTTGTCTCTTTAGCTATCATGGCTATCGCTGTTAATGCTAACTCCCCATTTTATTGAGTCCAAACAAACTGCTGTCAGTGCCATACATTTAAAGGAATAGTTGGACAGTTTTGAGCATTCACTTACTCGCTCTCTAGGATGGATAATTGGACATACACCACATGTCTGTGCTCTGAATCTAAAGTAACAGCAAGACATTGGTTAGCTTAGCTTAGCATAAAGATTGACAAGGGCCAGGCCATCAACATCTTTCTCACAAATTAAAATGATGTATTTGTAACCGACAAACCAAGCTAATATGAGATACAACAAACTCTGGCTATAGCTTCAAGAAAACAAAATATCAACTTATTCACTTGAAACACATCATTTATGTACTTCAGTGGACCCATATCTGATCATACATCTATGACACTGTGCTTTAATTTGTCACTCACAACAAAAAAGACACGTAATAATAGTCCCTTTATTTAAACTGAATATCTGCAAGTACTGATCGGTGACCATCTTTGCTCATAAGCCAATCTTGGTCATGCTGGTATGACACAGGGTTTTCTCTGTGCCATTTGGAGTCTCTGCAGGATGTGGACAGACAGACAGTTGGCGCCCCAGGTGAGCGCACACTGTGAGGACGAGAGGAGGCTGTCATGCTCACTGTTTATGTTTCGTTGTATCCGCCCAAAAGCAATACCGAAAGATTGGCTGTGGCTAACCACACAATTTGAGAAATATACAGTACTGTATATGATAATGAAACCCAGCAGAAAAAAATAATACACCCACTCAGCCAATGCATCTTTATCTTAGTCACCAAAGGAAGTTAACATGCTGTGCTTTACGCATTCGCAATCGAGAACAAGAATCAGTTTTCAACTTTCCTGATCACACATTTCTCTCTTGCTGCATTAAGCATGTGTGATTAGAAGCTAACGTTAGTGTTGTTTGATATTTTTCTCACCTTCTGTTTCCATTTTTGTCTTGTCTCTTATTCTCTTTCCTTCCTGTTGCACACACTCACACACACACATACAGGTGATGAGGGACTGTACTGAGCTCAGTTACTCATTATCCTCCATCCAGTCCTGTCAGTTAGCTGCCTGCTCTTCCATAGCTCGCCTTGGCAGGAGGAACCGGCAGCAATCTGAGAGCCGTGCTCGCGAAGCCGAACTTCCCTTCCAGACATCTAGCGAAGAAAAACAAGCCTGGAGCGATGCGTTTTTTTTGCTGCTAAGCTGAAGAAATGTTGTAAGCACATCCAGAGACAGTTTTGCCAATAATGCTTAAAGCTCATACCACATGCACTCATTTATATGTGACAAAGTTTACGAGGAGCTCTTTGAGTGATGCCAAATGCCCGCGTGGTTAAAATGTTTTTGGGTTCCACTTATTTATTTTTTATTACCTTTTAACCCTCAGCCTTTATTGCATAACAATCTACCAAAGATTGAGTAAAAACTGTCAGGGAGAATAGAGGTTAACAAATGCTCCTGAGGAAAGCAGGGGGATCGGGGAGATTTGCAGATTGGTGCTGAGCCATGCTGCTTCGGTTTTTAGGTGTGTGTGTGTATGTGTGTGTTTGTGTGGGAAACCTGATAGAAATCTGATTTGGCAGAGCCATTATCCCCTTTAGACTTCAACAGTAGGCCTACACCGCGCTGTGGCTGCCACTAATCCCATAATGGGCTGACTCTGCACTGAAGCCGCACAAATACTGTTCCCCTCGGTGAGAACTGTGACAGTGGGTTTGTTTCTCTTAATGCGCGCCATGTATGTGTTCTGCATTACAGTGTGTGCATTAGTTGTGTGTACCTCCTCAGGTGAGTGGGCACAGATAGGTAATCTAGTGTACAGTCATCGATTTTCCCGCTGCACAGGAAGTGGCTGGTTATTGATTCTCAGGGACAATGATGTCACTCGAGACGGCTCGGGGTGTTTACTTATCCATGATAAGGTCCGAGGCGCTTTCTCTCCACACACTGATCAAATAATCCTCTCCCTCTGTCCTCTTACCTTTTATCACTCTTCTCTCATCACTCTTTCCACCCTCCATCTTTTCATTCATAGTGGATGCCCTCCTTAACCCCAACATCCATTATGTGTGACATAATCACTGATGAAGGGGGTCACTTATCAAAGTCGTGCATTTGGCCGGATTGGTAGTCAATAAAGTAATGATTACAGTGGATACACAACACAAACTCCTTCGTTGTTAGGAAGTATTAATGTACGCATGCTTTAGCACATTTACAAGAATAATATTTGATTATAAAACAAAATCAGCAGCATTTACACGCCACAGTCCTGTGAGACAGACTTTTTTCCATCTCTTTCTATTTTAAAAAGGCTTTTATCGACAACCTGTAACTTTTCCACACTCTGCGTGTGCTTCTAGACTTTACTTCATCATGATGCTCTTGTTCTTTTCTAACAAGTTTCCACCTCAGTCACAGGGCCGGTTTAACCATGAAACCATGTGCTATTACTGCTCATCAATTTATTCACGGATTAATTGATTTTTATCAAGCATGACACCAATGGGAACACTGCCAGACCTCCTGGCAGTGTGAATACAATGGCGTCTACCTATTTGGATTATGTAAGATCATTTGTTGCACATCAGCGCTCAGCATACAACAGGTCATCTGTGCACCTGTTTGTAACATTCAAACAAAAAAAGCATGAAGAATTCAAATCAGAGCAGAAATAAAAGCAATAACTTTTAGATTTCAAAACAGTCATTTACATTCTGCATGAGTGAGCAAACTGACTGATGTTTTGCGTCAGCACAGTAATAAAATCAGTGAACGCTACGCTGGACAGAAGCCGTTTTATCTCCTCATTATATCTGACACTTGAAAGTTGGTGAGGTATTTGTGTCCCGGTCCACAAGGAATGATTCAGAAGAGTTTTTCGGCTGTCGGTTTGTTCTTTTCAGGCCTGTTATTGATTAACCACAGAGCAAATATGTCCAACACTACCACGTACACACACACACTCGCACACACAGTCAGGGTTATGAGGTCCACGGAGAGTTTTAAAAGTGACGAACCAGCATACACCCAAACCCTACACATTAACCCGGTGTGTTTGCAGAGCTAGATTAATTTTTGGAATAAAAAATCAAAACAATTGTATAGACTGTATATTGCTTTTTTAAAAAGGGCTTAAAAGTGGTTATTTTTCCTTAAAATCTCTACTTAGCAGGTGATAGTTTGCAAAAGCTAAGTCAGTCAGATTTAATCAGTATAATGTTTAAAAGTGCTGGTAATTTAATTAGATGTGAATTTATTTTGAGACACGAATGACTAAGCATGTACTGTTTGTGCAACTGATCGGGTGTAAGAACATATTTAAGGAACATAATGTGCCGAGGTGAGCAATTTCTGCATTTTACCAGTGTTGTTTTCCACAGTTCAAACTCCTGACCTCACGTCATGTGCCTGTGATTTCATATTTGAGGAACTCAATGGTTATAGTCTCAAGAGGACAACACGTATGTACACGTGCTAAGACTTTGTGTATGTTATTCCTCTTCTGTCATGGTCGGTAACTAGAAATGTGAGGTCCGATTTTGTCTGTCGCTGTTCGAAATAAAGGACCCATTGTTGCAAAAATTACCGAGAATCTTGAGGGTAAAATCAAACACAGTTATCATTGTAAATTGCATGGAGAAAGGGAAGCTTGGCAGGTGTAGCAACAGGTAATAAAGGGGGCAGAATCGTCAAATATAACTTCATGTGGATGAATAGACTGAAACCTTCATCTTATATTACATGTAAAGAGATTTAAGTCACTGGGGAAACCGTAACTGTTAGTAAAGGCAGTAAAATATGAACTGAATACCATTTTTACCTGTCATGTAAATTTAAATTAGGTATCCACCTTCCGTATTTCCTCCATCCAATGTCATGCGAAGCATCAGCGGATTAAAATAATCTAAAATGACTGGAAATGTTGTGTCAGTGACGACGGGTGAAGAGGACCAAGGTGATCGAGTTTCAACCTAATCAAACAGACATTTCATAAACGATTAAACATTAATGGGGCAGTCGCCCTGACGTCGTACTCAAATGAGGTTCTGCCAGCTATTTTGTTCTGCCATTCAGTACCGGGGCTCATTGCCTATTAATGAAGTAATAGGACACGGTCAAAATGGTTCTGAGGGCGAATGATTAGGCCATATCACTTCCTCCACCCTTAAAGTACAGCAGTATCACATCCACCCTTTGCAATCAAAATACATTCTGGTGAAGGTTACAGATTGGCGGAAAAAGAGAGCAGAAGTGAAAGTGGCGTCAGCTGCAGACATGAGTACAGATTAATGCAGAGTGCAATAGTTTCTAATCTTTGCTGTAGCCTCTTTGATGTGTTACATCAGACTTATCAGTGTCTGTTTTTGTCTGCTGTCTAAGTTGGTATACCTCACAATGGATCACTGCGGTCAGGACTGCCAGCCTTTCTCGTTCTGCTATGTATAAAAGGAGTTCATTGACTCGCTTGTTTTTTATGAGCAGCTGCATGGAAATGATTAAACTTTGTTCGGCTTAGCGGATCATCAAGAGGCTCATCAGCCTCCAAACAAGACACTTTGATTCATGGTTTCTGTGGATCTTTAACAGTGTTGGGATAGTTACAATACATTGTATTACAGATTTCTCGTAACTTTTGAAAAACAGACTTCACTTATTTACACCCTGTCCATTACTTTTGTGTTACCACGCAACATCCCCTGAGATGCATTGTCAGGTTATCGCCAGTTAAGAACAAGGCGTTAAAAGCTTACACGCCAATCCCACCAAGAGGAGAAGATACACAAGATTTTTCTTTTATGCTCCTTAAAACCACAAAGCTGAAAGCAAAGTTGGTGAAAAACAGCCCAAAAAGCACTTTGCAGAAAAATGTTGTGGCGAGAACAAGGCTCAATTGCACGTCTAGGAGAATCAAGGCGGCACTGGCAGTACGCCTCGTTATAAAACTATAATTATATATAAAACAATATAAAAAGGTTGGTCTTCCTACACGGCCTAGTACTAATGTTAATTTCTGAAAAACAACATATCAATAAATAAAATTATATGAGAGACTAGCTTCCTAACGATGAGTTGACGACAGATTTAAATGGCATATGAACTGCGTTTAACGAGCCAAACACACTCAGGTGTCAGCGTTGTCCTCAGGGCTTCTCTGGTCTCCTCCTCCTCTCAGCCACCACACGTTAAACTTGGCAGTGCGAACAACTTATTCAACGCAAATAAAGACATACTGAAGACTCAAAGATTATTAAAGGTAGAATCAGTAGGATTTGTCAGAGCCCGTACATAAACACACCGGAAAGATAGTTGATTGTTGAGTCTCATTCCCAGAATGTCAAATACCGACATTGTGGGTTGGTAAAGCTATGTAAATAATAGACAAATAACATAAAATGTTGTACAGATACCTAAAAAATCTAAGTACATAAGCAAAGTATTTGTCTGTAGTCACCCAATTATGTTCTGTATTCACATCGGGAGCATCGCTGAAGTCTGACCCCAGTGTGGCCCAATCAGTGCTAACAACGTTAACTCATGAAACTCTGGTAAACATCCTCCAGACAGCAGGTTAAGGGTTTGTTTTTTTGTTTTGTTTGATTTGTCTTAAATTGCATTGATAATGGTCTTAAAGTGTCTTAAATTTAACTTGTAGAAACCTGCAGAAACCCTCTTGATTACCAGTTGGAGTGTCGGCCGCTGTTATTCAACTCTTGTTTGTTGGTTTGTTTGGGTATGAGTCACCTCCTTTTCTCTATTCTCACAGAAAACAGGTGAAGGGTCTGATCTTTTGTGCTGGGTTTACAGTGCCCATTAAGAATTATAGGGTGATGATCAACAACTTGTTGGCCAGGTTCCCAGTGACATGAGTCATTTTTTTTTTGCTCAGTCAGCAGAGCCAAGGTCTTGTCAGAGAGAGAGAGCGAGAGAGAAAAAAAACAGCTGTGCATGCCAGGAGGCACACAGCAGCGTCACAGCAGAGGGGCTGTTTTCTTTGGGGCTGTTCGAGTCCCAATGCTGGTATAAGGTCATCTTTGTTCCTCCCATGTTTTTGGTTAACATGAGTAGTAAAGATAAGCTTGCATGTCTTCAGTATCTGAAACATTTGCTACGATTACTGGGCAGCACCTTTGGACTCTTCTCAAAGTCTTGTCTCCCCTGTTTCCAATTAGTAAACTCAGGAACGAAGGGGTTTTCATTGATTTGCGGTGGCTGTGTCATATCAAGCTAAAGATAGCAGGGGAGGATTTGGTATTTTCTGTTTTTCTATGGGATCTTTTCTGTTGGAGCGCGTTGTATTGTGACAGCTGCCCTCTCCCTGTTAGAATAACATCCCCGGGAACTCACTCTTCCTCACGTGCACACAGGGGTAGCAAGCCAACGCCTTTCCCCCTGGATTGTAGCCTACAGTACATATAGATTATCGTCTATAGGTAATGGTGTACATGCACGTTTATGCCTGTCAGTGTAAAGTCATAAAAGAGAGGTTATCTTTTATCCCAGATACCTCTTCCCCCTTCAATATGTAGGGTCTTTTTTCTCTTTTCCGTGTTCTCCCCGAGGTCTCGGCAGTTCCTCCATGTTTCATGGAATCCAGGGAACGCTGCTTCCTCCCAGTGTTGGTGTGCGCTGGTCCAGGACCCGCTGGTCCGGGGGGGCACGCCTCGCCTCTCAGGAAAGCCGGCGCTTGGCGAGACCACTCCACTCTGATAGCCTGCCAGAATACACACAGATCAGAGAAGAGGCGACTGGGAAGAGAAGAAAAGGGACCGAGAGTCACTCAAAGAGGGCCAAAAGGCAACTCTGGTCCAGTTAATTCCCACATTGATTGAGCTTTGACTCACAAGTCTTAACACCAAATGAAGATTATGGTTAAAATTACACTTCCACTTTGATGCTTGTGATCAACAGGTTCTGTAAACTTAGCACCAGTTTTATAGGCTGGTTGCCGCTCCATGAGACGAGAGAGAAGTCTGCAGGTTGTTGCAGCTGGACAGGTAAGGGTTAACCTTCCAGGCTGCTCGTGAAACGCTCAGTGATAGATGAACAGGCTCGAACCTAGAGCTGTGTTTGAAGAGTGGGGTGGGGGATACCCTCTTAGTCTGCAGTTTTCACTCTTTCACTGTGGCCAAGTTTGAAACTATCCTCGTATCTGTAGATCTGTAGTATTTAAAGTATTGATTTAATGCTTTGCTGGTAAAAACAGACACTTGTTGTTTCAGAGTAATCTGTTTACACAGGGAAAAAAAGTCTAGTTGTTTTTCACAGATGAGAGTTGCTGTTGCGAGCGGCTGAGCTAAGTTAAACCATGTGTTCTAGTGTTTACTGTGAAGTTAGGACACTTTTGCTATGCCGCTATTTGCCAGAGAAACCTACGCGGACAAAAAGTTTCAACTTTGCAAGTGGATCTGTTAAAGTGAATTACTTTAGATGAAACAAACCAGCTTCGTTTCTTCAGTGAACTTCGACAGAACTTTTTTTTTTCTGTTTTCCTTTTCTTTTTTTTCAGAGAAACAAGAGAGGCAGAGAGAGAGCAGTGAAGATTGGTTCCTCTAACTGTTGTTCTGCCCTGCGATTGGTGGAAGCCTGTTGCTAGGCTTATGTCAGTGTTCAAGAGTTTTCTGCTTTCTCTCCTCTGCACTGATAGGTTGAACCGGTCTGGTGGACTTCTGCCACTTGTTGAACATCACAGTTTTTTTGCGGTTCCCTCTCGTCTAACTGCATGAGAAGAGAGAGAGAGACACATGTGCAGAGTTTACGCCTGGCATGGCTTCCTCTCTCTGTTTTTTAATCTTATTAACTTTTATCGTCCTCTTTATTGGCTTAAGGTTGTTGTTAACTCTGCTTCACACTCATAAAGGAGAAACAACTGCTTTACTGAGCATTTGAGAAAGTAGCTGCCATTTACTTGTCTACTGAAGTCTGGTGAACTAATTCTTGACAGTAGTCATTTAGATCTTAATGAAACAGCTACTTCCCTTTAAAACTACACATTGTTTATTACAGATTTCATATCCATTTCGATCCACATAATAACTCTGATGGGAAACAGTCCAACAACATGCCAACTGTTGCATAAATTATGTGTCTACTGGTGTCTTAAATTCCTCAGTGGAAGCTTCACATATTTAACCTGCTACACTAAAAATGGTTTCAAGTCTTTCTGTGGTATGTATTTCACGCTTTGTTGAGTGTTACTATGTTTTCAGTGTGAAACGCTTTCACTTTTAAGACTCCAAAGCTGTAAGATGCAGTCTGCTTATTCCTGAAGGTCAGTGACAGCGGTCGGCTTGGATTTAAGGAGCAATACGAAGTTAAAGAAAAGTGGGAAAAAAGTCAAAATTTCTCAAAACCACAATACAATTCTTTGCCATCTATGAATATGCTTGGTCTCTTCACCAAAGTATGGCCACATACACTGCTTCTGGACTCTTAAAGGAACAGTTAACTTAACTTTTCGCAGTCCACAGAACATTTCTGGAGCTTCACAACAGAACAGTGTTGTAGCATTCTCCTGCAAGTGAAGTAGCTGGTAGTGGGGATTTGTTGTAAAATACTAAAAAGAGTGGGGGGTAGATAATGACTGCATGTTCATCTTTGGGTGAACTGTTCCTTTAACTCCAGCTTCCTCCTCCGAGAAATGTGGATAAGTTGATGCTCCTAATGGCGACTGGTTCATGCATCAAAGCGAGCCTGTGTACCCTTTTCTGAACCACGGCTTTTGTGTGCCACAAAAGGTGATTATGGGATGATGGTGCTAATATGTAGTGTTAAAGTCGCACAAGCTAACATTAGCCATCATTAGCTGCTGAGTGTAATGTTTGAGCTATAAGGGTTTTTTTTTCCTATGAATAATAATAAGTTTTAATTTGTAAAAAGAAACAAACATAAAATTAGACATAACTAAGCAGAATATACATTCCTGGCTATGACTCTTAATGAGAATATTTTTATTACCATTACTGTAAAACTAGTGGAAATGTGTCCATTGTTCAGGCCTTTCCTCCTACAGATCACTTATCTGACGATACACACACTGTTAAAACAAATCTGAGATGAGTCCTGTTGTTTCCAGGAGCCTTTCCTACATCATAACTCATCTTCCCCATGTTGTCCTAACCCCTGTATGCCAAAGGCCCAGCACATACACTCATATACATGCACAGTTACATCTCCAGGGTGGCATGGTGGCTTGGTGGCCATCCCGTAGCTGAAAGGTCACTGGTTTATCCCCTGCAACAGCTAATGAGCCTGTTTAAAAGGGCAGGTTACAAAGTGTCTACATGCTGTTAATGTAATCTTTTCATATTTAGTTTGAAGTTATTAGTGATTTAAGAACAATTCCGATTCACTGTAGGTGACGTCAAATAACTGTAAAGATGTAGGTCTGCAGACCGAGACACCTGCAGTGTGGTTTCTGAGATGTCACACAGTGTTCTCAACCAGTTTCAGGAGACACCCCAGAACCCACAAAGTCTTACAGGTTATAATAAGAGCCAGGTGTGATATATTGAAGACTGGAGTCAAATATTCTGTCACATAATTTATATCAACATCAGAGGCATGAAATAAAGTTCAACACACTTCAAGAAGTATTTCACTGCCGGAAAGATGGCCCTGGGCTGTCTATGCAGTGGAAAGACACAAATGTTTTTGAAATTGGTGCTACATGAGCAAACAGAAAAACGGCTGTGACATTTGCATTTGCTCAAAAGGTAGAAAACCTACAACAACTGGAACGCACCAGAGCACTCCCGTTGATTAGTGATGTACTGCGAGTTGGGCGGTACTTGGTTTTAGCTAGGAGTCTGTTTTGACGAAAGATTGGATATGGAAATGAAGCAAAGTTTACCATTGTTCACTTGTATATATTACCAAAGTTGACGTGATACAAAGCTGAATAGTTCTCGTTTTAACACCTAAAGATACAGGGACTATAACTGGATGTATTGTTGGACAAAAATCTTAACTCAAGGGTCCACTTACTATTTTTTTCTGGAGTTTTGAGAATCATTCCAAGGCAAATATAATATAATATGGATGTTAAGTGTTTTGATGACAAAAGCTTCTTATATTTCCCTATTTTGCTTTTGCATAATTGAGTTCTTTATACCAACTACAAACATGCAACTCTTTTATCATTTGGACCAAACGCAATGAACTGGAGACGTAGCCACAGCCTTGATCCAAGAAGGAGCATATATTCAGGGATCACTGCTGATGTGAGTACAGTAAAGCCTCACAGAGTAGTCAGTGCGTGCCCTCTCACAATAGTGTTTGGCCCTGTCCGTGAGGCCGGACCCCCGAGCCTAAGCGCTTTTATGTGAAAAGGTTTGGTGTGTCGTAAGCCCTAACGCTGACCAGCCTCTTCTGCAGCTTTGCTGAGCCATGGGGCTCCCGGCAGCCCTGGGAGTGCTGACTCCAGCCCTGGGAACATGTTTACCGCTGCCCCGCACCCCACCCTGTGGCATCAGGAGAGGGACCAGGGAGGGGAGGGGAGGGGGGGCGGTTGGCTCGATCCACACAATGAACCTGCTGAATACTGTGCTATCCAGCCATCAGTGCTGGGGACTTGCGGTGGGTTGCCGAACTGGCCGAGCAGGCTCTTGATGGGAGCACACAGGGGCAGACTTGTCTTGGCTTTGACTCGTCATCTCCACATCATCACCAACTTTAACTTGTTTGTCTGCTTTTTATTGGGTAACCCTTCAACAGTGCACCCAAACACTTTTGAGGCCTGGGTTGTTGCCCGGATCAAAGATGGTATCTGACAAAATTTAAGACTTTTTCAAATAATCAAAACTATCGTGTCGTTTTTCGTCCCGTAAAATGAGTCTTTGTGAAATCTCTGGAAAAAAAGCTTCTCCATTTTTCTTGGGAAACATGTTATTTTAAAATATCACACAGCACTATGATGCACAAATGTGCACGTGTGTGTCTGTGGACACACTTGCCTGATGTGTGAATGCTTTTGTGATGGGGTTGCTGGCGATCCACCGGGGAAACAACACTTGACTCGCATGTGCTTTTACATTAAACTATAACTGTTAACCTGTCATTTACCAAATATGTCAAAGACTTCTTCTGGTACATTGCGACATCGACACACTTGTTTGTGTGATATAATCTTGATGTTACACTGTAATATCACAGTGTTCTTCAGTGCTTCTCATCTGATATAATTCTGAGTAATTATTGACTTTTCTAACTACCACAGTGTGATAAAACAGCTCTACACTGTCCCAGTGAACGTGTTATTGTCAGGCTGGGATAAACAAAGCCATAAGAGCTGCCTTCCTTATCTCTGCTTCCTCCTGGTTTTTAAAGGACTCCTTCAGCCTGGGCTGATTGGTGGGGCAATGGCATTATCTGTGGTCTGATAGGCTGCGGTGCAAAACCACTAACCGAAGGGCCGTTGTTGTTGCAGCAGGTCCTGCAGCTCTCCATCTTGCCGCGCGCTGATGCTGATCTTTGCACAGCAGAACTACTTCTTCTCGGTTTGACAAGCCCGGTCGGGGGAGTGGGGGACTTGCTGCTGCAGGCTGGAGCTGGCTTTGGGTTGTTGCTGCTGCTGCTGTTGTTGTTGTTGTTGTTGTTTTCATTGAATGCACATTACACAGATGAACACACAGATGCCCTCTTCCAGCCAGAAAACTATTTCTAGTAACCCTGCAGGCTGCTTTCTCCATGCATTGATCATTCATTTAAGTATTGATCAAGGAAGCTGAATCTGGCCACCTTGAGTTGAGTGTTTAGCACACAGGGTGCGATCATGATCAATTGCAGCAGGGAACAAAAGAAGGAGAGAAGTGATGATGTTTTCTTAGAGGGGGGATTGTTCTTTCTGCTCACGTTTATGACCCCCCCCTCCCCTCACTGTTTCTCATCACGCTTAGCTCCGCCCGCTCCTGCTCCTCGTCCTCCTGCGCCCATTGGCCGCGCGGAGGCTGTTTTCGCCGCCTGATTGGCTGGCGCGCCTGTCGATCACACGAGCCTCGACTTATTTACCGAATGTATGAGCGAGAGAGGACGGTATTCTGCTGTAGGGCTGCAACAGCTGACTGCCGTGCACTTTACCCAAGCAGTGCCCGGAGGAACAAAGAGAGGAGCAAACAGCCATCCAGAAAAACACTTTTTACATTTTTATACCCGTGAAATAATCAAAGTGCAGCGAGGACGCGAGATGAGGCACGCGGTCGCACCGCCAGAAAACGTGGAAAATAATTCATTTGCGGTGACAAGGCTGTTAAAGATATGTACCCATTGTGAGCGGCTCAGCAAAAAGGTAAGGAGATGGGGGAAAAAAAGGCTTCTCTGAATGAATGCACTCTTAAGCGACGCTGGGATGTAAATGAAAGAAAGTGTCACATTATTGATTCGTGTTCAGGCGACGTGTTTTTTTTTCTTCTTCTTTCTTCCTTTGAGCAAACAAGCTGCAGTGCAGTCTTTGTGTAGACTTGTTTACGAGTAAGAAGAGTTTGTGTGGCCATCGGGCCAATAAATCATATCTGGCTTTAATCTCTTTGTTGACTTCGCCTATAAATAAGCAGACGTGTAGATGACACGTTCAAATGCACGTTTTTAACTCGGTGTCATTTTTTGAGCGATTTGCCTTTCGTGGTCATTCATTCATCCGTTGCGCTGCGGGGTCCGCTGGGAGACATGTCTCGACAAGCAGCGGAAAGTTACAGGACATGACAGAGGCGATGTAAAGGTTTCTACTGTGATTTACATTTAAGTGGCTGTACTTCTGGCATTTAGGTTGTTTTTATCAAGAGTTTAATAACCTTAAATCACGTTTTTACCTCTGGTTTACTGGTGTCAGACAAAAGAAACCACTCGGATTTCTTAGTCTGGTGAGGAAAAGGTGACAGCAGACAGAAATGAGAAGTGATGATCGGCTTGTTGACGTTTTTCTCCTCTTTGTTGTCTTGCAGGACTTGGGGGTAAGGATCCCAAGACCCTTAGGTAACGGACCAAGCAGATTTATCCCTGAAAAAGAGGTAGGAGACAATCTGTGTCCTCAGCAGAGACTTTTAACTCAGTGACAAATAAGACATTTATCTAATCAATCTTCTTACTTGTTGTTTTTTAATTTTAGATTCTGAAAGTCAGTAAAGTGGACGCCCGGACACAGTCGATATTTGAGGATGCGTTTGCAGCCCTCGGTCGCCTCGACAACATTTCAGTGGTGATGGGCTTCCACCCGCAGTACTTGGAGAGCTTTCTCCGGACGCAGCACTACCTGCTGCAGATGGATGGACCCCTGTCTTTGCACTACCGACACTACATCGGCATCATGGTACGGTCACGTTTATCCTCCTAACTCTCAAATCCACCTCTCGTTTGATTGTTGCACATCTCATGGTGAAAACGTTTTCTTTTTTCTGTGATTCTTCAGGCGGCAGCTAGACACCAGTGCTCCTACTTAGTCAACCTGCACGTGAACGACTTCCTCCAGGTCGGGGGTGATTCCAAGTGGCTGAACGGCTTGGAGGAGGCCCCGCAGAAGCTGCAGCAGCTCGGAGAGCTCAACAAAATCCTGGCACACCGGCCTTGGCTCCTCACGAAGGAACACATCGAGGTGAGAGGACGGGCATGGTCTGGAGGCTGGAAGTGGACATGAGAAGTCTTATGTAACTGGCTGAGATCATGGGTGGAGGCCAGAGTATAGCTGCAGCTGTGTGACTTGGATGGATTTGGGAGTTATGCTAGTAAAGGTGTCGTGACACAAAGTAGGAGGTGGGGTGTGTGTGTGTTTGTGTGTGTGTGTGTGTGTGTGTGTGTGTGTGTGTTAGGCTGGAAAACGAAGAAGTGGTTAGGAAGGGTGAAAACATATTTTCCCACTTCCTAAAAGGTCACTGATATTGAAGTCATTATTTGGCTCCGGCTCTTAAGACTCACAATTTTTTTCCCTTTTTGTTTTCTCCAGCGCCTTCTGAAGGCCGAGGAGCACAGCTGGTCCCTCGCAGAGCTCATCCACGCCGTGGTCCTCCTCACACACTACCACTCCCTCGCCTCCTTCACCTTCGGTTGCGGCATCACGCCCGAGATCCACTGCGACGGCGGACACACGTTCAGACCCCCCTCTCTCAGCCAGTACTGCGTCTGTGACATCGCCAATGGCAACGGTCATGCTATTCACCACGATGATCTTCTTGCCAACCAGGTGAGTCGTCAAGGATGATGTGTAAGGATAAAGGTCTTTTTACGTGTGTGTGTGTGTGTGTGTGTGTGTGTGAAAGATTAGATTTGTGTGACTTTTTCACTAACCGTGTATTTTCCTTCGTTTCCACAGGAGATGTGTGGCGAGGTGGAGGTGCTGATGGAGCGCATGAAGCAGCTGCAGGAGTGCCGCGACGACGAGGAGGCAAGCCAGGAGGAGATGGCGACTCGCTTTGAGAGGGAGAAGACGGAGAGCATGCTGGTGGTCACGGCGGAGGACGAGGAGTGCGTCCCCTCCAGAGACATCTCCCGACACTTCGAGGACCCCAGCTACGGCTACAAGGACTTCTCCAGGAGGGGGGAACATGTGCCCACGTTCAGAGTGCAGGTAGAGATCCGATGCAGACTGAATGTAGAGTTCAGGATGCTAAAAAAAGATGCGACTGTTACTTACGTCTTATTTCTCTTTTCTCCAGGACTACAGCTGGGAGGATCACGGCTTCTCTTTGGTCAACAGGCTGTACCCTGATGTCGGTCAGATGCTGGACGAGAAGTTCCAGATGGCCTACAATCTGACCTACAACACCATGGCAACACACAAGGATGTGGACACCAGCATGCTGCGCAGGGCCATCTGGAACTACATCCACTGCATGTTCGGCATCAGGTCAGTCGCTGGAAACGTTGTAATGTTGGATGATGTAACTTTTATCTATGTGCAGTGCTAACCCGGTGTTTCTCTGCATTCTTCAGGTATGACGACTATGATTACGGGGAGATAAACCAGCTTCTGGACCGCAGCTTTAAGATCTATATCAAGACCATGGTGTGTAGTCCAGAGAAGACCACCAAACGAATGTATGAGAGTTTCTGGAGGCAGTTTCAGCACTCCGAGAAGGTAGGATCCCTTTCTCCCCTCATGGTTTGATTTCTAGCAGCTGTTTTGATAAATGTACAGTGTTTAATAAATCTCTTTTCTTTCTGTCTTCTCCTTCAGGTCCACGTTAATCTGCTTCTTATGGAAGCGCGAATGCAGGCAGAACTGTTATACGCTCTGAGAGCGATCACCCGCTACATGACATGAAGTGCTTTTTGGCGTTTTTATTGTTGTCTTTTTATTGTCATTGTTGTTGATCATTTTGGGACAATTCAAGAAAAAAAAAAATCAAAATGGGGCGGCGTGGGGGGGGTTCAACAAAAAATGTGGAAGAGATGTGAGAAGCACGGGGTTGTGACGGAGCTTGTTGGATGGATGTTGAGAAGAGGATCAGAACAAAGAAAGCGAGAACTGTTGAAGAAAGTCATCTCAAACTTCAAGTGGATACACAAACTCTGATCTTGTTGCCTGCAGTGCCAAAACTGACCAAGAGAGGGCAACCTGGAGCAAACTCCTGCCCTGCTGAAAGGAGCTTGTTCCGGGCCTGAGCACTGACACTGGAGGCATCCAGGACGACGTTTCAGTATTCCAGCATTCAGCAGCATTTGTCGCCCGCCTCATCTGTCTCCTGGTTGACTGAAGACCCACCGAAAATCCCCAGAAAGCTGTGCAGCGACAAAGGGTCTGCACTTTGATTCTGTCGTCACTGTCATGTTTGTTTAGTATCTTTTTATTTCATTTTGTATCAAGGGAAGAAGACGTGTCAATTGTGGTTGCTCTTAGTGGTAACTGGAGATGGAAACATTAACTTTGGGCAAGGTTTTTTTTTTTTTTTTTTTTGTTACGTGTGCCTGAACTATCCAGCACAGTGTGCATACGTGCTGATGCTGCTGCTCCCATGTTGTATTCAGTGGGGTCATATTGATCCCCAAATCCCCCCCAAAAGCCCCTGTCCATTAGAAATCCACTGCATTACCCCCCGTCCCTCTTGTCCTCTACCCCCAGCCCAAATCTCAAATGTCAATGTAAGCTAATCCAAGGAGTGTGTGTGAAAACCGGAGAGGTTGTGGAAAGAAACTCAAAGAACACTGTCTGAGCCCTTTTTTGAGTTTGACTGTACACGTGTGGATGTATTCATGATGACTGAGGTGTGGATGTTTTCTGTGCGTGTGTGTGTTCACAGAAAAAAAAAATCGTTTGAATTTCATGTCTGAAAAAAAAAAAAAAAAGCGAGGCACTGTGAAGGAAAGACTTCTTGCTTCTGCTGTAGCTCTGTTTTTGTGAGATAACTGTTTATTATTTGTTGTTGTTGATGATGTCTTTATTTTTCTGGTAATAGGGGAGGGGGAGGGGGAAAAAAAGCTAATCAAAAAGAAAGTTAGAAACCAGGTTTTCCAGAAGGGATTTGCTTCCGGTTGCCCTAACCACACCTTATCTGTCTTCCGCTTATCCCAGCTGCCTGGTCACCCTAACACTTTGGAAGCTTTGGATTGTGAATTTTACCAGTAAATGAATACCTCTTCTGTTTTTCTCTAGAAAACATTTAAGAAGTGCTCTTTGGTGAGCAGAGACTCTTTCCGGGCTGCCGTGTTCCCCATTGCTCGGGGACCCGGCTCGCCCACACAGGGCCGAGTGCGGTCGATAGCTGTCGAACGCAAAAGGTTGTAGCTGTGCTTATTTCCCTGCCGGGGAAGCCTAACCAGTGCAAAAGCAGCGTTTGTTTTGTTTTTGTTTCAAAAAAAAAGAAAAAAAATTGAACAGAGGTGTGACGCCTCTGCTGTTTTTGTTTTTTGTTTACTAAACCAGTTAAGTACTGCATTCTTCTGAGGGTGGATTGAGAGAATCAGACAGATGAATGAGTGATATCCTGAGGAAGAGGAGGAGGAGGAGAAAGGAATGGTACATTTGGAAGTGGTTTGAGAGGAAGTGGAGGTTTTTTTTTTTTCAAACTTCTGACTGATGTCAGTTACTGACACTTTTTTTATATGAAAATATATGAAAAAGATGAAAAAAATAAACTATGATATTGAATTGTTGTGTATCATTCGTAGTTTTCTCCTAAACAATTTGATTTTGTTGCTTTGTCAAAGCGATTGTACTCGATGTGGAGAGGCCTATACAATTCAGGAATCAAACAGTCATAGCACAATCACCATCAGCTCACTTCCACTGCTCAGTTGCACAAGTACAGGAAAATCAAACAGCCCATGGTGATCAGTAAGCATGTTTGAATGCTTTTATGCAAAGGATGACTCATGAAAAGACAGATAGTGTTATGCTATCACCTCATGTTCCAAAGTACACTCAGCTCTTTGATAATAAAGCTGACTTCATCAACATGAAGCTGAACTCAGGGGAACAGTTCAGTTTGTCACCAGTACGGTCCAGGGACTTTCATGTGAATTTAATTTACTGTACAAGCTTGAGAACTGTCCGACTCACAGGGAGCCGGATAATGGTCCCTATTCCTGTGGTGCGGTTGAGGTTGAAGTTTCTCTTTGCTCCTGACCAACGTTTGGATCGAGATAAGGGGGGAATTCCTTGTAGGATACCTTACCTCTCTTTCCTGTTTGCCTCCACGTCACTGGGAAAAATCCTTCTCTTTCCCCAGTGAGGCTGGAAATGTTTCTGAACTTCAGGGTCTTTCCCATCGAGGCCACAGAGGCCTGTCTGTCAATTCACAATCACCAGGAGAAACTCAGTGTTATCCCTGCTGACCAAACTGCCTTCACATTTCAGTGGCTTTCCCAGACGATATGTGGAATCGGAAACATGTATTAAGCAACCTTGATACCAGCCAGCTAACTGTCTTTCATATCAACCTAATGAATTCTATGTAGAGAACAATGTTTGTTATTAAGCGCTGGCTAATCAGTTGTTTAGGGGTTTTTGAAACATCGGCTTGTCTTGTGGTTGTTTTGAGGTCACTTTTGTGTGAAAACCGAGGGGAGCTGACACAGAGGGTTTTTACATTAAGTGCCGTTTCTGATTTGTTTCGATGTAATAACGATGTGATTTTGAAATGCTGTACTTTAGGCTACTTGGTGTAACTTGTAAGCACTGCCTGGCCCCATATCTGTGTAACAATAAAGGCGTTGAGAAGCAAAACAAAATGATTTTTCCACTCTCGTCTGCTTTATTGTGTACAAGTTCCAATGTCACACGGTACACAGACAATAAAACATTTTCTTATGAGGTCAATTCCAGGTCGGTCATCTGTTTTCGAGACAACATTATCATAAAATAACTTTTACAACACAGCGTACTGAGAAAAACGTCTGTTATATAAACGTGCAAAGAGCTTGTAATAAATTATCCCTGTAAGTGTGAAGATACCCAGAAATGAATGCTTCTGCAAGCTTTATGGGAATTAAAGTGCATTAAAAGTGAAAAGAAAAGTTACCAAATAAAAAGACATGAAACAAACAAATATAGCTGTCAGTATTGATAAGGCAAGGAGTGACTAAAGACAAAGAAAATACAAATATTTGAGTTAGGGATGCACGATAATATTGACATGCCATCTGTGTCAAAGGCTGAAGTGAACATTTCTGCCAATATGACAAGATGACACTTTAATTATGCGCACGCAACAGGAAGTGCTGACTATCTTTTTATAAATTCATTCTTGTTTTTTATTCAATTTTGTGAAAATTTAAATGTTGACAATGATTTGGAGGCCTATGTTATTCTAAATAACAATTTTTATCTATTAAATATCGACATGAATCTAATATCGTGCATCCCTAATTTAAGTTTACAGAACTAAGAAACAATTTTCACATCCACACATGCATGTTACAGATTCAGCCTGCCTCCTATATTGTGCATAGTTAGCTTTATTAGCCACCTAAAATATATTGTTCTGAATATGACACGCTGACCATCTGTGGGGCTTAAGATTAAAACATTTGTAGTTTAATTCTTCATGAAGTCAATAGTCAGCTTAAATAGACAGTAGATAAGTGAATTATGCTTCAGCAGCTGTTCGAGATGTTTTTAGGGGGGGTCTAGCTTTTTTTTTCCTCCACGAAAAAGGAAACTACAAACCTTTAAAGCTCATTTGAGGTAAGTGTTAATTTGATATTAAGTGGACGCTGAGTCAAATGAAAGCCTTGACTCCATGTCCCAGTTCATCTGGCTGGAGCGCCTTCACGAGTTTTTGAGCTACAGGTAGGAACTCTAACTCCCAGCACGCCCTGTGGTAGTCCCTCATATCTTCATTCTCTATCCACTGCAGAGACTCTTCTTTGTCTGAGGAATGAATTAAAAAGGGTGGACAGAGGATGAGAGAGGTTTCAGGTTTATTTTGAATACTTTTCAGTGACAGGTTTCATGTTCATGATAGTCATACGTGTGTTCCTCCTTTCCCCCCCGAGGGCCACTGATGTGAATGAGAGCGTGTTCTTCCCAGCATGACTCCCTCCCTTGTTATGTAAGGATTAGTAACAACACTGTGTACCAACCTAGGCATGTAACAAGGATCTCCAGCAGGGAATCTCTCTCCTGCGTGTCCAGCAGCTTCTCTGAGCCGCTGCCGATCATGTTCCACAGCGCCTGACAAACCTGGCCCGCCAGCTGCCAATCACCTGGTCCCAAGTCTTTCAGACAGTCCACAAGCCTGGCCACAGACACACACACACACACACACACACACACACACACACACACACACACACACACATACACACACACACAGAATACATCGTATGACTCGAGGGAGAGCGATTCACATGACCGGCAGGTTTGTGGGAATTAGCTCCACTTCATTGGACTGACATCTGAAAGAAGACGTGTGTGTGTGTGTGTGTGTGTGTGCGTGCGTGTATGTAAAGGGGAAATAAGGACTTAAATGTTCAAACAATGCTCAGTTTTGAAAGTTAAAAGCTACACATTTGTTCCACTTAGATTTTTCATGCGTTGAAAACATAAAAGTTGCTCGAAACTGACAAATCAGTAATTATAATTTTGTACAACTACTGTAACGACATCAAGGTTGAGATGATTAGTAACATCATATTCATGTTCATGTTTGTCAAAATGAAGAACATATTTCCCTAAAAAGAGGATGCTATGTTTGCCAAACACTCAACATTTAGCTCAGCTTGCTGTTACAGGAATAGTTCAACATTTTGGGAAATACATGAAAGGTTTTCTGGCTGAACGTTAGATAAGAAGATGACATCACCTTCATATCTATCTGCTGAAAATGAAGTCAGGGCCAGCAGTTGGTTATCTTAGCTCAGCGTCAAGACTGGAAACAGCTCGCCTGGATCTGTGCAAATAACCAACATAAAACCACAACTTTTTGTGCTTTTTTTATACATTAAAGGATAAGTTCACCCAAAAATGAAATTTCGGCAATTTTAGATAGATAGATAGATAGATGGGGACTTGTTTTAAACTTGTTTTAAAACTTAAAAAAAACAACAAGAAAAAAAAACAAATGGCCCCATACAGCTTGTACGCTGAACTCAAGGTCTCTGGAAGCTGAAAAATGATTTGAAAAGACATCAGATGCTTAAAATGAGCTAGTGTACCCACTTCACACAGGGTGCACGCTAATGCTTGTAGCTTAGTGGCTACAGTGATGATTTCAGCATAGAAAATGCTATAAATAACGTCTTTTCAAATCAATCTGGGATCTCAGAGCTTGCAGAGATTTGGATTTCACCAGACAAGCTGTATGGAGCCATTTTATGTTTTTTTCCCAGTTGTTTTCACTTTTAAAACAGTCCCCATCTACTTCAGTTGTTTAGGAGAACGCTGCAAAGCTCCAGAAATGTTTACCCGACTTTAAATTTGCATGGGGGGAGTAGATAAATCTTGGGTGAATATATCCTTTAATCTAACAAAATATAACGTGTTAATAATTGAGCTTGCGGACAGAGCCAGGTTAGCTGTTTTCTTCCGCCATATTCCAGTCTTTAATTAAGCTAAACTAAGTTAAGCTAACTGTCTCCTTATACATATAGTGTATAAAGACTGTTATCAGCAACATTTAGAGTAGAATAATTATGATAATATCTCTCAATAATGTGACAGTTATTTATCTATTTCTTATTGTTATATGCTGCTAGCTAGGATATAAGATGCTCTTGACCATATTTTAAGTCATCATCAAATTTAGATTTTATTATTATTTAGTAATTTCATCAGATCTGCCTTTTTAATTACTTTTACTATATTTAGTGGAAAGTCTGTGAATTGTCAAATAAAATAGAAAGATGCACACACACACACACACACACACACACACACACGAACAAACTCCTAATCTCTAAGTGCATCAGTCCTTACTTGGCAGCAGCCCCCTCTAGTGAGAGGCTGACCCTGTTTGGAGGGTCCAGAGCCAGGTTGGTGAGGACCCCGCAGGCTGAAAAACACATCTCAGTGCTTTTTGAGTCGAGCAGCGTCACCACAAACTGGTGCACTGAGGGAGAGAGAGAGAGAGAGAGAGCGAGGAAAGATGACGGTGAGAGGGAGCGGACCAAGACAAAGCAGGTCAAAGATAAGACGGCTGCAATCACCAGAGTCAGCAGGCTTGTTTATACTGACTGTAGCTGGCCTTGCAGATAAGTCCAGCCTAAACATGACACAACAGTATGAAGAGGTGCGTACTGTGCTGGACATTCTGCGTCTAGGTACAAGCTTGTAAGTTGTGTGCTTGGAAGATAAGATTTATGCATGGCAACTTTATCCTGCAAGAGTCAATGAATACTGTACGGGGTAAACAAAAAAGTCTCATGTTGAGTGTTTTGTGTGTGTGTTGGTGTTTATGTCAATCATATACCTTTGTTTTGCATAATAAAGTCCCGTACATCCTTGGACTGTGACAAATTTCCATATACGCGGGTGGCTTCAAGCATGGCGTCCATACTGGAGCTGATCACCAACTTCAACATCACTGAAGTGCAGAGTGAGCAGAAAACAAGAGAGAAATCAAACAAAAGGAATTAAACATAAATGAAAACAATAGCAACACATTCATCATTTTTATTTTTTCTTGTCTTACACTTGGCGATGGCGAGTTGACTGTGTCTGAGTACAGAGCTTTCCTCCTGGTAGAAGGACAGGTTGTTGATGGTGGCAGCCACATTCACCAACAGCTCCTCGCTTTCCTGCACAGACCTCAGCTCTGTATCATCCCCGGAATAAAGACACAGAGAAGAAAAACAAGAAGGAAAATAATCATCACTCAAAGACACCTTGAATTATAACATTATTTTTAACCAGAAGTGGTTGTACTGAAGTAGATTTTTCAGGTATCTGTACTTTACTTGAGCATCTGACAACTTTTTACTCATTTTTGCTCATATATCTGTGCGTTCTACTCCTTACATTTTCAAAACTGGTTTGTTGCTTTCGTTTTCATGCATCTGAGGGGAATTATCGATTATTATATATTCTGTGTCATTGCATGCCGTCTTCCCAACGTCACAAGACTGATTTCAGCTTATCAGCGCATATCATGCACGGCAACCGTAGCGAGACGAAACAACATGAAAGACGAAACAAGATGGAAAGAGACAGAGAGGGGGACTGGAATGACAACAGGAGCAGGCTTTTCATGCCCACTATGTGACCCTCATTCTTCCTTACATATGTCAGAAATTATATATATACAACTTTGCCTTTTAATGAACACATGCACTAACCCCCAGAATGACCTGCTCTCACCCTGATAATGACTAACCAGGTGAATCCAGATGAAAGTGTTATGTTATTTTATGTTGATGAACTGGAGAAGATAAAGTAAAGGTCAATTATTAATCCATAAAACAACTGCAACATGGATTGTGTAAAC
This sequence comes from Pagrus pagrus, assembly GCF_965226575.1. Taxonomy (NCBI): domain Eukaryota; kingdom Metazoa; phylum Chordata; class Actinopteri; order Spariformes; family Sparidae; genus Pagrus; species Pagrus pagrus. The sequence goes on from NC_140200.1 coordinate 12,801,283, forward strand.
TGGGTGGCTCTCAAACATAAACGATCATTTATAGATATATAGAACATTTATAGAAGATGCAGAATACAGTGATCACCCTGAGTTTTTAGTTTTCAGTATTGCAGCTCACTGATGTGACACTGTGACATTATCATAAAAGTAGCTGTTATCTGTGGTTAATTTTGGCCTGAGATACTCGGTTTGATCATGAGTTGTCATACAAAGGTCAATGTGACCCAATCCAACCAGCCATGACACCCTGAGCGGCCTGGAAGCCGAGTCTGTTCCTGATATAGCAGCAGATGTCGTGTGCTTGGTCATAAATCGCAGATATTGCGGTTGGTGTCAACCAGCGCCTGTCTCACACTGAATTTTGTTTCTTGCTCTGACTGTAAATGCTGCTTTGTTGTGCCGCCTCCCTCAGAGCTCTGTAATGTAAAGCAGCGCTGCCTGTCATGAACTTGATCAAAACAGGACATCGATCAGCCGAGTCTGCTCTTTCATCCTGTTTTCTGTTTCCAGCTGCAACACCAACTCCACGTTCTCCTTCATCTGCATGTTTTGTTTCATTTACTTCCCCTCTTACACTACAGCATCAACACTCGCCCCTCAATCTTTTGAGATTTTACATTTCTTTCACTAGTTTGACCTCTGTTCTGTTGTTTATTTAATTTTCTCTCCCAACGGCTGTGAAGTGTGTGTAGGAGGCAGACAGTAGATAAAAGCGTGCGTTTTGCACCCACCTGTGTATCGGTTCAACCTGTCCTGAAACCAGCTAACCACATGGGAGAATTTCACACACGCAAACCAAGTCGACTGTGAGATGTGACAGAACATCCTGCTTATGCAGTGAAGCGCTGTCAAGTAAACCAACAGAAAGTGTATCGAACAGAAAGCACTGAGAGGAAAGCGAGCGATGGAATGAACAGACAAATGAGGAGTGTGTTTTCAACCAAAGTCATGTTATGTTCCCAGCACAGGGGATGTGGTTGGGTTCCTGGCAGATACTTACTGTACTTACAATGCACCAAACAGCTATTTTTAAACTTATCAGCACCCCAGATTTTCACACACTGCTTCCTTTGTACAACAGAGATATAACATGGGCGAAAAAGGCCAGAAATCTGTTTACTCTTTACTTGATAAATGACTTTCGGAGGATGAGGTCCTCCTGCTCTCTGCTCACCGAGTGTCTCCAGCAGCAGCTGAATGCAGGTAGTGTTTGTTGCCAGAGCTGGACCCACAGCCCGGTGGATGCACATGTTGGCCAGCACCCTGATCAGCTTCACCAGCACATCATCGCCTTCCTGCGCACTCACCGGAGGTGCAGGAGGCTTGCCTGGGGAAGAGGGACCTTTCCATGTGGGTATATGCAGTGAGTCGTCTCTGCGCTGGTAGCTGTCGTACAGCTGCAGGAGGATGCCCATGCAGCCTTCGCACTGAAAGAGCTGCAGCCGGGCCTCATCGCTTTTGGCTGTGAGGTTCCCGAGGGTGAAAAGAAGGCGCACGACAAGGTCCTGTAAGATAGTGGAGAAGAGAACAGTTTTGGTCGATCTGCATATCTGCGTAACTTTCTGAATTAAAGTAAAAAAATGTGTTTGGATGTTTTTTCTGTTGAACATATGACTGAAACAATACAATACTGATCCACTTTTTCTTGTGCAGAATTTCAATTTATTCAGTGCTAAAAAACAAAGTATTATAACGCTGGCTCAAACTTTTTGAAATAAGTGTGTGTTTCTTTGAGGGAGTTGTCTACTATAGTGGGTACTGGCTGAAAAAGTAGTTTCAGGGAAGGCCTTCAAATGTCTTGTTTTGTCCGATCAACAATCCCAAACCCAAACATATGCAATTTATAGTGATACAAAATGAGAAAACTCTATTTTTTGGAGGCTGGAACCAGGAAACTTTTGCTTGAACTGATACTGATCAAAATAGTCACACAGCAGGTAACAGTAGACTATTCTAGATTAAAAAAAAAAGAGATGTCCCTCAAGAAAACAAGATTTGTTCTGGTTTAAAAATGAAAAACAGTCAACATTTGATTTAGGATTATGTTTAAGACTAGAAGCCACCTGCAGCACAGCGGGCCTGCCCTGTCTGGTCGTACTATCATCAGTGTCACTCACTTCCCCCAGAGACCTCAGAGCTGTGCAGACTTGTTTGAGTGTAACTACACCCCATCTTTTCTATGAGTTATCACACACTTGCCGAGAAAAGAGGTAACAAATGACACCCTGTGCGTCACCCTTGTATCCTGACTCTAGCTGGTGAGCTGAAGAACACGCTTTTTTCTCCCATGAAATTGACATTGTGGACAGGACGAGCTGTCCCAGGACTAGGTGCATATTACAGATCTTTCTGTCCAATGTTTGTGTGTGTGTTTGTGTGTGTGTGTGTGTGTGTGTGTGTGTGTATTTGTAGGCGTGGGTATGTTTGTTCCATATTAGATTAAGAACACATGTCAGTCATGTCTGATTGCCAAAGCCCTGCCCTTTTCTTCTCCCCCTACTCTATCTATGACTCCTCCCCTCCACCTCTGTATCACCTCTACTATGTCGTATCTAAAGCTCACCTCCTTTATTTTTTCATTTTTTCTCCCTCCTCCTTTCACTTGACTCACTCAGCCCCTCCTGGGATGACTGAATGTCAAAACACACACACATACATGCACACACACAGAGCAGAGAAGCAGAGACGAACGCCCCGCGCAGATGAACACAATGTCCTGTAAATGTGCTTGGACTTGACATACACAAACAACTTGCTCTAAGGGTAAACATGCTGAGTGGAGTTACATCAACACTGGAAAAGCTCGTCTCCACCTCTCTCTAATACACACAAACTCATGCGTGCACACACACACGAACAAGAGGAGGCCGGCGGACTCACCTGTTTTTGGTGATGTTTGCTCAGCAGTTCTAAAAATAGTTGGTAGCAGTCGGGGGTCTGGGCCAGAGCGAGGCGGCACTCCGAGTAAGAGGAGAGTTTACTGAGGGAGAGAGGGGACAACAAATATCACCGATCAGTCCACTCAGCGACTGCCGCGCCATGCTGACTAAATATGGAGATATTAAATCAACACTGCTAATGGATAAGTTGGCCTCGGCAGGAATTTACCTTAAATGCTTTCATTACCTTGGGCAAAAATATGTAGGCAGTATCAACTGGAAAGACACGTTTCATTACACAATAAAGTGCTTAATGTTTTATTTTGTGCATCACTTGTGTCTGAGTAGGAGGCTGAGGCCTGGACAAGAGACACTGAGGATGGGGACTTAATCAGTTGTGTAACTGCACCATGTTTGGTGGAGGTATTGAGATCAGGGCATAATGTGCCTGTAGTTAGTGGTCTGCTGTCACAGAGAAGATGGTGCCTTGGGTGACTTTGGTGCCCAAGTCCTCTATCTAATTTTACATTAAACCACTGACCCATGTGCAACATTTGAGAGTGTTGTTGGCACTCAAGTCAGGTCAGGTTTAGTAAAAGTGCAGAACACTTCCAGCTTAGTGTTTAATTCCATCTCTAGTGTGTAATAGTTTGCCTACAAGGTGAGACTATTTAACTTTTAAAAGGAAGAAATAACACATTCTTCTTAAAAATTAAGTGTAAAAATTAAGCAAACTTTTGAGAGATATTACAGTGTAGCTGGCTTTATTAAGTCGCTCTTCTGACCTTATCAGTCTTTGCTACACAACAACTGTTACAGTCTTAATATTCACAAAGGTTTGTTTTTGCTTTATTACATTTATTATACATGATGCACTTTATTGAGCGGATATTGGTGGTGCAGTTAATCCCCTCTATGGGTGCTAGTGTTATGGCGCTTACATTTCTGTCCAGCAAAAGATACTGAAGTTACTTGATTTTTTCCAGACCACCTTCATTTTTTTGTCAAATAAGCCATTTAAATTAATTCAACTAAACAGTTTCAGCCAATATCAGATAATCTACCCTTTAAAATGTTTTTGTAACCTGTCAGTGCTCTAACATCTTATTTGCTAGTAGCTTGTGTGACTTAAATGCACCTTACTTAGCAGCCTAAAGATCTATGTCTATCTTTGAGTCATATGTTTTAGGTAAGCAACTTGAAACAAGGAACTGTGGTTTCTTTCTTGCTGTTGCTATTTCCAGTTTCGATATGGTTAGTTATGTTCATTTTTTGCACGTAAACAACTTCTTGTAGAAGAATCTTTTCCATAAACGTGCAATTGTTTGCAAAAATGTTAAGTATATCATTTTTTAACTGTGCATCTTTATATGAGCCATGCACCAACGATAGATTTCTATTATTGACGGCATTAAGAGACAATAGTTTGAAAGATCCTTATAGAACTTTTAACTGCACATGTATCAGCAAGTATTTTGCATGTATATCTTCGTTTGTGCTAATTTTTAAAAAATCTAAAACCTATTCATGATAGCAAAACAGAAATCAGCTCTTTCAATAAGTTGAGTGTTTTCTATGGTATAGACCCAAAAACAGATGTTGATGTTTCTCTGGAGAGTCTTGTTTTGTGAAACCCAACCACAAAGACAGCAAGTAAGAGGATATTCGACTTTAGAAGCAGGAATTTAGAAGGAGAGTGCCTGGTGGTGGAGAACAGAGGGTGAGAGCTGAAGGATGGCCTGTTTTGATTGTGCTCATGACAGGTTATGATGGTTTACATTAGTGAGCGGTGGAGAGGAGTAGAAAGAAATAATGCGGTGAAGTGTGACGTCAAGTGCGTGTGTCACCTGTATATTCTGGAGATGTTGGTGCAGATGTCCTGATCTTTGCAGTGATGCCGCAGCACCAGACAGAGCTCTGATAGTAAAGAGAAGGAGATGAAGAGTCGACGGGAATCAGGGTGATCTGCAAGGTTCCTCAGGGTCCCCGTCAGCTACAGGGGTCAAAGGTCAGACAGAGGGAAAGCGATGAAGCATGAAGAAATGTAAAACAAATGCACCTACTGTAAGCTTCTAAGCTTTTATATTTCGGTCATTATTGCATGTCAGCGTTGTGCTATTGTGGCTTGCACACAATGTTGGTCTTACGCTCATTAAGGCTGGCTGCCGGCCTGCACAGGACGCCATACAGCAGGGCGACCGGAAACTATTCAGTATGGACATAAATCATTCTCTCACAAGAGGGAAACGGTTGTTCAAATGCACGGCAGCACTGGAAGTTCTGGAACGTCATGGCCCGCTTATTTCCCTCCTCTAATAGCTTAATGAGTTGTGTTAGATATCAAATGAAGTGCTGGCTCAAGATGTTTGCTTGGGCCAGCTTAAGCGGTTAGCAGCAATCTTTTTCAGAAGAGTGCATTTAGACCGAAGTGACCAGGTCAGCAGAGAACATTATGTTCTTGGCGTTGCTTATATACCAGACATTAACAATAACAATTTGGTCTTAATGATGGGAAAATCAGCCAACAAACACATCAAGAAGAATATATAACATCGCGTCCCTTTATATTAGTGTAACTCTCTGTTTTTTACTCAAATGGTCATACTGTTAGAAAGTATGTGTATTGTTTGAGCAGGAGGAGATGCTTCAAGTTTACGCCTGAACTGTGATACAGAAACTTTTGGTTTAAAAAGATCTGTGTACTTATTGAAAACATTTTAAAAAGTCCTCCCTAAAATGTTACCAAACCCTTCCCAGCAGTGTTAAGTCTGTGCCACACCTGTACCAGGATGTGCCCTGCCATAGCAAAGTTGGTGTCTTGTGTCGCGCAGAGCCTCTGGATGAGTTTCTGAGCCACACCAATACAGTTCTTGTCCAGCAGGAGTCTGAGGACGGCACTGTTTCCTGAGAGAAATTTCAGAGTCCCAACACAGTACAGCAGAGCTTCTCCAGATGTAGACACATCCTCATAGCTCAGAATACCTAAAAGGGAATCTAGACACAGAGAATAACAACTGTAAACATCCATATGGCGCACACAATCTGTTATGACTCGGAAAAAGGGGTTAGAAAAATGGCATCAAATTCAACTAGACGGAGACAAATCCATTCCAGGCTAAAGGAAAACATTATGCTCTTGGAGTTTATATACTAGACATGAACAAAAATATTTTTGTCTAATAGTTGGATAATCTACACTGGCCAACAAACACATAAAGAAGAATGACTTGTGTTATTTACTTTTAATCTTCTAGATCATAACACTTGGTACAGAACAGGAAACATCAGTTACATCAAAGAATAATGTTCACCGATGATAGAGTTGTTCTGGAAGAGGATGTCGTTGTTTTCACTGCGGCTGATCTGGAAGATGAGCTTACAGATGTTGAGCAGGTTGTTTCCACTGACACGCAGCTGGAGAGGAAAATGCAAAACAACTTCAGACAACTTTTGTATTAAGTGCCCAAAGGGGTTAGCCCTGGATGCCCTTGTGGTCGTGACTTAGCGGCAGACATGCTGACACCCACACACCCACACACACACCAACAACTCACAGCCAGGCAGAGCTTGGCGATGTGCAGGTTGAGCTGGGCAGAGTTGAGGTCGATGAGGCGGAACAACGCTCGAAGTATCCCCGACCTCCTCTTACAGCGTCGGCCGAGCATGTCCGCTTCTGCCAAGGTGCCATGGAGACGGTCACACAAATCACACAGGCGGTCCACCGAGCCCTCAGAGCTGCCTGGCATCGCAGGAAAGCAGACATTGCACAAAAAAATAAAAAAATAAAAAAACCAAAAATGTCAAGTTCAGGTCAACATGTCAAACATTCACAGAGAAGCAAACATCCCAAATGAAAACACTCGCTTGTGTGTGTTGGCAAGTGTGTTTCCATGTAAATACAGATGAGTAATGTGTTGTGTGAGTTGTGGTATGTATGTGCAATATTCTTGGGACTCTGCTGCACGGTAAAAGTTATTATTTGCATGAGGGACTTGAGGTTAAATCCTCAACATCAATAATACATTGGTGATCCGTAAAATAACATTCCCCTCCCTTTTCCAAGAAGCAGCTCTTCATTTTTGTGCTCAAAAGCAGGGAACAGTTTCTGCAACAGGCAGCTTCAATCTTGACGCAGAGGAAGAGAAAGGGTGGGGTCTTTTCCTTGTTTTTGAGGTAAAATAAATGTTTTCCCTGCATAAATAACTGGCCGTTTCTAAAAACGGTCGGCTGCAGTCTCACACTCGACACTTCACTGCGATTTCCCACCGAATCTGAAAGGTGTTTTATGCATGAGCCAGAAGGCACTTGGTACAATAAATATTTAATATTTATCTTTCAAATGAATTTTCCATTAAATTTGTAGAGTGTTAAAATATTTACAGCCATAGATTTCATTTCATGGCTGCCAGACTGCAGTTCGAGGCGAAGACAATTCTGTGTGGATGCCAAATATAACACTATTTTGTTTGCCTTTCTTCAGTGGTTGAAATGGCAGTGCTTTTTCATTTTATGATTACAGTGAGCATGAAGCATGACTATCTGCAAATGCTAAAAATCTATTTCCCAGTCTGTTGGTCGAAAATGAAATGGAAACAGAGAAATGAGGCACTAATAAGAGAAGCTTACACTTTTTACTGCAACCACATTACATTTTAGATAAGCTACAGACATTCTTCAACCCAGAGGAGAAAATATTGGTGCGGAGTAGATGACACAAACTGCATATTCTCTCTCAAATGAATCACTCTGATCAAGACGAATGTATGTCACATGTTCTTGTACTTTTTCACTGGGCTTCCTCATTGCATTTCTCACACTACCTGCAGCCACACTCTCCAGTTGCTGAAGAAGAGGAGCAATCATGTTATTCCACAGGAATGACTCTGCATCCTCCTCTGTGCTTGTGGTGTGTGCGTCTCCATTTGCCAGCCCTGAAATGTGCGGAGAGAATTGCAGTTAGCCAATTACCACCTCCAAACCCAGACGGTGAACATGAGCGGCAAGCATGGTTCACAAGTTCACTGTCTTAAAATAAAGCAGCAGGAAGTTTGATGCCACAATGAAAGGTCACCATCCACAGCTACACTTCCTCTGATTTCTCTGTGCATGAAAACACGTGCGCATGTGTCTGTGCACGCAAATGTCTGCAGACTCTCGCACATCGTGCACCTATTTTTTGCCAAACATTTGCATACAGCTTTGCTTGGCGTGATGCAGGAAGCTGTGGTTGCCTAAAACCAACAGCTCTCTCAGCTATTGGCTGGCTGCCTGTCATGGTGGAAATAAGGCCCTTAGCAACAACACCCCAATCAAAGTTTGACACTCAGGAAGGGGTGTTCAGTTACTGGGAGAGAGGTGTGTCTTAGTTGTTTCTTCTGGGCTCAAGTCTTATTATATTTAAGCACACTTTAGTTAATTTCTGTTTTGGGCATCTGAGAAAGTTACTGATGAAGTAAAATCACAATGTTTGAGTGGTATGCGAGCAAAAGTTGCAACTACATTTTTATTTTACATGCTCCACAAAATGTAAAATTCAGGTTAAATATAGAGAAAAATAAAAGTTAATTCGGTATATCTGGACAAACCTGTTCTCCGTTCTGCACTGCACTCTGTGGGTCTAACTCCTGAGTCATCCCCAGGCTGCTTTATTCTACTGTTGGCAAAAAGAAACACACAAAGAGACTGGTTACATCAGAGTTTGGAGATGAGACTTGATTCGTCTAATTTAATCAACTGGCTCAATTTCATTCGGCTCATTAGGGGATCAAAATGAAAGTTAACACCTTAACGGAAAGAAACACCAAACATTCAAAGGATGAACTGTTGTGTCAAAGAATACATCTCACTAAAAAGTTGCTGACTTTATGTTCTGTCAGCAAGGCTGCAGATGTATTTTCATCAAGTGCCACTAGGTGTCTCTCTTGCAGCAGAGGTGGAGACGTGTGTCAGTTCTGTGTTATCTGTAATGCATGTATGTCTGTGTGTGCACATTCATGCTCATGCAGGTACCTGTGTGTTCCTGTCTGTTTCTACGTGTTCTCTGTGCGTGTGAATCTTTGTGTCTGTGCGGGGCGCGTGTGCCGTTGTGCACCACACACTGCAGTTCCCAACAGACAGGAACTGAGATCTTAACTTTGTGGGCAGTCTGGTTAAAGCTGCTCATGCTTTGTCACTGTGAGCTGTATCCGCAGTCTTACAGCAGTAACCGTAATGTTCTTCCAAAAACACGCCCCTTGTCCTGCTATGTGTGGTGGCTTGCCCTCTGCATGTCACTGTCAAGTCTGCAGGTTTGAAGCCTCCTCATAAACTTCAGCTTTCCCAATGGAGTCTCTCACTACTGGACATTATCTCTGTTGAACACTCTATAGCTTTAACTACTGGTGCCAAGGGAAAACAATTAACACCTTGTCCACCTTTGTTTGTTTGTTTTTGACATTTATAACTGATGTTTCGTTTCTGAATATATTACTTATTTATTCATTTATATATTTTGGAGGGGTTGTCTTACACATGTACCATTCAGGGTGGGGAAAGGACAGAGGGGAAACTCTACAGACTGCAGGGGCAAATAAGAGCTTTTTTTTTGCTTTTGGTTAGTAGTTGATGAATGTCATATCATACATGGATAAACAAGAGCACCTTTATTGTATAGTTAGGCTTAAATGAACAATATCAAGTTTTGTATGTAAAGACTTGTGCTTTGCCGTAATACTCCACCTAACTGCCAGTATCAGAAAAAAACATTATCACACAAAAAGTCTGCTCACACACAAAGAAAATGACTCATTGCCACAATAATTTTAGTGAAACATTACAGGTAGTGTGTCGTGACTAATTGCTGCGTGACCAGCTGAGAGAATAAGTCTTAATAAATAGAGATACACACAAGCTGCATGTTGAGTCATCCCAATCAAACTGCGAGACTACTCCACAAATATAAAGCAAAAGACTGAATCCACCTTAGAAAATATGAAAAAGTGTAATCACTCATGTCAAGACAAAAATATTACCAGGATTTTCTGAAGCTTCTGATAACATTAACACAAAAGGCTCTCAGAATATTTCCTTGAGCTTTTACTCTCAAGTGAGCCTAATGTCATGGTCTTGCTGAAATGAGCCTCGATATTGTAAAAATGTCTTCTTTCCATTTGATTTGAGCATCACGAGAAGGCGATGTGACACTGACGTCGATATACAGTATGCAGGCGCTGCTATAGAGTGCACTTTCACTTTGATGGGGATTTAGTGATTGGTATAAGCTGCCTGGCACACAGGGCACATGCAGCAGGGAGTGCTGGCCGATGCATGTTGCAGTGAATGTCAGAGAGGGGGCTTTGGCTCTGTATGATAGGATTAAGAGCCTGATAATAAGGCCTCTTTGTGTGATACTGCATTCTCTGAGACATGACCTCATCCCTGTCTTAGGCCTGGCCAGTGCACTGCAGTCACAACACACGCTGCTGCCAGCCTTGCCCAGATGGGCACCCAAATCTAATAGAGAGCCATTTGGAGCTATAAAGCTCCGGCTTATTGGAGAAAGAGAACCTAGTGGATGTCTAATCTCCCCTATCTTTATATCTCATCCAACTCATCACATTAATCTGCCATGCTGTGTCTTTTTCCACTTGCAGTCAGTATACTTCTGGCTCGACTATCTCTGTGATTTTCACTCTGTTGGTCTACTTCTAGTGCACCTTTTATGTTGTTCATTGCCACACCAAAGAAGAGTACTTCAAAAACTCTGACCTAACACTAATCAGGAGGGGAAAGTCTTTAATCTCATCCTCTTAAATTACAAATTGACCACAGTCCCATCTCTTGGGACCTCTCTTTGTCAGCAACAAGTTACACAAACATTGCGTGTTAACTTGGCATGTAAGGGAGGGAGGCGAGTAGGCTGCGCTGTCGGCAATAGCCCAGATTTCCTGTAAAAGTGTTTTATGGTCTGTCCCCCCTCTACAGCCCTCGCTGCCCCACCCAATCGATGGGCGGATGGATTGTAACGACAGGCCCCAACCCCACGCCCAGAATTATGCCCCTCGTGCTGACACACAGCTGATGAGGTCGGCAGAAAAAAGCCGAGCTTTTAGCCTCTCTGCGCTGTGAAGGTGTAAAAGCTGACACATGATAGTAATGACAGATAGAGGCCATTCCATTGGAGATTAAGCTTGCCAAGAAGCTGGGTTTAACTGTGACCAAGACATAGTGTACAGTGAAGTATATGAGGGTTTAAAATGGGGTCGAGTGTCGCAAGTTGAAGAATTTGTTCCATCTATTAGTTGGTGACACCTTTTCTGGGCTAACTGACTTCATATATTCAGCTGTCATCGCTGGAAGCTGAACGTATCTGAAAGGTTTTGGCCTCTGGATCAAGTAAATCATCGCTTTGAAAGCCTTTTGGAAAATGTTGATGGGTAATGTAGCTGTAATTTCAATCCTTGTTGTTTTGACCCTGTACATTACAGCCTAATTTGCATTCATAATTGAGAAGTTTGAGTTACATAATCAATCCTAATTAAAAATGAGTGCCTTTTGAAATTGATGTTGTTACAAATATTACGGATTCAAAAAAACTCTTGAGCAGGATTAGAAAACGCTAAATACTTACCCTCGAGTTTATTCACTGTTGGTCCTTGCACAATATGAAAGAATGTCATTCAATTTAGGAGTGTGAGCAGTGTCAGGTCTTCTTCCAATTTGTATCAACACTTTGGCTCATCAGGCATGAGTCAGGCATTTAAAGGAGATATATTATGCTCATTTTGAGGTTTATTATTTAATTTTGGTTACTGTTTACATGCTTTGATGCTTCAAATCAGTTTTTATTTTTTACATCAGTTTTCTCATACTGTCCAGTGCCGCAGCTGCTGCAGCTCTGTCTGAGATGCTCTGTTTTAGCTCCTGTCTCTTTAAAGCCTCCAACACGAATACCCAGTCTGCTCTGATTGGTCAGCTCACACACGCCTGAGCCAGCACCGCTTACCGTGCCTCTCATTGGCTCTGTCATTTTTTCAGCTTCCAATTAGTTTCACTTCTATTGAGAATACAGGCATACATTATGCAAATGTGTGACATGGTGATCTAGTGTGATGTGAAGAAGTCACTGAAGTAAAGGCGTGACTACTGACGAGGTGTTTCAGGAGCAGTGTTTTCTGTGGGAGAGAAGAGCTCCGTTGGCATTTTTACTTTCAAGATCTTTTGCATGAACAGGAATCTATACAACACACTGAAGGAAAGGGTAAAACTGAAAAAGCATAATAGGTCTCCTTTAAGCGCAAAACAAAACAAAAACACTTGGTAAAACGACATTAGGAACTCTGTGAATTTGACATACTGAGGAAAAGGAAGAGGCAGGAGGAGGAGGACTAAATGAAAGGCAAAACTGGGAGGCACAATCTACTCCATCTAGTAATGGCCACCACTGCAACCTCTGCGTACCTATAAATCTCCAAGCCATTGTCAAACTGTCACTTTGGTCAAAAAGAGGGAGACAAGAGAGAAGGACAGGCCTTGCAAGTCAAACAGAGGGATAGAAAGCATACTTTTCACTTGCTGCTCTGCGTGGGCCAGGTTTGTGGAGACCACTGCGAACCTCAGTGTGGTCTGCACTGCCGAGTCGTTTAGCTGAAGTCTGCTTTTGTCCTGGGCCTGGATTCAACCTCTCTTTCACTAAACACATAGAAAAGGATGTGGGAAGAAGTTATTTACAGGTTTTTGCTGTTTTACTGGCTGAAAGTACAAGTGTTGATTTGTACACAGTCACACGTACTCGGGTCAAAGATATCCTAATTCAGTCAATGCTTTCAAACGTCCTCATCATCTATTTTATTGCTCAGAATGGCAGATTTGTGGAAAAAGGTTTGAGACACAGAGAGAAAGTGCTAATTTTCCACTCAAAATGGCAGCAGTAAATTAGGTTTTTCACCCAGCCCAACAACAGGGAATGTAAATCAGGTATAACGTCAGCATGTGAATGGCTCCATTCATTTCCCTTTGACAAAACTTCTCTTGCACCAGGGCCTGCACAGAAGATTTACAGCGAGTAACGTTTGGTTTTTTTGCATCATCTAATACCTTCTGTTATTAGCATTTTATTGTAAGCACAACATGGATGATTACCTCATAATAATTACTACATTTAATACATTAAGTATAATTTTTCTTTTCTCTTTTATGCACCATCTTTTCTCCTTTGATCCAGAGTTGCAGCAATATGTTCTTTTCTTCCTTACCATCTGTGTGTCCCTCAACAGGAGGCAACGTGGTGAGAGATCCAGCCCTGAGGAGGCGTGCCCGTGCTACTGCCAACCCCCTCTTCACTTCCAGTGGGTCAGTGGGGGGTTTGGGAAAGGCCTTGAATGGGTCCTCAGCATCACAGGGGACTGGAAACTTCGGCTTCTGGTACGACACAAAAACATATTAGTGGCATAACTTCAATCTACCAGTCAAAGTAAAGCGATCCTATTAGTTTGGTTAATCATTTATTCATTTTTATCTCATATATTAACATTATAATCCCATTTATTGAAACCAGATAAGCTTTCATGGTGATGTACAGAGGCGTGTATACTCCTTATCCTATTTCTCAGTTTTCATGGTAATACTCATAACATTAAAATACATAAATATGAGCTTACAACAAATAACCCCAAATTTGAATCTGAAATATTGTTTGAACTGAGAGAACCTACATGGTCCAGAGGGGAGAGGCGAGTCCCTGAGCCTGGCCTGGAGTCAGGAGCATCAAAATTTTGAGCATGAAGACTGAAAAGGGAAAAAATGCCCCATTACTTTAGTTACACAAGACCCACAGTTGATCACTGACCACATTTATTTAAGTTGAGTAAGTGACTTACCTAAAGGCCGATGGAGGCCTGTTGTCTGCACGAATGGAGTTCTTTCCAAAAAGTTGCCTGTGTCCATCTCTGGGAGTAAATGGTCGCTGGGTAGACTGGACTCGCAGGGACTGTCTGGCTTCACTGACAATTTCTGCGCTTGTCTTCCTCAAAGAGTTGCGCCGTGGAAGGAACGGGCTGCATATCTCATGTTTTCTCTCCGTAGAGGCCATTTAGGCCTTCGTGACATTTGCCAAGACAGTCTGCCAATGACTTTAGTGGTTTGATTTCATAATGTGACTGGTTACAGGCTGCTTCACTGATGGGAAACATACAAAAACAAAAGGGTAATGCCAGAACAGAGAATGAACAGTAGGTGTAAAATGTGTCTAAGGTTGCAATGAATAACATCTGCAGCATAGCAAGTAAGTTTTGATAAAGATGAAATGTGTGACAAAAAAAGCCTTATAATGAAGTGCTGCAGAGATGTAGTGCTGCAGAGATGCCCTTCTCCAGATGCAAGAAAACATGTTTGTTTGTTGCAGACCCCAACAAATGTGACACCAACATGATTTTAAGTTTGTTTTCATTGAAAATGAAAATTGTAATGCCAAAATGATCATTCCTACTAATCACAAATCATATCACAAATGCAATATCTCTCAAAACAATCATGATATGATGTATTTACCATATCACGCAGCCCTAATAACAAGCAGTGATGACAGAGGTATATACATCCTTTAAAGGACCTATTTGTACGAAAAGTAGATTTTTGAGCCTCATTCCCAACTGGTCAAATACTGCTGCTTTGGGATTGTAGGACACGTCAACTACCATCCCAACCCCGCAGTTAATCTTGCTTAAGCAAAAATACTAAAGTATTATCAACAAAATGCACCTAAAGTATCAAAAGTAAAAGTATGCAGCAGTATGGCCCCTGATGGGGTTATAATATAGACTACATGATTGCATTTAGAGCTACAACTAATACCTGATGAATGTTTTGAATACGTTCTCATTTAGTCTAAAAATGACAGTACAAGTTGATATCTTTGTTTGTAAAATCCTAATTTTCAAAGTAAGTCATATCTTTAACTGTATATAACTGTTCTAACTCAGTTAACTCAGTTACTGTTAAACTGCAACTGTATATAAATGCAGCGGAGGTAAATTACATTGTACATTACTTTCCTCTGAAATGTGGTAAAGTAAAAATATAAAGTAGCAAAACAGTACTCAAGCAAGTGTGGTGCATGAGAAAATAAACTTAGACATCTCTACATCTCTTTACTGATGGCAAGATAGTATTTTCATTTCATTTACTGGTCACACACTGTCTGTTGTTAGATGCCCAACTCCAAATATAACTTTTCTAGTGCTCCAAAGAACATCCTAATAATGGTTTGTTTCCTTGGATTAAAGTGCAAAATGTTTACTATGTTACTGTGATTAAGAGTGCAATAAAATCCAAACAATAATGTTTATAGTTTGTTTACTGAAAGAGTAAGTCCAACAGTGAAACCTGGACTCTCAGTGCGAGTGAATGAGAAGTCCATCTGCGCGTTCACGCTCGTCTCCATGGTGACGGAATGCCGCTGTGGCTGCTTGGACAACAAACCCAAGAAACAAAACAACTTCAGCATTCAAGAAGAAGAAGAGCTAAACGCTTTTATTAATCCCTGTAAGAGCAGTTTAATATATCTGTTCTGTAGTAAGCGTACCAAGCTTTTACCAGACCGGCCGGAGAGTCGGTGAGAAACAGGAAATGTCTGAAGAAACCTGTGTATGATTGAATCCACCAACTACCTAAACGAATAGTAAATAATACTAGAAAACTTACCGTTAACCCTGATACAACCCTCTGTGGGTGGCAGTCGGAGCAGTCGTCGTTACAGAACTTAAACTCGGCTTCCTCAAACAAAGCAAAACAATCATGGCACCTGAAATATGGATGAAAACGCTGATGTTTTCCAGGTTGCTGCAAGCTAGCCCGAGCATGACGCGTGCACGAGCTTCACTCAAGGGCAGTCTCGCGCTAAACGGTGACGCGCTTTTTACCGGTTGAGGAGGCTGGATGCAAACTTCAGCGCCGCGCGGACAATAGTAAGGATGCTAATTTCATTTCTAGCAAATGTGTTGATTTAAGATGTTTTGGGAAACTTCCTGACAAATATAGCACTATAGATATCGATTGAAGAAGTATTTAAAGTTTTTACTTGAGTAGAAGTAGCAAAAGAGTGTAAAATAATGCTTAATGACTTAAAGTGATGTGTCTTCAGCGAAGTGTTAGCATCAAAATATACTTAACAGAGAGCCGAAGTCCCCTTCAGCACCATGGGACCTTATTTAGGAAAAACTTTCTATGGTAGTGAATGGAGAGAGACAAATAATATTTTAACCCTGCTTGAATTGTGCCATGAATTACGCTTATGACGTTTTTCAATTTAAAAGAACATTTTCAAAGTAATGAAAGTTTTTGAATTTGTCGTAATTAAAGTAAAATGCCATCCAGTTTTGTGAAACCGCTCAGTGAACGACATCGTCTCGTCTCACTCAACACACGTCACCAACACCAACATGGTCGCCAATGCACCGCAGAAAAGGTACTAAAAAAAGATGAAAATCATAATAAATCTGGTTATATTGATAACTGCACTTATGTGAAAGGAGGGTTTGTCAGTTTTGCGAGCTGCTAATATACAGGACCAGCTCTACAATCTTTAAGTAACAGGTTTTGGTGACCGTTCAACGAGACAACTGTTGGCTGTGTAGCTAGTCTTTATAATTACAAACGTACTTTCACAATCTTATATTTCATTAGTTTTATGACAAACTGTGACTTTCTTGACTTGGAAAATTATCTTTTAAATCGACAAACACCATGTGTGTGATTCATAGCACAATTCAAATTCAATTAATTCTTTCTCCATTCACAAAGGTTTTCTGAAATAACGTCCCGTGGGGTCCACCGGAAAGGGTGTGACTTTGGCTCTCTATTACCAACATAAAGGTAGTTATTTTGTAGAATGGCCCATTTCAGAATCATGTCTATTAAATAACTGCATTATAATAAGTGATGCATTAATGTGTCGGCCTAAATCACTGTAATTTTGCAGTTGGTAAAGTTTGGGCTAATTTTGATTAGCCTACATTGAATACTCTTGGATAGCTTAAACTGCAGTTTTACCAAAATAGAGATTTATCAGTTGATTTATATTTTGTATCTTTAATCTGAATCTGCAAAGTAACTGGTAACTAAAGCAATCACATAGAGTAATCAGAGTAAAAAGTACAAATTTGACCCCAAAATGTTGTGCAGTAGTTGTTTAAAGTAGGATGAAATTGAAATTTTAGTACAGTGCTTGAGTAAATATACTTGGATAAGTAAGTTAGAGGAAACTTAAATTAATTCAAAATGTTTTGACAGAAGTATAAAAAGGGTAAATCTTAAGTATTTGTATTTTAAGGAGTTCCTTGATAAGATGGAGGGACATGCTGGAGTTGGACCAGGATCTTTATTCAACACAATAGCACTGGTATTTTCAGTTTTTTCATTTAGTTGATTTTATTAGAGGGTAATGTCCAGTATAACACTATAAGGCCTAAGAGTTATTTCCATCGCGATGTTGATGTAAAGGTAGAAAAGATGCATGCATCAATAAAATAAACCAAGTTCAATAAACAAAAAATAAATTATAAAAGATTATATGCAATTATCAAAAGCTAAATTGTGAGCTTCAAGTTTCCCATTAGACACCTGACCTTCTTGAATTATCCCCAAGTTCAAGTCAACACACACACAAAAACTCAAATATAGGTGGAAAAACGATTTATTACCAGTTAACTGAAGACACAAAATGTTGAACAGTGAATCATGCATTATAATGTGCCTCCTACACCCATGAAAAATACAAAAACATCAGCATGGAGATAAGTGAGCACTACTCAACCACCCACAGACACATTATATATCGAATGTTTGTAGGTCATAATTTCTTAATTTAATCTTTCACCGGATGTTTTTCTTTATATGAACCTTTCTTTTTATGACATTTGAATTTATCTTGCTATACTGAGAAAGTTTCTTGTCATCGCAAGAACATTTTGTGAAATAAATTGTTATGATGTAAGAAAAATTATTAATTATAGCTTAAATTTAATTACACTTATGACATGATCTCTAATGTGATAATGCAAATAAGAGAAAAAATCTGAGAACCTGGAAACCTATGTCATTGCAGCATCAATACGCTGTCATACCTTAGTTCTTTTGTTATCATGGTCAAACTATAGTTGGCAGCAGCAGTTGTAGCTGTAACCTACTTTCACCTCTCCTTTCATTAATGTTAAAGACACACAGGTCATTCTTGATAATCCTGTAAGCCTTATCTGGCTTGTTCTATTGACATGTCCGTTCTCTATGATACAAAAGGACGTGTGGAAAAATAAGTGTAAGTCTAAATAACAGCATTAAACCGTATGAAGGACAGGTTGCCTTGATTACAGTTTTATTGAAAGTTGAAAACAATTTAACAAAAAGATTCTGACTGAAATGTAATTCAAATTAAAAATGTACAGAGAAATCATATTAGCAGCACACACACAAATATAACTAACTTACAGCATGAAAATGTTAAATATTCACTCTCGGCAAAATCGTTTTGAAAAATAAAGCCCGACAATCGGATTCGTCCGCCATTTTGTTGTCACAGAAAGTATGACGTTTCAAAAAATGAGTGGCCACAAAATGGCCACGGACTTACGCTGCGTTCATCAGCGCGAGTTTCACTCTCTAGTTGTGGTCCAGTGCAAGTTGGTCTTCGATGCAACATTCCTGCTCCGGGTGCACCATGGACGACCAATAGCTGACTGCCCCACTTAAACACAGTTATACAGGAGAAAAGACCTCCAGCTTTTAGTTCCTCTGTCCATTTGATTTTAACCATCCCCGCTCTCTTCAAGCTTCACGAACTTCAACTCAAGCATCAGTGCAGTAGAAGGAGTAGAATTAGATCAATATTCATAGATAAACTCAGGGCTCAGGAGGAGAACAGAATGCAGAAGTTCAGTCATTCCACTCACGCTTCGCTCTGGGTTTCTTTAACCCGTCTAGATGGGCTGACCACTTCATACACCAATCAGGTCTGTCTGGATTTGCACATTCGTCCACTCGTAAACCTTTTCCGACTAGCTTTTTATTTTTTACACTGTGAAATATACATCTGAACAATCTTGTGAGTCTCTGGTTGGATTTAAATAGCCTTACATGCTTCGGTCTCTTGGATACAGTGAACCTGATTGGCCGAGAGTGCATGCTGGGCATGCCCAATCACAGGGCATCACCATGGAGCTTACCAGCCAATGGGAGGAGGAAGATGGTCTCTGTGATTTCATTGTCACTAAGGGAGGTGGAAACATACTGCCAGGACAGTTAGCAGCAACATGCTAAGAAGTGGACTCTATTATAGTGAGAGTCTTTATGTTTGAGATAACCTGTGGAGCCAGATCAAGAGAGAGAAAAGCACAAGATGAGGCTCCTCTCAACCATGCACACGAGCTCATGGTGCACTCACGTCACTGTTATCGGTGCTGCTCACGTCACAGGAATGAATGGTTGATTTGTGAGAACCGTCATCCTGCTTGAAGGTGGTCGCTCCTCTCTCCATCTGTCCTTCTGTTTTTCTTCCTTTCCTTTGGCCTGATTTTACCCCAGTTTTGCATTTTCTTTTTGGCCGTCATCCCTTGACAAAACACCTTTATCTCTCTGGGGATGCTATTGCTTATTATATTATCATTAATTAATCTGCAGATAATGTTCCTCAATGAATAGTTAGGTCAGTAAAATGTCAGAATATATAATATATTGCAATTTCCAAGAGACCCAATTCAAATGATTTGTTTTGTCTGAACAGGCCAGAATCCGAAGATTCCTGAAAAAGCAGCAAATCCTCCCACAGGAGAAGCTCAAGTCCATCCATCAATGAATCAGTTAGTTGCCGACTCCTTTGAGCTCTAGCTTATACTTGACAATTAGTGTGCGAAACGCATACACAAATCTTCCCTGTCCAGGTGGAGAGTCCAAAACTGTAAACATGATTTCTGCCTTCAGAGGACTCCCTTTAAAATGTCTCTCTTGTTACATTAGAAAAAGTACAATGTTTCATGCCTATACTGGCGATACATCAAGTACAGAGGAATCGAAACACTACTGAATTACTTGATAATTGGTAATTATTTATTACACATCTTCCATTTCATACTTTTATTGAATACATTTAAAAAAAAATTGTGTAATTTAAGGCTTTCAGTCCAAAATATGCCAAAAAGTATAAATCCCTTTAAAGCACTTAATATGTTGATACAAAAAAAGAATTGTACACTGAACTGATTGGCATTAATTAAAAAATAAAAATAAAGTTTGAATAGATATTGTGATAATATCTTCATCCTGAATTCTTTGGGCCACAATAATTGTGCAGTGAAAATCTGATATTGTGACAGCCATAATAACAACTACATGGCACTGTGGGCCCACAATAAAAACATAACAAGGATCTGTAACATCATCTGTAGGTCAATAAGTCATAGTCAGTCAAAATGCACAGTCGTAATAAAGCGAACAAGATATATATAGTTGTTGTTTCACAGGTTTGCAAATTTTTTTGCTTTGTTAGCTTTTCATTTATGCAAACTGGATATTTATTTTTAAAATAAAGGGCTCACTTGTGGTTCCTGTTTTGTCCGTTGACTCATAAGGCCATGACACTTCTTACTAAACAGAGATTATGCTGTTTTACTCAAGATCTTCTTATCTTTGTAACCTTTTTATAACTCTTTAATCAGCTTTCCCAGCAGTGATGTCAACAAACTGCCTCAGTAAAGTTTTTATGTGCCAGCAGGTCGACATTAGAGCATGACAGAAATCAGCAGTGAGTCGTTCCTCGGTTTTGCTCTTAGTCAGCAGCTTTCTTGTTTCTGGAAGAGGTGGTGCGTGTGCTCTGACACAAAAAAAACTTACGCCTAACTTTTCAGCTCTATTGCTTGCACAAGATTACAGATTCAGCTTTTGTACTTGAAAATGTAAGATGAATCAGGTTATTCAAGGGAAGTCTGCAATAAGGAGAGCTGTCTCATGCAGGAAGGACAGAGCAGAACAGTGTGTATTCTGCATATTTTGTGGAGATAAAAAGATGCTACAGTAACTTTTCGTATACTTAGAGAAAGCACTTTTTCCCTTGATCAGTGCTGGCTGTCAGTTTTATTAAGCAAGGAAAGGCAAAAAAGAAATATAGAAATCACTTAATCCTGCACTATCAGTATATTTTATCCATGCAATATTCCTCTTCAATTTATTTTTGTCATGTCATGAGACTGAAGTTTCTTTCCACACTGTTCAGTCAGAGGCAGAGGGAGACAAGGCCAAACTCTCCAGCTGACATCGAGCACAGACATTCAAATAAGGTAGACATGCAGAGCAGACAGTTGCCTTCTTATCACTCATCTCCCTTTGTGTGCATGGAAAATAACACATCTCACACGCACACACTCATATTACGCACAGATGAGCTTTAAAGAGCACAACCCAGGCGTGAAGACCACACGAATACAAACTCTTGAACATATGGGCATGCAGGCATTACCACTCCATCACAACCTGAGTCCTTTTTCCTCATTACACTATATTGCCTATTCATTGGTAAATTGCTTTAACCATAACACTTTTTTTCCCTAGAGGTAGGTTTGGTAAGTGGAAGAAGGCAGATAAAATAGAAAATAAAACGCTGTAACTGCATGATTAAAGTTTTACGCCAAACTGAAAAGAAGAAGGGGGGTTGAGTTATTACCAAAGTCCTCTAAATGCAGACTAATTAGCAGGTGATCCCTTTAAAATCTGTTCATAGTATATCTGACTAAATGCTAAACAATTTTGATGAGACGATGGAAACCACTCTCAGCTACAGCTAGCAACCAGTTAGCTTATTTTAGCACAAAAGACTGGAGACAGTCTGACAACAGTCACAGTGCGAAAGATGGGCTGTGGAAAACGGTCAAAAGTTTCGCTTCACTTTGTAAAACAATAACACGACAAGGCAAAGTGCAATGCATGTGGGAAGTTCATTAGCTGCAAGTCAGGTTGCACGTCAAATCTGACGAAATATTTAAGGCAGCATGGCATCTCCGAGCCCGAGTGTGTCAGCCTCATACAGCGCCAGCACATCGCAAGCATCTACATCCATACATCTTTAACATACCCCTGTGACCTGTTTTTATGTATTAACTTTATTTGGTTGTAGTTAGGTGCTGTGCACTGCCACTGAATGCACTTTAGTTCCAGCATTTTGAGTGTGGGTTTTCTTTTGAAATGTTGCCTGTCTACCACAAGGCGTCACTGCTGCTGCCCAGTGTTACAGAAAGTACAATTATTGCGCGGGATTGGTCAAGGCTCAGTTCACCTTTGGTTCAATAAGTGCAGTTTGACATTCATTCTAATGTTTTTTAATACATATATGTGTGTGGCTCTTACATTTTTATTTACTCTGTGAATGTTCAGTTAACACTTAAAAGACTAAAGATATTTAGTCGGGGATCGCTAAGCAGAATTGGAACCGGTAACGTTAACGATAAAAATTCAAGCGAAACGATACCCAGCCCTACCAGGGAGGAACTGTTTTTGTTTCACCCAGCATTGCCATCACTCTGACAGATCCCAGTGAGGCATATCCATCTCATTTTGTATGCAAATCAAACTACAGACAACTCAGGCCTATCTTGATGGAGCTTACATCTGTTTCTGTGAATAGATATGCAGGTGTGGGTGCTGACCTGTCTGTGTATTTAACCGTATTCCCCCTCCCCTGCATTGGCCCTCGTAGCACTTTTCACCAAGGCCACCTGACCACACATAAACACCCTCAAACACACATTCAATGAAGCACTCTTACATGGCAGACCGAATTATTTCTTTTCAGTATATCTGTTAATTTATCTGTTCACAGATGCTGAAATGCTAGTACAGAATGTGCTCTGTCAAAAATGTGCTACCTCCTTGTGTTGTTGTGGGAAAAAAAAGAGATTCAGTTTATTAAGTGAGCATCAAGGTCTGTGCTCGGCGCTCTCACAATAGACCTCTCTCGTCAAGTACACGCAGGGGCTTGTGAAGGCCATTGGTGCCTGCCTCGCTCTTTTTTACAGATTCTGTTCTTTTTCAGGCTTTGGTGTGTTTATCAGGGTCACACTTTTCTAAGTGCATTTGTGTGTCTTTGCATAAAAATGACAATTACTCACTTGAATGACTTTTGCTCATTTATGTTGCAGAACCAATGGTGAAAATCATGCTTATTAGGAGCAAAGAAAACAAAAAATGGCGAGTTAGCTTTCATGATCCCATGGCCGTTCAACATATTATAGGAAAAATGTTTCTTAATAATGTAGGGAAGGCTGTTTGAGTTTGAGTAAATTAAACTGATATTAACTGCTCAAAAGTGTCTCCTGGAGAACCAAAACTGAAAACATGCGTTATATTGTTTCACATTGAGTCTTCATTACTTTTTTATTTTATGAGAAATGTCTATACATATGAATTTAAGATCATGAAGACTACTGAAACAAACAGAAAATTACACTATTTTTATTTAGTGTTTCAAAGACCACAGCTTCAAAACATGGACTTTCATACAATCTGTCTCTGAGATTGGTGTTGACTATTCTCCATACACAGCACCAAGCCTCTTAAAGTGTCAATTTGTGTGACAGTGTTGACATTATGTCAAAAACATCTATGTACTGTGTTGCAGTGTCTGCTAATGTTAGCATGCTAACATTAGCCCCAGACCATCATGTCTCTTAATACCACTTTCATAATCTGAGAACCTTCATAGTTTCAGCTTGGAGATGTATGTAAGCAGTGAGTTTGCCACAATAAACTCACAAAATGTAAAAAATAAAATAATGTTTTTACACCTATTGTCCTTACTAGAAAGAAGAATACAACCATACACCGTCTGAATTCAAGTTTCTTTCTTAGGCCGTACAAAAACAAGCTCCTTTAACCTGTCTTAAAACACACTTCATTCAAACTCAACATAAATAAAATAAAACTCACCAAAACAGTCTTGGTTTGTCTTTCCACATTCACATCTGGTTGGTCGAAATAAATCCTCAGTCACTGAGTAAATTGAAAATATTACAGCTCTGTGCCATTTTTGCCTGCAGCTAATTCCTGACTCTCTCTTGTGTCTCTGCCACTTCATACCTCTCTGTCCCTGCCTACCGTGTCTTCTCATGACAGTCCTGGTCAGAGTCACTGTTAATCACCTCCGTACTGTATCCCCTTGTCTTCTAACTGGCATCTGTCAGTCACAGAGGCTGTGTTCAGTCCCAGTCTGGTGTCTGTGAAGTTTTGTATTTGGCAAACAAAAAATATATTGATCTGTTCATGAAGAGACTATATAACATATAAAACATTGCATATTTCGATATTTAGTATAGTAATACCAATACCTCACTTGTATACTTTGTCACCTTCAAGTGTGCTGCCCAGTTTGTGGCAAAGGGAAGGATTCAAACTTGATTTTATTACTTAATTACTTTTGACAAGGTCAAAAGAAGTAAAACATTGACTGATTTTGTTATTTCTTTACGCACACATCAGTGTGGTCTACGGGACCAGTTTTATAGTTAGGTAACTGGATTTGATATTTTAGTTTGAAGCTGCTGTTTTTCTCATTAAAGGCTTACCAAGAACTCTCTTGCTTCTTTTTAAAGAAAAAAAAAAAGGAAAACAAGTATGGCAATTTGAAAACTATGCATTTTAAGTGCAA